>NC_083877.1:13579687-14207500 GCF_032452875.1 Bos javanicus | reverse complement strand
TGGAGAGAGAGAAGGAAGATAAAGAGACAACTTACTGCAATCGTTCAAGCGAGAAATGTTTAGAAAAAGAGGTCTGCCTTAACAGCTGGCAGCCTTGTGTACCTTGGCTCGGATGCGGAAATTCTCCAGGTGTCTCTCACGTGATTCCTTTAGAAGCTTCCTGAGCCGGGTCTTATGGCAATGTAAGAGCCACGCAATGGCAATGACACCTGATGCCCACTTCTGCCGGCGATAAGACAGGAAATATTTTCTTGCTTTGTAGCATTTCCACGTGGCTTGGATCTTCATGGCAGCCTCTGTCTTTCCATCCTGGCCCTTGTACCTCTGTCCCGGAAGATTTAACATCATTTGGATGTCGACTGGGTTCTCTAACACTGAGAGAAGGTCATATCTGGTAAGTTTATTCTTCAGCTCAAACTCTGGAAGGAGAGTTACTAAACTGTTAGCTTTTATTTTGACTTCTGGTATCGCATAGTCCTTGAGAAACTTCTCGATGTGTTCCAAGAGAGAAAAAATACTTCCCCAAGACAAACTGAAATGCTCCTTGAAAGCTAAGAAGTCCGGGGCTGTCTTGTCTACAACACCATTGTAAATAAAAAAGTCATAATCCCACGGTGATTTCTGGGTCTTAGAAGGTGCTGTCGCTTTCATGGCCTGGGGAAGGAAAGTGTTGGCAGAGATGAAATAACTGAATGGTCAACACACACCTTCACATTATCATTTATTACCTGAGAATGGGAGGATAGGAACCACAGTTCTGATTTAATACATACATCATACATGTCGTAATAGGAAAGTCTTGCTGTCATATAACCTCAGACTCATTGCTAGAAGAATATCTTAGAGATTGCTGCTCAAGGCTATAACCATTCTTACAAAAGTGTTGTAAAACTGATCAAGAAAACTGATCACGTAAAAATCAGGCATTTAGTTCACTTTGATATGGTTAGCTGACCCCATAATCTCTGTGATTTACTTTTCACACATGCATGAATGGAAGCATGTCACTGTTTTCTTGTTCATAAACTATCCACCAATCCTGAAAAATAGAATGAACCCTTTCTTTGCAGTTTCTGCGACACCTTCAGATAAGCCCATCAAAGCTGTCCTGTCTGTTCTGAACTTTTCTAACAGATCAGCGCTTTCCAGCATTTTGGAGTTCTTCTGTCACCTTCTCTGAATATCCAGGAGTTAGTTTTATAAAAAGCATTATGTTGTATGTTATCACCCTTGCCACTTTCAAGGTTTATCTTCACATGTTCTTTTATTCTTAAATCTGGACACTTCTTAGGGACATATCTGGAGCTGTCCCCAGGGAGACAGAATCTGAAATTTCACAATTAAAACCAAAAAATATCTGCTTTTCATTTTGTTCCCATCAGTACTGATTGAGTTTTAAGTCATGAAAACATATTACTTTTATTTTTAAATGTCAAGAGGCATTCTCTAAGAATGAGATTATTGGGCAGTTTTTTATTATTTACACTTTTCTGCATGAAAGAAACTGAGCAAATGCTATTTTAAAAATAAAATAAGAAGAGATTTGGATGACAACAAGCAATATATGTCACACATACATTGCTTTAAACAACAGAAAAAAGGAAAAGGAAATTTGTGCACTGTCTTCTATGAAACTACTTACATTTCATTATTTAAACCCATGGAACTAGAAGAATAGACATTCTGCCCCATGGTCTAAATGAGTCCTATGGCCTGAAGTGTGAGGGGTGTAGGTGATTCAGGTCCTGCCTTCTTGTTAGTCAACGAGGTATCAACTTAACTGTGCTGACTGCTTCTCGCTAAGGGATTTGAGGAACAGATTGTCTTCAATATGTCAACATAATCAGGTGCATAAACTCCATCTCTACCAGATTATAGATTATATTGCTCTCTGCATTTTGAAGAATTTTCACAAAACACAAAGGAAAAAAGACCCAGTTAATTTATCAATGACTATTATTCCACAGCACTGTGCTGAGTATTACTACATTAAATTGTTCATGCTTTGTCTTTACTAAACAAATGTTAACTGATATTAACTAACAAATTCAAAGCAGAAAGGTAAGAGAAAAGCAAGCCAAGAGATATATTTATAATAAAACCACAATAAGGAAACACATGGGGAAAAAAATCACCTTTCAATTCTTTTTCTTAAGGTTCCAGGCAGTGGAATAATTAATTAGGCTGCCATCTCAAGTAAAAATGCTGAAAAGCAAGTGTTAAGTTTGAAAGGGGGTACTTTCCTTGAATTTTGAAGCAGACTTTTATAGCAACAAACTTTTGTATACTTTCTGAGTCATTATAGGCATAAGAACAATGGAGAAAGCATTTTACCAAGACTCTAGCCCTTTCTGAGCTAATCAAGGCTCTAAAAGAGAATGCAAACTATTTGGTAGATGGAAACAAATTGCTTTTCCTTGGACGGGCAAGAGGGAGTTAGAGAAGCAACGCCTCCTTCGGCAGACATCAACCCTGGCAGGAAGAGCTCAGCTCCTGGTAGAAGACAAGGGGCACATGTTCCAAAAGCGGGATCACTTGGCTACATTTCTGCCTTCCTTCAAGAAAGAAGATGGAGGGAAGGTTAGAATTCAGAGAAGAATGGCAGTACTTCATCACTGAGGAACAGACATGCAGAATAATCACAGATGTATAGAACTGGCTGGTCCTGCCAGTTACGTGGTTGATTTTGTGAACAAGACCCTGAGATTCCTATAAGAAGCACAGCTATGAACGAAAGATTCACCAGGAAGTCTTGTCTCCTTGTTAACGTTAAACTAGTTTTGAAATTTCTTTTCTTTACAATGAGTCGTGTGAAATTGGAGCAACCTTGGGAGAAGTTTAGAAAGGTGTGGACTCTCAAGCCTCTATTGGACAGTGCCCTTCCAGGGAGTAGGTCTAGGGCATTGACATACAGCAGCAAATGCATCTAAGACCTTTTGAAAGAATAGCTGTGCAGTGGGAATGGGGTGACCGAATTGCACAGGGGCTGTTTTAGAACAAAGGGATTAC
Source organism: Bos javanicus (assembly GCF_032452875.1). NCBI lineage: Eukaryota > Metazoa > Chordata > Mammalia > Artiodactyla > Bovidae > Bos > Bos javanicus. Next base: position 14,204,491 of record NC_083877.1, on the reverse strand, counting down.
ACCTCCCTACCTTCTTGGATGATATTCCAGTAAAGACACGCTCTCAAAGGAAACACACTCTTGGACATCAAATAGACCACTCAGGCACAGGGAAGCTATGGGTTTAGAGTCAGCTAAAGCATAACTGTAGTACATCTGTCACGGAGAATGCCACACTTGGGAACACTTTAGACTTAGAGCAAGAAAAGACATGTCTCTCAAGAGAAAGGCTTCCCAAATTAAAGCAGTGCATCAGCATTGTGAGATCCATTGAGCAGGTAAAGACAAAGCTGCTTCACAGCCTGCTAGGAATAAGAGCCCTGATTAAAGGTCACGCCATGCTTCAGGTTCTGGTTCCTTCTGCTATTCTTCCCTTACTATTTATCTCCATGAACTTGTCAACAATTATTTGTTGCTTTCTTTCCTCCTTCCTTCCTCATTCTCTCCCTCCTTCCCTCCCCCACTCTCTTTCCTTTCTTCTTTTCCTTCTCTCTCTCCCTTTCTTTTTCCTCTCTTTACTCTTCTCCTCCCAGACTCTTTCTCTCTCCTCTCTTTTGTTTAAGATGGGTTGTACTACCAATACAGTGCTACTGACTCAATAGCCACACTGCTTCCTTCTAGCAGGGATGGCTGTCTATTGCGCCATCTGCATACTCATCTAGTTCTTTTCAGGACACCAGTCACACCTTTGTGAGATGCCTGCCCTTACTAATCAGCCCACATAGAGTCCAAAGCTGTGGCTGTGGCCTAACTATTAGCATCCTGTTCTAACTGAGTCAACTAGCTTGGAAATTCTCTTCTTCTTTTCCAAAGTGGAATTACTAACTAGGTGACTTTGAGAGTTTTTGGAGCAGTTATTTAGATTAAAAAATTCAAAGTCTAAAACAAGCAGAAAGGCAGGATGTTGTTGTTCAGTCACTGAGTCAGGTCCGACTCTTTGCAACCCCATGGACTGTAGCACGGCAGGCTTCCCTGTCCTTCGCCATTACCTGGAGCTTGCTCAAACCCATGTCCATTGAGTTGGTGATGCCATCCAACCATCTCATCCTCTGTCACTCCCTTCTCCTCCTGCCTTCAATCTTTCCCAGCATCAGGGTCTTTTCCAATGAGTCGGCTCCTTGCATCAGATGGGCAAAGTATTGGAGCTTCAGCTTCAGCATCAGTCCTTCCAATGAATATTCAAGGTTGATTTTTGTTGGGATTGACGGGCTTGATCTCCTCACTGTCCAAGGGACTCTCAAGAGTCTTCTCCAAAACCACAATTCAAAGGCATCAATTCTTTGGCACTCAGCCTTTTTTACTGTCCAGCTTTCATATCCATACATGACCACTGGAAAAATCATAGCTTTGACTATAAGGACTTTTGTCAGCAAAGTAATGTCTCTGTTTTTTAATATACTGTCTGGGTTTGTCATAGCTTTTCTTCCAAGGAGCAAGCATCTTTTAATTTTATGGCTGCAGTCATCTTACACGGTAATTTAGAGCCCAAGAAAATAAGATCTCTCACTGTTTTCATTGTTTCCCCATTTTTAGCCATGAAGTTATGGGACCAGATGCCATGATCTTAGTTTTTAGAATGTTGAGTTTTATGCCAGCTTTTTCACTCTCCTTTTTCACCTTCATAAAGACGCTCTTTAGTTTTTCTTTGCTTTCTGCCATAAGGGTGGTGTCATCTTCATATCTGAAGTTATTGATATTTCTGCCTGCAATCTTGAATCCAGCTTGTGCTTCATCCAGCCCGGCATTTCTCATGATGTACTCTGCCTATAAGTTCAATAAGCAGGGTAACAATATATAGCCTTAATGTACTCCTTTTCCTATTTGGAACCAGTCTGTTTTTCCATATCCAGTTCTAACTGGTGCTTTTTGACCTGTATATAGGTTTCTCAGGAGGCAGGTAAGGTGGTCTGGTATTCCCATCGCTTTAAGAATTTTCCAAGTTTATTGTGATCCACACAGTCAAATGTTTGAGCATAGTCAATGAAGCAGGAATAGATGTTTTTCTGTAACTCTCTTGCTTTTTCTAAATCCAACAGATGTTGGAAATTTGATCTCTAGTTTCTCTGCCTTTTCTAAATCCAGCTTGAATATCTAGAAGTTCTTAGTTCACACACTGTTGAAGCCTAGCTTGAAGGATTTTGAGCATTACTTTGCTAGCATGTGAAATGAGTGCAATTGTGTGGTAGTCTGAACATTCTTTGGCACTGCTCTTCTTTGGGATTGGAATGAAAACTGACCTTTTCCAGTCCTGTGGCCACCACTGAGTTTCCAAATTTGCTGGCATATTGAGTGCAGCACTTTCACAGCATCATCTTTTAGGATTTGAAATAGCTCAGCTGGAATTCCATCACCTCCACTAGCTTTATTCGTAGTGATGCTTCCCAAGGTCCACTTGACTTCATGCTACAGGATGTCTGACTCTAGGGGAGTGATCACACCATTCTGGTTATCCAGATAAAGATTTTTTGTATAGTTCTTCTGTGCATTCTTGCCACCTCTTAATATCTTCTGCTTCTGTGAGGTCCATACCATTTCTGTCCTTTATTGTGCCCATCTTTGCATGAAATGTTCCCTTGATATCTCTAATTTCCTTGAAGAAAGCTCTAGTCTTTCCCATTCTATTGTTTTCCTCCATGTCTTTGCATTGTTCACTTAAAAAGGGCTTCTTATCTCTCCTTGCTATTCTTTGGAATTCTGCATTCAGATGGGTGTATCTTTCCTTTTCTCCTTTGCCTTTTGCTTCTTCTTTTCTCAGCTATTTGTAAGGCCTCCTCAGACAACCATTTTCCCTTTTTGTATTTCTTTTTCTTGGGGGTGGTTTTGATCACTGCCTCCTGTATAATGTTATGAACCTCCATCCATAGTTCTTCAGGCACTCTGCCTATCAGATCTAATCCTTTGAATCTATTAATCACTTCTACTCTATAATCATAAGGGATGTGATTTAGGTCACACCTGAATGGCCTAGTGGTTTTCCTTGCTGCTGCTACTACTGCTGCTAAGTCGCTTCAGTCGTGTCCGACTCTGTGCGACCCCATAGACGGCAGCCCATTAGGCTCCTCTGTCCCTGGGATTCTCCAGGCAAGAACACTGGAGTGGGTTGCCATTTCCTTCTCCAATGCATGAAAGTGAAAAGTGAAAGTGAAGTCGCTCAGTCATGCCCGACTCTTAGCGACCCCATGGACTGCAGCCTACCAGGCTCCTCCGTCCATGGGATTTCCCAAGCAAGAGTACTGGAGTGGGGTGCCATTGCCTTCTCCGAATGGTTTTCCTTACATTCTTCAATTTAAGTCTGAATTTTGCAATCAGGAGTTCATGATCTGAGCCATAGTCAACTCCCAGTCTTGTTTTTGCTGACTATATAGAGCTTCTCCATCTTCAGCTACAAAGAATACAATCAATCTGATTTTGGTATTGACTATTTGGTGATATCAGTCCATGTGTAGAGTCATCTGTTGTCAGAGGGTGTTGGAAGAGGGTGTTTGCTATGACCAGTGAGGATGATGATTACCTATATCAGTAAGTCACAGATGTGAAGCAAAAAAGATAGGCCCAGTATTAGCTTCTAAAATTCAGACATAACCACCTCAAAGAAAAATTCCAGGAAAAAAAAAAGGCATGTGTTTAAATCTAATCTGAATGTTTTCATCAAAAATGTTCTTTTCAAACATATGGATAGCATGTGGATATAGGATTAAACTGTAGCCAAGGATCTAAATTGAATTTAAACAAGATCTCTTGGTGGTAAATGGTCCAGTTTTGGGGATAATCCAACATGGATATCACCTTTAAAGAATGATTTGCCTAGAAGGATAGACTAAACCACTTTTGAATCTACTAGCCAATGTTCAGTTTCTCAAACAATCAGACATAACCACTGGTAATTAACTTAACCAGTTCCACTGTGTGAAAAAGATTAAGTTCTTCCTGCCATTATGGCTCTAATGGAGAGCTTAGTTCAGAGTATGAATGGAGTAACCTCCAGAGATGGAGAATTCATTACTCCCTGATGACCAGGGATGCCGTTTGTCTGGTCTGTTCTTTAATATTCATTAAGGGTTTACAGTGTGTTAAGGTTTGTACAGAACAGACACCAAGACCTCAGCCTGCTAGACTTGTCTGAAAGATACATACAATATTCAGAGACAACAGCTGACCTCATCAGGGTTCAGGAATTGAGCCCAATCACAGACCTGAACTTTAGAGCATGAGGAGTCTTGAATGTTACTGGCCTCACCTTTAACCCAAATAAGATATTGTGGGTCCAGGGAAATGAGCCTTGGCCTTGAAGTCTCACCAACCTGGGATCAAGTCCAAGTCAAGTCTGCTACTATGTGCTATGTATTCTTGGACAACTTACCATCTGCTAGAGACTAAATGTTTGTGTCCTCACAAATTTCATATGTTGAAGCCTTAGTCCCCAGAGATAGGGCCTTTGAGAGGTAATTAGGATGTGAGAGTGGAGTCTTCATGATGAGGTTAGTGCCCTTATGAGAAGAGACAAAAGAGATCTCTTTCTCTACCATGTGAAGATACAACAAGAAGGCAGCCATTGTCAAACCAGAAAGAAGGCTCTCATCAGAACCAGCCAGTCTGGCACCCTGACCTTGGACTGCCAGCTTCCAGAACTGTGAGAATTTATGTTTGGTGTTTAACCCACACACTCTATGATATTTCATTATAGCAGCCTGAGTGGACTATGACAACATCCTTTCTGACACGTTTCTTATCTGTAAAAATGAGAGGGTCCTAAGAAGTTATTGTGAAGATTAGAATATATGTAAAGACTTTTTCACTGCCTGTTAAACCAACCCTGATGAACATGCCAGAGAACCATGGTATGGTGGAAAAGTGATGGATCTGAAGAAGACCAAGGATCTAGGTTGTCACCACCTTCCTCTGTGGCCTCTGTAGGAAGTCACTTCTCCCATGGGGTTTCAATTTACAACAGGGCACTTCTAATTTTGACACTCTATGTCTCTCTGACTTACAGTGTTACCTCTCCAGTACTATCTGTGTTTAATACACTCCTGGAGCTAGTGAGGCCATCAAATTAAAGGCAAACATCTCCAATAACTTTACTTCATGTACCATGAAAGACACCCAGGTTTGGTTTTTTTCCCCCCTTTTCTAGCTTTTATACAGGAAACTCTAGCAACTTACAAACTATAATAGCGAAATAGTAACTGCACCAACTCTGTGTAAAGATGGTCATGGGGAGAGAATCCCAAAAGGAGATAATCCAGTATTTTAAGGTCAGCAAATCAACAGAACTGCTCTCAGTTTGTAGGACATAGAAACTGCATAAGCCTTAAGGGTCAGTTAAAAGTGAGAGTCAGAGCCCTTCACCTTTATAAAGAGACTAAACAACAAAAATAGAGAACTCATTGAGTTCAGTGTAAAGGCCACTCAGATCAGCAGCAATCCTCCAGGGATAATTTCTGTAATTGTTTTGAAATCTATCTTTATTTAAATGATTTTTCCTGAACTCTGAAACACTTCCTGAGGAGAAAAAATATCCTCATCTCTGGTTGTATTCTTTTGGAGCAGAACCACTCAGTGGATCCAGTTCTGACTGAAGATCAAACAACAAAATCAAGGAGATTTTTTAAATAGATGGAATCTATATTTAGTCAAATGTAAAGTTGCCTTTTCCAGAAACATTTTGTTTTACCGCTGCATTGATTTCATCTTTCTTGCTACCCTTCTACTACTCTGAGAGAATGTGACATAGTTCAGGGCCTCTTGGACAATTATGATGGATGGGAAGAACCTGCTAGGGATATGTACCGAATAGGATGGAAATTCAGAGCAGCCTGGAGTTCTAGTTTCCTGAGAAAAAAAAACACATTATCATTTTCTCTGTAGGTGAAGGAAAAATAGCAAGCCTTCAGAAGGTCCTCTATCATCACCAAAGTAAAGTCTGACGTGACAATTTTCGTGAGGAAAAATGTATGTACAGCAAGTCCGTTGATCACAGATCACTAAACACTTGCAAAATTCTTATAATACCTCATCTTGTCACGCTCTCTATACCGACATATATTGGACAGTCTAAAAGGTTCGTTCAGTTTTTTTCCGTAAGATGGCTCTAGCAGAACTTAGTTGCCCTCAACTTCATTTGAAACAATTTTGTTAGAATGTATTGTGACAGCTATCATATCAGGTGCATTAAAAAAAAAAATCAAAATTGGTGAATTTTCTTTTTTCATTTTTTAAAAAAAGAACTTTGGCTGTGTTGGGTCTTCGTTGCTGTGAGTGGGGGCTGTTCTCTAGTTGCGAGGTGCGCAGGCTTCTGGTTGCGGTGGCTCCCCTTGTTGCAGAGCACAGGGTCTCGGCACGTGGGCTCAGCAGTTGTGACTTGAGTGCTCTCGAGTGCAGGCCCAGTAGTTGTGGTGCATGGGCTTCGTTGTTCTGCAGCATATAGGATCCTCCCGGACCAGGGGCTGAACCGGTGTCCCCTGCATTGCAAGGTGGATTCTTAACCTCTGCACCACCAGGGAAGCCCCCAAATTGGTGAATTTTTTTATAGCCATTTTAATATTGAAGATGGAAGAAAAAAGACATTGTGGTATATTATGCTTTATTATTTCAAGAAAGGTAAAAATGCATCTGAAGTGCAAAAAAAGATTTGTGCAGTGAATGGAGAAGGTGCTGTGACTATGGATTTTGTCAAAAGTGGTTTGTGAAGTTCCATGCTAGAGATTTCTCACTGGCCAATGCTCCACAATTGGTCAGATGAATTGAAGTTGATAGTGATCAAATTGAACATTGAGAACAATCAACATTATACCAGGTAGGAGATGGCTGACATACTCAAAATATCCAAATCAAGCATTGAGAATCATTTGCACCAGCTTGCATATGTTAATTGCTTTGATATTTGGGTTCCAACAAGAGGAAAAAAAAAACTTTCTTGACCGTATTTCCAAATGCAATTCTCTACTTAAATGTAACAGAAACGTTCCATTTTTTAAACAAACTGTGATGGGCAATGAAAAAAATGTATGCTGTACAATAATGGGGAACAGAAGAGATCATGGGGCAAGCAAAATGAACCAACAACAACCATACCATAGGCCAGTCTTCATCCAAAGAAGGTGATGTTGTGTATATGTGGTGGAATTGGAAGGGAGTCAGTCCTCTATTATAAGCTCCTTCTGGAAAACCAAATGGTTAGTTCCAACAAGAACTGCTCCCAAGTAGGCCAAGTGAAAGCAGCACTCAGTGAAAAGCATCCGGAATTAGTCAACAGAAAACATATAACCTTCCATCAGGATAATGTAAAATCACGTTTCTTTGATGACCAGGCAAAAACTGTTACAGCTTGGCTGGGAAGTTCTGAACATCCACCGTATTCACCAGACATTGCACCTTTGGATTTCCATGTATTTTGGTCTTTACAGAATTCTCTTAATGGAAAAAATGTCAAATCCCTGGAAGACTGTAAAAGGCACCTGGAACAGTTCTTTGCTCAAATAGAACAAACTACTGGGAAGATGGAATTATGAAGTTGCCTGGAAAATGGCAGAAGGTAGTGGAACAAAAGAGCAAATATGTTGTTCAATAAAGTTTTGGATGGAAATTAAAGATGTGTCTTTTACTTAAAAATCAAAGGAAATTTTTGACCAATCCAATATATTCTACTTTATTTTAATTCATAGCATTCGCCACTACCTCACATATTAAAATAAACAACTTTCCTCTTCCCTTATTAGAATATAAATCCCAAGAAGGCAAAAACTTGATTTGTTTTTTTCACTGCTATATTCCTAGTGCCTAGTACCCTGCCTGATCCACTGTGAAAGGTCAATAGAGAATCTCTGAATGAATGAATGAGTGAATAGTAAAATTTAAACTCAACACCACTTGGGCTAGGTTTATAGCTCAATGCTGTTCTATGATCACACAAATTATTTGTAAACTCATAGCTTCAGGTTTGGAGCTGAATAGAAAGTTTAATAGAAGGTTTGGTTATTTGTATCTGAAAATGTCTATATCCTTTGACCAAGGAGTTCTATTATTGGAGAAGACTCTTGAGAGTCCCTTGGTCTGCAAGGAGATCCAACCAGTCCATCCTAAATGAAATCAGTCCTGAAGATTCATTGGAAGGACTGACACTGAAGCTGAAGCTCCAATACTTTGACCATCTGATGTGAAGAACTGACTCATTGGAAAAGACGCTAATACTGGGAAAGACTGAAGGTAGGAGGAGAAGGGGATGACAGAGGATGAGATGGGTGGATGGCATCACCAACTTGATGGACAGGAGTTTGAGTAAACTCCAGGAGTTGGTGATGGACAGGGAAGCCTGCCGTGCTGCAGTCCATGGCGTCGCAAAGAGTTGAATACGACTGAGCGACTGAACTGACTGACTGACAAAGATTTATGCACAAATTTAAAAGACGTTCATGGCAGTTTTATTTATAACAAAGAAAACTGGAAGCTTTTTATTTATTAATAACTTTAATACTTATCAATAATTTGACATTTATAATTTAATGTCAAACAATCAGGTAATGGCTTCTGACTTTCTCCTTTTCCTAGGGCCTTCAGGGTGAGCATCATAGGGGTCATGGAAACTGCTTAAAAACAATGACCTGGTCTAATATCCTCTTTATACAGATAGGGGAAAGGAGACTGCAGGGCAGTCAGATGCTCAATGTCACATGTGTTGCTTGATTAAAATAGTTCGGCTATAGTGTAACATATAGTTTTCTAACAAGAGGATTAAGAATATATGATGGTAAAAAAAAAAAAGAATATATGATGGTAAAATACTAAAGACAGTAACAATATTGACTAAGAGAAGTAAGACCCCGCATTTGATATTACAGTGTTACCACTCAAACCTAATCCTTCTACACCAAAGGATATTTTACAATAGAGTGTATGGCTTAAGAAATAGGATTTTCTTTTTCTATTTGTTTTCCTTTAGTTTGGAAAAAGTCTCTAGATTACAGAAAACTATAGAGAATAATAAAAACATCTATCATGGACATACATTAATCTTTTGTCTTCTTTGACATATAAATATTACATATTTTGTGACACATATATATCATACATACATATATATATATCCATGACTGATAAACTTGTGAGAGTAAACTAAGAAAATCCAGTATTTTTAAATCAGGAGGACCTCCATGAGGATGAATTATGTTGTTCTGTGAAGTCCTACTGTTAGATAATACAGATTATATATAATAGAGATACATGAGAGAGATATATATATATATATGTATATATACACATATATATATGAAGCAAAGAAGACAAAAAATATATATTTAAATTTTTAATATTTAAAATGCAGTACATTTTATACATTTATAATTATATCATATGCTAAAAAATATTTATTTATATATTTATATATGTTTAAATAAAGGAAACAAAACATTAGGTACGATCGAAGTCCTCTCTATATTTCATTTTAGCTCATTCCTCTCCCTCCACCATTCTCAGAAGCAAACACACTCATGAATTCAACCTGGGCTCCTATGTCCCATAAATGTATTTCTTTGCTTGTTTTATCTATACAGGTAGATTTTTTAAATCAAAATATTAATTAAGTGGATCTTAACATAGTTGTTAAAATAATAAAAAGATTTACTTGTTGAGAGAGGCAATTTTAGAAACTTCAAACCTTTGAACTAGATTCCTTTTTGTTTTTTTTGATTTCTTGAAATAACTACTACAAACTCTACTATGGTCTATTATTTTATTCCTTGGATCCTTACACTGAACTTGATTGACTCAAACTTATCATTCAACCAAATGTATTGATACTTAGTTAAATGATCTAGGAGATAGAAAAGGCTGCTGAATTCAGAGCCAATAAAAGCAGACCTGAGAGCAGAGGTGACGACCATTGTCCTGATATCGAAGGAAATAAAAAGACACCAGAAACTGGATATATACATGTATGATACTGAATAGAGAAAATTTTTAAATTACATTAGGGAGGCAGAGATATATCTTTTAGAAAGATTTCCATCAAAAAATTATTGAGATTTTTAAAAAATATCTAATGTTTGGGTCTCTAGGCAGTCATGCAGTTCATTCTGGCTCTGCCACTTGTTGGATGACTTTCACTTCCCTGAATGTAGGTCCTCCCAGTATAATGGGAATAATAATAGTATCTACTGCATAGAGTTGTTGTAAAAATGAAGTGAGATGTTCCTTGTAAAAAAGTTCAGTGGCTGGCACAGATAAGGTACACATGCATGTTAGCTGCTGGTAGTGAAAGTAGTAGCAATAATATCGAAACCAGCCCATGAGGAAAAGTTCATGACCTGGTATGTGGACAGGGCACAAACTCTGGAGCCTCTGTCCCTCTTTACCAGCTGTGTGGGCGTGGGGGCAATGACAGTACAGAGGTTCTTCCGGGCTGCTACGAGCATTTGGTCGGTATGGAAAATACTAAGTGCATGTTTTAAGAACACAATCAATATGAGCTGTTAGAAATATCCCAGATAGAGAATGCCTTAGTATTCTTAAAGCACATCCTAATTTTAAGGTGCAGAAGCAAGCTCACAGTTTCCTCACAGCAAGAAGTAAAGGGAAGTTAGGGGACTGAACTGCATTGATTAGTTTGTCCCGGAGCACCCTCTGTCTAGGTTCAGAACGACTGTAATGCTGTCACTGCTGTAAATACAGCCCTGAATGCTCTCAGCTCTGCAGGAGTATGAAGAGACCCAAAACGTGAACTCTTTTTCCTTGAGAAGGGGTGACTAAACTCCCTCTGAAATTCTGATAAGGTCACCAAGAGAAGGAGGCCTAGAAGATACTCTTAAAAATAGACTAGTGAATAGTGAAATAAGTACTTTATCATTCCAAAGTACTTCCACACATGATAACACCTCTAATCCTCAGAGCCACCCTAGAGAAAGGAGGTATCATCCCCATTTCTCAGAGGAGGAAAGTGGGATACGGAGAACTGAAGTGACTTGCTCAAAGTTCCTCTGTTAGTAAGAGGAAGATCTGGTTCTCTCTTGCTCTGCTCCTTACTAAGTGAATGTTTAGAACTTCTCTTACCCACACATGAACCTATGGAATGTTCCTTGCTGGCATGTGCTTTTCTTTGTGGGGACGATTTTATTTTTCCAACTTTTTGGTTTCCTTGTTTCTTTAGGTCAGCTTAACTCTAAATCCCACACTCTTACCTGTTACATCATAGATGCAGAGTGCAGTGCACACGCGTATGAACACACACGCTCATCCCTGTAGGCATGTGTAAGCACGTGCTGGAGAACAACTGGAGTCTGTTTTTCATATTTTATCATTTTTAGCTGTATTTTTAAAAGACGAAAATCTTTGATAGAGGTCAAAGACTGATGTGATTCAGAAAAATTTGAGTATGCTAAATCACTTTTTTGGACTACAGCCTGCGAAATAAGTCAGTCCCAAAAGGGAGGGGGGAGTGTTTTTCATTTTAAACGAACCATATTTTCTGAAAACATGATTTAATTTCTTTTATAAAAGAAGAGGGCAAGAACGTTTGTTGGTCTCCAGCTGTCAAACCCGCCTCCCATACTTCTGCCCTGAAGCAAAAGGAAGGGACATCAGGTGACAGACCCCAAATTGCAACTAGTCACACAAATTACAGACCTTCTTATCATGGTATCCTCTTGACTTTCTGCCTTTCCACTACAATGAAGAACAGACACAGTTTAAATCAAAATGACTCTCATGGGTAATTTTACAAAACAAATAGAAGGCACAGGGTCCCCCCCTCCCCCACTTCCCCAGCTTTCCCTGCTGGGCCAGCCTGTTCCCTCTTTCCAGGCAGGCAGGAGCTAATAATTAGAAAGACCTTCCCTACCCCAGAGTGATGTGCTGCTTGCCAACAGCCCTGTTTGCTTTGAAGAAAGAGTTTGACAAAATAAATACTAAAAACGACCAACTATAATCAGATGCCAAGTTCCATTTTCAAGAAAGGGCTTCTGTATGTGGCACCTCACTGCCCAGTGGTGGGGACTGATCCAAGCTCTGTTCTGGGTTTATCACGAGGCCAGGCCTATCACAGTCTTTCTCTTAGTCTTTCAACTTCCATGCTAGGACACTTTTCACAGAGACTATGAATAATTTCATTTACCATTAAAGAGTCAATTCGGAAATGTAGCAACTCGGGACTATTAGGAAAGTCTTTAGATGTTACTGCTTTTAGCACTAGGGGAAAGCTTGGTGAAGTCAGTAGACAGGAAAGTAAAGGCAGGGTTAGTCAGCACTCAGGAAATGTCATTATTTACAAAAAAAAAAATTTTTTTTGAGGCATTCCACTCACTGGATAAAACTTAGTCATATTTACATTACCTGTAGCTCTGTTACCTATAAACTGTGGAGCCTGAGAGTGCCAACATGGTGAGAAGCAAAACAGGTGTGCCTGCCTGTTCCCATTATGCACGTTAGCCCATGGCCTTGCACACACAGCCTGTTAAACAGCTGAGATGGAAACCATGATGGTGCAGGCCAAACACTAGCCTGAAGGCCTGTCTGTCTTGGGATTTGGCCATTTACATTGATTTTTTTTTTTTACGTTTTTCACGAAACACAAATATTTGCCATGGCAACTGGGGTGTCACATGACATACTGCTACATAAACAGCTTGGAAATCTCTTAAGGAGAGACAGCCCACCCGTGCTGCAAATACAGTGAAAACATCTTGAGGAAGACGTGCATGTTAAAAGACAAGGTCTACAAAGAACAGGTAACAGTTGACTATGTAGACACAGGGGGATTAATTTCTTCTCTGTCACTCTTCAATTCTGCTTTCATTTTCTTTTTTTTTTTTAATGGGAGCAGCTGTAAACATGACCCCATAGGGTAAGCCCAGAAAAAAAAAAGAAAAACACTGCCAGCTGTCTCCTTCTATGTTGAAAAGTTTCAATTATCACAAGTCTGTCTGTGGCTCATAAACATAAGAAAGCAAGCTATAAAAGTCCAGCACCTTTAAACCAGGAGAATCTCCATAGGGATGAGCATTGTACTCTGAGGTCCTAAGGTCAGAGAATAGAGCCCCTTTCCCTTCCGCATTAAGGTATCTGTCCAAAACTGGGGAACTTGCTTTATTATCCTATGCTTAACGATAAAGGAAACCTCACAATAACATGCTTCCCTGGTGGCTCGGATGGTAAAGAATCTGCCTGCAATGCAGGAGACCTGAGTTCAATCTCTGGGTTGGGAAGATCCCCTGGAGGAGGGCATGGCAACAGACTCCAGTATTCTTGCTTGGAGAATCTTCATGGACAAAGGAGCCTGGTGGGCTACACAATCCATGGGGTCTCAGAGTCGGACATGACTGAGTGACTAAGCACAGTACCTACAGCACACAGCACACAATAATATACCCCATATAACACAAATTTGTATATAAAGCCTTGTATTCCAGACTCCTGGGCCCTTGACCAGATAGCAGTAGAGATTAACTGAATCAGTTAGTCTAGAAATAATGGAACATGATTGAATTTTTTAGATCCTACTGATACTGTCATGGTAGAGTTTACTTGCAGAACAATCTTCCCTTTTAAAATCAAATGCATCCCAGCAGCAGCAGAAATAATATTTAGTTCTATGTGAAACGTACAACTCTATAACATGCACATATTACCAAAAATCTTACTGAGGATATTGTAAATTAGAACAATTTTCTTTTATTAGTTAGGAATATGAATACCTTTGATCTCTGTCTCTTGAGAGAGACAGTCTTCATCTCCTCTGGAATCGACTCTTTTCTCTGGGGTGCAGCAAACGGGGCTGTGGACAGAGGTGAAGAAGGGTTACCTCTTCCAAAAAGAGAGACTGATTCATTGGGTTGATGCTGTTGGGTTTGCACCTTAAAAGTCAGGTGGCTCTGTCACCCATTCTCTGTTCACTCCCAGTCATTCTTGTATCAATTCAATGAAACATTTGTGATCATTGACTTCAAAAGGAAAGCAAAGAGCTTGGAAGAGCAACAGTTCCATCAGAATATAAGGTCAACTCCCCTATGCAAACTTCCTAGAGAAAGAGGCACATTTTTAAAGAAAGCAACTTAGAAAGTTATCTTTGTCTTATAAAATGTTTCACTCTAAGATTTCTTTTAATAGCTGTATTCCCAAATTCGGTCTAAAGGGACATGATGGTTGGGTTAGTCGCTAAGTCATGTCCGACTCTTGCGACCCCATGGCCTGCCAGTTTCCTCTGTCCATGGGATTCTCCAGGCAAGAATACTGGAGTGGGTTGCCATTTCCTTCTCCAGTAACTATATATAGGATGGACTATTCTAATGTATAATCATTTAAAAAGACAATTCTAAAGAATTTAAGAGGCTTGGGATAAATAAAGCAAGTGAAAAACACAAGTAAATATTGTTTTGGGAATAAATCTATAAGCAACAACTTATGGAGAACACATCTAGTCCATAGTGGAGGTAAGCCTACATGCTAGATAATGCTTGTAAGAGAAATCGAATCTCTACTGTTGCCTGGCAGCAAACACAGCTGCCTTTACAAAACAGCTCAAATCTGACATTCTCAGGAGAGAAAAATCCTTATACTGCTCTTTTTAAGAAAAAGAACAAATAATTTATTTACATAGTTAATTGAGTCAAAGAAGTGAGGCTTCTTTCAACTCATTTCCTTAGTCCACCCCTTTTCTGTCAGTTCTCTAACAACAAATCTTAGAAAGAATTAACAGATACTCTTCAAATATCAGCACCCTTCGATAGCTCAGCTGGTAGAGCTGCTGCTGCTAAGTCGCTTCAGTCGTGTCCGACTCTGTGCGACCCCATAGACGGCAGCCCACCAGGCTCCCCCGTCCCTGGGATTCTCCAGGCAAGAACACTGGAGTGGGTTGCCATTTCCTTCTCCAATGCATGAAAGTGGAAAGTGAAAGTGAAATCGCTCAGTCATGTCCAACTCTTCGAGACCCCATGGACTGTAGCCTACCAGGCTCCTCCGTCCATGGGATTTTCCAGGCAAGAGTACTGGGTGGGGTGCCATTGCCTTCTCCGAGCTGGTAGAGCAGAGGACTGTAAAGGTGATAAGCTGCTGTCATCCTTAGGTCACTGGTTCAATTCCAGCTCAAAGGAGGTAATAAACTTTGGCTTCCCTGATAGCTCAGGTAAAGAATCCACCTGCAATGCAGGAGACCCTGGTTTGATTCCTGGGTTGGGAAGATCCCCTGGAGAAGGGATAGGCTACCCACTCCAGTATTCTGGCCTAGAGAATTTCATAGGGCTGCAAAGAGTCGGACACGACTGAGCAACTTTCACTTTCTTCAAATACAGCATATCAATATACAATTTAGAATTCCACTTTGAGCACTTGGTTCTCTTACACTACCTCAAGTAGGCTGCAGGGAATGTCTTCAGCCATCTCCTAAAAAGTAGCAGGAATTCCATTGTCTTAGCACTAGAGATCACCTTCACAAAAGACTTTTGTTGTGTTGGACAAACCCTATTTGACCACCTTTCTGCTTCCAGCGATCCTCCTGTACTGTGAGACTGCCCACCACCTTCCCCAAGGTTAGGCAATTGGCCATACAACTGGCTATACAATGGATTCTGCATCACAGATTCAACCAATTTCTATCCACGGTTGGCTGAATCCGCAGATGCAGAACCCAGGAATACACAGGGCCAACTGTGCAACGCCATTTTGTAGAAGACCATTGAGCATCTGCAGATTTTGGTATCCACAGCAGGTCCTGGAACCAACAATCCCCCGTGGACACAGAGGGACGTCTGTAGTGTGTGAAGACACCATTTTCATCCTACAAGTTTTTGCCTTGACTTCTGTGCTCTCCTACCCAGCTGTCCACTTGAACTTGGCTCTCTAACTTTGAAGGTCAGCTCACACTGTATACCGAGGATAGTATGAATTCAGATTCACCCATAAAGCCTGTTTTTCCTATTATCTGCAACTTCAGTACACTTTTTGTTTAACTTTCAGGTTCCTGCAGACAAATGAGATTTATTGCTAAATTACCATGATGAAACAAAATAGCAGTTGAGAAGTGGGCATAATTTTTAAAGGAATTTATTAAATTTATTAATTCCTTTTTAAAGGAATTTATTAAAATTTCAGTGAAATTTGGTAGGATAAAGATATGATTGCAATTTCACATGGATAATCCATGGTTAATGGTTATCTCTAAAAAAAATTTTTGGAGGTTTTTCTTCATTACCTGCAGAAATTCTATCATTAAATTTATAACTTCATATGGCCTTGAATTTTATGGGATACATGCATTTGATGAATGTCTGCATCCTAAGACACTGCCTATTTTGCTACTCAGTTTCCATTCTGAAAAAATCTGTAGGATAAATTTTGCCTCAATGTCAGGGGGATAAAAAAATCTTGTCTTTCTGGAAGTATTTGTATGATTCTTGTGGTAGCAATTTATTGTTATGTGCTTCCCAGGAAGCCATCTCACTTTTTTCCTTGCTAATTTTAGAACCTCAACTTTTTTTCAGGGTATCAACATTCCCAGCTTCTAGGGTTTCCAGATTTAGGAAAACAATTTTTTAAAAAGGGTATGCAGTTAAATTTAAACTTTAGATAAACAAGAAGTAATGTTTTAAGTAAGCCCCAGATATTACATATATTTCAAAGAACAGAATTTCATGAATGGATTAGACCAAGCATAATCAATAATACTAAGTATTTCGTTTATGTCCCCAATCCTAATACTACTACTACTACTAAGTCACTTCAGTTGTGTCCAACTCTGTGTGACCCCATAGACGGCAGCCCACCAGGCTCCCCCGTCCCTGGGATTCTCCAGGCAAGAACACTGGAGTGGGCTGCCATTTCCTTCTCCAATGCATGAAAGTGAAAAGTGAAAGGGAAGTCGCTCAGTCGTGTTCGACTCTTCGCGACCCCATGGACTGCAGCCCACCAGGCTCCTCCGTCCATGGGATTTTCCAGGCAAGAGTACTGGAGTGGGTGCCACTGCCTTCTCCGTCCTAATACTAATCCTAACCTTATCCTTGCACGTTCACTTGCAGCCTTTCTTGTCTTTAACAGTGGCCGTGTGACCAGTGAGAATTGAAGGGAGGCCCATCCAAGGGCTTCCAGGAAGAGACTGGTGCTACTATTTCCCCCTCTTCCTGCCTGGAATGAGCATGTTAAGGCACAAATCTGCAGGAGTCATCTTAGAGCTGTGAGGTGGATGAACGAAACATGCTAAAGAAGGTAAAGCAGAAAGAGAGTTGTTACAACGCTGTGTATAAGCACCACCGTCGCTAGTTTCCCTACTTCCTGATTCCTTACAAGACAAATGAACTCACTGTTTCAGCCCTGCTAGTTAGGGTTTCTGATAGGTGCAGTCACATACATGCCTGACGGGTACCCTTCTCTCCCGCTCCTTCTCTCTATACCATGCTTCCTCTCATTGCACGGGCTAGGGTTTCAGGGGCAGTGTCCAACAGTGACGGCAGTAAGAGTGAGGGCAGCAGTGGTCATCCTTGAACTGTCTCTGTTTTTAATGAGGAAATATTAACAGAATATTTCTAAAGCCTCCCTACTAAGAACACTGTTTGCTTTGGGGTTTTGGTTGAAGACAACAATCAGGTTCAGAAAATTCTCTTCTACTTCTATGCTGCCCAGAAGATTTTCTCTTATTATTAATGTTGAATTATGTTTTATGATTTTTAAATTTTGATGTGTATTAAGATGATCATAGAGTTTTTCTTTATTAATCTGTTAATGTGGTGAATTATATTGTTCGATTTTTCTAATGTTGAATTTGCCACATATTCTTCCTTGATTATGATGAATGTAAAAACATACTGCTAACTTTTTATTTTTGGACGATACTTGCTTTATAGTGTTGTGGTGGTCTCTACCATACATCAATATGAATCAGTCTTTTATACTGATTGTATATACCCCCTCCCTCTTGAGTCCCTCTCCCCCCAACATTTCACTCTTCTAGGCTGTCACGGAGCACCAGGCTGGGCTCCCTGTTACATAGCAGTTTCTTGCTAGTTATATATTTTACACATTATAGTCATACTGCTACCTTGTATTTAGAATGCTATTTTTTATTTTCCTGAGATTGACTTATATATTTTTTCTTGCACTGTCCTCATCTAGTTTTGGTACCAAAGTTTTAGTAGCTTCATAAAACCAGCTGGCAAGCTCTCCTTCTTTTGTTTCCCTATGGCATTTAATATACGAATTACCTGATCTTTAAAATTGGTAAAGCTTGCCTATAAAAGACCTGAGGCCTTTTTTGCTTGGTATATGTGTGTGTGTGTGTGTGTGTGTGTGTGTAAGTATGCACATGTCCGTCTGTAAGACAGATATTTTTACCTACCAAGTCAAATTTTCTAACGTTATTGTTTTAAGTTTCCTATTTTTTCTTGAATTAACTTAAGTAATTTAGATTTTTCTAGGAAAATTTTCATTTTGTTTTTTAAAATATATTGACATTGTTATCATATTATTTTTTTTAATTCTATCTGCAGTTTCTGCATTTTTTCATTTTCATATTATTTATTTGTCCCTTCTATTTTTAAAAATTATAGCTTTATTGAAGTATAACTGACAAAATAAATTATAAGATATTTAAAGTGTACATTGTGATGATAAATATACATATATATATATATATATATATATATATAATACATACCAGAAACTCATGCAACTTAATAGCAAAAAACAAAATAACCCTAATTTTTAAATGAGTAAAGGACCTGAATAGACATTTTTCTACTCACTGAGGCAAAACTCACCAGGCTACTAAATCCAAAGGAAAACATAGGAAAGGAAAAATTTAGGACAACCTTTCTCCTGAACAATGGTAAACAAAATATTAGCAAATGAAATCCAGCAATGCATACACAGGATGATATATTGTAGCTAATTTGGCTTATTTCTCAAGGGCATAGAGAATTAACAGGGGTATCAGGGGAACCAGCTAAAACAGATTTAAATAAGAACCAGAGTCTTATAATATAATACCCACAATGTCAAAGTTTCTATTGAGGATCACTCACCATACCAAGAACCAGGAACTGAATGAAAAAAGACAAGGACTAGATACCAACCCTGAGATGACAGAAAGCTTAAAATTACCTGACAAAAATTTTAAAGCAACCATCATAAAAATGTTCCACAAGCAATTACAAAAACACATGAAACAAAAGAAATAATATGAAATCTCAGCAAAGAAACAGAAAGTCTCCACAGAGAAAACAGAATATGTAAGGAGGAACTCAACTGAATTTTTAATTGTGTTAAAATACACAAAACAAGGAATTCCCTGGTGTTTCAGTGGTTAGGATTCTGTGGTTTCACTGCCATGGCCTGGGTTCAATCCATGGTCCAGGAACTAAAATCCCACAGCTGTGCAGGGCAGCCAAAAAAAAAAAAAACCCCACATTTATCATCTTAACCATTTTAAAGTGTACATTTTTTTAAACAAATTGAAATTTTGGAACAGAAAAATACAGTCATCTAAATACAAAATTCAGTGGATGGCTCAACAGCAGAATGTAGAGGACAAGTAAATCAGTGAACTAGAAGACAGAAAAATAGAAATTACCCAATCTGAACAATGGAGAGAAAAGACCTGGGCGGGGGTGGGGTGCAGGGAAATGAACAGAGCCTCAAGGACCTGTGGGAGTCTACCAAGAGATCTAACATTTGTATCCTGTAGCCTATAAAGAGAGGCAATACAGGGCAAAGCTGAAAAAAAAAAAATGTACTCAAAGAAATAATGGCTGAAAACCCCCCAAATTTGGCAAAACATACAACCCTATAGAAGGTGAGCCAATCCCAAACAAGGTGCTACTGCTACTGCTGCTAAGTTGCTTCAGTCGTGTCCGACTCTGTGTGACCCCATAGACGGCAGCCCACCAGGCTCCCCTGTCCCTGGGATTCTCCAGGCAAGAACACTGGAGTGGGTTGCCATTTCCTTCTCCAATGCATGAAAGTGAAAAGTGAAAGTGAAGTCGCTCAGTCGTGTCTGACTCCTAGTGACCCCATGGACTGCAGCCCACCAGGCCCCTCCGTCCATGAGATTTTTCCAGGCAAGAGTACTGGAGTGGGTTGCCATTGCCTTCTCCGCCCAAACAAGACAAAACCAAAGAAATTCATGTTAAGATATGGTCAAGACTTCCTAAAAACTAAAGACAGAGAAAAATCTTGGAAGCAGGAGAAAAAAAGCAACACCTTACCTACAGCAGAAAAAAAAGGGACAGTAGATTTCTCATCAGAAACCATGAAAGAGAAAGGAAGTGGCAAAAGGTTTTTTTAAATACTGTAAGAAAACCACTGTCAACCCAGAATCCTAAAGCTAGTGAAAATATCCTTTAGGAAATAAAGAAGAAATCAAGACAGTCTAAGATGAAGAAAAATGAAGATAATTTGTCACTAGTACTCTGACCCTCAGTTCAGTTCAGTCGCTCAGTCCTGGCCAATTCTTTGTGACCCCATGGACTGCAGCACGCCAGGCCACCCTGTCCATCACCAACCCCGGAGCTTGCTCAAACTCATGTCTGTCGAGTCAGTGATGCCATCCAACCATCTCATACTCTGTTGTCCCCTTCTCCTTCTGCCTACAGTCTTTCCAAACATCAGGGTCTTTTCAAATGAGTCAGTTCTTCGCATCATCTGGCCAAAGTATTGGAGTTTCAGCTTCAACATCAGTCCTTCCAATGAACATTCAGGAGTGCTTTCCTTTTGGATGGACTGGTTGGATCTCCTTGCAGTTCAAGGGACTCTCAAGAGTCTTCTCCAACATCACAGTTCAAAAGTGTCAACTCTTGGGTGCTCAGCTTTCTTATAGTCCAACTCTCACATCCACACATGACTACTGGAAAAGCCACAGCTTTGACTAGTCGGACTTTTGTTAGCAAAGTAATGTCTCTGTGTTTTAATATGTTGTCTAGGTTGGTCATAACTTTTCTTCCAAGGAGTAAGCATCTTTTAATTTCATGGGTGCAGTAACCATCTGCAGTGATTTTGGAACACACAAAAAATAAAGTATGTCACTGTTTCCACTGTTTACCCATCTATTTGCCATGAAGTGATGGGACCAGATACCATGATCTTAGTTTTCTGAATGCTGAGCTTTAAGCCAACTTTTTCACTCTCCTCTTTCACTTTCATCAAGAGGCTCTTTAGTTCTTCTTCACTTTCTGCCATAAGGGTGGTGTCATCTGTACATCTGAAGTTATTGATATTTCTCCTGGCAATCTTGATTCCAGCTTGTGCTTCATCCAGCCCAGTGTTTCTCATGATGTACTCTGCATATAAGTTAAATAAGCAGGGTGACAATATACAGCCTTGACATACTCCTTTCCCTATTTGGAACCAGTCTGTTTTTCCATGTCCAGTTCTAACTGTTGCTTCCTGGCCTGCATACAGATTTCTCAAGAGGCAGGTCAGGTGGTCTGGCATTCCTTTCTCTATAAGAATTTTCCAGAGTTTGTTGTGGTCCACACAAAGGCTTTGACATAGTCAATAAGGCAAAAATAGATGTTTTTCTGGAACTCTCTTGCTTTTTCGTTGATCCAACAGATGTTGGCAATTTGATCTCTGGTTCCTCTGCCTTACTAAATCCAGCTTGATCTGGAAGTTCATGGTTCATGTACTGTTGAAGCCTGGCTTCAACAATCTGGGTTGTGAAGATCTTTTTTGTATAGTCTTCTGTGTATTCTTGCCACCTCTTCTTAATATCTTCTGCTTCTGTTAGGTCCATACCATTTCTGTCCTTTATTGTGCCCATCTTTGCATGAAGTGTTCCCTTAGTAACTCTAATTTTCTTGAAGATATCTTTAGACTTTCCCATTCTATTATTTTCCTCTATTTCTTTACAATGCTTGCTCAGGAAGGCTTTCTTATCTCTCCTTGCTATTCTTTGGAACTCTGCATTCAAATGGGTGTATCTTTCCTCTGTCCATAGTTCATCAGGCACTCTGTCTATCAGATCTAATCCCTTGAATCTATTTATCACTGCCACTGTATAATCATAAGGTATCTGATTCAGGTCATACCTGAATGATCTAGTGGTTTTCCCTACTTTCTTCAATTTAGGTCTGAATTTGGCAATAAGGAGTTCATGATCTGAGCCACAGTCAGCTCCCAGTCTTGTTTTTGCTGACTGTATAGGACTTTGCCATCTTTAGCTGCAAAGAATATAATCAATCTGATTTTGGTGTTGACCATCTGGTGATGTCCATGTATGCTGTTGGAAGAGGGTGTTTGCTATCACCAGTGTGTTCTCTTGGGAAAACTCTACTAGCCTTTGCCCTGCTTCACTCTGTACTCCAAGGCCAAATTTGCCTGTTACTCCAGGTGTTTCTTGACTTCCTACTTTTGCATTCCAGTCCCCTATAACTGACAAAAGATTAGTATCCAGGATACCTACATAATACTATATAACCAAGAAAAACAACCCATTTTAAAAAAATGTTGAAGTTTTAAGTCAGTTTACAAAAGAAGATACTCAAATGAGCAATACACATATCAAAAAACAACCCCACAAACTCTTTAACTTTATTGGTCGTCAGGGAAATAGAAATTAAATCCACAAAGATATACCACAACAATCTTCAGGGTGGCAAAGCAATAAACAAAGAAAAGAAAATATCAAGTGTTGACAAAGATATATATCATCTGGAATTTTCATATACTGCTAGTAAGAAAATAAATCAGTATAAACACCTTGCAAAGCCATTTGGTGTTATCTGCTAAATCTGAGCATATGTTTACCCCATGCCTCAGCAATTCTTTTTAATATGTATCCAAGAGCAGGGTATATATATATATTTACATTAAAAGACATATGCAAGAATGTTCATAGTGGTATTACCCCTAACAGCTCTATGGTATAAACCACTGAAATTCCCATCAACAGTAGAATGGATACAAAATTGGGGTATGTTCATACATATTTATCCCTGATGCCTCTCTTTTCCTCACTCCTATCTGTAAGCCATTCTTCATTTCTTTCTTTCAGTCATTCCTCATGGCTCTACCTCTAAAATAAAATATAACATGAATTTGTTTACTTCACTTCATATCCACTGATACCATCCTCCTTAAATTCACCATCATTTCTCACCTGGTTTACCAAAACAGTCTTTAACTAGTCTTCTTGGTTCCACTCATGTTCCTGTATAACTCATTATCTGTAAAGCAGTCGCCATGGTCTTATTAAAATATAAATCAGATCACCTCATCCTCCTCTTAAACTTTTCAGTGATTTCTCACTGTAATTAGGATTAAATCCAATTCCTCATCATGATTTGAAAGGATGCCTTGCTGGTTCTGCTACAGTGTAAGGCTTTTAAAAAGAAAGATCCTAAGATATAAATGGCTTAAACAAATTAAGAGTTTATTTCTCTTTCACACAAAGGTTGAAAGGAAAAGAGTCCTGGTTAGGCACGGTATCTTGTCCAGACTCAACCTGGAGTTCCATTTTTGACTTCAAAGTGCTTGCCCATCATATATATCTTCATCCCAGCTAGTCAGAGATAGAAAAATGAAAAGAAGAAGCTATGCCCAGAAGTTTCCATTTCCCCTTCTGCTTACATTCTCATTGTCCAGAACCTGGAAGGAAGTTCCCAAGTTCAGCTAGCTGAAAGGAAGACTAGAATGTCTTTGGTCAAGCTGACATGTGCCCACCCATGACTCAATTACTGTGGAAGTAGGGAAGAATTAACCTTGAAGACAACTCGTGGTCTCTGTTCTACCCTACATCATTCCAGTTTTCTCTACCTCTCCAACATTATCTCTTCCTTCTCTTGGCCTTCCAGCCCCATTAGCATTCTTGCTTGCTGCTGCTGCTGCTAAGTCGTGTCCGACTCTGTGCGACCCCATAGACAGCAGCCCACCAGGCCTCCTCATCCCTGGGGTTCTTCAGGCAAGAACACTGGAGTGGGTTGCCATTTTCTTCTTAAGCATTCTTGCTTACTCCCTCCTTAATCCCCTGGGCCATTACGCCAATGCTGTCCTACATCTGAAATACTCTTCTCTAGATCTTTACATGACTGGGTCCTTCTCATCATTTGGATCTCAACATCTTCCAAGATACATTCCCTGACCCTTCCCTCCCAAGCAAAGTAATCACTTCCTTTTATCATTCTCAGTCTATGTTATTTTATTTCTAGCACTTGTCCTTAGCTTAAATTCTCATTTACTTACCTGATTATTATCTATATCCTCTACTAGAATGTAAGCACCACAAGAATACATATGATTGACTTATTTTCTCTGTCAGATCCCCAACTACCTTGGATAAAGCAAGCATTCAACAAATACTTGTTGAGCAGATGAATTTATTAGCCAAAACCCCTCATTTTATAACTGACAAAGCTGAGGCCCTGAGAAAGTAAATGACTTGCCTGAGGTTCTACAACCACTTAGTAGATACCTAGGTGGGTGCTTTTCTCCTATTTTAGCCAGCCTCCTCTTTGAAGTCTTCTATTGTTTCACCTCTAAGCAATCATTCTGCATACTCATAGTACTAGATTTTAACATCCATTTGGTTTTTAGTTTGTAATGCTATGTATTGTTATTTATTTTTTATATCTCTGTCTTATTTTCCCAACCAAGCTGCAAATCCCTTAAAAATACCAACTTTCTCACACATAGAAAACACAGGCCCTAAGTAGGTATTTCACAAAAAGACTAAAGTTGCTTTATTCAGTAAACTGCAACTCAGAACCATTACAAGTTTAAGTCTGTCCTATTACTGAAGATAAAAGTTGGATACTAGAAGAGTAGCTTTTGGTAATTTCTGTCTATCCCCAACTAAGAAGACTGTCTTACCGGTAGCCAAAATCTTACGTCCTTCATCAAAATGATGCAGAGGAGCTGCTCTGGGTACAATAGGTGGATTCTGAAAGGTAATTCTTGCTGTTGGTGGAATCAATCCTCGTTCTATCATACTTAAAACCCCTAAAAAGGAAGGTTAGAAGAATATGAGTTTAACTTCAAGCACTTCCACAAAGTCTGAACTCTATAAATTTCACAAATGTAACTTTCTATATTCATTAGTTTATTTGTGAGAGTACATTTAGTGCCTTAATCCTTTGCAAGAAAAAATAGCCATAGTATGTGTCCTATCTATTTTTCTAACAACCGCAGGAAAAAAGATAGCATTTCTAATAGTGGTATTTTGAAATAAACTTGTACTATGGTGATTTGAAGATAGAAATATGCTTCCAATGCAAACAAAAACTTCTTTATACATCATGGCATTTTCAATTATTACTAATATTGGTATTCTTTTTAAAATTCAGAGAAATCAGGTACACAGTCCATAACTAGGGAGATCTTTGGTTCTGAAAGAAAGAACATCTGTGTGCTTAAAATCATATTTCTGTTGTTATAATGAGTTACATTTTATTTTTTTAAAAAAGAGTTCCTTTTAGACATTTCTCATATTACCAGAAGATGTGAATGCCCAAATAGATTGTTTTAGTGTAACTGGGCAACATGGTTAGTATTACTGCAACTAATTTACAATTCCTAGATCTCATACTGTGTCCATATGACCAGTGCCAAGGCTTTTCAAGGACAGGAGACATCATTTTTAAAAACTTCAATGAGTAAATGAATATCTGAGCAAAGCCTGCTGTCAGGGGCAAAACTCACATTCAGGGGCAACTACCATTGGTGGTGCTAGTGGTAAAGTGGTCGAAATACAAGGAACCAAAGAGACTTAGGCTTGATCCCTGAGTCGGGAAGATCCCCTGGCGGAGGGCATGGCAGCCCACTCCAGTATTCTTGCCTGGAGAATCCCATGGACTTCTAGAAGGGCCTGGCAGGCTATAGTCCAGTCTACAAAGAGTTAAACACGACTGAAGAGACTTTGTATGCATGCATCATATTGAAGCCAGAAAGTCAGGGAGTACTTGACATAGATGTGTGATAGGGCTTCAGCTTCTTGTTGCTGTCAGGTGATAGGAAGAAAAATAAAGAACTCTGGGTCTCAGTGAAATCTAAGTTAAAAAACTGTGTTCTAAACTGGACTAGGCTGAAGAAGTTGGCACACATCCTAAGAGGGATAAATACTGTTTCATTTGCCTTATCACCTCTGCTGCTGCTGCTGCTAAGTCGCTTCAGTCGTGTCCGACTCTGTGCGACCCCATAGACGGCAGCCAACCAGGCTTCCCCGTCCCTGGGATTCTCCAGGCAAGAACACTGGAGTGGGTTGCCATTTCCTTCTCTAATGCATGAAAGTGAATAGTGAAAGTGAAGTCGCTCAGTCGTGTCCGACTCTTCGAGACCCCATGGACTGCAGCCCACCAGGCTCCTCCGTCCATGGGATTTTCCAGGCAAGAGTACTGGAGTGGGGTGCCATTGCCTTCTCTGTTATCACCTCTAAAGACTATATTATATCACATTCAGGATATTAAAGTCTAGTGTTAAAGGAATTCAGAAGAATGATGGGGGAGCTGAAGAGTTCACTAAGAACAGTGATTCCAAAACAATGTTGTAAGTGATTCTAAAACAATGATTCCAAGAGAAGTCTTCAGTTTATTTGTGTGTGTGTGTGTGTGTGGCCATGCTCACTCAGTTGTGTCTGACCCTTTGTGACCCCACGGATTGTAACCCACCAGGCTCCTCTGTCCGTGGAATTTTCCAGGTAAGAATAATGGAGTGGGTTGCCATTTTGTCCTCCAGGAGATCTTCTGGACCCAGGGATGGAACCCACATCACCTGCATTGGCTGGCAGATTCTTTACCACTGAGCTACCTGGTAAGTCTACTTACCACAGGATTATTTGGAATGAGAACTTTTTATTAAAAATGGATATTCCTGGGCCCTATCCCAATTTCTGAGGCAAAGCCCTGGTAATATGCATTATTGAAGGCTCCAGGAGATACTTACGTGCACTGAAGTTTGAGAACCACTAGAACTGGGGCCCCGAAATCTACATTTTAAATAAGCACTCCAGGTTAATCTTTTTCACTATTAAAACTTAAGATCTACTGATCCCAAGTACAACTCTTCAAGCCCTTTTCAACATTAGTATTTTGGGTTTTTATTATAATAACACCAGAATTCAACTACTTTGAAATATAAAAACTAATTCTTTGTCCTCACAAATATTTTCCACCTAAAAATATCATACCCCATGTCCAAGAACTATGCCCATTTTGTAGATGTGAAAAACAGAGCTCCTTCTAATTCAGTGTATTTTCATCACTGGAGTGAGCTTCATTCTCTGAGAATCCCAAAGAATATGAGCGTGATTTTAACCTTTGCTTTAGTATTGGTTAAAGCAATTCACTTAATTTTAGACAAACACATGTGTGCATTTACCACTGAAAGGAAGAAGTTGAGGCTTTGGAATAAGCTAAAGAGAGTACTGGTTATCTTTTCATGGCAATACTGGAGACTTTGGTTTCTGACCCTATAATCACCTTTGTTTTTGATTAGTCTATTTTACAATTCTGCAGTGATTAAGGTTAGTTGATAGAAAACTGAAAGCAATGCAAATAATTCTTGTGTGTATATATGCAAATAAATTTTGTCACATAGAGGGAATGTACTTCTTCCACCCCCAAAATTCAGTTTTACCTGCATTTGCAAATTTATTTTTAAAGGTGTGATTGATAAATTTGTCTGCTGTTTGAATTCTTCTTTGAATCAATTGTTACATTTTATTGGTTCCCTCCTTTTTAATTAATCAGTTAAACAGAATCTTTGATGTGTTCATTTTATATTTGTATAAGAGTCATGGTTTCACTTTAAAATATATATATATATCCTTTTAACGATTTTGGAGCTCCCACCAAGATGACCAAAAGATTCACCTGAAATTGCCAGAAACAGTACCTACATCTCACAGGGAGCCAAGCCAGGCACGTATTTTCTTGGCATCCATAAGTTAATTCAGAGAGGCAACAGAACTTTGCTGGCTCTTGTTTTTCTGATTTTTCTAATTTTTATTTTATTATTTACTTGGTTGTTCTGGGTCTTAGTTGTGGCATGTAGGATCTTTTGATTGCAGCATCTGAACTCTTGCAGCATGTGGGATCTAGTTCCCTGACCAGGGATTCAATGCGGACCCCCTGCATTGAGAGCATGGAGACTTAGCCGCTGGACCACCAGGGAAGTTCCTTGCTTTTCTAATTTTGATAGTACTCCCTATTAATTTTGTGTCTTGGTTCATTTGTGGCTGACAAGTTAGTCCTTGTTGGTGGCTACAATGACTGGGAATTTGGTGATCTCTGTAAACGGATCTCACAGAGATTTATTCCTTATTGAATGAGAGACAATGGAGAATATAGTTAGTAGTCTTCCATTTGTCTATGTGTATTCTGAGCTGAATTCAACTAGGTATTTCATACCCACAAGGAAGGAGAATAACTCTTTGATATCTAGACCATTACACTTCTGTGTTTATTTTTCATCTGTGGCTGAAACTAGAATGGAAGCTATAAACTCTATTGAATGCCTCAGTTCAGTTCAGTTCAGGGGCTCAGTCATGTCTGATTCTTTGTGACCCCATGAATCGCAGCATGCCTGGCCTCCCTGTCCATCACCAACTTCCAGAGTTCACCCAAACTCATGTGCATTGAGTTGGTGATGCCATCCAGCCATCTCATCCTCTGTCGTCCCCTTCTCCTCCTGCCCTCAATCCCTCCCAGCATCAGAGTCTTTTCCAATGAGTCAACTCTTCGCATGAGGTGGCCAAAGTATTGGAGTTTCAGCCTCAGCCTCAGTCCTTGCAATGAACACCCAGGACTGATCTCCTTTAGGATGGACTGGTTGGATCTTCTTGCAGTCCAAGGGACTCTCAAGAGTCTTCTCCAACACCACAGTTCAAAAGCATCAATTCTTCAGCACTCAGCTATCTTCACAGTCCAACTCTCACATCCATACATGACTACTAGAAAAACCATAGCCTTGACTAGACGGACCTTTGTTGGCAAAGTAATATCTCTGCTTTTTAATATGCTATCTAGGTTGGTCATAACTTTCCTTCCAAGGAGTAAGCGTCTTTTAATTTCATGGCTGCAATCACCATCTGCAGTGATTTTGGAGCCCCCCAAAAATAAAGTTTGACACTGTTTCCACTGTTTCCCCATCTATTTCCCATGAAGTAATGGGACCAGATGCCATGATCTTAGTTTTCTGACTGTTGAGCTTTAAGCCAACTTTTTACTCTCCTCTTTCACTTTCATCATTGAATGCCTATGTATCTGTAATTCAGAAAGATCTTTATTTCTTATTATGAATGTAGAATGTTTATTGTCTCCAGGTGGTATTAATAAATTAGATGGTAAAATCTCAAAGGAACTCTGTTCTGATTAACTTACATAGAGAAATGAGCACTTACAGGAACTGAATATTCCTAAAATCCCCAGAAAATAAGGAAATTGAACTTCTACTACTGTAGATGAGCTCCCTCTCACCTCCCAAATTCAGAAGCTCATTGAGCCTCCTTACTTTTCATGGCAATATGGGCTATTTGCATAGATGCAATAAGAATCCTTTCTTCTTTTACTAAGATAGAATTGAAAAAATTGCTTATGCAACCAAGAACTTGCCTGGAATTTCATATTTAACAATGATGCTATTAATCAGGTGTAACAAATTACATTTAAAGGAGTAAGCTTGATTTTATGGAACCAAAAGCCTACAAAACCCTCCTAGAAAAACTGGCCTGGCTTACAGGATTTCCATCCTTACAGTTGCAAAGTAATGTCACTTCCCAGCAGGCTCAAGAACCTTAGGGTATAGGGAGCATCTCTAGAGGAGAGGAATGTACCCAAATTTATAGGTCCTACAGTTGAAATCTGGTGGACACATTTTCTAGTCTCAGGATAGCAAGTAATAGAGGATTTTTAAAGTTCAATCTGAGATTCCTTCCAACAGAGCAAACTTAAGATGGCCTATGTGGTGATTAACCTTCTTGCTGCACCTGTGTAAATAATCAGACCAAACCTAATAAAATGACTTACTTTGTGAATAATTTTTTAAGATCATTTTGCATCAAATTGGGGCACAATTGTAGGAAATTTTTTTTTTTTTTTTATGTTTTAGAATGAGCAAAAGAGATTACTGAATACTTTTCAATGGAATGCCTCCAGGAATTATCTGAATCTAGTCTTTGACTATTGTACAACTCTGCAGAGATTAAAGTTAACTTGTGGGGAAAAAACTGATAATAATGCAAATAATTCATATCTATAGACATGAAAAAAATTGGTGAAGGTTCATTCCTTCCTCCCATGCAAATGCCAATTTTCCTTGTGTTTACAAATTTATTTCAATATTCCTGATCTACAAAGATATGTCCTTTGGATTCTCCTTTAGACCAGTTGTGACATCTTACAAATTCTCTTTCAAACTGATGAGTTAAACAACTAAAATCTTTGACTTGTGTTCATTTGTGAGAGAGTAGGGACTTTACCTGTTTTTGAAAATTATCCCTTATCACCATTGTCTCATTAAATGTTCATAGCACTCTCACATTCCTGTTGACTAGATTAGGAATTAGAATTCATCTATTCATTCATTCATTAAAAACTCATTCATTCATTCAACCAATATGTAAGTTCCTTTTATATGTCAGGAACTATTCTGGGGCCTGGGGATTCAATGGTGAACCAGACAGATCTCATGGAGCCTTTAGTGATGGAGAAGACAAAATAAATTCACAAATTAATATATAATTACAAAATTGTGATCATCTATAAAGCAAAAAGACGGATGCTTGAGGAAATGACTTTTACAGGCAGAGGTAAGAGGACTGGTGAAGGCCTGATGTGAAAAGGTGCTTGGCCTGCTAAGGAAAAGAGAGAAGTCCCCTGTGGCTGGAGCACGGAGAAAGCTGAGTGAGATGAGAGTGGAGGTGAGGCCAGATCCGGCATGTCTCGTTTATAGAGTTTATTCTAAAACTGGAGCACAACTTGCCTGAGATTTCACAGAGCCTGAACTGAAAATTTGGTTCCTCATTAGAAGACTTAAATTCTTAATCATTTACTAGGGGTGGGGATAGGGGTGGAGACATTATTCTTTGGATTTAGCAAGATAATTCCAGAAAAAGTAGGGAAGTTTGTCTTGCATTTTCCAAAACTATCCTCTCTTCTGGGAGTTGGTCATCTTTCACCACATGCTGGACTAGTATAGATCTGGGGTGACTCCAGTGACAGTTCAGAGCATCAGGACAGGTAAACATTTAGGCACCGTATCAGCATTTGTGTGGCTTGTGCTTTCCTGGCATTCATATTACCTTGCACAGTACCAGACATATGGCAAGTAGTCAATAAATGTGTTGATTAATTGGTTGATTAACTACAAATATTATGGTAGGCCATGTGTTCTCTGGCAGATAACTGAGGGATGAAAATGTGATGCTTTTCTGGAACAAGTTGCTATGACTCTAGATTTACCTTTGTTTTGCAGCAATTTTTTACTGTATCTATTGCTAAAGCAAGGATAAATAGGTTGGTTGATCCATTCATTCATCTTAATTTGACCCCAGGAAGAATATAAATTTTTCTAAAGCAAGAAATAAAAACTCCCTGGAGTTTTCCCAGGGAGTAAATATAATGTAAACTAACTAAAACCATGTGTCACCAATATTTCTAAACAACCAGGGTTCGTAACTAAGAAAGTAATTGTTTCAGTTGTGGGAGGCTTAATCAACTAAGAGGCTTATAATGATGCAGTCCTTCTTGAGTTTTTCTGTACCACCACTAGTGGGTCAGCAGACAGGATACAGGAGCTGTAAAATGGAGAACCTGTAAATCTTCAGGTACCAGAGGAACCCTGGGGAACCAACTTTAGATCTAAAACACCCCAGACATCAGTTAGAAAGTGAGATAGAAATAAAGATCATCTCACTTGCTCATATTTGAGATACAAAAGGGGATCCACTTAAGCATTCTTTAACACGTCAGCCAATTATGTAGCAGGGAGAAGTAAAGAGGGTTACATTTATGACACTCAGTCTTTAGTCATTCACTTACACTTTCATTTGCTTATCCATTCAACCAACTATTTAGTATCTACAAAATGCTAGATGTGGTTCTAAGCACTGGGGATATTGAGATAAAGATGACGTGACCTTTTGCTTAAAAAATGAGAAATCTACTGGTTTCACAAACCAATATTAGACTAAGTATTTAGACTGGTATAAGTCTAAGTATTAGTATAAGTATTTAGACTAAGACCTGCATAGTTCACTTAATAATTACATTCATTTCTGGCTTCATATTTTTATGTAGTAATATATTGAAATAAAATTTTAAGTATTATCAGAAAAGGATCAGAAACTATCTGCTCAGAAGCTTTAAAAATTATAATATCACCTAAATACAATAATAATTTTAACATGTAAATATACCAAAATCTAAATCAATATAAAATCTATAGAATAATGGATCTTAGAAGTGGAAAGGGACTCTGGTGGTCATCTAGTCCAACCTTCTGATTTACAGAGAAGGAAACTCAGGCCACAGTGAGGACTTGACTTGTCCAAAGTCACCTTGGAGAATCAGCATCTGAGTCTGAATTCAAACTCAGGCCTCCAATCCCACCTCAAAGCTCTTCCCCTTATGTTCCTAAACATATAAAATGCTTATCTGAATCACTAACCTTTGTTAGCATCTGCTTGTAAGACTGGCACTGGGGTGAAATAGGGATCCGTGCGATGAGAAGCTGGTAGAACCGTGAGGCTGGATATAGTGGAGCCTTTTATTAACTTCTGAGCCTTCACCTAAATGATCAAAAATTTGTTTTCAGCAGACATTTTTGCCTTCAAAATGAACACAGTTTTCTTCTTGTAAACAATAAATAAGGTTATGAATATGAATAGTTTCATTAAGTTTTAATAAAGTAGAAATATCAGCTCCAATTTTATTGCTCACGGGTACCCTGTGCTATTGTCTACTGTCAGGAGTTTGTGTAATTTAAAATAGTTAATTAAATCCAATTAACATGTTGTGATTTCCACTATGCAAAGTCAGTATAGTAGTTAATAAAGGAACTATTAAGATTTTGTTCAATTTTAATGACTACAATATAAAAGTGCTAAATCTTGACAGAGGAGGTTTTGAATACAGCAAAGTTTTGTACAGGCAAATTTTCTAGGAAATACACATTAGAGTTTTGAGGATAAATAAAAACTGGGAAAATGTAAAAATAAACATATCAGTCAACATTAACAGGTTAAGGATAAACTCGGAGCAGACTCTAGCAGATCTTAGAAATAGTTAAAGATGTGATGTATAGATCACTTAGAGTAGATGATTACTTTTCCTAAAGTCATTAAGTGCTTTTATTATAGTCACGAAATATGAATTGTTTCTATTAAATGCTTTCTAGATTTCAAATATTATATGTATTGCAAATAAATCACATGTAATTATATAGGCCAAGCACAGTATTTTTACCTTTATTATAGGAGGTTATGAATTACCTAGGCCCTCTCATCAGGGAAGATGCAACTGTTTGGTATTTAGAGATGATTTTAAAATTTCCCAGTCATTTTCCAAACATTAATTAATTTGCATAACTTCCAAGGGAACTAGGTAATGGTTTGCTATTTAACTACTGATTTTAATAAAGAACCAGTCAGAAAGGTTAGATTTTTCTCAGGCCACGGTAGAGCACTAGATATGCAAAGATTATTCAATTTGAAGATTGATCTGATTCTGCATTAGTGAAA
This sequence comes from Bos javanicus, assembly GCF_032452875.1. NCBI lineage: Eukaryota > Metazoa > Chordata > Mammalia > Artiodactyla > Bovidae > Bos > Bos javanicus. The sequence goes on along the minus strand of NC_083877.1, from coordinate 14,170,872 downwards.
TTTGCCATTGGGTTCCACAGTAGCTCATCTTCTAGTTCATCAAGGTCATGGTGACCTTAAGGAAAAAGAAAGGGAAAGTTTCATCAAGACTCCAGGGAGAAAATCACTTTGAAAAATAATATTTACTGGCTGAGAAATGTCTGTGAACAAAGTTATTTTAGAACTCCACTGCCAGGATGTGGTACTTAAGGGAAACTATTAATATAAGTAACACCATCTTATGGACACCAAACCCTTTGGCGATGTTTGGAGAGGATGGTTTAAAATGACTACAAATAGGATTTTTAACAGGAAAGAGCAGACTGTTAATGCAGTCAGTTTCCTTCCAGGCCAGCGGGAAGAAGCAAGGGTAGAGCTCCGAGTTGTGCTGATGAGAGTGCGCATGCGCATTGTGCGATTGTGGAACTTAAGCATTGCTGGTGCTCCTTGGTCTCTTTTCCTCATCCTCAGCTCTCCTCCCGCTACTTCACTTCCAGATAGGAGTAACTTCCAGGAGCTCCTCCTAGCCAGAGAAGCTGAGATAATCATACAGTGTACTGTGATCCAGACATGGTGCAGACATAGACGAGGATGCTCAGTATCAAAAACAGAAGGGTCTCCAGTTGTCTGATCTCAGGGTCAGGGAGGCAAAGGTAAATCGAAGGAAGATAGAAAGATTCCACTTGAATAAAATTGTCAAACACTGTGAAGGTGTAAAATATAGATCTGACAGTATCGGGGCTCACAGCATCGTTCATCTGGATTTTCTGAAAGCCTTTGACAAAGTACACCTGACAATGTGCTCTTGAAAGCTAAAGTAGCAGATCTGACAGTAAACACAATGTAAAGTGCGACACGAAGGAGATGGGGGAAGGCAGACGACGGTCAGCTTCTGTCAGGCTGTCAGCACTTCATAACGCTGGTTTCTTTCATTCTTTACATGGCGTCAATCTCAACAATGTAAAAGCTGGACCCAAGGGCTAGGGCTGTGCTGAAAAGGCAGTGAGGGGGTGTGTGTGTGTAGGAGGCAGAGAAGGGTGACATCCTGGTGAGTTTACAGAAGTAAATCCTTCAGACAGGATCTCTGGATGGGAAACATCAGCCCCCTCTGCTGTCGGGTTCCCATGGTAAGGATAACCACTCCTGCATGTGCCCGGTTGGAAGAACAAGGTCAGTAACAACCTCAGCATTTACTGAGCACTTACTATATAACACTAACTTTAATACAGTAAGCATTAAATTTCATGAGCAATGGAAAATCTAAGAGCTATGAGAGCGCAGAAGAGGGAGTAATTAACTCTGCCTGCTGGTATTGCAGAAGGCTTTGCAATGACTCTCAACACTGGCTGTATATTAGCATTACTCAGGGAGCTTTTTAAAAATACTGCTGCCTGGGCCCCAACCCTGGGCAGTTAAACCAGAATAGCTGTGCTGGAGCCTGGGCCTCGGTATTTTTACAAAGCTCCCCAGGTGATTCTGATGTGCAGCCAAGGTTGAGATGTACTGCAGTAAGTGATATTTAAATTGCATCTTAAAAGAAGCATTGAATTATATCACGTGGAGAACAGGATGCAATTATAGGTAGAAAGAATGGTGGCAAGAAAGCAAAAGAGCACACAAATGCATGAACATTTCACTGAAGGTGAAGGTCTCTATGTGGCTCGAGTATATTGTGTGTATCAGGAGGATAAGGTGTGGATGAGACGGGAAAGGTAGATAAATGCAAATTAAAGAAACCATGTGAAAGTGCTGATTGCCTAACAGAAGCTGAACATCATCTGATTCCGGCTTCTCTTTTATGTTGTGTTTGATACTTATACTGAACTGTGCTTTGTGGTTTGTATGCTGCTAATAAAAGAATCATACTATAAATAGAACAATGTCTCTCATATCTGGTACTTCTCATTACCATTTCCAAAACTGTAATTCAGAATTCTTATCACTTTATGCGGAAATCTTCCATAATAGCTTAAAATTTTTTCAATATTTAAAAAATACAGAAAAGCTTAAAGAAGAAAACAGCAATCATATTCCTGTCAGCCAGAATTAATCATTGTTAGTATCTTGGTATATTTGCTTCCAGGGATTTCAAATAGAAAAAATGTTCTATTTTATTATTCTGGTAACAATGATAGATGCTCATTAAAAAGATTCCAAATAAAAACAGAGGTGAAAATTGAAGAAACCATATCAAATATCACTAGATGATTCATTATCCCTGATACCTTGGGATGATTTACTTATTTAAAAAAAATAGGATTTATATTACATTATTAAACTTAATTTGACATGAATTTCATAGGAAGGGGAAAGGCTGAATTAAACCCAACCAATTATTAAGCCTCAAATAAATATTTCTTTACCACATGATTCCTGTGAGTTAAAAAAGATTCTTCTGCATGGGTTGGCAAAGTTCTTCTTAAAGGGCCAGAGAGTAAATGTTTTAGGCTGTCTGGGGTCTATTTTTATAGCTGGAAAGTAGCATAAGCAATATGGAAACAAAGGGATGAAGCTGTGTTCCACTGAAATTTAATTTACAAAAACAGGCAGTCTGCCCTCAGGCAGTGATTTGTGGACTCCTGCTACATGTTCAATAAAGGTGATTATGAAAAAATATTTAGGTTATTTGTTTACCTATTTATGTATATATATATTTTTTAACCATATGTTTTTATTTTGGATAATAAATCCTAGCTTCAGAAGATGAGAACATGAGAAGTTTCTTGCTACTTCCATCTCCTCTCCCTCACCTCCCAGTTTTGTATTGTATTCTTTTTACATTGTCCAGATTTATAATATTCATTCTGTTTTGAAACCATCATTGCTATGATTGTTTAGCATCAGTTCTACATGTGAATGGATCCAGTGATTATCAACAGTTCTTCTGGCATGGTTTCACTATGCTTGCATTATTTTGTGGATTTTTAGATTGCTTAGCTTTGGTTGTCAAGCAGTTCTTTCCAACAAGTGTTCATGGATATTTTGCTTCCCTGAGCCTTTACACTTGAATTGCACCTGGGGCCACCCTCTCTTCTCTCAAAACTCTGCATTGCCGTCTTCCACAATGAATATAATAAAATCTGATAGCAGCCTGATTTTTTTTTACCCCTTGTAGGTGATTTTTTTCCTTCTGCCTAGATGTCTGAAGCATTCTTCCCCTTTCAAGTTCAGGTGTTTAACTAGGAAATACCTTTATATTAAACATTCTAAATCAGACTTTCTTGGGATTCAGTGTTTTCCTTCATATTGCAGATTCAGTTCTTTTTTCACTTCTGGAACATCTTCTTACACTGCAGCACCAGGTACGTCCTCTCTTTCATTTGCTGGGTTCTCTTTGTGAGGGAAATCACGTGTCCTTAAATGTTGGCTCATCTTTATCTTTCATATTGTGGTTCCTAACTATTTGTTTTCTCCCAGCTCCTTTTAGAATAGAACATTGAGTTTTAGCTGAGCACATGGCTATCCAGTTAAAGACCACATTTTCCCAGTGTCCTCTGTGACTAAATGTCGCCAGTAAAACTGTGGCGTAAGTGATATGTATAACGTCTAGGGCATCCCTTAGAGTGCCTTCCCTGGACTATTTTTATCTTTCCTATGGACTGAAACACGGGTATGGAAAGGAGCCAGCTTCAACCACTGAAATGAGAATTTCCTATAACCACAGGGATGAGGAGGTGATGGAGCATCAGGATAGAAGGAACCGTATCTTGGATGACCTCCTGGAGGAGATCCTGCCAGCCTTGGATGTCTCATCTGTGGATTGTTTTGTGAGTGAGAAAGAAACTAATTTATATAAGGCATTATTTCTTTGGATCTCTTTGTTACAGCAGCTTAGCTGGTAACAAACTAATATGCATATCTATTAACTTCAAATTAATTTCCTTTATCAGATGAGAGTGCATGTACTGTGCTTACAGTTTTTTCTCCCTGTCAATATTTCAGTATTCAGCAGTGTCTGTTCTGTTCTTTCTATTTATAGTGTATTTATTAGTTCCATAAAGTATTTTGGTATTCGATTTATTTCCTTATGTCTGCAACCTCTTTTTTTAATCTCATTCTGCTATGTTATCATCACATGGTTGAGCTCTAGTTTTATTTATGTCCCTATCAACTGTGCTATAATGTGAAGAAATGGTGAGAAAATTCCTCCTCACAAAATTCCTTGAGTTATGTTTTCCTTAAATTAGGCTTTGTCTTTTGAAGCCCAGGATTCTCCCTCCCTCCCCACCTTCCTTTCTTTTGTTAGCTGTTGGTGAAATACTGACATATATATAACAGATCAGTAGTGACCATATCCTTTCTTTTCACCTTGCACATATTTCCGCAGCTGTGTCCAGGCATTCTACTTGCTCTGATACAGTATCTTGTCCCCCATTTTCTGGCACTAGTGTCACTTCACTTTCACTTTTCACTTTCATGCATTGGAGAAGGAAATGGCAACCCACTCCAGTGTTCTTGCCTGGAGAATCCCAGGGACGGGGGAGCCTGGTGGGCTGCCGTCTATGGGGTCGCACAGAGTCGGACACGACTGAAGTGACTTAGCAGCAGCAGTGTGTTTTCTATCCTAGCAACATGTGCTAACTGGGTATTCTGGGTTTTTCCACCTTTCTATTACCTGAAGGCTTCTCTCCAGATTTTGTAGTATTTCTGAGGATCTCAATATTTTGAGGATTCTCAAAATACCAGTAGTATTTCTAAGGGCTGAGGCGGGGTGAGGCAAGGAGCTATGGGGCACCCTCTACTTTGCTCCAGAATCTCCTGCTTAGTGAATTTAAGAAATTATGTACAACCTTCATGACCATATTCAGCAACCCTGGCCCAACCCTAATCCTCATCTGATGGATGGCGAAACTAAAAATCAGAAAGGGAAAATACTTGGAACACGTGTATAATCTGCCTTGTAGTTCAGAGGCACAACTGAAATGCAAGTCACTGTTCATGCCCCAGTGCTTCATGCTGTATTTTCTTGATTCCTGAGTTCTTGAACCTTTAAGCAAACACATCTCAGGTTGTCAGTTCCTAGTAAAGTCCTACCACTTTGTGCCCTATCTCACTCCTTTCCAAGTGCCATCTAATTTAGAGATAGCAGGAGTCTCACCTTCTCTCAGAATAAGTGAAACAGGAGGGGAGAGGGCAAGGCACATTTAAAAGAATGACATAGATATAGGACATGCCAAGAAATGGTTAGAACCAAGTAGGTCCAAGATGGCCAAAGATTCGGCTTCCGGTGGGCCTTGACCTTCATTATACACTTGTTGTAATACACTAGCATGCTAAAGAACGTACCCACCAGCACCATGGCAGTTCTGAGGCTAACCATGGTTGTGGTTCAATTGCTCAGTCGTGTCTTACTCTTCGATACCCCATGGACTGCAGCATGCCAGGCTTCTCTGTCACTGTCTCCAAGAGTTTGCTCAAACTCATGTCCACTGAATCGGTGATGCCATCCAACCATCTCATCCTCTGTCATCCACTTCTCCTCTTCCCTTCAATCTTTCCCAGCATCAGGGTCTTTTCCAGTGAGTCGTCTTTTCAATGGCCAAAGTATCAGAGTTTCAGCATCAGTCCTTCCAATGAATATTCAGGGTTTGATTTCCTTTAGGATGGACTGGTTTGATCTCCTTGCTGACCAAGGGACTCTCAAGAGTCTTCTCCAGCACCACTTGGATGGCATCAATTCTTCAGCACTCAGTCTTATTTATGGTCCAACTCTCACATTCATACATGACTACTGGGAAAACCATAGCTTTGACTATATGGACCTTTGTCAGCAAAATGATGTCTCTGCTTTTTAATACACTGTGTAGGTTTGTAATAGTTTTTCTTCCAAGGAGCAAGCATCTGTTAATTTCATGGCTGCAGTCACTGTCCACAGTGATTTTGGAGCCCGAGAAAATAAGATCTGTTACTGTTTCCACTGTTTCCCCATCTATTTGCTAGGAAGTGATGGGATCAAATGCCACAATCTTAGTTTTTTGAATGTTGAGTTTTAAGCCAGCTTTTTCACACTCCTCTTTCACCTTCATCAAGAAGCTCTTTGGTTCTTCTTTGTTTTCTGCCATTAGGTGGTATCATCTGCATATCTGGGGTTATTGATATTTCTCCCAGCAATCTTGGTTCTAACTTGTGCTTCATCCAGCCTGGCATTTTGCATGACATACTCTGCATATATGTTAAATAAACAGGGTGATAATATACAGCCTTGATGTACTCCTTTCCCAATTTTGAACCAGTCCATTATTCCATGTCTGGTTCTAACTGTGGCTTCTTGACCTGCATACAGGTTTCTCAGAAGGCAAGTAAGGTGGTCTGGTATTCCCATATCTTTAACAATTTTCCAGTTTGTCGTGATCCACACAGTCAAAGGCTTTAGTGTAGTGGATGAAGCAGAAGTAGATGTTTTTCTGGAATTCTCTTGCTTTTTCTATGATCCAGTGGATGTGAATCTAACCATAAAGGCCCAAAGTGGGCATGGCCAAATTCCGAGAAATCTCCACCCCTTTCCTGAAATAATGGGAGTAATCCTTCCACTCATTAGCCTAGGAAATTATCCATCCCATAAAAACCAACCATGCCACACTTTGAGGCTCTCTCACCTTCTGAGATGGCCCACACTCTGTCTGTGGAGTGTGTTTCTCTCTAGATAAGTCCACTTCTTACCTATCACTTTGTCTCTCACTGAATTCTTTCCCAATGAGACATCAAGAACCTGAAATTCACTGGGAACATAAGGATTACCAGTATTCTTGGAACTAGCAGAAAAACTCTCTGGAGAAGCTTCTGTAGCACAAAAGCAAGAATCCTGAGTTTGAGAACTGTATTTGCATCCCAGCTTTGCCATTTACTTAGCAATGTACAGGGTAGGCATAAGTCATTTACTATCTCTGAGTCTCAGTTTTATCTTCTGTAAAATAGGAATATTCTTATCTACAGAGCAGCTGAATTTTATGTAAAGGATCTATTCCTGGAGACATTTTATAATTGTAAACTCACATAGTTCAAAACAACTAGACAAAGAATGGCAAGTATGGCAAAGACGTCTGCTGAACCATCAATGTACTGCTCAGCCAGAAACTGCATTTCCCAGGCCCTCTTGTAGCTTCCCATGTCTTTGTGGCAAGTTCTGGCTGGCAGTATAGAAACTGCAGTGATTCTCCTGGTAGGACTACAGAAAGACGGTGGGAGAGTCACAGTCATCTTAGATCACAAGATAGAAAATTGCCTGTTCAGTAGGACAGAGCTGTAAAATGGAAAGTGTGTGGTACCTGGCATTGTAGAGCTGCTGTGTCAGCCAACACTGCTCTGCTGAAACTGTGACACCAAAAAGCATTAACTAGTGTTGCATCTGTTATTTGTATTATCCTGAATTACACAAGATATTTTTATCTACTCAAGTGGTACCTCCCTTAAGCTTAAATAGATCTTAAATTTGCTCAGATTGATCCAGCTTTGTAAGAAAATGAAATTTTTTTTTAACTTGGGGAGATTTGAATCATTTCAAATTTTGTGTATAAAGCCAGAATTTATTATTTTACATCATGGTATTTCAAGTTCATATAATTCAATTTCACATAAAAATCAGCATAACTGGACTTCCATAAGGTCATTGTGAGGGATTAACATGTTAATATATGGAAATACACATGATAAACTTTTCTTGATACCAGAAACTGGGTTTCATTTTTGTTTCACATAAACATTTTATTGAAGTGTGATATTATTTAAAGGCACAAATCATAAAGTCATCAATTGATAAATTTTTACAAAGTGAACTCTGTAGGTAACCAGCCTTCAGAAAAAGAGGTATAACATTGCAAGCACCCAAGGGACTTCACTCAGGTTCCCTCCCAGTTGCTTCCATAACCCAAAGGTAACCACTATTCTGAATTCCATTACCACCTATAAGTTTTCTGTTTTTGAACTTAAATGGATTGTTACAGTATGTATTCTTTTGTATCTGACTTTTTTCTTTTAAAATTGGTGTAAGATTTACCCATATTTTTATATATAGCAGTGTGTTCACACCATAGTATTGATTTTGAATTATATTAAAAATTATAGCTATAACCAGTAAGACTTGAGCCTCCAAACCTCCCACTTTTTGCATTGTTTATGAGATTTCTTCTGGAACGCTGTCTCTCCCTCTTTCTCTCTCTTAGCTCTGGCTACTATCACTCTTTAACTACTGCCTTAAAGGTAATATCCTCTAGGAAATCACCTCTGATCTCTTCTTCCTCTGAGTTCATATAGCTTTTCTTTGTACTTGGCTTATTTCATTTACAAATATATTTTAGGTATTCATGTAGCCCCTGAAGGCATTACATAATTCAGAATTCATCTAAATCTGTCTTTTAATCTCACTTGAAGAAATAGAACAAAAAAGTTTTTTAAAATATAATCACTTAAGACATTGGAAAGCAGCAATTAACATAATCATATTAATAGAAAATATTTTCCTTTCAGATAAAGATAGTACAATATTGAGACTGAAAAATGGGCTAGTCACCATTGTGGTAATGATAGCTTATAACAGACTAATCCTCCTGAACATAACAATTATAAATTCTGGATAAAATATTAAAAAGGGAAAAACTATTTGAAGGTACACAGGTAAATTGAAAAAGGCAGAAGCTAGAAGGGAGTTGATGAGGAAATAAGGAAACTATTGGCAGAGATCAAATTGCCAACATCCACTGGATCATCAAAAAAGCAAGAGAGTTGCAGAAAAACATCTACTTCTGCTTTATTGACTATGCCAAAGCCTTTGACTGTGTGGATTACAACAAACTATGGAAAATTCTTAAAGAGATGGAAATACCAGACCACCTGACCTGCCACCTGAGAAATATGTATGCAGGTCAAGAAGCAACAGTTAGAACTGGACATGGAACAACAGACTGGTTCCAAATTGAGAAAGGAGAATGTCAAGGCTGCTTATTTAAATTATATGCAGAGTACATCATGCGAAATGCTGCGCTGGATGAAGCACAAACTGGAATCAAGATTGCTGGGAGAAATATCAATAACCTCAGATATGCTGATGACACCACCCTTATGGCAGAAAATGAAGAACTAAAGAGCCTCTTGATGAAAGTGAAAGAGAGTGAAAAAGTTGGCTTAAAACTCAATTCAGAAAACTAAGATCATGGCATACGGTCCAATCACTTCACAGCAAATAGATGGCGAAACAATGGAAACTTTAAAAGTGAGGAACTTTATACTGGGGGGCTCCAAAATCACTGCAGATGGTGACTGCAGCCATGAAATTAAAAGATGCTTGTTCCTTGGAAGGAAAGCTATGACCAACCTAGACAGCATATTAAAAAGCAGAGACATTACTTTGTCAACAGAGGTCTGTCTACTCAAAGCTATGGTTTTTCCAGTAGTCATGTATGGATGTTACAGTTGGACTATAAAGAAAGCTGAATGCCAAAGAATTGATGCTTTTGAACTGTGGTGTTGGAAAAGACTCTTGAGAGTCCCTTGGACTGCAAGGAGATCCAACCAGTGCATCCTAAAGGAAATCAGTCCTGAATATTCATTGGAAGGACTGATGTTGAAGCTCAAACTCCAATACTTTGGCCACCTGATGCGACGAGCTGACTCACTGGAAAGAGATCCTGGTGCTGGCAAAGACTAAAGGCAGAAGGAGAAGGGGCCGACAGAGGATGAGATGGTTGGATGGCATCACCGACTCAATGGGCATGAGTTTGAATAAACTCCAGGAGTTGGTGATGGACAGGGAGGCCTGGCATGCTGGAGTCCATGGGGTCGCAAAGAGTCGGACACGACTGAGCGACTGAACTGAACTGATATTATGAAAAATTTTTTCTACTCTGTGGCTTGGCATTTCATTATCTTATTGGTGTCTTTGTTTTTAAATAAAATTTTAAATTTATTAATAAAAAAAATTTTTTTTGGCTCTGCTGAGTCTTTTCTGCCGTGTGAGGGCTTTCTTTAGTTGCAGTACACTGGCCTCTCATTGTGGTGGCTTCTTTTGAGGCAGAGCAAAGGTTCTTGAAGGCACGGGCTTTAGTAGTTGTGGACACAGGCTCAATAGTTGTGGCACATGGGCTTAGTTGCCTTGCAGTATGTGGAATCTTCCCAGATTAGGGATCAAACTGGTGTCCTTTGTCTTGGCAGGTGGATTCTTTACCACTGGACCACCAGGAAAGTCCTGTTTTTAACTAAACTTTTGATTTTGAGATAATTGTAGATTCACATGCCAATTGTAAGTAATAATATAGGCCGATCCTTTGCATTCTTAACTCAGTTTTTCCCAGAATAGCATATTGCCAAACTACAGTACAATATGACAACTGAAATATTGATGCAGCTAAGATATAGAACATTTCGTCTAGCTCATGGATTCCTCGTGTTATCCACTAAGAGCCACAGGCACGCCCCTCCCACCCCCCATGCCTTTAAACCCTGGCAACAACTAATCTGTTCTCTCTTTCTGGAATTTTGTCATTTCAAATACGTTAGATAAATGGACTCTTACAGTATGTGACCTTTTGGAATTGTTTTTTTCACTCAACATGATTCTTTGAAGATTTAATCCAGGTTGTTGCTTTTATCAGTAGTTTATTCCTTTTTGTTGCTGACTAGTAACCCACAGTATGAGACTACCACAACTGTTAAACCATTCACCTGTTAAAGGATGTTTGGGTTGTTTCCAGCTTTTGGTGACTATGAATAAAGTTGCTGTAAACCTTTGTGTACAGCTTTTTATATGAACCTGCATTGTCATTTCTTTAGGACAAATTCTCAGGAGCATAACTGCTGGATCTCATGGTAGTTGCATGCTTATTTCCTCCACATAAATTTAGAGCTATATCAGACAGTGTTATGATTTTTATTTCAAACATCAAATATAATCTAGAAAACTCAAGAAGAAAAAGTAAGTCTATTGTTTTTACCCATATTTTCTTTACTGTGTTTTCTTCTTTTCAGATGTTCCAAAATTCTTTCTTTTATCATTTTTAATCTATTTAGAATATTTTGTATAGCCATTGTTTAGGGTCGGAATACACAATATTTCTCTATAAAGAGCAATATTGCATAGGAACCTGGAATGTTAGGTCCTTGAATCAAGGCAAATTGGAAGTGGTCGAACAGGAGATGGCAAGAGTGAACATCAACATTTTAGGAATCAGCAAACTAAAATGGACTGGAATTGGTGAATTTAACTCAGATGACCATTACATCTACTACTGTGGGCAAGAATCCCTTAGAAGAAATGGAGTAGCCATCATATTCAACAAAAGAGTCTGAAATGCAACACTTGGATGCAGTCTTAAAAATGACACAATGATCTCTGTTCATTTCTAAGGCTAACCATTCAATATCACAGTAATCCAAGTCTATGCCCCGACCAGTAATACTGAAGAAGCTGAAGTTGAATGGTTCTATGAAGACCTACAAGACCCTCTAGAACTAACACCCAAAAAAGATGTCCTTTTCATTATAGGGGACTACAACGCAAAAGTAGGGAGTCAAGAAATAACTGGAGTAACAGGCAAAATTGGCCTTGAAGTATAAAATGAAGTAGGGCAAAGGCTAATAGAGTTTTACCAAGAGAACGCACTGGTCATAGCAAACACCGTCTTCCAACAACATATGAGAAGACTCTACACATGGACATCACCAGATGGTCAATACTGAAATCAGATTGATTATATTCTTTGCAGCCAAAGATAGAGAAGTTCTATACAGTCAGCAAAAACAAGACTGGGACCTGACTATGGCACAGACCATGAACTCCTTATTGACAAATTCAGACTTAAATTGAAGAAAGTAGGGAAAATCACTAGACCATTCAGGTATGACCTAAATCAGATCCCTTATGATTATACAATAGAAGTGACAAATAGATTCAAGGGAATTTTAGACAGAGTGCCTGATTAACTATGGACAGAGAGGTTTGTGACATTGTATAGGAGACAGGGAGCAAGACCATCCCCATGGAAAAGAAATGCAAAAGGGCAAAATGGTTGTCTGAGGAGACCTTACAAATAGCTGTGAAAAGAAGAGAAGCGAAAAGCAAAGGAGAAAAGGAAAGATATAAGCATCTGAATGCAGAGCTCCAAAGAATAGCAAGGAGAGATAAGAAAGGCTTCCTCAGTGATCAATGCAAAGAAATAGAGGAAAAGAATAGAATGGGAAAGTCTAGAGATCTCTTCAAGAAAATTAGAGATACCAAGGGGACATTTCATGCAAAGATGGACACAATAAAGGATAGAAATGGTATCTAGAAGGATAGAAATGCTTCTTCTAACAGAAGCAGAAGATATTAAGAAGAGGTGGCAAGAATACCAGAAGAACTATCCAAAAAAAATCTTCACGACCCAGATAATCACGATGATGTGAAATCCAACCTAGAGCCAGACATCCCTGAATGTGAAGTCAAATGGGCCTTAGGAAGCATCACTACGAACAAAGCTAGTGGAGGTGATGGATTTGCAGTTGAGCTATTTCAAATCCTAGAAGATGATGCTGTAAAAGTGCTGCACAGAATATGCCAGCAAATTTGGAAAACTCAGCAGTGGCCACAGGACTGGAAAAGGTCAGTTTTCATTCCAATCCCAAAGAAAGGCAATGCCAAAGAATGCTCAAACTACCACACAATTGCACTCATCTCACATGCTAGTAAAGTAATGCTTAAAATTCTCCAAGCCAGGCTTCAACAATATGTGAACCATGAACTTCCAGATCAAGCTGGTTTTAGAAAAGGCAGAGGAACCAGAGATCAAATTGCCAACATCTCTTGAATCATCAAAAAAGCAAGAGAGTTCCAGAAAAATATCTACTTATGTTTTAATGACTATGTCAAAGCCTTTGTGTGGACGCCAACAAACTCTGGAAAATTCTGAAAGAGATGGGAATACCAGACCACCTGACCTGCCTCTTGAGAAATCTGTATGCAGGTCAGGAAGCAAGAGTTAGAACTGGACATAGAACAACAGACTGGTTCCAAACAGGGAAAGGAGAATGTCAAGGCTGTATATTGTCACTCTGCTTATTTAACTTATATGCAGAGTACATCATGAGAAATGCTGGGCTGGATGAAGCACAGCTAGAATCAAGATTGCCAGGAGAAATATCAGTAACTTCAGATATGTAGATGACACCACCCTTATGGCAGAAAGTGAAGAACTGAAGAGCCTCTTAATGAAAGTGAAAGAGGAGAGTGAAAAAGTTGGCTTAAAACTCAACATTCAGAAAACTAAGATCATGGTATCTAGTTCTTTCACTTCATGGCAAATGAATGGGGAAACAGTAGAAACAGTGACAGACTTTATTTTGGGGGCCTCCAAAGTCATTCAGATGGTCACTGCACCCATGGAATTAAAAGACACTTACTCCTTGGAAGAAAAGTTATGACCACCCTAGACAGCATATTAAAAAGCAGAGACATTAGTTTGCCGACAAAAGTCTGACTAGTCAAAGGTATGGTTTTTCTAGTAGTCACATATGGATGTGAGAGTTGGATTGTAAAGAAAGCTGAGCACCCAAGAATTCCAGAAAGAAAAACACCAATACAGTATACTAACGCATATATATGGAATTTAGAAAGATGGTAACAATAACCCTGTGTATGAGACAGCAAAGAGACACTGATGTATAGATCAGTCTTAGGGACTCTGTGGGAGAGGGAGAGGATGGGGAGATTTGAGAGAATGGCATTGAAACATGTATAATATCATGTATGAAACGAGTCTCCAGTCCAGGTTCAATGCACGATACTGGATGCTTGGGGTGGTGCACTGGGACGGCCCAGAGGGAGGGTATGGGGAGGGAGGAGGCAGGAGGGTTCAGGATGGGGAACACAGGTATACCTGCGGATTCATTTCGATATTTGGCAAAACTAATACAATATTGTAAAGTTTAAAAATAAAATAAAATTTAAAAAATAAACAAACAAAAAAAAAGAATTGATACTTTTGAATTGTTATGCTGGGGAAGAGTCTTGAGAGTCCCTTGGACTGCAAGGAGATCCAACCAGTACCTCCTAAAGGAAATCAGTCCAGAATATTCATTGGAAGGACTGATGCTGAAGCTAAAACTCCAATACTTTGGCCACCTGATGTGAAGAACTGACTCACTAGAAAAGACCCTGATGCTGGGAAAGATGGAAGGTGGGAGGAGAAGCGGCAGACAGAGGAGGAGATGGTTGGATGGCGTCACCAACTCAATGGACATGAGTCTAAGTAAGCTCCAGGAGTTGGTGATGGACAAGGAGGACTGGCATGCTGCAGTCTATGGGGTCTCAAAGAGTCAGAAACGACTGAGCTATTGAACTGAACTGAACATTTGAGATTTATGTATGTGATTCAAAAGTACTTCTCAGTCGATAAGATGCAAAGTGACTATAATTTAAGAAGAAAGGCACAGTTTCACTTGCTAAAGAAGTAAAAGGATGGACTTTAAGGGTATCATAAAGGCTGAAAATGAAGGGGAATCCCCAAAAGGAGAAGGTTACATGGCAGGGATTCAAAATTGGCAAATAAATGACATGCAAATACTTGGATGACCCTTGAGCTACACATATATGGAAGTGATTCTAAGAATCCCAGCAAAGATACAATAGTTAGCAATTTGAAAAGCTAAGCACTGAGAAAACTGAGCAGAGATTTCAGCTTCTACCCACGCAGGCCAGCATTTGGAATTTGAGTCTCACCAAATTAATTGCCTGCTTGAGTAAGAATTAACACATGGTGATGGAATTCACAGTTTGTGTAACACATTTATAATGTCCTTAATGATAAAATGGTACTGTATTTGCTAAGAAATAGAGGAAAATATTATCCATGCAAGAGAAATTGTCATCAATAGAAACAGACCCTGGAAGTGATTAACCAGTTTACAGCACAGATTGTGGTGATGGTTCACCACACCCATCAAGTTGTATACACTAAATATGTACAGATTTTTTATGTCAATCATACCTTAATACATTAGTTTTTTACAATAGAAAGATGTCAAGATAATCCAGAGCATAGACTTAGCAAAAAAGAACTTTAAAGCTGTTATACGTATTTTTTAATAGTTAAAAGAAAACTGTTATCATAATTAATTAACAAATGGAAAATCTTGGTTGAAAAATGAAAACTATAAAAAAAGAACTAAATGGAAATTTTAGAACTGAAAAGTAAAATGTCTGGGATAACAGGTTCATTGGATAGGCTTGATGGCAGATTGAAGGGAGCGTAAGAAGCAAGAGAGATTAATAAATGTTATTTAATCTCAAGAGCAAAAAGAAAAAAATAATAAGAAAAAGAATAGATCCTATGTGACCCATGAAATTTCATGTTGTATATTTTATATGTAACTGAAATCCCAGAAAGAGGAGAAAGAGAAACGTGGAGACAAAGTTAAAGAAATAATGGCCAAAATGTTCCCCAATTTTCTGGAAAACATAAACTTACAGATCCTAGAAGCTCAATGAATCTGAAGGAGAATAAAGACAAAGAAAGTCACACATGGACATATCATGATCAAATCCCTGGAAGACAAAGACAGAGGAAACTTGAAAGTAGACAGGAAAGAAAAAAAAATTATATACAGGGAATCAATGATCCAGATGATGGCTAACTTCTCATCAGAAACAATGGAACTTAAAAATGTTAATATTAAAAACCCAAAACCTGGCAACTCAAAACTCTCTATAAAGGGAAATACTTTTTTTTTTTTTTTTTTAATAAAAGCAGACAGCATTACAGTAAGTCTTACATAAGCGGTATGAGTTATAAGAAACACTTAAAGGAAGTTCTTCAGGCTGACAGAAAATGATCCAAGATGGAAACTTAGAACTCTACAGTAAATATGAGACTATATATTTTATATTTTTGTCTTAATTTCTCTTAAAGATATTTGAGTATTTAAGGTAAAAATTATAACATATGCAGTTTACATGATAACAAAAGCACAAAGAATTGGGAGGTAAATGGAATTCTATAGTTGCAAGTTCCTTACATCGCATGTGAACTGGTGCAATATTAACTCCAAGGAAATGCAAATAAGTTAAGGATGCATATTGTAATTCCTAGAGCAACCACTAAAATAATACAAAGAGGTACAGCTTAAAAGCCAATAAAACGGAATATTTTTTTTTTAATTTAAAAAGTAAAGCAGGAAACAAAGGGACAGAAAAAGAGTTGGAAAAAATAGAAAGCGAGTAGAAAAATGGTTGTTCTAAATCAAATCATGTCAATGACCACATTAAATAGAAACTGATTAAATGTTAATTAAAAATGAGAGATTATCAGGCTGGATTTTAAAACCAAGATAAAACTGTATGCTATCTTTAAGAGATGGATTTTAGTTTTAAAGACACAGGATTGAGTAATAACAACAACAAAAAAACACATTAAAATGCCATGTAAACAGTAAGCAAAGAAAAGAGTGGCTTTTTAAATACCAAAGTAGATTTTTAAGACACAGAGTATAATCAAAGAGAAAGAGGAATAAAAAGTTTAGTTGGTTGAGAAAACATAAAAATTATAAACACATATGTCTCTAATAACATTAATACAAAATATATGTAATAAAAATGATCAAAACTAAAGAAAGAGACAAATCTTTGATTAGAGTTGAAGATTTTAAAATTCCTCCCTCAGTAATTTGTAGAACAAATAGACTTTAAGAATCATTAAGAGTATAGAAGATCATGGGATTCCCTGCTGGTCCGATGGTTAGGACTCTGCACTCTAAATGCAGAGTGCCCAGGTTCAATCCCTGGTTGGGGAACTAAGACCTCACAAGCCGTGTGGCATGCCCTCCCTGCAAAGTAAGGTTTTATCAACATGGGTTTCATTACAGAATCTAAATAGTCTCTAAATAATAAGGAAAAAAAGAACACAGATAATCTGAATATCACCAACAGCCATCCTGACCTAATTGATATTGATAGACCCCTACAACCAACAGCAGTGAAATAGACATTCTTTTCAAATGTACATGAAAATTAACCAAACTAAATTATATCTTGGGCCACAAAATAAGTCTCAATCAATTTCAAAAGATTTAAATCTTATAAAATATATTCTTTGCCCCCAGTGGAATTAAATTAGAATTCAGTAAGAAAGAGAAAACTAAAAAAAAACAAAAACAAAAAACACAAATATTTAGAAATTAACACGCTTCTAAATAACTCACAAGTCAAAGAAAAAAATCATTAAAGGAACTTTGAACTGAATGATATTGAAAATATGACATATCAAAATGTGTGAGATGCAGTTAAAAAACTGCTTAGAGAAAAACTTATCAAGTTTAAATGCTTATTTTAGAAAATAAGAAAGGTCTAAAGTCAGTGATCTAATGTTCTACCTTAAGAAGCTTTTAAAAAAAGAGTAAAATAAACTCAAGTGAAAAGAAAAGAATTAAAAAAAAGAGAAACAAATGAAATAGAAAACAATTAACAGAGAAAATCAACAAAGCCCAAAGTGATTCTTAGAAAAGACTAATAAAATAGATAAACCCCAGGGAGAATGATCAAGAAAAAGAGAACTCATAAACTACCCATATTAGAAATAGGAAAGAGAGAAACAGAACAGGAGAGAAAGATAGAAGTGGGGAAGGAGGGAGGAAAAGAAAGGGCACACAGAAGGTCACCGTTCTCAGAACTGAGAAGGGTTTCAGGACGATAAAAGGGTGGTAAGTAGTAGAAATCACCCTGGGATTCTGAACAGACTCAAAGAATGTGGTGAGTAGAGGTGACCATGGAAGAGATGCCAAAAGAAATATTATATGAAACACAGAGAAGTCTAAGGTGTAAGTATCTGCACACCTCAGAGGCCCTGAACAGTACATCACATTAAAAAAAAAAAAGAAGAAGAAAGTGGAGTTTGTTTTGATGCCCCCAAATCCCCAAGAAAATATTAAATTTCAGTAAAATGTGACTAAAGAAGGAAAATATGTAATATCGTCTAAAAATTTTTCCATTAAAAATAGTTACAATAAAATCCAGCCCTTAAGCAAAAATTTTCAAAGTTTGTTCCTTTGAATATGGTCTATAGCTGTTCTGCAAAAAAAAAAGAATTCTGAGGAAATTTTGGAAACATTGCTAATGGCATTGGCTACCCTCCTTCTAAAGATTCATACTGGACATCAGCATGTTAGTGACTCCAGGTGGCCTAATGGTGTGACAGTCAGTCTGTCTCTCTTTAACATCGTGGTCCCCAATCTTATGGGACACAAAACTTTTCTTTCATGGAATACCTATTAACATTCCAAAGAACCAGTATTCTTTGGAACACATTTTGGAAAAAAACGATCAAAGAATTAAAACGTAGCTAACAACAGTACTTGCTGTAATTTGTTACTATTAGACCATTCTGCAAAGTCAAAAGATGAGTGATAACTTGACTTTACATGAAAACTTTCTTTGAAGGAACTTGAAACATAATGGACTCAGGATTTGCTGATAGACTCAGACTGACAGATGAAACTCTATTTCTTGTTTCTATTTTGTCTCTGTATTTAACAGCATTAATTTGTAGCCTTCCAATAGAAATTTCTAAAATCTGGAAAAGTAATCTCTCCAGATTCAAAAAATCTAGAAAAGTAAGAGAGAATAATGAAGTACTGGGCTTTCACCTGCATGTTTATTACATCTCATACTAGAGGGAAAAAAAAACTGGTTTGCTTATGTTTGTGATTTTTGCATACTGGTGAATATTGTCAAAGACACGGAAAGGAAAGTAACTGGAGTAATTCTACTATCTATATAATTTTTCTTCTGTAACCTTAGGGCTATATATTACAGTATATATAATGCTTATAATCTACAATCTTAACCTTTCCTAGGGACCACAAGAGAGGCAATGAGTTTAAATATTAATCCTTTCAGTTAAGATCTAAGAAAGTCTTCGCGAGTAGTTTATCATTGTTTATAATTATTTTTGCTACTGATATTTATTCCCTTATTATAGAACAGTGTGTCAGTCTCTAGGCATTTTTGTTTAAATACCGGCTAGGGTCACAAGTGAAATGAAGTTTGGTCCTCATTTACTTCATACCAGCAGTTGGGTTGGCACGCAGCTGCAGAACTGCTGGGGCTCTTTTTATTTAATTTGGCATCCCTTCCTGAGCAGTACTGAGACTTTTACTTCAATGACTCCACTGGGCTTTGCCATAATTTCTATGTTGTATCAGTGAAGCCTCCAGAAGAGATGCCTAAGCAAACCTGAAAGCAGGTTAGGAATGCTTCTAGTTCAAGTATTTTTAACTCAATGAAGGACTCCCAAATATAAATTAAGCCCATGAAAAATTACATTGTTCATTTAATTAAGAAGCTGATTTTTAAAGTATATTGTGTGTGTGATAGCCGCTCAGTCATGTCCGACTGTTTGAGACCCCATGGACTATACAGGCCATGGAATTCTCCAGGCCGGCATACTGGAGCGGTTATCCTTTCCCTTCTCCAGGGGATCTTCCCAACTCAGGGATTGAGCTCAGGTCTTCTGAATTGCAGGCAGATTTTTAACCAGCTCATCTTAATACCGTCAGTGAGTGCGTGCGTGCGTGCGTGCGTGCGTGCGTGTGTGTGTGTGTGTGTGTGTGTAAGTGTTTGTCCTTTTTGCACAGATTCTCTGGAAATAATTTTCCTAGACTTAATCAGACTGTCAAGAAAATATATGTCTAAATTCTGAGTTAACCATGTGTTAATTACATGACTTGGTTGTATATCTTAACCTGTACAATCCTGAGATTATTAGGGGAGTAATAATCTCTCTGACATGTTCTGAATATGCAGTGATAACATACAAAAGTCACTAGGACAGGGTCAGGTACCTAACAGGTTGTTAATAAATACTTTGTTAAATGCATTTATGGAAAAATGAAAACATTAACGCCTTCTGTGAATTTTACATCCACAGTCAGAAGAGAAAACAGCTTCACCTGGTCTACCTTTCTGTTTTACATGTCCTGTGTTGGTGGATATAAATGGGAAAAGAAGGGAGCCAAAGGAAAGAGATTTTGATCAGATTCTGAAAATCAGGATTGTCAGAACTGGATAATATCTTAGAGATGATCTGATCCAGTGCCCTAAGTTTACAAATGAGCAAACCAAGTTCCAAAGAGTGTAAGTAATTTGCCCCCAAATCACAGAGAAGTTAGTGACAAATCCAGGATTGGAGCCCAATGTAAACGTGGACTTTTCTTGTAATGAGGATTATTAATATTGTATGAGGTTAACAGTGTGGGAAAAAGCTTCCTTTTCATCAAAATGTCTACAAATAATAAATGCTGGAGAGATTGTGGATAAAAGGGAACCCTTCTACACTGTTGGGGGAATGTAAATTGGTGCAGTCACTTTGGAGACCACTATGGAGGCTCCTTAAAAAACTAAAACTGCAGCTACCACAGGATGCAGCAATCCCACTTCCGGGCATATATCCAGAGGAAACTCTAATTCAAAAGATAAAGCTACCCCAGTGTTCATAGCAGCACTATTTATTACTACAATAGCCAAGCCACAAAAACAGCCTAAATGTCCATCAACAGATGAATGGATAAAGAAGATGCAGTGCAGACATACACACACACTCACTCACACACCCTGGAATATGACTCAGCCATGACAAAAAAGAATGAAGCAATGCCATATGCAGCAACATGGATGGACCCAGAGATTATCATATTAAATGAAGTGAGTCAGAGAAAGACAAGTATCATATGATAACACTATATGTGAAATCTAAAAAAATAGTACAAATGAACTTATCTACAAAACAGAAACACACTCAGACATGGAAAACAAATTTATGGTTACCAAGAGAAGAAGGCATGGGGAGAGATAGATTGGGAGTTTAGGATTAACAGAAACATACTACTTTATATAAAACAGATAACCAACAAGGGAATGCAGTATTTTGTAATAACCTGTCAGGGAAAAGAATCTGAAAAAGAATATATATATGCACACACACATCCATCTATATACATATGTCTGTGCCTATGTGCTCAGTCGCTCAGTCACGTCTGACTCTGTGCGACCCCATGGACTGCAGTCTGTCAGGCTCCTCTGTTCAGGGGATCCTCCAGGCAGGAATACTAGAGCAGGTTGCCATTTCCTCCTCCAGGGGATTTTCCCAACCCAGGGATCAAACCCACATCTCCTGCATTTCTTGCATTGGCAGGCGGATTCTTTACCATTGACTCACCTGGGGAGTACATATATGTACACACATATGTATATGTATGTACATATATATGTATGTATATTTAACTGAATCACTTTTCTGTATACCATAAACTAATACAATATTATAAATCAACTATACCTCAATTTTAAAAAAATCTTCCTTTAACTAATTTAAAAAATAGTTCTTTTTTATTGTTTTCTTTTTTTCCTCTTTGTTAACTTTTAATTTAATCCACTTGGAGTTTTCTTTTGTTTAGATTATAAGGTTAGGATTAGCTTAATGCTTTTTTCCCAAATATTTAGCCAAATGACTCAGCACTATTTATCTAACAGGCCCTCCCTTTCCTACTGACTTTTATATTAATGCCAATATCTATGCTCATTTCTTTTATTCCATCAATCTGTCTGTTAATTTTTGTGCCCAGAGGATGCTGTTATAATTGTTTTAATTTTTAAAAATTGTTTCTTAAATTTTTATTTTATATTGAAGTATAGTGATTAACAATGTTGTGTTACTTTCAGGTGTACAGCAAAGTGATTCAGTTACACATATACATGTATCTCTTCTCTTTCAACTTGTTTTCCCATTAGATCATTACAGTTCCCTATGCTATACAGTAGGTCCTTGTTGGTTATCTATTTTAAATATAAGTGTGTATATGTCAATTCCAAACTCCCAATCTATAATTGTTGTAATTATATCATATGTTTTAATAAGAAGTATAAAAAGTTCACCTTCATTAATATCCTTTAGGAAAAAAAGTGAAGTCTTTGCCCAATTATTTTTTAAGATGATGAACACTGGCAAGTTGAAAAGATTAATATTCCATGCAAACCAAATAAAACCCATAAGAATTTTGATTGGAATTACATTAGATATAAAGATTAATTTGGAGAGAACTGGCATCTTTATTATAATCATTTTTCCTTTTCAGGAGTATGATATATCTTTTTATTTATTCAACTGTTCTTTGACATTGCTCAGTAAATTCATGTAAAGACTTTAAAAGCATGCAGCAGTGATCTAGGAAGAGAAAATTAATTCTACCTGAAGAGATCTGGAAAGACATTTTTATGACCCAAAAGAGGAGAGCTCTACAAATGTAGTCAAATGAGGTACATGGTATTTCATTACTTAACTCAACACAGACTATCTCAATTATACAGTTCCCTAACAATTTTCTATTCAAAATCCTTAACCACGTATACATATCAGAGTTAATTTTCACCGGATTCTGGCCAGATGGGGCACTCTGCTTGATGTTGGAAATATGGTCCCTGCTCTCAAACGGGTTTACAATCTAGCTGGGGAAAATTTTCACGCTAAAAGTACCAACTCTAGAGAATAGATCTTACATGTTCTCAGCACACACACACTCACTCACACCAAAGATAATTATGTGAGATGACAGATGTGCTAACCAATCTTATTCTCATAGTCATTTCATAAGGAATATATGTATCTAATCATGACATCGTACACCTTAAATTTACACAACATTACATGTCAAATATATCTTAATACAACTAGGGGGGAAAAGTACCAGCTTCTCTTATTATTCTAATCCTCAAGTTAATGTAGCTTATCACTAAGTGGTTTGATTTTTTACTTTTATTTCCAGACCAAGGTAGAGACATTTCTCCACAAATTTCTTGGTCATCAAGGAATTAATTTTGGGCAGGGTCCCAGGTCTGTTCCTTGGATGTGGGTCAGTATCACCATCCGCAAAGCTACCAGAGGTGGTATATTAAGAATGCTAACTTGGAAGTCAGACTGACTGAGTTTGAATTATGACCCTTTGACCTTGAGCTATGTGACTTTGGGTGAGTTATTTAACCACCTTTGCCTCAGTTTCCCCAAATACAAAATGAAAGTAGTAATAGTACTTGTAGGATTAAAGGATTGCATGAGACAGTCCATGTATATTGTACTTAACACCATGCCCAACACAGAGAAGGACTCAGGCCTGTTACTTAATGTGCATTTTCCCGAGCAGGTGATACATTTCAGCATAGAGGGCAGCTCTGCTTGGAAGCACAGCTGTGTGTTCTGTAAATGCTCCAGACTAGAACAGAGTTCTACTTCCCCCTCAAGGTTGTGGGGGAATTATCCTCTCCTCTAGTAAAATCTAGGTCCTACTCTTGAAACTACTGGTAAATGGAATAATAAACCCAAAACTATGGAAAGATGGCGACAGGTACTTCCCCTGAGATTTCAGTGTTTTCCATTAAATGATAATTCCAAGCCAAGGTAACAGCTTTGAAAATCCTTCACTGAAAGTCAATCCTCTTTTCCCCTAAATTGTGTTTATATTGAATGACTCCAATATTAGGTATCAAGTGCATCTTTTAATGGGTGGAGAAGAGGACTTTTTGGGTATCAGCTACCTCTCTGGGGGTGACTGCCTGTTTTCAGTTCACAGCTTCTCCTGACAACCTTCTGTAACAATAGGACCATTTAGTTAGAATTGGAAATGAGTACTTTGAAACTCAGAGAAGTTTTCTTAGAAACATCTTAAGCTGGTAAGATCCTTAGGCAAACTCATGTGAGATATTAGTACAACTGAACCTAATGACTGGACATTTCTGGACCTCTCACCAGCAAGGCATGGGAAAAGGAGAATTCTTGCTCTTATGGCTCTGGTGGCTTGGGAAATAGGGGAAGACAAGCAAAGCAGGGTATCTCATCAGGAAATCCCCCAAGAATACTTCTCTTTATGGACTGGTTCCTTCTCACCTTTCTTATCTTTCTCTTTTTCTCCCATATGCATCCTATTTCTTCCTGCTAGAGACTCTTTCCTCTTCTGGGTAATACAGTTACTTGGGAAGAAATTTATAGTAGTGACAAGGAGATATATTCCCTCACCCCAACCCCAACTCTGAATGTGAAACCAGAAAAATAACTAAATTATCAGTGTGGCCAGCTCCATGTAGAGGTTTAACGTGAAAGACTCAGGCCCCAAGTTGGAATGTGGTCTAGTTAGTCTCATCAAAGAAACCAGAGTCAGCTGAAGGTGAGTGGTCTTTTTACCAGGAACTTAGTAAAGAGGGCTTCCCTGATAGCTCAGTTGGTAAAGAATCTGCTTGCAATGCAGGAGACCCCAGTTTGATTCCTGGGTTGGGAAGATCCCTTGGAGAAGGGATAGGCTACCCACTCCAGTGTTCTTGGGCTTCCCCTGTGGCTCAGCTGGTAAAGAATCTGCCTGCAATGTGGGAGACTATGGTTTGATCCCTGGGTTGGGAAGATGCCCTGGAGAAGGGAAAGGATAACCACTCCAGTGTTCTGGTCTGGAGAATTCCATGGACCATATAGTCCATGGGGTCAAAAAGAGTCGGACACAACTGAGCAACTTTCCCTTTCTTAGTAAAGAGGAAGGCACTGGTTAAGAACATAGGCTCTAGGGACTTCCACAGTGGCCCAGTGGCAAAGACTCTGTGCTGCCTAATGCAAGGGGTCCAGGTTCCATCCCTGCTCAGGGAACTAGATCCCATATGCCACAACTAGAGATCCCGCATGCTGCAAATAAGACCTGGCATAGCCAAGTAAGCAAAGAGAGAAATATTAAAAAAGAAAGAAAGAGAGAAAAGAAAAGAAAGCTCTAACATCAGGTAGGCCTAGATTTGAATCTGGATTCTACCACTTATTGATTGTAAGACTGGAGCAAGTAACTTAATTTCCCTTAGCCACAGTTTGTTTGTTTAATCAGTAAAATGGGGGTAATATCATTTATTCCAAGGGGATAAATGTGGTTGTCGGTTTAAGAAGCTCATCACAGTGCAATGTAATTCACATAATCAAGTCCAAGCAGACAGTAGCTATTTATTATAAAAAGTTGAATCAGAGAATCAAATTTGCTCAGTGCCATAAAGCACTTACTTCACAGGGATGTACTCATATCCCTTTGGCAGGAGTTGCTTCACAGATGGATGCATCAGACTATAAATGTGTGGTGCTGTTCACCGTGAAGATCGTCCAGCTAATTACCCTTAGTCAGTTTCTCTGTTCACCAAGCAGGCTTCTAGCAGGGCTTTCTGTGGAGCTTTGTAATAAGGGCACAATATGCTCCTCAGATCAGCTGACTTGAACATTCAGGTCTGTTTGGCCACGATAGCCCTCCTTAGAATAAATAAAGCAGAATTCCAGTTTATACATCAGCCTCTTGTGAGTCCAGCTGCACCCAAGAGATTGATCAACTTTGACAAAATCAACCTCTAATCCTATAGAGTGCTGTACCCTGTGCTGCACCCAAGTACTAGCCCTCCAGGGGGCTCTCAACTGCCAATTGCTGACCTGCAAGACAGATATAGCTATGTAGTCAAAGAGTTTTTTAAATTATCTGAGCAAATATTTGAAAATCAGGAGATTTCACCAAAAATGTGAATACAAGTTTCCAGCTTCTTTTGAAAACCCAGCCAAAGGGTTGGAGCTGAGGCAGCTGTTTCCTGTCAGAAGGGCCAGTCTCCTCAGTTCAGCACCCCAGCTCTTAGACCTGGTCATTTCAGTCAGTTATCACCTCGCGGGCCTAAGAGGATTTACGTCTGTGATTCCTGTTCTAAACAAGAACACTTGGAAGATTTCCTTAGGGTTTTTACTCCTTGCAAAAGAGGGGGAAACTCAGGAAGGAAAAAGCCAATCAAATGGACACCATTTAGTATAAACAGATGATAAGTTTGGAAAGACACCCATGTTTTAGGAAACACTTGGACTGTGATAGTCTCCTGGGCGCTTCTTTGCATGAGCAGACAGGACCACAGGGAGCTGGTAAGAGGCTGAATGTGGGGGAGGAGTACTGATGCTGATAACTGACCGGGAGGAAGTGCGTGACTTGGGGGCAGAAGAAGAGAGAAGGGCAGCAAGCATTGGCGAGGTATCAACCACTCCTATTCTTTAATCTTCTCTCTCCACAACTCCTGTCCCAAACAAGACCCGCTTTGACCAGCACTGGAGGAAGAGGTAAGACAGGACAGGGTTGTGGCAGAGTCCTAGGCGGCAGTGGGGTATTCAGCATCAGCACCGAGAGAGAGGTTAGGAGGAAGTCTCAGCCATCCTTCTAGACCAGCCAGCTCTCAGTGGCCATTCATAGGAAAGAGACAGAGGGTAAGTAAAAGGTTAAGTGCTGCCTGTAGAACTCTGATCAGGCATTTTCATGAACTTCTCTCAAGTTCAGCAGATAGTGCTATTCAAGAAATCTTTATACCCAACAGGATAGGAAATAAAGTTTAATAACCAATGAGGACATCAAGGGAGAGAGATTGTCTAGGAGAATTCTCAAGCTGCCCTTCAGTTAGAGCATCTGCAGAAGTGATCTAATTTCAGAAACTGTCTGCCTTAAGCCCTTCTCTTTATGATCTAGATGGAGGTCACACAATTAGATTTCAGTGGCCCATTCCAGGGCATCCATCAATTGGCTCTACACATCGAACCACATCTTTTGGCTCCTTGCTTTATAAAAAGTCAACATGACTGGGCAAATCTCTAAGCCATCCTCCATTACCTTCATTATTCTCCACCTTTGCCTTTGCTTCTGTTGCTTCCAGTGCTTAAAA
Organism: Bos javanicus; assembly: GCF_032452875.1. Classification (NCBI taxonomy): domain Eukaryota; kingdom Metazoa; phylum Chordata; class Mammalia; order Artiodactyla; family Bovidae; genus Bos; species Bos javanicus. The sequence goes on along the minus strand of NC_083877.1, from coordinate 14,144,195 downwards.
TACACACCAGGTCTGCTTTCAGCCATGTCCATCAGTTTCACAAAGGCCTATCTTGAAGCTTGCCTCCATCTGTCAGTTACACTGATCACGACTTGCCTCCCCTGAGAGAGTGGTGGTCCCACAAGGCACCAAAGGAGGCATGTTAATCTGGGACTTGCATCACTGGGGCTGTGGCTGTAATGATGACTCTGAACAAGTCAATTTGACATCTCAGCATACAATCTTTAGAGGCTAAGTGATGTAGTCTCTGAAGGCTTATAGCAGCAGCAGAGGCAGGATGAGCACCCTAGTGCTCTGACTTTTGTCTCAATCTGTGGTTCTTTCCACTAAGAGTGTGCATGGTTGCACACTTTCAGATCTCTTAGTTACCAATTGTAAACAGATTTGTTTAGATTACCATCGAAGGTAGAGATGGGAATTAAATCAGGTGTTTTGCTGACATATTATCCCAACTCCACGGCCTAATGAGAGGTATCGTCTCCAAGTAGATACCTCCTGGGCTTACATTACATTCTGATTCAGAAACTGTGCTTTTAAAGAAAGTATAGGGTGAACCACTGTGGATTGTGGATACTTGCTTTTTTTCTACCAAAGAGGTTTTAAAAAGCAAGAATGTATACTTGAATTCAAGTACAGTTTAAGGTACAATGGGTTAGAATATTGGAGAACACAGCAATAGTATTTTTTCATCTCAAGTACCCCTCAGTAGATAATTAACCTGGGCTATGATTAAAAAAAAACAATTCTATTAGGCCTATTTCTGTTGTGGCTAATGCTGTTGTGCTACTTGCTGTGGTATTTTTTCTTTGCTTCATTTTAAGCAGACCACTCACTGTAATATTGCAAGCATTACCATTTTTGTAACTATTCCACTTTCCTCCTTGCAATAAAAAAGCCACAGTAGATAAAAACATGAAGTTTTATATTTTCACTCATGAAGACACAACTCTTAGGAAAATCCGAGTGGCAATTGGTGGGTTTTCTGTGCAATCAACTAAGAGAATTAGCTCTTTCATCCATATAGAATACAGAGTTTTCAGGATACTCCTCTGTTCCGATGCATACTTTGCCCCATACTTGAAGTTTGTGTGAAAGGAAAGTTTGATCTATCACAAAGAGTTCTAACTTTTGTGGATGGGTGTCATGAACCGCTTTGGCAAACTGGTGAAGGCTATGTATACTTTCTTAGAATAATGGTTTCATAATTGCATAATAACTTACATTGGAAACCAATTACACTGAAGTACAGTTTTATCCATGAACCCCTTGTGTCAAACTTATCACAGTGCTGACTCAGGCCCCTCCATCTGCCTAATTTTTAGCTTTACAAAGCTTTTCAAATTTTTAGCTTTTCAAACTATGAGGTTAGAAACACAACCTCTTACTACAGAGTCAAACAAATATGGAAAGTCAAGTCCAAAGCCCGAGTCACAAAGTGCCAAGACACTGGATCACATCAGGGAGCAGGGCCAGATAGTTAGCAGGTGGCTGCTGACCGGGGATGAACCCAGGGCAATGCAAAGGCTCTCTTCCCGCACCCCCCAAATCCCTCTTCTCCTTGTCCACTCATGCTTGAAATCCCTTAATAGAGTCTAACTCCTTTGGTTTAATTAAATAGAGGATTTACTCTTGTTGAAAAGCAAAAACCCCTGGGAGAGGTAATTCTCTATGCCAAAGATTTTCAAATTTATATTCAGTAGTAGAATCTATTTTTCAGATGTAACTTTAAATACAATGCTGATAGGTAAATAGATGCAAGTTTTATACAAATTTAGTATAATGTTATATGCTGTATTGTACGTAAATAAGAATATATATGTATTTACAACATTGGAAACAGGCTATTTTGATAAAGACAAATTATGACATCAAGATTTATGGATAATAGTGCAGTCTAACATTTATCAGAGTATACACCTTATTTCTGTATTTTATTTTGCCTGCACAAGATGGAGAAAATCCTGACGTAAATAGATAAGTAATTTCTAGCTAATGATTTGTTATGGCATTTATTATCTCAGGATTTTCTTCAATTAAAATAATCCAGAAGTTTATAGACTAGTAGGAATTTTTTGTTTCAAACTATTAATGATATTTAACAACTGTTCATATTCCTTAGTAATTAAAAATTAGTTGGTAAGTACTTAATTTGGGGATATTTGACAAGTAGATTAATAAATAATTTGAATCCTGAATTCCTGACTTCATAACCTTAGGCAAGTAGCTTAATCTTAATCTCAGCTTCCTCATGTGTAAATGATTAGCATGTATTTTATAGGTGAAAAAGTTAAGTAAGACAGTGTACACAAAGCACTTAACACAGTGTCTGGCATACTTCATGAGGGCTGTTATTATTGAAGAACTGAATGACCAAAAGTACTTTTCAAATGTGCCATGGACCATTTGAAGATGTTCATCATGTCCAATTTAAATTTATTTTCAGATATCTCAGCACCTTTCTTTTTCAGATATTCATTCAGTTTCAAAACAATCTAATCTTGTTTGGCACCTGAGTCCAAAATTCCAAGACGATGTTTTACTGCTGACTTTTTATCTGCAGATGTAAACAAAGTAACACTGCGATCCTGCAACGTCCAATTCAGATTGTATAGCACGTTCTGAATCAAGTAAGGCCCAACCCAAACTTAAAATGAGCAATGAAACAATTTATGATACTATATCATCAGGATGCAATATGCATTATTGTAATTGTACAGTTCACTATTATTCTGTGCCAAACGTGCACCAGAGAGCTTGCCTGGCTTTTAACGGATGGGAGCACACAAGTGTTGTATGTAATACTAATGCCAGTTAATGTTAATAGAATGCTTACCTGGGGCTAGGAGCTGCTTTAAGAACTTGACAAGTATTAGCTCATTTAATCTTCACTTATTTATCTCGTATGATTATTATAGGAGTGTACATGAGTGGATGTGCACTTCAAAATATGACTGGTACACAGATAAACCATATCGAATTTAAAAAACACCCTTAAAAGAAATTCAAATGTGCGCACGCACATACCTCGACATGCACACATCTATGCCCATGTGCTCATGGAGTTAACCAAATAGCACAAACTAACCCATTGATGGTATCGAATGCATTAAAATTTGGTGTTTAACTTACATATGTATTTTTGTTCTTTATTATGCTTCAAAATAGCTTAAATATTTTGAGCTATTTATAAATATGAATTATAATGAAACATGAATTGAATGAAATATGAATGAAGTATGAATTAAATGCTTGCAGGCTCCCTGAAGCTCACTGGAGCTCTCTGCAACAGTTTGAAAACCAGGGCATTAAACCCTATTACTCACTTATAATGGAGCGTGAAAAGAACCAAATCAGATCCTTTTTAGGATGCAAGGGTGTGAAAAAGAGAGAAGTATGAGGTTTTTAATATTCATAAATTTTCCGGAAAGACAGGAACCTTATTAAGCACCTATTATGTTCCAGCAATGTTAATATATTATCGATAATTATAATATACTTATCGATAATATATTATCTATATTATCCCCATAACACCTGAGCCTAGTAAACACCATTATTCTGATTTTACAAAGAAGGAAACAGAGGATCAGAGATGTCAATTTGCTTACCTAGGGTTACACAACTGGAAAATGGCAAATAGGACCCAACTCTGATCCATTCAACTCCAAGCCCTTCCTCCCACCTGACTGCCTCCATTCTAGCATCCCCATTTTATAAACTAGGAAAATAAGAATAACTGAACTAGAGTGACTGGCTCTTAGAAACAGTTAGTCAGTGGCCAGGCTGTTACAAGAATCCAGGAACAAGAGGGTTTCACCAGATAAACTTCATCAGATGGCTAAGTGGGAGGATGCCCTGTGCCTACTAAGAGTCAGCAAAACCATTACTTCACTTCCAGATTTGGCAAGAAGTAACACAGCTTCAGTGTGAGGACTGGCTGGATGAGACCAATTAATCCTCTCCTATTATGTGCAAAACACTGCTTGGTGCAGTGGAGGATGTGAAAAACAGACAAAGGGACCAGACAACTGTCTCCATAGCAGTATGGGAAAGAAGGCATCATCATGTGAAATGTTAAATAGAATCTCTGGAAGGAACCTCAGTGATACTTTGGTTCTCCCCCTTGACCCCCTACAGTAATGTAAGCTTTAAATAACTGTATAAAACATGGCATAAGATAATATGTGATATCGCCAACAGTCATAACTGAAACTTTCAGAGCACTTATTTGTACCAGGACCTTTGCTAAGTGCTTTGAATTATTTCATTTAAATCTTAATACAATCCTGGGACTTCCTTGGTAGTCCAGTAGTTAAGAATCTGCCTTCTGATGCAGGGGACACAGGTTCGATCCCTGGTCAGGGAACTAAGATCCCACTTGCTGTGGGGCAGCTAAGCCTGTGTGCTGCAGCTGGAGAGCCTGTGCCACAACTGCTGAGCCTGTGCTCTCTGGAGTCCGAAGGCCACAAGGAAAGCCCGTGCATGTCACAGCTAAGGCCCAACACAGCCAAAAAAGCCCAAAAAACTCAAGAGAATCCTATGAGATTCTTTTATCATGGACATTTTACCCATAAGGAAATGGAGGCCATTTCTGTGAGGTTCTCCTTCTATTAATAAGAGTCCACAGCAGGCAGTCTAACCCAGAAATGTGATGCTCCCAGCTAAACAGTGGCTGGAGTTTGGTGTGGGGTTGGTTTGGGAACGCATGCAGGATCTCAGCCCAGAAATTCAAGAAATAACAGCGTTCACAAGGACTTAGAGAATGTGCGTTACCTGATGAGGACATGACCTCCAGTTACCTCTCCCCACTTCCAGATGGGCTTTTGTGAGAGAACCAGATGTGAGCCAGTGGCCTTTGCCACATCACTTTCTCCAGGTTTGTCGGCACTCCAAACCAAAGCAGAACTAACGTTCTCAATCACCTCAGCCTCCAAAGCCAATACACCACTCTACCACCACCATGCTGGTGGAGTAGGCTTGGAGTCAAGAAGAACATGAAAAGTCATTGTTTTCTTGGAAACTCTCTCAAGACAACCTGAAGAGGAACCTCTCTTTAGTGACAGGAATGGGGGTGTTGAACATGCCATTGCAGCTCTTGGGTAATGACTGTGTGTCATAAGTAGGATGTGGCATTTCTAAATGTCTTTAAAGCTATTTCCTTTTGTTCAACTAATTTAATTTACCAAATGCTCCTGGGGAAAGGGAGGGGGACAAGATGCTGACTCCACATTTCCTGAAAATTCAACATTCTCTTTTGAAACTGTTATCACAGAAATCCCGTCTGATTGTTGTCTGCTGGCTCCCTCTGTCAAAATTCTGCCCTGGCAGGTGTGGGAAAGAATAGAGATGCAGAACTTGAGTGAATATCCACATCTGTTTTTGGAAAAAAGGAACAGAAGCAGCACAGAAGGAAGTAAAAGAGATAATTGCTGGCTTGAACTACAATACATTTTACTTGTGGGCAGAGGGCCAGCTTACAGCAGGCGGAATATGCAGGCCCATCTTATTGGAATTCAGGGGTGGGCCTCCATTCTTGTCCGGAGACAGCTGTAAACCAGCAGCCCATAGCATCACAATCAGGCACCGGGTTTTGTCAAGGAATGCTGATATGTACAGAAGCAGCTTTGTCTGCTTCAACTGCACCCCTGCCTAGTGAAATGACAGTCAATCTCTGATTCCAGATGACAAGAACTGGATAAAAACTTAAAACAAATGGCGACCTTTCAAAAGATTAATTTGTTTACCAACAAAATGTTCCCTCTTTGTCATCTGAGATGGGGGTGACCTTCACTTTCCCATATCTAGGCTGAAAGGATGCTGACTATAGTCATCTGTTAAGTTAACTCCATCTCAGCAATTATTCCCTTTTTTATTTTTAGTGACAAGAAGGGTTTATTAATTCACTCTGCTTCTTGTTATGGTTTATAAATGCAACAAGCTCATTCTGAATTACTGCAGTGTAACATCAATTTGTTTAAATCTAATTCTGCTACCGTTGCCAAATTATGTTGAGACTGTAATTGTGGCCATATGCATGGGCTTAAAACACAATCATGTTGTGAAATAGTCCTTCTTTCTGCCCCCACCCCTCCTACTTACCCCCACCTTACTTCTGGTGCTTCTTCTAATCATTTGACATTAACACAATTGCCTCACTTTCCATTACTTTATCACTTCAGAAATGAATGCGCTTTCAGTGAGAGATTACTACACACACCCTAAGTGAAACAGTAAAGAATGAAACTATGATTTGTGAAGTATGGTTGCTACCCAACTAAGTTAGTGCAAAACACGGCATAACATATGACTCATAAAATCTAGAAATCATAATAGTATTAAATCCAACCTCATGAATAAATAAAAGATTCTAAGTTTACATTGCATTATATATTTATTTATTTGGAAAGTGGGACCAAAGAACCGGTATAATTCTACAGCAACTCATACGTTGCCAAAAAGAAAAATGTTTTTATGATTCTTTTCTAGGTCATAACAGTTATAATCAGAGTTATTTGTGCAGCAATTCAAAGCAATGTTTTGTTTGGCTATTTTGTTATGCATTCATAATCGTTCTTTTAAAATTCATGGTAACAGATACATGTTTCAAGCCTTTTAAGAAACCCTTATTTTAAAAAAAAAATAAATCAAAGTCAAATTTTCTGTAGATCTTTTAGTGTGTTGCATTATAAAGTCTATCTTTTAATGCGTTGCATTATAAAGTCTAACTGGAACTAAATGTCAGTGAGTAAGTATGAACAGAATCACAGATTTCTTCTTATCTATGCAAACCTGTACGGCTCTACTCAAGAATGTGTTAGAGGGTTTTTGTTTTAATTTGGCAAATTTAATATATTGAAAAAAATCAGTGACTTTTACTTTTAATGCTTTTTTTGTGAATTGCTTTTACACAAGAGAGTTACAGGATATATAATTCTGAAGGCAGTTTTGTGGGGGTGGGTATATGTGTATGTAGAGTGTATGTGTTTTAAATGCACTAAAATCTTTTCATCAGCCTATGATTATCAGAAAGTATATACCTCTTCATAAAATGGAGAAAACACCAGTTTTTGGGAACTGGTAATGTAAATTAGCAACAAATTCCAATTTGCTCTGTCAAAAGTATCTAAGATTACTTATAGGCTTTTGACAAGCTGTTCAAGTTTCATAAGAAGTAAGGAAACACATGGCCCTCAGCAGCCAAATAATAATCCCCTTTGAGTGTTTAGAGTGGTTATAAAAAGCAATTAGCTCTGATGCTGTTTTTCTAATTAACTATACATCATAATGCTAGACACATTGCTTCAGTTTGGGTACGTGCTTTCAAAAACATTTTCATAAGTGGTAAATCACAACTGTATTTATTCCCAAGTATTCCACACGATTGTTTAAAGCCAACACTGGAATATTTCTTTCATAGGACCTTTTGCACAATGCTTGTTTTACAAATCTAAAATGAGAATATGTTTTTCACTTAGTACCATCGTCTATACATATATCAACGTAAAATGATAGGGTCAACTATTTTGATTGAAATGCCAATAGTTTGAGCAAGAGGGACATAACGTACCTACATTTTAAAGTGATCTGGTGTAGATTTTTATGGAGTCAAGTTTTACAGGGGGAAAAAAGGATCTTAAATACAATCAATGAGCATACAATGAGTACATTAGGTAATGTACACTCATTGACTGTATCCTTGTATCTTACAAGGCCAAGTGCTCTCCCAAGTCCTCTGTGTTCTAAGGACAAGCGTACACTATCCAAGGCACATATCCTACTTGGGAAGTTTTGGACATAGTTTTGAATTCCCTGTTTATGTCAGAATTTTTGTTCAGATTCATTAAAGCAAAGCTTAATCCCCTGTAAATGTTGAGGTATGCCTTTTTAAACTTCAATACTCATCAGAAAAAGTTTGCATGACATGCTGCAATTGCCTTGGGCTACAAAGCCTCAGCGCTCCACCAGCTAAGCCAATATTAATTCTAGACTGATGGGGAAAACCAACAACAGCAAAAGCAAAATCTGCTTCTGTCTGTACAGCCAGAGAAATAATGTTTTTATTTCAAGGGCTTTGGGCTCACGGGAAGCAGATAAAAACCCTTTCACATTATTCACAGTGACATTTTAAATAAAGTTTCAGCAGGAATAAAAATATCTAACTTTCTAGGTATTTCTTAGGCTATAAAAGGATTTCTATGATAAAATGCTCTTAAACCAACCCTGTTAGAATAACATAAAGCACATATAAAGAAACTAAAAATATATTTCAGGGTTACATGAATGAAGTAGGCAGTTGAAAATGTCTACGTAGGAAATTTGAAAGATTAAGAGACTATTACGCTGGTTGGAAATGGCTTTGCAATTTAATTCTAAAATTAATCTTGTTTTTAGTTTTGATTTCACTGAAGGATACATTTAAGAGCTTTGGAGAAAAGCCAAAGGTTAAAAAAAATGTATTTAAAAATTATAGATATCACTTTGGTAATTATTTTCAATATTAGAAATGATCTCAAATAAAATAATTTTTCTAATTAAAATCAAGCCCTACTCTTGGTTCTTCTAAGAAAACCCTGAAACACAGAAAGAGTACAATCCCTGCTTTGGGACACTCAGCAGCAAGTCAACGGCAAAAATAGGAACAGACTCTGAGATTCCTTAATGACAGTCTCCTTGTTATTATTTTTCCTTCTCATCATTTTGTTAACATAAAGGATCAACCCCTACTTTCTTCAGATTTAGAATAAATATTCTTAAATTTTTGCCTATTATATGAGCATATATAATTGAAGCTCATGCCTTGCTGTTGTTGTTTTTTTTTTCTTTTTCTAGGAGAAGCCTGTACACAAAAGAAAATATTTAACAGCTCTGTATTCTTTTTGTTGTTAAATTACTTCCTCTTGTTAAATTTTGATATTAGTTAAAATTATGGTACTAGTTTATTTAGGGATATCAGATAAAATAGAAAAATTTGAATGATCTATACATAGATCTTTTAAAAAGAAGTTTACACTTTCTTCATCATTTCTAATTACAAACAGAATGAATGCCACTCCATTTCATCTCCAAAAAATTCTAAGGACAAAAGGATTCAATTCTTAAAATCTACCTTATATCTTATAGCACCAATGAATGAATTTTAATTCTAAAAAATAAGAGCTCATTAAAACCACTCATTACTTACACTTGCTTTTCTCTGGTTAATGTATGGCAAACTGATTCCATAGGTCGCATTTACAGCAGCTCTGTGGTGGATGCTTTCAGGATCCTGCATGATTTTTATATTCAACCCTGTCTTTCCCTGAAACAAAGAAACAATGAAAGTTTCATGCTGGATGAACAAAACTGCTTGTTAACATTTTATATCCTCAAAGGAGTATAAAGTTCTTTGAGAATAATTATTTTAATGTAATTCTCACTGGAAAAAAAATATATATATCTTTAGGTCTTTTATTTAGGTAACTAATTTTGTCTTTTATTCACAGAAAAGGAATTTTCTGCAGATTTTCCTCTCTGAATCCCTGTTACTCATAAAAATCCACCATTCATTTTCTCCAAAATACTGCTAGAAGCCAACCAAGGTGGACAAAGGGTAGAACACCTGGTCTCGATTTAGTTTTAGCTTTCCAGGTCAAGAATTTTCCCAATGAAATCTATACTACAACTATGCAGGTAGAGGGCTCCCTTGGTCTGTTAATGTGGCCACTTTTCTCAAGGGACATTTACAGGTAAATCTCAGTTAGGACTTGGTAAATTTACCACAACAAATGTATCTCCTCCTTCATAGAGATTTTGCTATTTTCTAGGGGAAATGTATGCTTTCATTAGAAAAAAATAAAACCCACGCATCTCATTTGAACCATGTGTTCCTCATTTAAAATAATTCAAGTGAGTTACTGCTGAGTTAGACTACCAGGGTAGGCAGCATAGAGGTGGTGAGCAGGGGCACCAGACAGGTGCCTGGAGACCTGCGATCCAGTCTTGCTCTACCCTGGACTGTCTGCGCGTGACCTTGGGTAAGTCACTTTCCTTCTGTGGAAGTCAGTTTCTTTATTTGCAAAATGTGGCACTAGACTTGACAGTCTCCCATCGAATTATCAACCCCCAACACCTCCCTCCCGTGTTTTGCATTCTGTGCTAAAAGGTAGCATTCTATGCATTGATGCTCAAAGGGAAGCTGACACTTACGGAGTATGGTAGTACTGAGAGTTTCTGAGGTCTTTTGGGAGTTTTAAATTTAGTGAACTTTAGCATATTCACAATGTTGTACCACCATCACCCCTACCTTAATCCCAGAACATTTTCATTACCCCAATAAGAAACCTCACGCTCATTAACAATCCCTGCTCATCCCCTCCTCCTCCCAGAGCCTGGCAACTGCTAATCAGCTTTCTTTCTCTTGGATGTGCCCATTCTGGATATTTCCTATAAATGAAATCATACAATGTGTGGCCTTTGTGACTTTTTTTAAAAGGTGTTGTGAGCAATTAAAAACACTGATTTCTTTTCAATATAGTGCTAGTTCTGAGGGTGATCTGATGCAATTGTTAAAATGGTTATAGGAACCAGACAGATTAGCTCATGCTGCAGTAATTTCTTTGATCCTAAGCATTCATACATGGCCTGTGCCTGAGGTCAATGTGAAGGGGAAGGCTACAAAAACACCTTTGGAATGCATGCTGTCTAGATAAGTTATTTCTTAATACAGCCTCAAAACCTTCCTTTTATTTTTTAAAACATAGTTTTTAGACAAAATCTCCAAGTAACTGCACTCAATTGTGCACTTTAACTCATGCAGGAACACAGGTTACAAATAAGGCACAGCTTTTCTCTCTAAAGTCCGTGTGGTGACAGAAATAATGTAGTGCCTAATTACAAATGGCTTTCCTTGTGTGGGTAACCCACATGTACAGCACAACTCTGGGGTTTTTGCATGAAAGCTGAGCGCCTCTTTTATTGAAATTAATACCTGAACATAATTTTTTCCTTCTTAATTAAACTTTCAGAATAATTTCCATCCTACCAAGGATGGGGAAATTGCTAATATGTATTATATTGACTGGATGTGGTTTCTGTAATTAGGGTGTTTTTAAAATGTGTATTCTGGATAAAATTGATGGTAATAGCTTCATCTATCATGTCTAAGCTTTGTTAGAACTTCTTAATTCTGGGATCATTGGCTCAGTGAACTATAGCCATTTTCTTAGTTTTATTATGCTCCATCAACTTTGCATGGCTATAGGACTGGTGTAGAAACAAAATGATCAAATTTAGAATCAGTATTAAAACTGGCATTAAAATCTAGTTGTTCCCTTCCATTTTTACATTTCTATGGCACTGGACACAGATATTTCTGGAAAGAAATCTAAATGTAAGCAGAAATTCAACAGAAATGCCAGGTTGTAATAGCAATTCTTTATTAGTTTCTAAAGCAATAAAAAGATCCTTTAAATATTAATATTCTATTATTTACCCTTTTGACACCAAAGGATGGATATATCAAAATTATATGTAGCACATATGATTTAATTCCCCTTTTAAAAAATATTAAGAGTCTACATTTAAATGATATAAAAATGTCAAATGGTCTCACTGAAAATCACTGCCATATACATGCATAACCTAAATTTATCTTACAATCTACAGAGAGGTATAGGAAAATATTTATGAGAATAAATTATCAGACCCAGTAAAAAGGCTTTTCAAGGAAAACAATTATAGATTTTAAAAAACAAAATTAATCATTCCATTAAGCATAAAAACAATGTTCTGGAAGATGATCATTTTTTGCCAACAGTAAGATAAATATCGGAAATAATTTAAGAAAATTTTCTTAAATTGTTCAAGAAAAGACAGCAATTTATTTAATCTATCTTGAGTCACTAAACAATCTAAACTTTGTATTCCCTCCTTTTGATAGTAATTACAAGCAGATATATCAAATGTGACTCTCATTTAGACTTTGGTTTGTAAGAACAAAAGTTATTATCAGAGCCAATTACTGTTTTACCTACATGGCTGCACAGAAGCAGGGAGCTCAATTTTCATCTCATCAGTGATTTTGTGGTATTTATTTTATTACTATGCCCACAAAGCGATATAAGAAGGAAATAGCTTATGCTATTAAAACTAGGGCTTGAACATGAGAGGCTAAGGTTCCTTTCAAAAGAAGTTCTGAATTAAAAACACTAGGCAGCACATAATACCAGCTCCCCAGACATGAGCAGACCATAAAATGACATGCATCTGAGCAGTAGATCCCACACAGAGTAATCAAAATGGAAATGCTTCACAAACAAAGTTGAGACAAGCTATTTACTAAGTTACAGTATTATCAGCATAACATTATTCTCAACAGTGTTTGCCAAAAGTAATGCCTTCTAAATGTACACTGGTTAGTCCCGCTGGTTAAAGGTATCTGCTATTTAATCTCAAAAGAAAAAGAATCCAGTCACCTTTAATTGTCTGATTCTTTCAACCAATATCATATTTAATTGAAAGAACAGTAGACACCAAATCCTACTTCAAGCTATATGATCTAGATTTTTTCATTTGTGAAACTGGGTAGTATTAATAATACTTTACCTTCAGGGGGTTGTTTGTGAAGTTTAAGTGACTGATGTGTGTTCAGCATCTCACAAATGATAAAGTACTATTCAGTATCCTACAAGTAATACTTTATGCACTGAAACACCTCAAATATATAAAAATCCATAGTTCTTAATATTTCCCCCTTCCCCAAAACCTAATTGATAAAATAGATCAATTAATCTACAAGATAGATAAAAGAAAGAATCGTGTATTTATTCTGCTTTTCCTGAAAAATCTGCTTTTCAGGTTCACCAAAGAGTTGCTAAGGGAAAGTTCTTCAGAGAAGCTAATAAATGCAGAAGGAGTGACAGAATTATAAAATCATCACTTTGCAATCCCTAATGAAATAATTAGATACATATCAGTTTTTGCTAATATCATTGGGTGAAAGGTTGTGGGGAACTTTATATAAGACTAGATCAAGCTGGTAATACACAGACTCACAGCTCAATCTTAACATCACTAAAAGAAAAAAGAAACTGCCTCCTGATAAACAGTAAAAGCAAGTGCACAGTACCACCTGTGAAGTATTGCCACCAAAAAGACGTTACCTGCATCCAATCAAGCTTCTGGATAGAACTGCTGCTGTGCTGTGCTCAGCTGTGTCCGACTCCTTGTGACCCCATGGATTGTAGCCCTCCAGGCTGCTCTGTCCATGGGGATTCTCCAGGCAAGAATACTGGAGCGGGTTGCTATGCCCTCCTCCAGGGGATCTTCCCAACCCAGGGATCGAACCCAGGTCTCCCACATTGCAGGTGGACTCTTTATCACCTGAGCCACCAGGGAAGCCCAGATAGGACTGCTAGTTTACAAGAAATACTAGAGACAGGGGCACATGTAAAATGACACCATGAGATTGTAAGACATGAGATTCAGACAAATCCACACTAAGCGGGTAGTGAACCTATTTGAGAAATGACCTGATTTCTTAAATAAGTGACCTTTAAAAACTGAAGTATAGTTGACCTACAATGGTGACTTTTTTCATGAAGCAAACTGTTACAGATAAAATGAGATACAAATGCAACATATGATATTGTACAACATAGGGAATATAGTCAATATTCTATAATAACTAGAACCTTAAAAATTGAGAATCATTTTATTGTAACACCTGTAACTTATACTGTACAACTATGCTTTAGTTTTTCAAAATGAATAAAACAACAACAAAAAAAAACAACTGCAATGTGCAGACATTTTTTACATCCTGATTCAAACAAACAATAGAAAAATAGTTCTAAGACAACTGGGGAAGACTGAACGTGGACTGAGAATTATATAGTATTGTGCTCACTCAGTCATGTCCGACTCTTTGTGACCTTTTGGACTGTAGCCTGCCAGGCTCCTCTGTCCTTGGGGTTTTTCAGGCAAGAATACTGAAGTGGGTTGCCGTTTCCTTCTCCAGGGGATCCTCCCAATCCAGGGACTAAACCCGAGTCTTTTGTGTCTCCTGTATTACAGGCAAATGTAATATTAAGTGTTAGGTGTGATAATACGTCTGTGCTTTATGACATCCCCTCTTATACCCCTGCTAGGTAGGGGACCAACAATCACAGCATCACTTAACCCCAAGCTGCTTCTAAAAGCCCAGGTGCCTCAAGTTCACAAAGCCTTAAGATTTGAATTCCATTCAGATGTGCCCATCCTGTTTTTTGATTCTGGTAGGAGTTGAATTGTAGAACAAGAGGAAGGTTAGGGGAGAGGGCTAACATTTATTCAGCTCCCATTTTGTGCCAGGCACCATAATATGTTGGGGGTTGTCATAATCCAAATGATGTACTTTAGTCCTTAAAATGGCAAGTGGGAGTATATGAAATTATCCTCTTTACCAGTGAGGATAAATGGCTAAGTGATACTACCCCAAAGTGAAGAGACGGGATTTTGCTTATGTCTCTGTCTTCAAAAACCTCTTTCCATCATAACATGCTGCCACATCACAAAGAAATGTTGATTGATACACTCTTGATTCAGCTTCCTATCTGTCAGATCCTTTACTTCCTCTCGAATATCCACAGGCACTGCTCCGATCTGTGCCCTCAATGATTATTACATGGACCTCTATAATGAGCCCTAAGATGGGTCTCCTTGAGTCTGCATGACCTCCAGTATGACTGAACCTCTGGTTACTAACTGAAACATGTATCTCACCTCTAGTGGTTTCCTTTAGAGGGACCCTTCCTACTTTCCAGCCCTGTATTCTGCCACTTCCTCATGACTGCTCAGTGACCAGCCAGCCTCCACATATAAAATGTTCTCTCCACCTCTCCAGGTGAGCAGGCTCTTCCATTTTCTGGGAATGTCCTCTTTTCCCCCTGACCTTCAGCTGTTCTCTGGGCACGCTGTTACTAACACTGAAACTTGGAACAGGTGCAACTTCCTCTGGGAGATCTCGCCTAACCTCCATCTCTCCTTCTCTACTCCCCACAGAATTCATTCATTCATTCCAACATTTATGGAAAGCCTCACTGAGGTGTTGGTCAATAAAAACAAGTTTTTGTCCACATGGATCTTACATTCTTGAAGGAATGAGAGGAATCAGTTAATAACCATGTAAACAGATATAGACTTAATTTTACATTTCTATAAGTGCTCTAAATAAAATACCCTAGGAGAATGGGAGGCTGCCTTAAACATGGTGGTCAAGGAGAGCCTCTCTGAGGAGGTGACAAGTACACTGAGGCCTGAATGGGATAGTCACACAAAGATCTGGGGATGATGGAGAAGTCAGAAATCAATGATTAATGAGAGGGGACTAACTGGAAGAGCTAAGCTAAATACGAGGCTGGCTTTAACCAGAGAAGGGACATTTCTTCCACTCTGACAAGGTAGAAAACATAAAACATAAATCTAGAGATAGAGAAATTAAATATGATTATAAAAGGATAATGGTAATGGGAATAGGGATGTTTGTCTATGTGACTGAAAATTGGAAGAATATTACTTCAATAAGACCAAATTTATTGTCCTCATGTATATGAAGTCCAGAGATAGGCTGTTCAGGGTTGGTCTGGAAGTCCAGGAAGTTGCCAAGGACCAGGCCCCTTTCAATTTAGTATTCTGCTATCCCTAATGTATGGGCCTCCTCCTCCTGGCCTAAGATGGCTGCAAGAGTCCCAGCGAACACAGCTCCATTCCAGGCAGCAGAATAGAGAAAGGAGAAGAAAAGGATTGAAGAGCAAAAGTCGGATATCATTTAAGGAGGTTTCCAGAAAATTTCCCAAAATACTCACCACCTAATATTTCACTGGATAAGGAAATGGCAACCTCTTCAGTATTCTTGCTTGGAAAATCCCATGGACAGAGGAAACTGGCAGGCTACAGTCCACAGGGTCATAAAAAAGTCAGACACGACTTAGTGATTAAACAATAACAACATTTCATTAGCCAATACTTGATCATATGGTTATGTCCAACAGCAAGGGACACTGAAAAACGGGATCTTTATATTGGGCAGTCATATATTTAGCTAAAAATCCGCAGCTCAGGAAAACCTCTGGGGCCCAGTCCCTTTCCTCCTCTATGTCCTAACCATCTTCAGAGTGTTGCCTTTTGTTCCTGTGCTTGTCACCTCATGGTTGCAAGATGCTTGCTGAAACTCCAGATGTCATGGCTGTGCTCAGGGGAGAGAAAGAGAGGAAGGGGAGAAGGGACACGCCAGTTGTTACTATACCCTCTCACCAGGAAAGCAAAACATCCCCTAGAACCAAATTCAGGAGACGGCCACTCAGTACCCACTGGACAGAACTGGGACACGTGGTCAAACTTAACTGCAAAGAAGGCTCAGAAATGAGGACACTTATTCCTCTTGGCATGATGCCATCCTGAACAAAATCACAGTTTATAGTAATGCAGATGTCGGATGAATATTGGATAGGGAATTAACAATTTCTGCCACAGCCATCAATCTAATCTAGCTAAGAAATCAAGTACAAAAGTGATACATAGTGAAATAATGAGGGGTCAGTGGATTGAATGTCCTCAGGGTAATGAAAAACTGTTGGAAGAACATATTATATGAACTGGAAGGCCAGGACATGGAGGTCAGAGATTGCTGTGCTTGAAACAGATTTTAGAGATGATGTACTTACTGGGTACAAGCCCAGGCATTCAGCATATCCCCCTAGCCAGAGTACTTTTGTCAAACCTCTAATACCACACTTGCCACTCTGTCTGTAGAATGCCTGACTACGGGCTGTGAACACCGACAGCAGTAAAATCTGCATTCTAGCACCTAACACATAGTACCATTAACATCAAAACATGTGAAGAAATGAAATAGCACGCCCGTGAGGAAAGGCATCTTTTGGTGTTACTATGTTTCTGTTATTCTTACAAGATGCCATGGTGACGAGTCATCAGCTTATAGCAGTCGTGTGGGCCAAAGGTGCATCCTGTCCAACTCTTACGGCACAGGGGCCAGTTGCTAATTCCACAACCTCCCTATCTTTGCTACAAGCAACTCTCGTGAGTTGGTGGCCAGGGAATGAGGTCCCCCTACATGCCCAGAAGTTAGCATCCCCTGGTAAGCCAGGGAGAGAGGCAAGAGATATTTGGGATGCCATCTTTGAAATGTCATTGAACCATGGGATACCATATATTAATAATAAATTTTGAGTATGCTTTTCAGTTGTAATAAATAGCTTATGATTCTGGAAAAGATGCTATGAGTCATAAATATGTATCTACTTGAATCTTCTCATAGAAATCTTTTGTAAAAAAAAAAAAAAATGAACAATTTATTCAGCTTCTTTCTTTATTTTCCCCAAGTTTCAAGTTGTTAATTTTCCTGTGGCATAGTGTTGTTAGAATATACAGGCCTGAGGGCCTACTTTTGCCCATTTTTAATAGAAATAACTCCAAATACCATGTTTAATTACCTGTCCCATTAGCCACAACTATGTACACTGTAAAGTATAAACCTCTTTATATATGTAAACCACCTGGATGGTAACTAATTACAGAAAACCAGCATTATTGTTGAGTATAATAATGTATTATGAATAATTCTAATGTGGCTTCACCACTGCCATATTGGTGTCAGTGCAACAAATCAGAAAGTAAAAAGGTCACTTTTACCAGGAGCATTACATTGAGAAGTTCCTTTGGGAAATTTTATTTATTCATTTCTAAATATTTATTTGACTGCACTGGTCTAGCTGCAGCATGTGCGATCTAGTTTTCTGACCAGTGATCAAACCCCCTTCATTGGGAGTGTGGAGTCTTAGCCACTCAACCACCAGGGAGGTCCCTTTTTGGGAGAGTGTAGAGGGACATATCTGAGGATAATTCTGGGGGTGGTTAGGACCTTTTGTTAAAGGAAAAAAAATCAACAATTTATTCAGCTGCTTTCTTTATTTTCCCCAAGTTTCAAGTTGTAAATTTTCCTGTGGCAAACACAGGGATGGAGGTCAGGGTTTTGTACTTTTAACACTAGTGAGGAAAAGCCAGCACTCTGAGGTTACACAGAGCTGAGTCTGAATGCTAGTTCTCCTGTTTCTTAGTTTTAAATTTCTATCATCTCTCATCCTTGGTACGCTCATCTGTCAAATGGGGATAACAGTAAGCCCTTCCTTCAGAAATGTCGTGAGGATGAGATATGACTTCATCACCATGGCTAACACAGGCTCCTGCATGGTCTCCCTGCCTCCGCCCTTGTCCTTCTACATCACAGTCTCCACAAGACAGTCAGAGGGACTCTTGTCAATTGTAAATCATACCCAATCGGTCCCCTGGTGAAAAGCCTCCCATCTAACTCGTGATCTCTGCAGTCCTCACAATGGTCTGTGAGATCTGACCTCTACCCCTGTCCCTACTTCTCTCCTCCTCGTACATTCCTCTCCATCTTCCTTGCTGTTCACACTCCTAATTCAGGGTCTTTAGCGGTTCTGTCTTCTCTGCCTGGGATACTCTTCCTCCAGGTATTTGCACAATGCCTTGCTCCCTCACATCCATCAGATTTCTGCTCAAGAGTCACCTTACAACTGAGACCATCCCAACACTCCCTATGTTCCTACCCTAACTATTCTCTCACCAACTAACATATTATATGTTTACTTTTCAAACGGTTTTCTATTTTTCTAATGACTGCTGCTACTGCTGCTGCTAAGTCGCTTCAGTCGTGTCTAACTCTGTGCGACCCCACAGACGGCAGCCCATCAGGCTCCCCTGTCCCTGGGATTCTCCAGGCAAGAACACTGGAGTGGGTTGCCATTTCCTTCTCCAATGCATGAAAGTGAAAAGTGAAAGTGAAGTCGCTCAGTCATGTTCGACTCTGCGACTCCATGGACTGCAGCCTACCAGGCTCCTCCATCCATGGGATTTTCCAGACTACCTTACCCTAACTAGAATGTAAGCCCCCTGAGAATAGAGAAGTTCAGTTGATGCCTGAAACAGTGCCCCATTTCTAGTGAATGCTATGTAAGTGTTTATTCTTCTGATTATTTGTTGACCAGAAGAATGAACACTTACATAGCACTCACCAGGTATGGGCCACTGTTATAAAATGTACATATGTTACTTCATTTATCCTTACAACAGAGTATCACAGAGCCCATTTTGCAGATGAGGAACTGAGGCATGGAGTGGTTAAGTGACTTGCTGAGGTACAGATATTCAGTGGTGGAGAGCTAGTATGGGATGTAAACCCATACTTCTAACCATCGTGTTGCCATCTATTGAGAGCCTATTCCAGGCTGGGCACTGTCTAGTAACTGGTTACAGCAATGAACTAAACAGAGTCTCTCTGCTTTAGATTAACAAAGACTTAAGAAATAAAATAACAAAACAGAAATAGACTCATAGAGAACAGACTTTTGGTTGCCAAAGGGGTGGGGGGCAGGAGAGGGATGGACTGGGAGTCTGGTGCTGGTAGATAAAAACTATTATATTTAGAATGGATAAACAACAAAGCCCTAATGTATAGCACAGGGAACTATATTCAATACCCTTGATAAACCATAATGGAAAAAGAATATTTTTAAAAAGAATGTATTTAAAAAAAGAAATAAACAATATATAAACCTTAACAGGTCCAAGTTTGTATAAAGAACAGTAAAAGTCATTTGGAGGATAACTGGGGAAATCTGAATATAAACTGGATATCTATTATATTCAGAAATTATTGTTAATTTTGTTAAATGGGATAATGGTGTTGTGGTAAGGAGGAATGTATTCATTTTTAAAGATGTATGTAAAAGCATTAAGGGATGAAATGTCATTAGATCTATAGTTTAAAACATTTCAATAAAAAATAGGTGAAGTGAAACTGGTAAAGGTTAACACTTATTAAATCCAGGTGAAAGAAAAATAGTTATTAATATACTATTTTTGGTTTACTTGAATAGTTTCATACTAAGAAGGTCTTAAGAAGTCACAGAAAGGGAAAAGTAGTTTTTAAAGGTTTATGCTCTCATGGAGTTTATATTCTAATGAGAAGGCAGAGTTCATAACGCTTGTTGGTTTCTTGTAGGCATTCACTTTTCCCCACTTTATTCTATAAAATCCACCTGGTATTTCATTAGCAAAATTTTCCCACCCAATATTAAGTGAGATATAACCCATAGTGAAAATCTGTAAAGCAATCCTTTCTTGATCTCTCATCACATTATTCCTCATAATGACAAAAATCCTCAAAACCTTAGTTTTGATCAAATTTTGAAAATCATTCTCAATGAGATCCATATTCACAAAATTAAAGATCCTTCCCATCTTATACATAGATCTTATATATTGCTGTATCGAAATAGATCACAATCTATATTTTTACATTCTTTTGATAGAGTATCCATTTTATGGAATTCATTTGGAGAATAACTCTCAAGCAATGAGATCCATTTATTTTCCCTGCTCTGTAAACATACGATTTGTATCATGCTTCTAAGTAGTTCCTTGGATTTAAACAATTTCAATTCAGTTCAGTTCAGTTGCTCAGTCGTGTCCGACTCTTTGTGACCCCGTGGACTGCAGCACGCCAGGCTTCCCTGTCCATCACCAACTCCCAGAGCCTACTCAAACTCATATTCATCGCGTCGGTGATGCCATCCAATCATCTCATCCTCTGTCATCCCATTCTCCTCCTGCCCTCAATCTTTCCCAGCATCAGGGTCTTTTCCAATGAGTCGGTTCTTCACATCAGGTGGCCAAAATATTGGAGTTTCAGCTTCAGCATCAGTCCTTCCAATGAATATTTACACAGTAGGAAACCCTCTCACAGGTGGGTCTGTGGGGAGTTTTGGAATCACAGAAGGCAACATAACTGGGAAAAAAAATTAAAAATCCACAGAATACACGCCTAACCGCCACTGCTGAAAAGAGAACTTCCCCGCGAGAGGCTCTAACCTAACAACCTAACATGCAGCCTGGCCCACTCACAGAACAAAGGATTGAGTGAATACCAAAGGAGAGCTAGCCGGTTAAACAGCTTAGGAACGTCTGTTTTGAAATTTGCCTTCAGACAGCTCACCAGACACAACAAGAAAATCAAATACTCTTTTGGCCTATAAAGTTTTTCTCCTTCTCTTCCTTCCTCCTCCTTTTGTGTTTGCTATTTCAAACCCTTTCCTTGACTGCCATGAGTATACGTGTGCTCAAAGTGCCTAAAAGAAGGGTTGGGCTCACTTGATTTGAAGCTAAGATATACTTAAAGAAAAGGCACCAGAATATGGCTTTTTAAATGTTACAGAAGAGTGATAATTCTTTATTGTGATTCTTAATTACAACTGAGAAACTCCAAGTGATTTGTCATTTTAGTTTTTTCGTGTGAAATGGAATTCCAAAAACAATTTCTTCACTTTGGAGAAAGAGCTTAAAGTAGCAACTGGGGTTTACCTAGTTTAAAAGGTTGGCAGTGGGCAATTAAAGGTGGTGATATCCCAGTTGGATTTCACAACTACTCAATAATACAAGGTTTTAAGTTGGTGCAGTAGGCTTACAGAACAGCTGGCAAAACAGCACTGTTTGTCATTGACTTTACAATGCAAAATTAGGGCTATCTTTGTGTCAGCAGTTATGCATTTTTAAGCAGATGTCACTGATATTAGATATAAAACAACAATAGGGATCCAGGCCCTGGAGGTAAAGTCAGGGTGGGAAGCAGTCCGTGCCTCTTTCTAAATGAAGCTCACCCCTGCTTGCAGTGTTTAAAAGAACACGGGGCATATAAGATCCCTTATCTTTATAATCATTTGCCAGGATTCAAAACTCTTTGGGGAAAATAAATTTCTGGCCATAGTTTTTTTTCTTTTTTTCCTGGAAAAATATTAGTAACAGCAACTGTGTGTTCTAAAATAGTCCTAATTTCATAAATTTTACTTCATTGTCTTTATAACCTAGAGATCTCCAATTTTGTGTTTATGAACCATTCTGGCTCCCCTGAGACTCCTGGCAAAATAAAAATTTAATGAAAGCAGAGACTTAATAGTAACAAAGATGAGAAGTTTAAGTTCCATTTATGATAGCACTTTTTTTTTTTTTTCCCCATGAGAGTCTTTATTATTACCTGGTATTTTCTTACTGATGGTGTATCTCCATCGCCCAAGAATGGGGACCTGGTCTGAATTGTTCCTCCCAATGTGCCTCTAATAGTCCTTGGCACATAGTCAGCACTCCACAGATGGTAACTGAAGAAACCCAATGTGACAAGTCCAATTACAAAGATAGGAGTGAGCTGCTTTGAGAGTGCAAAGTGGAAGTCATACAAGAGTATCAGGATGTTAATTATAGTGTATTAGTTCAGGCTGTTGTATCTGAATGCCATAGACTGGAGGCTTATGAACAACAGAAATTCCCCACTCTTACCTCTTCCTCCTTCCAGCCTCTGGCAACCACTAATCTACTTTCTGTCTCGATGGATTTCTCTGTTCCTATCTCTACTCCTATATTCACTGGAATACTCATTGGAAGGATTGATGCTGAAGCTGAACCTCCAATACTCTGGCCACCTGATGGGAACAGCTGACTCATTAGATAAGACCCTGATGCTGGGAAAGATTGCAGGTGGTGGTTTCCAAATACTCGGGTGTGTTTGCACCTGAGTTTTGTGTTGCACTGTGAAAACTGGTACACCGTGGTATACCTTGGCATATTTGTCACATGGAGGAGGAAATGGCAACCCACTCCAGTATGCTTGCCTGTAAAATTCCACGGACAGAGATGTCTGGTGGCCTACAGTCCATGGGGTCCAAAGAGTCAGATACAACTGAGAGACTGAGCACGCACACATGCCTCTTAATGAAGGGAAAAAATATTAGTAAAAATGAAAAAGTGTGATGCCATCCATACAAGGAGCCGAGTCAACAAACAAAATATATATAAAAATACTATGAACGAAAGACTCGAAAGACAAGTGCTAAGGTATAACCCACAAAATAAAATCAGTCATTTGCAAAGTATTGCCATGATCTACACATATTAATTCAAGTATTCTGTATTTTGCAAAAAAAGTCATTTAAATTTTGTCATTCACTTCTCATACTTCTTTATGTCTTTGTTAATGTCCCTCTTTTATTTTTTTTTAATAGCAAAACTGCCTTATGGCCAATGAGTTATGCAGCAAAAATGCTTGAGGTGAAAATAGTTGCAGCAAAGATGTCCACAGCAAAGATGTTTATGGACAGAGTACCTGGAACTGATACAAGCCATTGTAAAAAGGGTGCCAAATGATGGCTGCCCAACTCTGTGAATATACTAAAAGTCACTTTTAAAAGGGAGAATTTTATGGGGTATAAATTAAATCTCAATAAAGCTATTGTTTTAAAAGGGGTGTCACAGTGGTTACGAGCACAGTCTGGATTCCTACATTTCTGGATTCGTGATCCTTGCTCTGATACCAGCTGTGTTCTCTTTGCCCATCCAATAGTTAACATTTCTGAATCTTGGTTTCTTCATCAATAAGATGAAGATAATAATAATATCTCCTTCTAGGATTATTCTGAAGATTAAACAATTTAGCATCCCCAAAGCACTGAAAATAACCCCTGGTACCCGGAAGAAGTGAGTTGTTATCACTCTGGGGGAGTCGGGGAGGGAACAGGAGTTCAACTGTGAGCACACCCCGAAGTCAGAAACCTCTTGGGCTCTATTCCTTGCCACCTGGAAACTTAACTACAAAGAAAGATCTTTTGTCATAGAAATTGACTATGCCATGAACATATCTGAAACAACAATGGCATGTTTTTCCATTTGGAATACAATTTCCTACCTTCACTCTTGGGGGGGAAAAAAAGGCTTCCAACAGCTTTATGGAGATATAATTCATAAACCTTAAATTCACCCTTTCAAGGTATACAATTCAACGTCTAGTAGATTCCCAGAATTGTGCAGCCATCACCACTGTTTAATTCCAGGACACTTCATCATCCCCAAAGACACCTGACAACCATTACAAGTCATTCCCCACTCTCCCTGCCTCCTCCTTCCAGCCTCTGGGAACCACCAATCCACTTTCTGTCTCTACGGATTTCTCTTGTCCTACCTTTATTCTTGGAAAGGCATGTGGAAATGAACTGTGCTCCTTCTGGGGTCGCCAAAGTTTCCCCTCAGATTCCAGAGGGAAAATAAATGTTTTCTGATCAAGTACAGCTGGGAACAACCTAAGTTTAAAAAAAATATTAAAATCAAATTTGCTATCCTTAAAGCTTCAAAATTGTAATTTAAAATAATGCTTCCTAGTTAAATTACATTTTATAGGAAATATTCTATTGGTAATTACAACAAATTTGACCAACTTTAGTATTGTTACCACGATAAAACTGCAGTTGTTTATTAAGCATAAGAACTTCCAAGTCTGATAAGGGCCATTATAGCATGGATAAAAAGCTATATCTCTGGCTGAGTTTATATGACTTACAATTGACAGAATTACTGTACTATAAAACATTTATTGGTTAAAAAAAATGCCGTATTTTATTAAATTAAGTCACAAGATAGCCAATGTTAAATATATTAAAAATGCTATTCCTAAGCAGTTCATCCTCATATCTTTAAACTTCTAGTGTTCTATGTAATTGCAAAGACTTAAGGATCAATGTCTTTGCAATTACAACTGGCTTCCCAGGTGGCGCTAGCAGTAAAGAACCCGCCTGCCAATGCAGGAGACCTGAGTCACAGGTTTGATCCCTGCATTGAAAAGATCCCCTGGAGAAAGAAATGGCAACCCACTCCAGTATTCTTGCCTGGAGAGTCCCATGGACAGAGCAGCCCGGCGGGCTACAGTCTACAGGGTCGCAATGGTTGGACATGCCTGAAGCCACTTAGCACTGAGGATAAAAGTGTTAAAGGTCTTCCTTGTTAAGCAGTCAGGAGTTCCATGGGATAGCAATGCGCAAAAAAAATAAAGTTATAAGAATGTGCATATGCATGTAACATAGGTCTTAATTTAAAGCAGGTTCCAGTTCTTTAAAATAGTTAACATAATTCAGGTCAATTGATTCTATTGTCCACTTCTGTAAAATTATCACTAAAAAGCAATTTATAGACTTCTGGTTTCATTTCAACATGGAAAGAGCTTGGAAGTTATCACGCCAACCCTCACAATAAGAAACAGCTGAAGAAACAGAAAAGCAACTCTTCTTAGATACATCAAAGAACTGAGGAAACTGCAGGGAAAGCTGCTGCCTTCAAAACTGGAAAAAGCAGTGGATAAAACCCAAGAGCAGAAACCTGCTGCTAGAGCCAGTACTGGAAGAACACTTAAATTTTAATCAACAAAGTGTTGGAGGTTCAGAATAGATTCACTTGAAAGTTAAAATCTCTGAGGGGCCAAGTCTTAGCACAGCCTACAATTTCATGAGTTTTACTTCTAGGAGCCCCACCTTATTTTCTCTGTGAACATCAGAGGAAAAACCCCTTCCTGCTTCTAGCAGGGCAAAGAGCAGGAAGAGAGGCCATTTCAAAACACTCCAAGCTCTGTTCTTTGTTCTGTTCTCTGCAATGAAGGCTGTGTCTCACGGAGAACTATTTTACCAGAGCCTTATCTGATCTGAAGGAGGGCAATTAGCCAACTCCAGCCCCCTTTGGTCTTCCTATCTCACCAAAGAGGGGAAAAACGCTGAGAAAAATTTGTGAAGAGTCCAGGGGCACAGACCTTCCAAAAGATTGAGACCTAATCACAGGATTATTGAATGCTTCCCCCCAACACACACTACATCCACTTCTGCAGACACAAGATTACAGATCAAGAACTGCAAGGCTCAGATTCTACATAGGAAAGAGATTCTAGGGAAACACAAACACAGTAGAGAGGCTAAAAACAAAGATAATTGGTGAAATGAAACCTCAGATACCTACAGTTATAGCAGACGGCGTAACTCCTGGCCAGAAAAATGCCTACTTACACTAAACGCCTACTTACCTGCCTGGTATTCTCTGTGTGGTTTTTCATCTGTCATTAATTTTGGAAAATTCTTAATATCTTATAGAAAAACCTGCCCATTTTTTCTACCCCCTCAGTAGCACTGAGTACTAGGGTGGCTTTATATGTTTTGCTAATTTGTTAGTTTTCTGTAACAAATTAGATCACAAACTAATGGACCACAGCCCTGTCTAACTCAATGAAACTATGAGCCATGCCATGTGGGGCCACCCAAGACGGGCGGGTCATGATGGAGAGGGCTGACAGAATGTGGTCCACTGGAGAAGGGAATGGCAAACCACTTCAGTATTCTTGCCTTGAGAACCCCATGAACAGTATGAAAAGGCAAAAAGATAGGATACTGAAAGGGGAACTCCCCAGGTCAGTAGGTGCCCAATATGCTACAGGAGATCAGTGGAGAAATAGCTCCAGAAAGAATGAAGAGGCTGAGTCAAAGCAAAAACAACACCCAGTTGTGGATGTGACATGATGGAAGTACAGTGTAATGCTATAAAGAACAATACTGCATAGGAACCTAGAATGTTAAGTCCATGAATCAAGGTAAATTGGAAGTGGTCAAACAGGAGATATAGCAAGAGTGAACAGTGACATTTTAGGGATCAGTGAACTAAAATGGACTGGAATGGGTGAATTTAACTCAGATGACCATTATATCTACTACTGTGGATAAGAATCCCTTAGAAGAAATGGAGTAGCCCTCAGAATCAACAAAAGAGACCAAAATGCAGTACTTGGATGCAATCTGAAAAACAACAGAATGATCTCTGTTCGTTCCCAAGGCAAACCATTCAATATCACAGTAATCCAAGTCTATGCCCCAAACACTAATGCTGAAGAAGCTGAGGTGGAATGGTTCTATGAAGACCTACAAGACCTTCTATAACTAACACCCCAAAATGATGTCCTTTTCATTATAGGGGATTGGAATGCAAAAGTAGGAAGTCAAGAGATACCTGGAATAACAGGCAAATTTGGCCTTGGAGTACAAAATGAAGCAGGGCAAAGGCTAACAGAGTTTTGCCAAGAGAACGCACTGGTCATAGCAAACACCCTCTTCCAACAACACAAGACACAACTCTACACATGGACATCACCAGATGATCAACACTGAAATCAGACTGATTATATTCTTTGCAGCCAAAGATGGAGAAGCTCTATACAGTCAGCAAAACAAGATGGGGAACTGACCGCGGCTCAGACTAAATTGAAAAAAGTAGGGAAAACCACTAGACCATTCAGGTATGACCTAAATAAAATCCCTTACAGTGGAAGTGACAAATAGATTCAAGACATTCAATCTAACAGAAAGAGTGCCTGAAGAACTATGGATGGAGTTTTATAACATTGTACAGGAGGTAGGGGTTAAAGCCATCCCCAAGAAAAAGAAATGCAAAAAAGCAAAATGACTGTCTGAGGAGGCCTTAGAAATAGCTGAGGAAAGAAGAGAAGCTAAAGGCAAAGGAGAAAAGGAAAGATAAATCCATCCGAATGCGGAGTTCCAAAGAATAGCAAGGAGAGATAAGAAAGCCTTCCTCAGTGATCAATGCAAAGAAATAGAATGGGAAAACAGTAGAATGGGAAAGACTAGAGATCTCTTCAAGAAAATTAGAAATACCATGAGAACATTTTGTGCAAAGATGGGCACAATAAAGGACAGAAATTGTATGGACTTAACAAGCAGAAAATATAAAGAAGAGGTGGCAAGAATACACAGAAGAAATATACAAAAAAGATCTTAATGACCCAGATAACCATGATGGCTCATCTAGAGCCAGACATCCTGGGGTGTAAAGTCAAGTGGGTCTTTGGTAAGCATCACTATGAACAAAGCTAGTCGAGGTGAAGGAATTCCAGCTGAGCTATTTCAAATCCTAAAAGAAGATGCTGTGAAAGTGCTGCGTTCAATATGCCAGCAAATTTGGAACACTCTGCAGTGGCCACAGGACTGGAAAAGGTCAGTTTTCATTCCAATCCCAAAGAAAGGCAATGCCAAAGAATGCTCAAACTACTGCACAGTTGCACTCATCTCACATGCTAGCAAAGTAATGCTCAAAATTCTCCAAGTGAGGCTTCAACAGGACATGAACTGAGAACTTCCAGATGTTCAAACTGAATTTAGAAAAGGCAGAGGAACTAGAGATCAAATTGCCAACATCCATTGGCTCATACAAAAAGCAAGAGAATTCCAGAAAAACATCTACTTCTGCTTTATTGACTATGCCAAAGCCTTTGACTGTGTGGATCACAACAAACTGTGGAAAATTCTTCAAGAGATGGGAATACCAGACCACTTTACCTGCCTCATGAGAAATCTGTATGCAGGTCAAGAAGCAACTCTTATAACTGGACATGGAAAAACATACTGGCTCCAAATTGGGAAAAGAGTGTACTTCAAGGCTGTATATTGTCACCTTGCTTATTTAATTTATATGCAGAGTACATCATGTGAAGTGCCAGACTGGATGAAGCACAAGCTGGAATCAAGATTGCTGGGAGAAATATCCACAACCTGAGATGGGCCGACGGCACCACTCTTATGGCAGAAACCAAAGAGGAACTAAAGAGCCTCTTGATGAAAGTGAAAGAGGAGAGTGAAAAAGCTGGCTTAAAACTCAACATTCAAAAACAAAGATCCAGTCCAATTACTTCATGGTAAATAGATGGGGAAACAATGGAAACAGTGACAGACATTCTTTCCTAGGTGCCGGGAGCCGGCATATTGCATATTGAGTGCATATTGCATATTGAGTGCAGCACTTTCCACGGCATCATCTTTCAGGATCTGGAATAGCTCAACTAGAATTCTATCACTGCCGGGAGCCAGCGTGAGGAGCTCCACCCATGACACAGGTCATGAGGAAGGAGGCTCGGCATATGCAAAGGCGGGATCGAGCCTCAGGAGTCCCCCTGGAAATTCTTGAGTATCTACCCCCAAAACCAGAGTCTGCCTACTTTCTGCTTTGTGCTTTCACCTACACCTCTGACTTTACGGGGGGCTGTCCCCCACTACCTCTCTCTGAAAAAAGAGTTAGCTTACAGCTCCAGTTAATAATTCCTGGGTGTGACAGTGTTTCAACCTACAAACTCCTTTGGAAATCCTCTAGCCTGCCTGAGTAGGTTTTTTCGGCCACATGTGATTGTTCAGAGCCTCCCAACTGTGAGAGGGAGGAGATGTTCTAAACTGTCTAAACACAGATTCTTCTGAGTAGTTAAAAGATTGATTAGAAATTGTATTGGTGAAGGGTTTTTCACTTATTGAGCCAATGTTTGCTGCTAAGTCTCCATACCCCTTACCTACTGTGTCCTTGGCAGTGTATTGATTGATATAATGGGTGTGTAGAAATGTAAGTAGTAGCTCAATGTTTGTAACCTTGGACCCTTGAGTTAATTCTTTTCTTGACTGAGCCCACCTCACCTTTGCCCTATAGGAATGCAGCTTTGTCCAATGCTTTTTTGGAGGCTGGTGCCTGACTTTGGAATAATCACCTTTAGAGAAAAATAAGTTCCTTAAAATGTTAACAGGCCTCCTGGCCAGAAGATGATGTAGTTCACCTGAACTTTTGCATATGCTAAGTTTGAAAGCCTGGCTTCAATTAGGACCAGGAACTGCTGTCCTTGCATGACTCCACCCCTTCCCCCATTATCCTCTATGCACAACTTAAGGTATAAAAACTACTTTGGAAAATAAAGTGCAGGCCTTGTTCACCAAAACTTGGTCTCCCCATGTCACTCTCTCTCCCAAATTCTGGCTGAGTCTCCATCTGGAGCGTGGAACCCGCCATGCTTGCTAATTATGCCTGGGCTTCTAAGATCCGACCGGGGAGGCCTCAGTGTCTCCTCTCCTTCGGGAGAACGGAAGGACGCCTGCGGCCTACGTAAGTGGTGCAAACTTCTTGTCTTGAAGTTTTATTGGTCTCCCGCATAAACCAAGCTACTCAGCCTCTTTTCTCCACTGAATTTTCCTACTGAGCTATCCTCATCCTATTACTCTTTATATCTTTGATAAAATATTTAAATAAATAGGTCACCGACGCCGTCCCCGCTTCGAATACCCTGGATCAGCCAGGGCTGGTCCCCAGCACCTAGGCCTCCAAAATCACTCAGATGGTGATTGCAGCCATGAAATTAAAAGACGCTTGCTCCTTGGAAGAAAAGTTATGACCAACCTAGACAGCGTATTAAAAAGCAGAGACATTACTTTGGCAACAAAGGTCCATCTAGCCAAAGCCATGGTTTTTCCAGTAGTCATGTATGGATATGAGAATTGGACTATAAAGAAAGATGATCGCTGAAGAATTGGTGCTTTTGAACTGTGGTGTTGGAGAAGACTTTTGAGAATTCCTTGGACTGCAAGGAGATCCAACCAGTCCATCCTAAAGGAAATGAGTCCTGAATATTCATTGGAAGGACTGATGCTGAAGCTGAAACTCCAATACTTTGGCCACCTGATGCAAAGACCTGACTCACTGGAAAAGACCCTGAGGCTGGGAGAGACTGAAGGCAGGAGAAGGGGACAATGGAGAACGAGATGGTTGGATGGCATCACTGATGCGATGGAAGTGAGTTTAAGTAGTCTCCAAGAGTTGGTGATGGACAGGAAAGCCTGACATGCTGCAGTCCATGGGGTCACAAAGAGTTGGACACGACTGAGTGACTGAACTGAACTGAATTGCTAATTTGTTAGGCAAAATAGTAATATTGGTTTGGCCAAAAAGTTTATTCAGGTTTTTATGTAAGCTGTTATCAGATCAGTCGCTCAGTCGTGTCCGACTCTTTGCGACCCCATGAATCGCAACACGCCAGGCCTCCCTGTCCATCATCAACTCCCGGAGTTCACTGATACTCATGTCCATCGAGTCAGTGATGCCATCCAGCCATCTCATCCTCTATCGTCCCCTTCTCCTCCTGCCCCCAATCCCTCCCAGCATCAGAGTCTTTTCCAATGAGTCAACTCTCGTATGAGGTGCCCAAAGTACTGGAGTTTCAGCTTTAGCATCATTCCTTCCAAAGAAATCCCAGGGCTGATCTCCTTCAGAATGGACTGATTGGATCTCCTTGCAGTCCAAGGGACTCTCAAGAGTCTTCTCCAACACCACAGTTCAAAAGCATCAATTCTTCAGCGCTCAGCTTTCTTCACAGTCCAACTCTCACATCCATACATGACCACAGGAAAAACCATAGCCTTGACTAGACGAACCTTTGTTGGCAAAGTAATGTCTCTGCTTTTGAATATGCTACCTAGGTTGGTCATAACTTTCCTTGCAAGGAGTAAGCGTCTTTTAATTTCATGGCTGTAATCACCATCTGTAGTGATTTTGGAGCCCCGAAAAATAAAGTCTGACAGTGTTTCCACTGTTTCTCCATCTATTTCCCATGAAGTGGTGGGACCAGATGCCATGATCTTCGTTTTCTGAATGTTGAGCTTTAAGCCAACTTTTTCACTCTCCTCTTTCACTTTCATCAAGAGGCTTTTGAGTTCCTCTTCACTTTCTGCCATAAGGGTGGTGTGTTATAGATGACCCTAAATGAACTTTTTAGCCAACCCATTATATAGTTCAATTTGTATTCCTATGGTTCAACAGTGCTATTAAACATTTTTCACATGCTTACTGGTCATTTGCATTTCCAGCTCTGTGAGTAGTCCACTGATGTCGCTTTGTCTGTGCCGAGGTTTTTATTATGATTATGGCAAGAAAGCACTTTGTATTTAACAGTGTTAGTAATTTTTGTATCACATATGTTGGAACTGTTTTTCCTATTTGTTATTTTATGATGCTTCTTAAAAATTTTTATTTTTTGTTTCAAAAAACTTCAAAGCCACAAAGAATTTGAAAGGATAGTGAGCATGCAAATACCCTTCACCTAGATGACCAAGTGGAAACAGCTTGTCCCCTGTGCTTTGTCTCCCTTTGTCACTAGGATGTAGTCATATTCTGAATAAGTGGGATTTGTGTACTGCCTTGTAACAACGCAGAAGAGGATGGCTCTAAGGGGGTCCAATAACTGAGTGAGAATATACCTTCTAATCTATGCTTATCATTTAACAGAAACCTCTTCTTTCCTTCTCATTGTTTCTCACTATTATTTATTTGCTTTGTTCTTTTTTCCCCCCCTCAAACACTAGTGTAACCGAATATAAAATGAAGATTTCTGTGCAGTTCTGATGGTGTTGGTACAGATGGTAGTCACCCTCCTAGTGTCAATAAGCAAAGGGTGGTCGTTAAGAACAGTGTGAGCAGATATCTCATGCAATAAAATCTGTGCAAGCCAGCAATGATAAGAGGAAGAACCTCACTTTGACACAGAAGAAGAATCATTGCCAAAGTGGGAATAATAATGAAGCCTATTTTGAAAACAATACAAAAGCACTTTGAGCTCTTTGGAGAAAATGTACCACTTTTGACAATATCCTTATCATTGTTTTCTGAATGACTGCTGGGAGAATCTTCCATTTGCTGGAATCCATTGTCATCATGTCGTGTACCTACTGGGTTTTGTCTCTACTAGACAAAAAAACCACCAGATTTTTTCCTTGAGCAATACTGGCGAAAAAGGAAAACCATCCTCTGAAAATTAGACTTCTTGGCTTTTATATACCTATGGTGTAGGAGAGGACACTTGCAGACAGTTGACTGGACTCTAATCTGGGCCTCATTGTTCTTTTTAAGTTTTAAAAATTGAAGGATAGTTGGATTATGTGTGTTAATTACTGCTATACAGCAAAGCGATTCAGTTATACATATATATGCATTCTTTTTTAAAATATTATTTTCCATTATGGTTTATCATATTGACTTTAGCACTTTGTGCTATACAGTAGGACCTTGTTTATCCATCCTATATATAAAAGGTCACATCTTCCACTCCCAGGGACTGCCTTGGACCTGCTTACTTTTAAGACCCAGTTTGGACTCTCTCCAGTTTTTGACCATGGCTCACTTCATTTTCAAATTTGAGGCCACTTTAGCCTCCCAAATCCACAGCAATGACTGAGATGCTCCCCCAGGCTTGTAGGGCTCCTACGAACTTGCCAGGCTCCCATCTTCCTGATAAGACAGCCAGTGGTTGTATTACTTTATTGAACAGGAAAGGAAGGATGCAAAGACCCTTTCTGGGTTCCAGCTCCACGCCCCAGTTCACATTTTTCTCCATTCTTCCAGACCCTAACAGGGGCAAGGGCACTCCGTGGCCATGGAGAACTGTGCAAGCAAAGTGCTCTGCCAGAATCTTTGTATTTGGTTCTCTGCTACCTAGTCTGTTCTCTTCAGCTATCATAGCGTGCAAAACTGCAGCTCAGAAACTCTGTGCTCTGTCAAGAGGAGAAGACAAAGAGGAACTGGAGACAGGACAGGAGAACTTTCTTGAGGGCTGGTGACACACAGCTCGTCTCTGTCCTACTTCCCCTGCCTTCTCCACCTGGAGCTTTTTTATCGCTGTGTGTCCACTCCACCTCTTGGATGGACACTCCCCGCCTACCACACATCCCCTGGCTGCCATCTAAACAGTCCTCCCGCTTGGCCTCGTGCGGCTCTCTTGACTTATTATTATTTTTAATATTTGTTTATTTGGCTGTGCTGGGTCTTAGTCGTTGCATGTAGGGTCTGGTTCCCTGACTTGGGATCAAACCCAGGCCCCCTGCACTGGGAGTGTGGAGTCTTAACTGCTGGACATGAGGGAAGTCCCTGTTGTTTTCATTTAGAACTGAGTCAATATGAGGTAGTAAAATAACCTCCAGTATTTTCTTCTTCAAGAATCCCTTTTGTTATTTTCCCTACAGATTCCTTGTTTCAAACAATGATTTATATAAACCTATTTGAAAATCATATTTTTATTCTCAAATTAAAAAATCTAAGATAGGGCAATTCCCTGCTGGTCCAGTAGTTAAGATTTCATGCTTTCATTGCCAAGGGCATGGGTTTGATATCTGGTGGGGCAACTAACATCCCACAAGTTGCATGGTATGGCCAAAACAAACAAACAAAACCCTAAGATATAAATGACTTCAAACTAGACAGACTAGTGAAGGGTTGCCTCTGCCAAGGGATGATGGCTGCCTGTGGCACTACCTTCATGGAGGGGAAAGGGAAACGGGTACACTGAACACCTGAGGCTCTGTTCCCCACTACAAGAGCTGGGACCTGGTTGTATCTCTGGGTTTCTCCCTGAAACTTGACCTCTCTGTTTGATGTGATTCATTTACCCTTGATATATATTTATGATGCAAAAAGGACTACAGGGTTTTAAGCTTCATACAAAACCCTGATCTACGTTCACTTCAATTCAGAATGCCTAGACTGAAGAAGGTCCAAACTAAGAAAAGGTTATTTCTCTTTTTATTTTTTAATTTTTTTTTTACTATGGTTGGCTTACAATCAGTTATACATATATACTCACCTAGAGTATATACACTCATCTAGAGTCAGACATCCTGCAATGTGAAGTCAAGTGGGCCTTAGGAAGCATCACTACAAACAAAGCTAGTAGAGGTGATGGAATTCCAATTGAGCTATTTCAAATCCTGAAAGATGATGCTGTGAAAGTGCTGCACTCAATATGCCAGCAAATTTGGAAAACTCAGCAGTGGCCACAGGACTGGAAAAGGTCAGTTTTCATTTTAATCCCAAAGAAAAGCAATGCCAAAGAATGCTCAAACTACTGCACAATTGCACTCATCTCACATGCTAGTAAAATAATGATCAAAAGTCTCCAAGTCAGGCTTCAGCAATACATGAACTGTGAACTTCCAGATGTTCAAGCTGGTTTTAGAAAAGGCAAAGGAACCAGAGATCAAATTGCCAATATCTGTTGGATCATCCAAAAAGCAAGAGAGTTCCAGAATAACATCTATTTCTGCTTTATTGACTATGCCAAAGCCTTTGACTGCATGGATCACAATAAACTGTGGAAAATTCTGAAAGAGACGGGAATACCAGGCCACCTGACTTGCCTCTTGAGAAACCTGTATGCAGTTCAGGAAGCAATGGTTAGAACTGGACATGGAACAAGACTGGTTCAAAACAGGAAAAGGAGTACGTCAAGGCCGTATATTGTCACCCTGTTTGTTTATATATGCAGAGTACATCATGAGAAATACTGGCCTGGAAGAAGCACAAGCTGGAATCAAGACTGCCGGGAGAAATATCAATAATCTCAGATATGCAGATGACACCACCCTTATGGCAGAAAGTGAAGAAGAACTAAAGAGCCTTTTGATTAAAGTGAAAAAGGAGAGTGAAAAAGTTGGCTTAAAGCTCAAGATTAGGAAAACTAAGATCATGGCATCTGGTCCCATCATTTCACGGCAAATAGATGGAGAAACAGTGGAAACAGTGTCAGACTTTATTTTTGGGGGCTCCAAAATCAATGCAGATGGTGATTGCAGCCATGAAATTAAAAGACGCTTACTCCTTGGAAAAAAAGTTATGAACAACCTAGCCAGCATATTAAAAAGCAGACGCATTACTTTGCCAACAAAGGTCCATCTAGTCAAGTCCATGGTTTTTCCAGTAGTCATGTATGGATGTGACAGTTGGACTATAAAGAAAGCTGAGCACCGAAGAATTGATGCTTTTGAACTGTGGTGTTGGAGAAAACTCTTGAGAGTCCCTTGGACTGCAAGTCTGATCCAACCAGACTAAAGGAGATCAGTTCTGGGTGTTCATTGGAGGAAGTGATGTTGAAGCTGAAACGCCAATACTTTGCCCACCTGATGCGAAGAGGTGACTTATTGGAAAAGACCTTGATGATGGGAAGCATTGAAGGCAGAAGGAGAAGGGGACGACAGAGGATGAGATAGTTGGATGGCATCACCGACTCAATGGACATGAGTTTGGGTGAACTCCAGGAGTTGGTGATGGTCAGGGAGGCCTGGTGTTCTATGGTTTATGGCGTTGCAAAGAGTCGGACACGACTGAGCAACTGAACTGATACTAATGCTGATACATATTCTACTCTTTTTTAGATTCTTTTACTATATAAATCATTACAGGGTATTGAGTTCCCTGTGCCATACAGTAGTTCCTTATTAGTTATCTATTTTATACATAGTTGTGTGTGAAAAGGTCATTTCCCTTTAACTCAATACTAATTTTAATAAATCATCTCTTAGGCTGTATTATTAATGTATATGTTAGTTGCTCAGTCGTGTCTGACTCTTTGTGACCCGATGGACTGTAGCCCCCCAGGCTCCTCTGTCCATGGAATTCCCCAGGCAAGAGTACTAGAGTGGGTAGCCATTCCCTTCTCCAGGAGATCTTCCTGACTCAGGGACTGAACCTGGGTCTCCTACATTGCAGACAGATTCTTTACCATCTGAGTCACCATTTCAAGCAAGTTTATTACTTTTGTTTTGTTTACCCTGGATACCAAAATCATCTTTACAGTAAAGCACATATGACGGGCTAAGAACTATAAAGAAAGCTCCAGATGATCTAAATAGCATAAAAATGGATTTGCTTTAAAATATTTCCTATAGGAATTGAATTTGGCACGTTGTTGTTATTGTCTAGTTACTAAGTTGTGTCCGATTCTTTTGTGACCCAATAGACTGTAGCCCACCAGGCTCCTCTGTCCATGGGATTTCCCAGGCAAGAATACTGGTGTGGGTTGCCATTTCCTTCTGCAAGGGATCTTCCTGACCCAGTGATTGAATATGCATCTCCTGCATTGACAGGCAGATTCTTTCCCATTGAACAACCAGCGAAGCTGTTGAATTTGGGATATGCTTTACTAAAAATACAAAAGATGTAACACCAAAACTAGGACCCTGAAATAACTGTCATGATGGCAAGCATTAAAATGCAATGAAAATAACAAAGAATAACTTTATTAAAGTCTAAATTCTGCCATTAACTTCATATGCAAAACTTGTATGGAAGTTAGAATGCATATAAAGCAAAGGAAAATTTATCTTTACAGTCATCTCACTGAGTGAGAAAAGTTGTTTGTTGGTTTTGTACTTATTTTAGACCCTAAAATGGTTATTTTACTTACCATTTGGAAGCATGAGAAGAGTATAAGTTATAATCAATAGGAGTTGTTAACACATGTTGGTGTACAACGTTTAAATACTTCTCGATGTGTATCTGTTACAGAAAAGTTAAAGTTTAGGCCATTAGAGTGGACTGGAAATCCTCACCTAATTTTCTCCATTACATTAGGTTAACCCTCTGACTGATGTAATTAAGCCAAAAGACATAACATGCTATGTGTTTATTACAAGCCTAAGGTATCATTAGGCATCTCAAGGCCAAATTACTTTATCCCAAAAAGCATCATAAACAGTTGAGACTCAAAGCTGAAGTGACCTGCAGCATTTTTCACAAATGAAACTGCACAGTAGTCAGTTTGCTACTTGGTCGGGGGAACTTGCTAGGTACAATGGACACAGAGTAATGTCTTTCTCTTACCAGGACTTCAACCAAGCATCTGAGGAAAGAGTTTGGCCTTTAAGTAACAGATTATTTTAAATGGCCAAACCCAAAGACTCCAGCTGGGTCCAGCCCTCTCACCATCACGTTATATAGGACAACAGCATGCTAACCCAATGAGGCAACAACATATTACCCCATCTCTCAGCCTCAGGAGCTGAGCTAGGAGGCCAGTAGGATGCAACAGTGAAGGCTGGAAGCAAGAGTAGAGATGCTGATAGAGGTCTAGACAATGGAGGTGGTCTTTATTGGAGCCACGTGCTAATAGATCCTGGTTTTGTATATGAGTGTTATCCTAGTCTGAAGATTGGATTCTCCTGTGCCATTAGGTCCATCTATAATAATGAAGTTCCTATTTACTTTTTAAAAAATATTTATTTATT
The DNA here is from genome assembly GCF_032452875.1 of Bos javanicus. NCBI lineage: Eukaryota > Metazoa > Chordata > Mammalia > Artiodactyla > Bovidae > Bos > Bos javanicus. The sequence continues at coordinate 14,106,423 of NC_083877.1, read as the reverse complement.
TATTTGGCTGTGCCAGGTCTTCATTGCAACACGTGGGATCTTTAGCTGGGGCATGTGAACTCTTAGTTACAGCATGTGGGATCTCGAACCCTGACCAGAAATCAAACCCAGGCCCCCGCCGGCATTAGAAGCTTGGGGTCTTAGCCACTGGACCACCACAGGAAAGTCCTCCTATCTACTTGAGTTCTATTTCCAGTGTTATGTACTAGGTTATAATATTTAAAAATTACTTAATATTAAAACACTTAAGCTATTAAGGAAGAGTAAACTCTATTTTTTAGAATCCCAGTGATTCTGATAGAAACTCTCTACAATGTATTGGTATGAATCCTTTTCTGTCAGGCATACTGTTGGACTAAGAGTAGTTATTTTTAAAATTATAAATTCTTTTTATCAAACCACATTTTAGGGGTCATAAATTACTGCATAATCATATATTATCCATGTCTCACATTCTTTGTGGCCTGTGACAGGATGTAAATCAATCAATCAGCTAATAATCACCATTCTTAAAAAAGGAACAGGATGGGAAAGCTGATGACCAACCAAAGCCCCCTCTGTTCCAGAATTACACAGAGCCTGTGAGAAGCACAGTTCTTCTGGAGGAATCTTTGTCTCCTTCCAGGATTTTATTTAATATCTAAAGCTCTACTTACTTTTAACCCCATTTCAGTCCTTTTGATGGCTGTTTCAAGATTCTGAATGTCTAGAGCCCCGCCTTTTTCCTCAAGCGGGAATTTTGTTAATTTCTCCCTTAATTCATAAAGATCTTCATGGACCTAGAGAGAGAAAAATGTAAAAGAATACATAAATATTACACCTAAAAGAGTTACTTAGCTTAAAGGTTTGCAATCTGCTTGAATTGCTAAAGACAATAAAGTTGATTTAAAGGTGGTGTTCATTGAAAAGACTGTCCTTATAGTTCTAGGATATGCTTTATTAGAAGCACATTATGGCTCCAGTTACTGTCTTTCAGATTTTGAAAAATTAAGATTTTATACAATTTTCTATTTGTCCTTCCCCCATTAGAAACGGATCCAAGATAAAATTGCAACCCAAATACCTTCTGCTTTCTCTGGTGGAAAAGAAGGTGAGTCAGATATAAGAAAAAGTTCATTCCAAACTCTGATTTCTACTAATTGATTGAGAGGTTAAAAAGAAAAAAGAAAACTTTCAGAAAAGAAAGGTTCTAGTGAAAACAGTGCCTGTCAAAAGAGAATTCTAAATATGTTGACAGGGTCTGTTGGTTTTCCATTCTAGCTAGATCTTCCCCACTTAGTGCGCTGAAGAAGCAGTTCTGTAGGGGTGGCCTTAATTTTGTTTTATGTACTCAGAAATGAAAACAATCCATGAAAAAGCAACATGTCATTACTTGAACATTTTCCTTCAGTTCATATTTTCCTTAGAAATGATGAATATTTCTCCAAAGTCAAGCACCCTCAGAGTAACGTGAGCATTATGAAATTAGACAGCACAAGATTCTCTGCCTTCATATTAGAAACCAAACTTCCAGAAACAAATACAGATGGCACCAATTATGGCATGGGCTGCTGCCACAAGAGAAACATTTTGCTATGCAAATTTATGAACCCAACACCTGTTTCAGCAATAGTCACACCAATAACAATCTGCAGATTGGGTGGCTAAAGGCACTTTGAAACAGTTACCTTTTTCTCTGTTGGTATAACTGGACCTATACATTGATCCAGCCTATGTTATCAGTTACTCTCAAACATTCCCAAGGAGCCAAGTATTTGAAAGATCAAAAGATTTGCATCTTTTCACTGATGAGCAGCACAATCTGGCAGACAGATCAGGTCATTTGTACCCTGCACAAATTATTATATTGAGCCTCCAGGGCTCACAGATTGAAATTTGAACACACCTACTGTTTGCTGATAGGCACTAAGGATGAAGATGTATTAATATTTTTTTCTATTTTTTTGTCCAAATTACTGCTGCAAGCTATTTACAGTCTATTGTCTAAAGACATTTGGAAAGTACAAAAAGGCAGTTCAAGGGCAAGCCCACTTCCAGGCCCATAATTTTGTGGTTTCACTTTTTCTTTTTTAAGATTTATTTATTTATGGTTGCACTGGGTCTTCATTTTTCTCTAGCTGTGGTGCATGGACTTCTCATTGTGGTGACCTGTTGCAGAGAACAGGCTTTAGGCACACGGGCTTCAACAGTTGTGGCTCTAGAGAGCTGGCTCCGTAGTTGTAGCTCACAGGCTTAGCTGCCACAAGGCATTTGGGATCTTCCAAGAGCAGGGATTGAACCCGTGTTCCCTTCATTGGCAGGAGTATCCTTAACCACTGGCCCACCAGGGAAGCCCCTGGCTCAACTTTTGAATGCACTGAATTTCCTTCTTGTGGCTCTAGTATCTGTAGCTTCATGTATCCTTGTATAATTATACCTGTCAACTGCTGGAGGGAGTGAAAACAACACTGGACTATTTATCAGGGAACTGAAAATCTGGCTACTTCTTCTGTTTTGTAGGAACCATTATGTCTTCATAGAGTTGGGAGATAATATGTAACAGTCTAATAGTAATAACTTGGTAAAAGGCAGATGAACATGATTCCTTGTTCTATTACTAGTCACACAATGTCCATGCACACCACCCACATTTCCTCTAGTGTCCTCACCAAGGGGGAAAAAGAGAATTACTCTTCTTATGTAATGAAAATGAGACAATACATGTGTAAATGATCTAATATAGGCTTTGGAATCAGACAGCTATGAACTAGAATTCTATTTCCTTCTTTACTAAACTGAGATAGGCAAATTTACTTTTTTTTTTAGAGCCTTAGTGTTCTTATCTGTAAAATGGGGATAAATAGCATCTTTCAACATAGTGGCAAGAATAAAATGAGTTAAAAAGATGTAAAGTGCTTTGTCCAGGGCCAGCCACAGAGGAGGACACTGAGCCAATGTTAATTCTTTTCTCCTAATTGGTAAAACCTAGTGAAACACTTTGTATGTAACTGGCACTTAGTTAATATTCATTGACTTGAATTACTCCCTTAATCTTTCTGAAGAGCTTTTTACTTTCCTAGCCAGGTATTGTCTTCTTCCCTCTTAGTAACTGCACAGCTGTTTGTATAGCCGCAACAGAGACAACTACTATAGGAAATGTTTCACCAGACCTGGGTAGAAAAAGATTAGGTTCTAAATCTTTGTTCTTTCTTCAAATAGATTCACTCTCCCATACTGAAATTTTATGTGTCACCCATCATTTTTGTGATTATCAAATACATTGTGTTCCATACATTTCCCACTTGGAGAAAGATTTCGACAGTTTGGGGACAGGGCTACTTAATAAGAAGCTCTCAAAAGATTTAATGCACACAAAAATTGCTCTACAATTTAAATTATTTTTTAGACTTTTGCCATATCATGTGGCTTGTTGGATCTTAGTTCCCCAACCAGGGATTGAACCTGGGCTCTTTGCATGAGGAGTCTTAACCACTGGACCACCAGGGAATTTCCTAGAATTTAAGAGCCATGCAACACCATGTTCATGGATTGGAAGAATCAATATAGTGAAAATGAGTATACTACCCAAAGCAATTTATAGATTCAATGCAATCCCTATCAAGCTACCAACAGTATTCTTCACAGAGCTAGAACAAATAATTTCACAATTTGTATGGAAATACAAAAAAACCTCGAATAGCCAAAGCGATCTTGAGAAAGAAGAATTGAACTGGAGGAATCAACCTACCTGACTTCAGGCTCTACTACAAAGCCACAGTTATCAAGACAGTATGGTACTGGCACAAAGACAGAAATATTGATCAATGGAATAAAATAGAAAGCCCAGAGATAAATCCACGCACATATGGACACCTTATCTTTGACAAAGGAGGCAAGAATATACAATGGATTAAAGACAATCTCTTTAACAAGTGGTGCTGGGAAATCTGGTCAACCACTTGTAAAAGAATGAAACTAGACCACTTTCTAACACCATACACAAAAATAAACTCAAAATGGATTAAAGATCTAAACGTAAGACCAGAAACTATAAAACTCCTAGAGGAGAACATAGGCAAAACACTCTCTGACATACATCACAGCAGGATCCTCCATGACCCACCTCCCAGAATATTGGAAATAAAATCAAAAACAAACTAATGGGACCTAATTAACCTTAAAAGCTTCTGCACATCAAAGGAAACTATTAGCAAGGTGAAAAGACAGCCTTCAGAATGGGAGAAAATAATAGCAAATGAAGCAACTGACAAACAACTAATCTCAAAAATATACAAGCAACTCCTACAGCTCAACTCCAGAAAAATAAACGACCCAATCAAAAAATGGGCCAAAGAACTAAATAGACATTTCTCCAAAGAAGACATACAGATGGCTAACAAACACATGAAAAGATGCTCAACATCACTCATTGTCAGAGAAATGCAAATCAAAACCACTATGAGGTACCATTTCACACCAGTCAGAATGGCTGTGATCCAAAAGTCTACAAATAATAAATGCTGGAGAGGGTGTGGAGAAAAGGGAACCCTCTTACCCTGTTGGTGGGAATGCAAACTAGTACAGCCACTATGGAGAACAGTGTGGAGATTCCTTAAAAAACTGGAAATAGAACTGCCTTATGATCCAGCAATCCCACTGCTGGGCATACACACTGAGGAAACCAGAAGGGAAAGAGACACGTGTACCCCAATGTTCATCGCAGCACTGTTTATAATAGTCAGGACATGGAAGCAACCTAGATGTCCACCAGCAGATGAATGGATAAGAAAGCTGTGGTACATATACACAATGGAGTATTACTCAGCCATTAAAAAGAATACATTTGAATCAGTTCTAATGAGGTGGATGAAACTGGAGCCTATTATACAGAGTGAAGTAAGCCAGAAGGAAAAACATAAATACAGTATACTAACGCATATATATGGAATTTAGAAAGATGGTAACAATAACCCGGTGTACGAGACAGCAAAAGAGACAGTGATGTATAGAACAGTCTTATGGACTCTGTGGGAGAGGGAGGGGGTGGGAAGATTTGGGAGAATGACATTGAAACATGTAAAATATCATGTAAGAAACGAGTTGCCAGTCCAGGTTGGATGCACGATACTGGATGCTTGGGGCTAGTGCACTGGGACGACCCAGAGGGATGGTATGGGGAGGGAGGAGGGAGGAGGGTTCAGGATGGGGAAAACATGTATACCTGTGGCGGATTCATTTTGATATTTGGCAAAACTAAGACAATTATGTAAAGTTTAAAAATAAAATAAATAAAATAAATAAATTTAAATTAAAAAAATAAAGCAGAAAAAAAAAAGACTCAGTTTTGTCAAAAGCAATCTTATAATTCCATTTCTTTGCTAGTCCTAGGATCACACTTTGAGATAAGAGCTAAAGATAAGAGTTTAAATGAATCATTCTCATTTTATTGTTGTATGGTATACACTCCTGGCAAACCAGATAGAAGAGGTTGAAAAAGAATTCAGTCGGTGCAGTTCAGTCACTCAGTCGTGTCCAACTCTTTGCAACCCCATGGATGCAGCACACCAGCCCTCCTTGTCCATCACCAACTCCTGGAGTTTATTCAAACTCATTCCATCGAGTCAGTGATCCCATCCAACCATCTCATCCTCTGTCGTCCCCTCTCCTCCCGCCTTCAACCTTTCTCAGCATCAGGGTCTTTTCTAGTGAGTCAGTTCTTCACATCAGGTGGCCAAAGTTTTAGAGTTTCAGCTTCAGTATCAGTCCTTCTGGGGAATATTCAGGACTGATTTTCTTTAGGATGGACTGGTTGGATCTCCTTGCAGTCCAAGGGACTCTCAAGAGTCTTCTCCAACATCACAGTTCAAAAGCATCAAATCTTCAGTGCTCAGCTTTCTTTATAGTCCATCATTCACATCCATTCATGACTACATATAATATTAATTTTTTCCCTCATTATACATATTCTACATTGTATCAGGGAGAATTTTACACTGTATATATGGATCAGACTCAATAATTAGATTAAGGGGTGGCCTCTCTTTCTCTACATAGCCCTCCACTTAAGTGTGTACAAAGTAACCCTTTCAAGCAAGTAGGGGTGTTGATCAACATAGATATGATTATTCCTAGTTCTTCCCAAAGAGAGATCTGGCCTCTGCCATTAGACCCTGGGACATGATCACTAGGCCCCCAGAGCATCCTGTTTGATGGGAATGGGGTTTATGATGGGGACTTTGAGCTATGCTGTATCAGTTCTAATCTCTAGAGGAATTAGACTGAAATCATTGGTCTGCTGTCTGGGAAGGGCTGAAGACTAAAGTCAGCCAAATGGGCATTGTGATTGAGCTCCAATAAACCTCTGGACATTAAAGTCTTGGGAAAGCTTCCCTAGTTGGCAATAATCTGTATATGTTGTCATATATCATGACTGAAAGGAGGTAATGCTATGACTCCACTGGGAGAAAATGGCTGGAAGCTCCATTTGAACCCCTTCTGGACTCTCTGCCCTGAGCCTCTCTTCCCTTGGTTGATTTTAATTTCTATTCTTTTGCAATAAAAACACTGTAATTATAAACACAGTGCTTTTCTGAGTTTTGTGAGTGCTCTAACAAATTAGCCAATGTGACATGGTTGGGGCTTCCAAAAGTGTAGACAGCTGGTCTGAATTAAGGATAGTTCTAGGGACCCCTGAACTTGTGCCTGGTGTCTAAGTGAGGGCAGTCTTGTGGAGACTCTTCCCTCACACTTGGCAGTCTGGCCAAACTCATTCTAGGGTGCTGGTGAAAGCAAGGATAAGAAAAGGTAAGGTAAGAAGATCTGGGTATGATTCATATTGAGGAAGTCTATAAAATTGGTGAGTTTAGGGGTTTAAAGAAGTCTCCCAGAGGGAAGGACCAAATCATGGCAGGAAGAAAAATTAGACCAAGTGCAGATCTGAGTAGAGTTCTGATAGTCCTTAGGGAAATTACTTCAAACTTTTAGTCAAGTAGAGCTAAATATGAGTTGAAGGTGATGATATGTCAAAAATGTTTCAAAACCATCACATATAAATGTGGGGGGGGGGCGGAAAGTAGTGCTTTTAACATTCTGGAAAAATCTGAGTGTAACAGTCACAAACTGAGTTGAACTGAGAAATCAAAACTTTCCTGATGTCCCCCCCTCAGATTAGAGAGTTACTTTCCTGTGCTTTTCATCACCTTTCCACATTCAAAGTTTAACTTGATTAGCAAGCTTTTATCTTGTTTCCAAGTAAGGAATTTTTATTATTTTTATTGGTATATAATTGACATAAACATTATATTAGTTTCACATAGACAACATCAGTCAATATTTGTACATATTGCTAAATGATTGCCACAGTAAGGCTAGTTAACATACATCACCATATATAGTTATAATACAACTTTTTTCTTGTGATGAGAACTTGTAAGATTTACTCAGCCACTTTCAAATATACAGTATTATTACTGTAATCACTATGGTGTGCATTACATCCCCAGAACTCCATTATATGCAAGGGACTTTTAGAGTGAAAAAAATTGGGGTACTCCCATCACTTCATGGGAAATAGATGGGGAAACAGTGGAAACAGTGTCAGACTTTATTTTGGGGGGCTCCAAAATCACTGCAGATGGTGATTGCAGCCATGAAATGAAAAGACGCTTACTCCTTGGAAGCAAAGTTATGACCAACCTAGATAGCATATTCAAAAGCAGAGACATTACTTTGCCAACAAAGGTTCGTCTGGTCAAGGCTATGGTTTTTCCAGTAGTCATGTATGGATGCTAGAGTTGAACTATAAAGAAAGCTGAGCGCCAAAGAATTGATGCTTTTGAACTTGGAGAAGACTCTTGGGAGTCCCTTGGACTGCAAGGAGATCCAACCAGTCCATTCTGAAGGAGATCAGTCCTGGGTGTTCTTTGGAAGGAATAATGCTAAAGCTGAAACTCCAGTATTTTGGCCACCTCATGCGAAGAGTTGACTCATTGGAAAAGACTCTGATGCTGGGAGGGATTGGGGGCAGGAGGAGAAGGGGACGACAAAGGATGAGATGGCTGGATGGCATCACCGACTCAATGCACATGAGTTTGGGTGAACTCCGGGAGTTGGTGATGGAAAGGGAGGCCTGGCGGGGTCGCAGAGTCCGACGCGACTGAGCGACTGAACTGAACTGAAGAAAAGTAGCTACTTCCCTTGTAGCTCAGCTGGTAAAGAATCCACCTGCAATGTAGGAGATCAAAAGCAGTTCATCTATTTCAACTTTCGCCCAGATACGTGTCTGATTTGTATCTCCTCCATTTCCTTACATCATAGGATTAAACTTTTCAGAATATAACATTTAAAAATGGTGCCTCAGTGGAACATGGATTTTTCCAAAGTAAAGGTCCCAATGGGGTGTATCGTCCTGGAGTTTTACCAGAGGCAGATTGGTCGTGCTTCGGCCGCGCAACCTCCATCGTCAGGCTCAAGAGGTGTGTGAGGCTGGCGAGAGAGGTCTAGGTTGGCACACTTGGGAGTTCTTTAAACCGTGGTGTTGGAGGCAATCTGAGAAGCAGCGCTTTAAGTGGGTAAGCGTGAGTGGATGGGCTCTGCTGGGCCTCGCTCGCTCAAAGTGTTCTAGCTGGACAGGGTTAGGAGAGGCCCATTTCCCACCTGGATTAAGATAGATCCGACGGGGTCTTGGTTTTCCTTCTCCTGGGCCATGCCTACGGCCGGGCGGGGTCCCTCCTCAGGAAGGCGCGGTCTCCAGAGTCGTGTACTTGCCGCGGAGGGAGCTCGTCCCCATGGCAACGCCACGCGAAGCCCAGCCTGGTCCACGCCAGGAGCGGAAGAGGGGGCAAAGGAGGAGGCAGGGCCGGCCGTGCCTCTGAGAACGCGCCTTTCTCGCGCGTCTCCCCCGCGCACCGGCGGCTGTGGTATCGTCCAAGGCGGAAGTGGCTCCGGGAAGGAACCTGTCCGCGGGCGCAGTGATGGCTGCGGGCGTCCCTTGCGCGCTCGTTACCAGCTGCTCCTCCACCTTCTCCGCAGACCGGCTAGTGCAACGTGAGTAACGAGGCTCCTGGGCCGACCTCCAAGCCCCAGTACGAGCCTCGGCAGGCGGCAGTCCCAGCACCGCGGCCTCTCTCGGGTCCTCAGTCCTCGCCGCGAGCCCTGGACTCTTCCTCCCCTCGGTGGTGGCCCGAGGCCCCTCGGGTGCTCCTCAGATGTGGTCATGGTGCCTAGTCCCCCAGGTGTCCCCTGTTAGCTACAATACTCGTTGCTTCTCTGTCTCTGCTTGGCCCACCATGGGGTTTGTTCCAGCGTTTTCTGTTAAGTAGGACCTCAACCCTACTGTCGGCGGGCAGCCATTGAGGGGAACAGAAAAGGCTCTCTGGGAATTGAACCTAGGAACGCGAGCGTCAGGTGCAGGATTCGTGATTTATGTTGTCATTCCTGCTCTTGAGGTAGAGTGGTTCCTCTGCACCCCCCGCCCCATGTGCATATGTTAAGACTTGTTAAACTTGCCCCCTCCACTCTGAGTTATTCACTGCCTTGCCTTCCTCCTGAGACGAGGCCCTCCGCCAGCAAGCATTCGTTTTTGATTATTACTGGACCTAGTATTTTTCCCTCTAGACCCTCATAGTGGTTGTCAACTTAAGTCACTCTTCAAAGAATCGTAGGCGAGGAGAGGGGACCAGTGGAGTAGAGAGAGCATAGGGTTTGGGCCTCGACTCCTCCACTGAGACTCCCAAAGTTGATTATAACTCAGGACTCCGTTTCAAATTGTGGCTTCGAGTCAGAATGATGATTCTCAGCTGTAACCTATGCTTTTCAGTTTTCTGATCTGTAAAGTGGTGATAATTTTCACATGACTGTTGTGCTTAACACTTTGAGTGATCAGTTGGTAAATGGTAAATACTATTAATAGAGTACATTATCTCTCTAGCCCTCGGTTTCCTGATCCTGAAAGTGGGGCGTGCTAAGTCGCTTCAGTCGTGTCCCACTCTTTACGGCCCCATGGACTGATGCTCGCCAGGCTCTTCTGTCCATGGGATTCTCCAGGCAAGAATACTGAAGTGAGTTGCGAAGATCTAGGGGATCTTCCCGACCCAAGGATCGAACCCGCCTCTCTTATGTCTCCTGCATTGGCAGACAGGTTCTTTACCACTAGCGCCACTTGGGAAGCCCTGAAATGGGACATATGAATCTACCTCACGGGATTCTTTGAAGGATAGATGATGTGACATTTTGAAAGCATTTGGTAAACTATAAAGCATTATATAAACGTAACTTTTCCTTGTACTGGTCAAATGACAGAATTAGGCAGGGTGTCTCTCCAGCACAAATACTATATAACTTAGTTATCATTTGTGATCACCTAGAATGTTCCTTGCCAGACTAAAAAGTTTAATTATACACTAAATGGTAACCAGCTGCTTTAATTATCCCATTTCCTTACCTCTCAGCAGTGCTCCTTCTCATTTATTTCCTTTCTTTTTAAAAATTGTTTTATTGTAAAAGTAGTGCATAGTCCATTAAATAAGATTTAGCATAATGGAGAAAAGGAAATGTCAGCCAGGGTCTCATCACCCAAACGCAAATACTGTGTTAACATTCCTGTGCATTTACTTCCAGTTTTTTTCCCCCCAATGCAGACTTTAAAAAATTGGTAATTGCATTTCCAATATATATACAATTTTTATCCTGATATTTTATAATAGTTTTAACATTTTATATATAGCATGTTATATTTTTATTTTACATATAAAAATTCAAATATTGTATCTGAAATATTAAATATATTTATATAAATGTATGAAGTTATGTATTTATAACATTTAAGGCATATGATTTTTATAAATATATTTATATAAATATACTTTTATTTTCATATAATATTTCATATTTTTCATTTGTAAAAATTTACCATTACATTGTAAGTTAATTTTCATTATATATTACATCTAGAGAACATATTAGAATTTGCTCAGAATTCTTAAGCTTCTTGGTGTATTTAACTTCCCAAAAGAATTATATGCATTTTGATTTCCATTACTGATATATAAAAGTCCTTTCAAAGTCAGTCTTGAAAGTATTAGGTTTTCTTGTGGCTATCACATGCTTTTGTTGCAGGAAGGGGCCCCCTTCCAGGGCCCGAGAGTGGACTCTTGTCTAACACTCAGAAAAATGAATTGTCAGAGGAGACACACACGCTGACAGATCAACAGACTTCATTGGGAAGGGGCACCTGGGCAGAGAGCAGCAGGGTCCGGGGACCCAGCAGAGCTGCTTTGCCACGTGGCTCATAGTCTTGGGTTTCATGGTAATGGAGTTAGTTTCCAGGTTGTCTCTGGCCAGTCTTTCTGACTCAGTGTCCTTCCCGGTGGCGAGTGCATGGCTGAGTGAAGATGGCTTCCAGCGAGGAGGATTCTGGGTGGTTGGTAGGACATATGGACTGGAGTCTGCTCTCTCCTTTTGACCTTTCCTCAATTCGTCCAGTTGGAGATATTTTGTTAGTTATGCATTCCTTATCAGGACCTGCTGTCCTAAGATAAGCGTGCAAGTGGCGCTATCTCGCCTGCCCAGGGCAGGCAGCTTCAGTCGGCGTTTCCCCTAACAGTTCAAGAATTTGCCGACACAGTCATTTCTTGAAGGAGCTAGTTACCTGTAGTTGGTGAATGGTAATACTGTACTTGAAAATATATTAGCATCGTTGGAAATGAAATAAATCCTGTAAAACAATCCACTTTATTTCTGTATATAAAATGTTTCTTGGATGGCTTCTATGTTGGTTAAAATTAGATAACCTTTCCTTTGTGGTTCCATTAATGTTTTATAGTGAAAAATAAGAACAATTAATGAAGAGATTAGTTGAGTAAGGAAAAGTGAACCATAAAAGAGAATTTACCCAGGTTAATGATTTGGCTAACATTAGAATGTAGTATTTGCTGAGTTTTGATTCTGTTTTATCATAATTAAAGATGGAGTCATCACAGTTTGAATCTAAGTTTGGCATAAAAGATGAAGACTGAGTTTTGTTAAGTGTTCAGTGACATTAAGCCATAGTATGGTTTTGGACTGAATCTTAATTTACCTTTTTGGGACTATTTGGTTTCCTTCCATGCATTAGGAGAAGAACATTTAGGGTTTCTCCGGTTTCTTTCCTTCAACATTTGATCTATTTCATTGCTTTTAACCAACGATGGGAAATATTTCTTAACCAAATAACCAAGAAATAACCAAGTTTATTATAAGTAGTCATGAAATAAAAATCAGTATGCCGCCACTATGGGTAAATTATGGACTTTGTGAGAAGCTTTTTTCATTTTGTCACTCAGGGGCCTTATGTGCATTTTTCTGGGTAGGTATCTGACAGCAGATAAAAGGGGCGTTACCCTTTTAGATTTTTAAAGGGGAATGAAGGTTCCTGATGCTTGTACAAGGCTATATGTGGTATGAGAGCAAGTGTCTGTACCCCAGGCCAGACCTCACATATGTTTATACGAACATTTTACTTTTATTCTGGAAAAGTGTATCCTGATACTAAGAACAGAGCTAGTCTTTGTGCCAGTTTGTTGTTTAGTCACTAAACCGTGTCCGACCTTTTTGCGACCCCATGGACTGTAGCCCGCCAGGCTCCTCTGTCCGTGGCATTTCTCAAGGAAGAATACTGGGGTGGGTTGCCATTTCCTTATCCAGGGAATCTTTCCGATCTAGGGGTCCAACCGGTGTCTCCTACACTGGCAGGTAGATTCTTTACCACTGAACCACCAGGGAATCCAGTTACTGTAACTAAAATGATGGCTAAGAGACTATTCCTGTCTTCAGGAAGGATGTGGTCAAAGTGCGTGCTCCACCTGTGCAAATATTAAAATGTGTTAGTAGATACCGAAGTCTTAACATCTTATTCTACTTTCCTAGAAGAAACTTTTGATAGAAAAATCCCATTTGGTTTTAATATATGTAATGCATATTTAGCAACTGTAAGCCATTTAGGTTCTACACCTAAACATTTGGAGCAAAATTTTTTTCTTCCTGTGAAATGTGGGAATTTGGAAATCTTAAAATCAAGCATTTTTATGTATATCAGTACTCTTCCCAAACATGTTTTCACATAATTCACTTTGGTTCTTGTATCCCCGTGAATTAACAAAGTCAGAAAATTTGAATTTTACAAATGAAGAAACCGTGGCTCAGAAGCACTTGGTGAGTTGCCTAGATTGCTGAAGTACCAAGTGTGGAGGATATGTTCTCTTTCGGGATTTGTGTGCATGGGCTGTGCAAATGAAATATGTTCAAATTCCTCAGCAATCAGAACTATTTAAATTTAAGGTGGTGGCATTGAAGAGAGAAGATTAACTCTAAAAGAAGGTTTTAAAATATGCTGGCATTTCCATTTAGAATGGTTGAAGTCTTAATTCTGAGTGAAGAAAAAAAAAAAAATCATTGCCCAAAGCATCTGTATTTTAAATAGAGTATGTGCATGCCTAATAGTCTTTAAGAGTGTCTGGATTTTTTTCCCCTCAATTGAGGAAACCCATAGTATACACATTGTATATATTAGTCTGTTCTGATACATAAAATTAACATTAAAATTAAAGGGTTGTTCCAGATCATGTCTAACAGCATCCCTTCTAAATGTGAAATTCTAAGTATTGGTTATTTTTATGTTAGATTATATAATTCAATTCAGTCACTCAGTCATCGTCAACTCTTTGTGACCCCATGGACTGCAGCACGCCAGGCTTCCCTGTCCATCACCAACTGCCGGAGCTTGCTTGAACTCATGTCTATTGAGTCGGTGATGCCATCCAACCATCTCATCCTCTGTTGTCCCTTTCTCCTCCTGCCTTCAACCTTTCCCAGCATCAGGGTCTTTTCCAGTAAGTCAGTTCTTTGCATCAGGTGTCCAAAGTATTGGAGTTTCAGCTTCAGCCTCAGTCCTTCCAGTGAATATTCAGGACTGATCTCCTTTAGAATGGACTGGTTGGATCTCCTTGCAGTCCAAGGGACTCTGAAGAGTCTTCTCCAGCACCACAGTTCAAAAACATCAAAGTTTATATACTACTTTTTCTTCGTGTTTATCTTTTGAAAACTGAAAAATCAAGCCCCATTTTCAAGTTGCAGTAGACACTTCACTTGTAGTAAAGAATCTGACATTTTGTATTTGGAATTCAGATGCATTTTTACCCATAGAAACAATCTGCTGATCCTCAGGTTTCTGCAGCTGTGGAACCAGGTAGCTCAATTATAAGATGGATAAACTAGACTTTGGAGAATTATACAGGCAAAGCTGGCCATCAGGCTGTCCACTGCTGCATTGGGAAGCACTCATTCTGTGAAACTGGGAGTTTGTTCTAGGTCAGACTCCTACAGTTTACAAAAGATCTTAAAGTAATTTGCTAAAGAGAACATTCCTAATTCGGGGTAGGGGCTATTATACAACCTAACCAACGTTATCTAGCAACAGAATAGCGTAGGAACTTGTGACTTCTAATTTGGGATTTTCTGTAGCAGCTTGAGGTATTCTGAATGGAGCCTTTTAGTTTACTCTGGGAATAAGTAATAATTTTTACTTAAACAAAGTTGCTTATTTTGTTATGGTAGGAGAACTCTGCCTTTGATTGGATTGTGTATTTCCAAGTCTGTATTTTCCTCAAAGGAAGAAAGATTGGGCCAGGAAGATTTACCATGAGGATGATTTCAAATGGTAGTGGAAGAACTTTGATTTGTTTTCAACTATAATACTTAATATATTTAATTTTCAAATAACATTAAAAGAAGGCTCAAGATTTTTATCTTTATTAAATGAGGAATATTAAGTCATCAACCTTAAATACAAGTTCACATCCTCTCCAGACCTCAAAGGGACTTAAAACACATTCATATTATCTTTCTGTGTGTCTTTGTGTGTGTATGCTGCTGCTGCTGCTAAGTCGCTTCAGTCATGTCCGACTCTGCGTGACCCCATAGACGGCACCCCACCAAGCTCCCCCGTCCCTGGGATTCTCCAGGCGAGAACACTGGAGTGGGTTGCCATTTCCTTCTCCAATGTAGGAAAGTGAAAAGCGAAAGTGAAGTCACTCAGTCGTGCCCGACTCTTCGCGACCCCATGGACTGCAGCCCACTAGGCTCCTCCGTCCATGGGATTTTCTAGGCAAGAGTACTGGAGTGGGGTGCCATAGCCTTCTCCGGTGTGTGTGTATAAGTGTATGTAAAATTAAAGCTCAAAGAGATTGTGATTTTCTAAGTTTGTTTAGGTCATAAAAGTTGGGGAGCCAAGATTCAATTCCATCTTTTGTGTGTATGAAATATGAACTTCCTGGTGACCAGAGCTGATGTCTTCACAGTCAATTGAGAGACAGTAAAAATTACAGAAGATTTTACTACTACATTGAGAACTTTTATCGTTCAAAATAAGTTTATACCTTTTGTGATAATTGGAGCCTTAGTAGATGAGCTATGGTAAGTTAAATAATAAATGAAAATGCCTCTATTGGTGCCCAATTTGTTTTTTTCATCCATTGATTAGAGAATTTGTATGAAGTGTTCGACTAATCCTTTAGCCATTGTCAATGAGTTAAATGATTATAAGATGTTTATCTTCCCAGCAACAGAGGTTGGGGAGCAGGAGGAGAACAGCAATGGGGAAGTGTTGCACATCAGACCATGGTGCACAAAACCGTTCATGATACTGAGAGTACCGCATCATCCTGGAAAACCGAGTGTGCCAAAACTCAGACCTTTCTTTCTGGGCCACTCAGTGGCTTAGTTTTGTGTAGCAAAAGGTCCAGAAGATATGCAGTGGTCATTTGGTTTAAACAACTTGCTGCCTTTTGCCCTGAATAATTTTTTAGCAAATAGTGACACTCAGTAAATAATGAAATCTGATATGAAACCATTTTTTTTAAGCTATAAGTATGAAAATTGTTTTAAATATGTCTGGCAAGAATGAGAATCCTGGACATGACATTGTATTTATGTTGGAGCCAGTGCACAAACACTTCCCTGATAATTACTTATCCAGGAAGCAGACTAAGGTGTATTCAGACAGAGAGGATAGTTGTGAAACTCTTAAAGAGCCTTTGTGATGTTTCAGGTTCAGTAACAAATGACCTATTTAGGGTTTAATTTTGTACGTAGACCTGAAAGCTGGTTCTACACAGGGGTAAAGTAGTATCGTACCTGGATCAAAATCAGTATGCTCAGAGCAGAAAAATGAGCAGGATCATTTGGTAATAAACAGCACTGTTATGCTGACATAAGATAATTACCATTCTATCTGAATTCTGCTGGAGTTTTTAGGACTTTTGTGGGGAAGACATTTGTGAATTGAGCACTGAGTTCTACCCACTTCCTAGCTACCTGACTTTAAGCAAGTTAATCTTTCACCCCACAGATACTTTCTTTGCACGTGCCGTCACTGTTCTCAGTGTCTAAATCCTGTGCCTCAGTCACCTACCTTATCCATAAAGTGAGAGCGCCATCTCCCAGTTTCCATGATTTTTTTCCAAGCCCCTTTATTGGGGTGTGATTTAAATGCCATAAAATCCACCTGTTTTTAAGTGTAGGCCATTCCTGTCATCCTGGAAGAAAACCGAGCTGTTGGCAGTCATTCCTCACTCCCAGCCCCAGCCCTGGGCAGCCACTAATATACCTCCCACCACTACACAGTTGCCTTTTCTGGACATTTTATATAAAGGACTCACACACTATGTGGTCTTTTGTGCCTGGCTTCTTTGACTTAGAAGAAGTCAAAAAACTTTGATGTTTTTGAGATTCATCCCTGTTGTAGCATGTACTTGGCATTCCATTGTATGGCTAGGTCACTTTTGTTTACCTGTTCATCAGTTGATAGACATTTGGTTGCTTCCACTTTTTGGCTATTATGAACAAACGCTATGAATAATAATAATATGAATGCCATTGTGGACTTTCTGAGAATCTTGTATTCTTTTATGAAACTGCTGGGCTTTTCCGGAGCAACGGTATCATTCTGCCTTTCCCATCAGCAGTGTGTGCTGTTGTTTAATCTCTCAGTCGTGGTCGACTCTCCCGCGACCCCAGGGATTGCAGTTGCCGGGTTTCTCAAGTCTCTGGGATTTCCCAGGCAAGATGACTGGAGTGGGTTGCCATTTCCTTTTGCAGGAATCTTCCTGGCCTAGGGATCAACCCGCATCTCCTGCATAACAGGCGGATTCTTTACCTCTGAGCCACTGGGGAAAATGAGAGTTTCAATTTCTCCACATTTTTGACAACAGTTGTGTTTGTTTGTATTTTCAATTAGTATTTTCAACTGTATTTTCAATTTCATTCTAGTGGGAGTGAGGTAGTGTCTCATTGTGGTTTTAATTTGCATTTTTTAGTAACTAAGGACGTTGAGAATCTTTTCATATGTATATAGTCCATTCATATATCTTTGGTCAAAAGTTTATTCAGATCTTTTGCTCATTAAAAAAAATTGAAGTATAGTTGGATTACAATACAGTGTTGTGTTAAACAACAGCAAAGTGATTCAGTTATATATATATATATTTCAGATAATTTTCCATTATAGGTTATTATAAGATATTGACTATAATTGCCTGTGCTATCTTGTTGCTTATCTGTTTTATGTGTAGTAGTTTGTATCTGTTAATCCTGTACTCCTGATTTCTCTCCCCTCTCCCTGCTTTGGTAACCACCTTTGTTTTCTATGTCTATGAGTCTCTTTCTGTTTTGGTATAGGTTCGTTATTATTTTTATGAGTCCACATATAAGTTATATTGTATAATATTTGTCTTCCTCTGGTTTCACTGAGTATAATATTCTCTAGGCCCGTCCATGTTGCTGCAAATGGCAAGGTTTCATTCTTTTTTATGGCTGAGTAATATTCCATTATATATGTATACTACACCTTTGTAAGCCGGTTGTCTGTTGATGGGCACTTGAGTTGTTTCCATATCTTGCTTTTTTCCCATTAAAAAAGCCTTTATCTTCTTATTAGTGAGTTTGTAAGTGTTTTATGTATCCTAGATACATATTCCTTATCATGTGTGTAATTTGTGAATATCTTCTCCCATTCTGTGGCTTATCATTGGTTTTCCTGATGGTATCTTGAAATGCAGCACTTTTAAGTTTTGAGGAAGTCCAGTTTACTGATGTCGTAGTTTTCTTTCTCTGTGGTCCTTTGTGTGTTGTCCAGTTAGGATTTTAACCTGTTCTGCAGAACCTTTTGGGGACTGGGATGTTGGGTCTGTTGCCTTTGTAATGTTTTTCATTGGACCAGGCTTATTTTCAGTACATGCATACCGGGACTACAGAATAGATGTTCTTCATTGAATTTATTCTGTTTGGGGAGGTTCATCTCAAATGTGTTTACCTTCTTTCAGAATAAGTTAACATCTGCTGCAGCTTCTATTGTCAACTTGAGCTGACATCAGTATTTTTGGTGTGAAGTTTTATTACTTGATGCTGATTTGTTTATGAAAATTACCATTTGAGTATAAAAATTATTTTCATCTCATAATTGCCCTGTTCAGGCTTATGTGTTCTTCAGAAAACCACCATTTATAAATTATTTTCAAAACATCTAAGATTAATTGCCAGATAATTTTTACAGGTAAAAGAATTAAACAATACTTTTAAGATAGGTTTTGATCAGACGCAAATGGATGGCATTTGTGTCTGTGGTGGGAGGTTATTGTGCCTGGCTGTAAAAGGCTAGCTTCAGTTCTGTAAGAAAGAATAAAACCAGCTGTGCGTTCCACAACTTCTATTTTGTTTCATGAATACAGCTAAGTCAGTGCCACAAGTTCTTTTGCTTTAAATTAGGGTTTCTGCACATTAGCATTGTTGACGCTTTGGACCGAGTAGTTCTGTTGTGTGGGGCTGTCCTGGGCATTGTCTTCCTGGCCTCAGCCCACTAGGTGCCAGTAGCATCTCCCTGGTTGTGACAACCAAAAATGCCTCCAGATGTTGGCACGTCCCCTGGGAGACAAGATCATCTCCCAATAAAGAATCACTGCTTAGATATGTATCTCAAACTATGAGAATAGTAATGGAATTCAAAGAGGTCCCCTCCTCTCCCCACATATAAGTAGGAATTGTATGTCAGCTGTGCCACTGGGATTGATTAAGTGGTCTTTGCAAGAAGCCCATGAAACTTAGAGGCTGGTGGTTTTTCCTTGGTCCTCCTAAGGCACTTCTCCATAATCTCTCTCCCCTCCCTGCCAGCTTCTTTACGTTCTTTTGTGCATATTGCTCTTTCCTGGGCAAGCAGAGACACCCCCACCCCTAGTTATTTTTTTTGGAACTTTTAAATTTTGTATTGGGGTGTAGCTGATAAACGATGTTGTGGTGGTTTCAGTTGGACAGCAAAGGGTCTCAGCCATGCATATGCAGCCATTCTCCCCCGAGCTGCTGTCCCATCCAGGCTGCAGCATAACTTTGGGCAGAGTTCCCTGTGCTATAGAATATTTCCTTGTTGGTTATCCATTTTAAATATAGCAGTGTGGACATGTCCATCCCAAACTCGCTAACTGTCCCAGTTTGTTTTTTTTTTTTTTGTCCCAGTTATTTTAACCTGAAGATGTAACCATTTCCAAATGGTTATTGGAAGAAAGTGAACTTGAGGAAAAGGAGGAGGACTGAGTTGGATTTCCTCTGCTTCAACTTTTAAAACTTCCGCTGTGATACAGAAAGCCCCAAAGCATATGGAAATGGGACTTTAGAGAGGGACCAGAGAGGAGTGTGTGAGGAAGAGGTAATTAAGTGTTGGGAGCAAACCAGAATTGCTGTGCTCTTGTTAAAGCAGGCATATATTGCTTTAACTCAGTCCAGTTCCTCTTCTCAGTCACTTAATACTGCTCCACTGATGGAGCTGTCATCTACACGCAGACAGATGTTGCATTTATGTGCACCGGGAGGCTGCAGGATGATTACTCAGAGAATCACAGATAAGAATTTCCCGACATTTGTCTCTGTAAAGTCCCAGCCCTAACCTTGCAGTTTTAACCTTTAAATGGCACACAGGCTCCAAAGGCCCTTTCCACTGCAGCAGTATGAGCTACTTCTAGTGAATAGGGAATAATCTGGTAGTTAATAACAGCTACAGAGTTTTTGACAGAGCAGCACCCACCTTATACAACGTTCTCATGAAATTGTGGTTATGAAATGGTCACTGCATGCAACAGCATGGAGCCATTATGATTTTTAAAGATTTCTGGCTTTCCTTCTCGCTGGTTAAGGAAAACCCTGGCTGTCATATATTTTCCCGAATCACATTTTGCTCAATTCTTTTCTTTCGTAATGGTTGCTTTCCCCTTCAGCTGATGTCAGACTCCACTGCCTCCTATAATTTTCCTAATTGCTTTCTCTTCTGTCTCAGTCTGCACAGTAACAATGGAAAAGAAAAATTCAAGAAGGCTGACTTTGGGGAAGGAGGGCCGGCGGCTTAAGGGCGGTGGTTATTTCCTAATTGAATGTCTCGCACCCGCTCTGCTCAGTGCGGTGTAACTTGTCCTCTTGGAGTCAGGAGTGCTCTCACACGTGCGGGAGCTGAGCTGAGGAGGGGGACGTGGACTTGACTGAGGGCCTGCTCTGTGCCCAGTGCCGCCTGAGCTTCTCGTGCATCATTTTATTTAATCTTCAAGGTGCCCTTTGAGGAGTGTGTTTGTCTCCCATTGCAGGTGAGGCCCTGACTCACAGAGAGGTTAATCTGTCGTTCTCACCCAGGGCTGGCGTTCAGGTACAGGTCCCTCTGACCCTGGGTCTGTGCCGTCTCCTTTTCCTGGCCTTTTCAGGTCAGTGGTACTGTCATCTCAAAAGGAAAGGGAAGCAACTGTGGGTTCCCAGAGTAGTGTGTGCCATGAAAGACACTGGTGTTGGGGGTGGAGGTTACAGTCCTCGGCTGCAAAGGCAGTTTCAGGTCTGTGAGAAAGAATAAAACTAACTGTATTCTCAGAAGAGTACTGCTTTCTAGAAGGATCATCTTGGCTTGAGATGACAGCTGTCACTTCCCTCAAGGCGTAGAAAATATGATTTAACTACTGGACAACTCTTCGCAAAGAATATCATGATTAATTAAGTGTCCGTTTATTCTACTGGTATTAAAAGTATCTTTAATTGTCTGACTGAAGGAGATAGGAATAATCTAAAAGAGTATCAGTTGCTTGAGTGCACCGATTTGGTCTCTTTTGGCTGGAGTAGATAGAAGAAAAGGAGTAAGGTAAAGGTTATATTTATATATATGTATGTATGAAATTGGATATTTGTGCTGTTGAGAAATTTGCCTTGGATCTTCAGTCTGCTTCTTAGTTCACAATAAAGAGAATATTAACCTCTTATTGATTCTAAACCACAGAAAGCTACTTGCCTCCTTTCTTTCATGATTCCTTTTCAAATTTATACTCTTTTCTGAGGGAAGGAAGGTCAGAAAAGATGGAAAGTAGTACAAAGAGGGGCAAGAAGAAGGAGTCTTTGAGTTGCTGGCCTAAAACTTCTTTGGCTTACAGTTCTCTTCAACTCTTGAATCTCTTCACTGACTTCCTGTGTGGGAGGGACTGTAGGGGAAATAAATTCCCCCCAAAGTGAGAAATAAGTAGGAGCTTCTGGAGAAATGATGGCTGCTTAAGTTTCTCAACCAGGGAGGGAGATTTATACTGTGCTTAAAGCTGGGGGAAAGGTTTATACCTGCTACTGGAACCGATTTGACATTTAACTTCTCATCTAAAAGCATTACGAATTAACTCTTTTAAGCTGTGAAGCCATTTATAGTAACAGACCCAGCAATTAATCACCTAGTATTTGTCTCTTGAAAAATGATGTATTACAGCTCCACCAGGTGGCTGCCGGCAGAGTGAATGAGACAGGCCACCACCCTCCAGGAGGAGGGAAAAGCTGCTCATGATTGCGTGTGTGCATCATTTTGACTCCATCGAAATCCAGTTGAGTGCAGGGCTTCCCAGGTGGTGCGAGTGGTAAAGAAGCCTCCTGACAATGCAGGAGGTGTTAAGAGACACGGGTTTGATCCCTAGGTTGGGATGATCCCCTGGATGAGGGCATGGTAACTCAATCTAGCGTTCTTGCCTGGAGAGTCCCTTGGACGGAGGAGCCTGGGGGGCTACAGTCCATGGGGTCACACAGAGTCAGACACGACTGAAGCAACCCAGCATGCACGTAGGGCGAAGAAGAGAGACCATGGCAGGTTTTTCTAGGAAGTCTGTCTGGGAAAAAACTCCCACAAGATCACTATGACTCATTTTTGACATATAAATACTCAGACCCGTAGACAGTTTTCTGATGGGTTAGTTGTACCTCTCATGTCTTTGGGTATCCTCATTCTGGCTATTGTTCTTGGTTTTCATGAAAAGGCAGAGGATACTTAGGCCCACAGTTGATTTTAGCTTGTGACTGTTAGACACCTGAATGTGACTTGGCTCAGATGCTAAATATTGTGGTGTGTAATGACCACAGTGGAGTAGGGGAGATGCTGGTGACCTGGATTCTGTTTTAGGCTCTGCTCCTATTAGGCAGGTGGCCTTTTTTTTTTTTTTTGGTTGTCAGTTTTCTTATCTGGAAATGAGTGAATTATACTGACCATCTCCATAAACTTAGTGCATTTGAGTAGTTTTTGCTTTAATTTGGAAAAGAATAAACTCGTTAAACACTTGAAACCAAATATAAAAGATGAAGGAGAAAAGCTATACTTAGTGTAGACATTTACATTTTTTAAATTAAACTCTGCATTATGATATTGATGATAAGAACTAGAATGAGCCAATCTTCACTTTTCTGTCTCTAGTTCTAATATGGCACAGATGTGATAATAAAGCCCATATGCAGCCTTGCTGAAAGTATATGATTAGACATAAAATGTTGAAAAAAAATCTGATAAGTAAATTGAGCCATCAAGTTGTTTTAGGCAGCACAAAGAATGAAAACAAAACAAAAAACCCACTCAGCTCCTAAATCTTTGAAAGGTGAAACTCATTTTTCCAACTTACTGGTGCTGCTGCTGCTAAGTCGCTTCAGTCGTGTCCAACTCTGTGCAACCCCACAGACGGCAGCCCACCAGGCTCCACCATCCCTGGGATTCTCCAGGCGAGAACACTGGAGTGGAGTGGGTTGCCATTTCCTTCTCCAATGCGTGAAAGTGAAAAGTGAAAGTGAAGTTGCTCAGTCGTGTCCGACTCTTTGCAACCCCATGGACTGCAGCCCACCAGGCTTCTCCGTCCATGGGATTTTCCAGGCAAGAGTACTGGAGTGGGGTGCCATTGCCTTCTCCAATGTAGAGAAAAGAGAAAGAAATGACTTCTTTCTACGTGTTCAGTAAATGCCTTCTTGTTTGAAAATCAGTGACAGCATGATTTTAGGAGCTCTGAGGAATACAGTTTGTCCTCTTGTGTTCATTTATTAACAAAATGAACCATCCTTAAATGGATCCAGATATTCTGTATTACAGTTTGTGAAGTATATGACATCCTCATTGATTTAATTGTTTCATGTTCGTCTAAGACACTGATTTGAAAAAAAATGTAATCCACATTGTATCCCAGTGTCTGACACTACAGCCAGTCTAGGAAATATCAAGAACTGGCTGTGGTGCTGGTAGGAATACTGGTCCCCGGCTCCTTCTCCTTCCCCTCAACAACAGTAAGTTCATCACTGTACTCCTTTAGCTTCCCCAGTTTAAAAAAAAACAAGTCAATTCATTATTTTAAAAAAGTATCCATGAATGAAGACTGATTCCATATGGTGGCTTGTCCTACCCTTAAAAAAAAATCAGTTTATACTTTTTTTGCTACACCCCTTGGTTCAGTTTGTGTTCTTCCATATGTGCTTTTATTGGCATATTGCTATACCACCTGCTTGAAGTTTGAAATGTTAGTTTTGGATGCAACATTGACTTTGATCTAAGAGCTCTGTGTTTTTTTTTTCTGCAAGACATTTATATGAAAGCAGAATCTTTGATTTTAGTAACTTATGTGTTCTTCCTGCTGCTTATTTCTTAATTGTGCTCGTCGTAATGTCCGTTACGGGACTACTATGGCATTATTGATAATTAATAAAAGATTATAACTTGAGATAGAAATTAAGCAGAAAGAACTACTGATTTCTTAAAGACACAAGGTAAACTCTGATTTTCAAATAGTGGCACAGACCTTCTGTTAATATGAGAATAACAATTCTAGTTTTGGTGAAAAATTTTAGAAAGTTAGTTTCAAAATGTGCCTTATGGCAAAGGTAAATTCCTAAATTTATTTGAAATTTAATTTTTTATAATTAAAAAGTTTTATCTTCAGCAGGCCAGTTCTTAACCACATGATGAAGTTTACTAATGAAAGAAAGCATGTTCACACATACATGCTTTATATATTATATGTTATTTCTAGCAGTTTGGGAACTAATTTCTACATATTTTTGTTGAGCAGAAACTATGGCAGTGTCCCAAATATATAATCCTAGGTCTGGAATTTTAAATTTAACTTCTAGTTTCTTGTGTCCTGCTAATTGTCAGTTTGAGGAATATTTTTTTAATTTATTTTGTTGAAGTATAGATGATTTATGATGTTAGTTTCTGCTGTACAGCAGCGTCATTCAGTTATACATATATAATAATCTTTTCCATTATGGTTTATCAGAGAATATGGAATATAGTTCCTTGTACTATGAGTAGAACCTTGTTTATCCACCTTATATATAATAGTTTGCATCTGCTAATCCTAAACTCCCAGTCCCTCTCTTTCCCACCCCCCCATTTGTGTCATATTTTAGAATCTACATATGAGTGGTATCATATGGTATTGGTCAAATTTCATGAATTACTTTCTATATGATAATTTCTAGTTCATCTGTATTACTGAAAATGGCATCATTTCATTTTTTTTAAATGATAGAATTCCGTTGAATTATGCACCACATCTTCTTTATCCATTCATCTGTTGATGGACATTTAGATTGTTTCCATGTCTTGGTTGTCGTGAATAGTGCAGCTATGAGCATAGGGGTGCATGTATCTTTTCAATTATAGTTTTGTCTGGGTAGATATCTAAGAGTGGGACTGCTGAATCATATGGTAATTCTATTTTTATTTTTCTGAGGAACTCCATACTGTTTTCCATAGTAGCTGCACCAACTTACATTCCTCCCAACAGTGTAGGAGGGTTCCTTTTTCTTCATACCCTCTCTAGCATTTATAATACATAGCCTTTTTAATGGTGGTCATTGTAGTTTTGATTTGCATTTTTCTTAATGATTAATGATGTTGAGTGTCATTTTATGTGTTTGCAATCTGTGTGTCTTATTTGGAGAAATATCTCTTTAGGTCCTGTGCCCATTTTTTGATTGGGTTGTTTTTTTGTTGTTGATTTATATGAACTGTTTTTATATTTTGGAAATCAAGACCTTGTCAGTTGCGTAATTTGCAAATACTTTCTCTAAGTCCATAGGCTGTCTTTTGGTTTATTTATGGTTTCCGTTGCTGTACAAAAGCTTGTAAGTTTGATTAGGTCCTATTTGTTTATTTTTGCTTTTATTTCTATTGCCTTGGTAGACTGGTCTAAGAAATGCAAAAAAAGCAAAATGGCTGTCTGAGGAGGCCTTACAGATAGCTGTGAAAAGAAGAGAAGCAAAAAGCAAAGGAGAAAAGGAAAGATATACCCATTTGAATGCAAAGTTCCAAAGAATAGTAAGGAGAGATAAGAAAGCCTTCTTCAGTGATCAGTGCAAAGAAATAAAGGAAAACAATAGAATGGGAAAGACTAGAGATCTCTTCAAGAAAATTAGAGCTACCAAGGCAACATTTCATGCAAAGATGGGCTCAATAAAGGACAAAAATGCTATGGACCTAACAGAAGCAGAAGATATTAAGAAGAGGTGGCAAGAATACACAGAAGAAGTATACAAAAAAGATCTTCATAACCCAGTTAATCACAATGGTGTGGTCACTGACCTAGAGCCAGACATCCTGGAATGTGAAGTCAAGTGGGCCTTAGAAAGCATCGCTACGAACAAAGCTAGTGGAGATGATGGAATTCCAGCTGAGCTATTTCAAATCCTAAAAGATGATGCTGTGAAAGTGCTGCACTCAATATGTCAGCAAATTTGGAAAACTCAGCAGTGGCCACAGGACTGGAAAAGGTCAGTTTTCATTCCAATCCCAAAGAAAGGCAATGCCAAAGAATGCTCAAACTACCACACATTTGCACTCATCTCACATACTAGTAAAGTAATGCTCAAAAGTCTCCAAGCTAGGCTTCAGCAATACGTGAACCATGAACTTCTATATGTTCAAGCTGGTTTTAGAAAAGGCAGAGGAGCCAGAGACCAAATTGCCAACATCCGCTGGATCATGGAAAAAGCAAGAGAGTTCCAGAAAAACATCTATTTCTGCTTTATTGACTATGCCAAAGCCTTTGACTGTGTGGATCACAATAAACTGTGGGAAATTCTGAAAGACATGGGAATACCAGACCACCTGACCTGCCTCTTGAGAAACCTGTATCCAGGTCAGGAAGCAACAGTTAGAACTGGACATGGAACAACAGACTGGGTCCAAATAGGAAAAGGAGTACGTCAAGGCTGTATATTGTCGCCCTTATTTAACTTCTATGCAGAGTACATCATGAGAAACGCTGGGCTGGATGAAGCACAAGCTGGAATTGAGATTGCTGGGAGAAATATCAGTAACCTCAAATATGCAGATGACATCACCCTTATGGCAGAAAGCGAAGAGGACTAAAGAGCCTCCTGATGAAAATGAAGAAGAGAGTGAAAAAGTTGGCTTAAAGCTCAACATTCAGAAAACTATGATTGTAGCATCCAGTCCCATCACTTCATGGCAAATAGATGGAGAAACAATGGAAACAGTGGCAGACTTTGTGTTTTGGGGCTCCATAATCACTGCAGATGGTGACTGCAGCCATGAAATTAAAAGACGTTTACTCCTTGGAAGAAAGTTATGACCAACCTAGACAGCATATTAAAAAGCAGAGACATTACTTTGCCAACAAAGGTCCATCTTGTCAAGGCTATGATTTTTCCAGTAGTCATGTATGGATGTGAGAGTTGGACTATAAAGAAAGCTGAGTGCCGAAGAATTGATGTTTTTAAACTGTGTGTTGGAGAGGACTCTTGAGAATTCCTTGGACTGCAAGGAGATCCAATTAGTCTATCCTAAAGGGAATCAGTCCTGAATGTTCATTGATAGGACTGATGTTGAAGCTGAAACTCCAATACTTTGGCCACCTGATTCACAGAGCTGACTCATTGGAAAAGACCTTGATGCTGGGAAAGATTGAAGGCGGAAGGAGAAGGGGAGGACAGAGGATGAGATGGTTGGATGGCATCACTGACTCAGTGGACATGAGTTTGGGTAAACTCCGGGAGGTGATGGACAGGGAGACCTGGCGTGCTGCAGTCCATGGGGTCACAAAGAGTCGGACACGACTGAGCAACTGAACTGAACCGAGACTGATCTAAGAAAACATTGTTATGATTTATGTCAGAGAGTGTTTTGCTTGTGTTCTCTTCTATGAGTTTTATGGTGTCTTAAATTTGCACCTGTAAGTCATTGAGTTTATTTTTGTGAATGGTGTTGGGTGTGTTTTAACTTCATTGATTTACATGAGACTGTCCAGCTTTCCTAGTGCCACTTGCTGAAGAGACTGTCTTTTCTCCATTGTACATTCTTGCCTTCTGTCAAAGATTAATTAACTGTAGTTGTGTGGATTTATTTCTGGGCTCTTTATTCTATTCCATTGATCCATATGCCTATTTCTATGCCAGTACCTTGCCATTTTGGTTACTGTAGCTTTTTAATATTGTTTGAAGTCTAGGAGAGTTATGCCTCCTGCTTTGTTCTTTTCCTTGAGGAATATTTTATATCTTCATCTTGTTGTTGTTTTAGTCATTAAGTCATATCCGACTCTTTTTGCAACTCCATGGACTATATAGCCTGCCAGGCTCCTCTGTCCTTGAAATTTTCCAGGCACGAATACTAGAGTGGGTTGTCATTTCTTTCTCCAGGGGATTTTCCTGACCCAGGGATCAAAGCTCCATCTCCTGCGTTTCATGCAGATTCTTTACCACTGAGCCACCTGGAGGCCCGTATATATGTTCATCTTAGTATGTATTAAAAAGGAGTTTGTGGCCATTTTGCTGTATATTCTTATAATCACCCAGTTAGTGGCATGTCATTTTAGATCTCTAAGTTCATTTTCTACATATGTGTAGAATAAAGATTGTGGATTTGGGTGTGAGAGATGGGAGTTTGGGTTAGAACAATTTCTGATGTCTCTTCCAGTTCTAAATATGACTTTATAGACGCAGAATGCTCTGTTGGTCCCATGACCACAACTGTATTTGTTCATCATTGACTTGGCTTTTACTCTAAGAATTTTAAAAGTTATACCCTTACTATAAATGGATTTCTGAGAGATTTGGTTCTCTCCTAAAGCACTTAATTTTCTTGGCTCTTTTATATTAAATTTGCCCAAAGTGTCTTTGTCAACAAGAATTTGAATTGGCTTTCAAAGAATCTAACAAGGCTGAATATAAATGGAAAGGGGTCATTTATCGATATCCATTCTTCTATTAGTTGAATTAATGCGTCAGCGTTTGGCGTAGGGACTGTGTGTAGCCCTTCCATTTTGTTAATGGTTAGCCTTGCTGCCATCTGCCTTTTAGCTTGCAGTAAGTACAGAATAGTTAAACATTCTTGACTTTTCTTAGTCTTTCAGCTGCCATGAAGTATGTAAGCAATAAAATAAATGTAACTGTTAGATTTTCTCTTCCACACGCTCTTTCGTGGTTGTTTTGTTAGATGACTGTTTTGTGCTCTAGTATTGTCTAATCTAGTCTCAGTAGTTTTCATATTCTCTTTTTGGCTGTGCCAGGTGGCATGTAGTATCTTAACTCCCTGACCAGGGATTGAACCCGTCCCCCCTGCATTGGAAGCATAGGGTCCTAACCAGTGGACCTTCAGGGAATTCCCTAGTTTTTATATTCTTAAAGAAAAATGCCAATTAATTGAATTAAATTATGTCATTATTACAGTCAAATTATCCAAGAAGAAAATAGCGTATGGGATCCCCTTTGAAAACTTCGAAATCCTTGCGTAAAGAGAAGCAGCGGAAGTAAATGCCTTTTTAATATGGTATTTTACTGAGCAGTTTGACCAGTGTATATTGATTTTGCACTTTCCATGGTAATGTTGTGTCATTTATTTAGATATTCTTGGAACAGAAGACGTTGTTGTGGAAGTGACTGCCAATGATGCTGTGAGGTTTTATCCCTGGACCATCGATAATAAATACTACTCAGCAGATATCAATCTGTGCGTGGTGCCAAACAAATTTCTAGTCACCGCAGAGATTGCAGAGTCTGTCCAAGCATTTGTGGTTTACTTTGACAGCACACAAGTAAGATTTTATTCTCCTTGGACCTTGAATAAAAAATTATTTTGTGCTTTTTCTTTCCCCTTTGCATTTTCTGTGAGTTCTCTTAATGTCTCTTTTTCTGTTTTTGTTTGTATATTTTTTATCCCTCTAGAAATCTGGTCTTGATAGTGTTTCCTCCTGGCTTCCTCTGGCAGAGTCGTGGTTACCTGAGGTGATGATCTTGGTCTGCGATAGAGTATCCGAGAATGGTAAGGCCCAGCAGCAGGTGGCACGTGTGTTTGCCATTCCTTGGTAAACAAGACATTGGTTTCCTTAGCTCAGAGCTGTATGTCTTGTATGATTTTACTACCTTACAAAAATATCTTCAGCTTTTTCTCTTGCAGTATTTAATTTTTTAAGAATGGACACTTGGGGTTTGAAAAATCATCTTCTTTTTATTGATTTATTTTGGATGCCTTTAGAATAACATTGACATTAAAGATTAACACTTTGTGGAGAGTGTTGCAGCAATATTCGTGTTTTATTTTATTTTCTTTTGCTTATGAAGAATCTTTTGCATGTTATTTTAGGTGTAAACCGACAGAAAGCTCAAGAGTGGTGTATCAAACATGGCTTTGAATTGGTAGAACTTAGTCCAGAAGAGTTGCCTGAGGAAGATGGTAAGTATTTTTATGTCTGGAGAAAACACAGATTTTGGATTAAGAGATGAGAGATTATTTTAATTCAAGGAAGAAGAATCAAAGTGATACTCAAAACACATAATTTGTCCCTAGCTTTTTGAAAAGATTTATGCAGAATCCATTGATGCAGTCTGACTATTAATCGAATAATCCATTTATTTGGTTTTAACCACCCACTTGAGGACTTTTGACATGTTTGTTTTTCTTATGGATAGAGATTTCTACCTTAAATCTTAGTCATTTCCCCAGTCTCTTATCCTTTCTTTGCTGCCAAAAAAGGAGGGTTTGGCCTAATTCATAAATAGTTATAAAGTTTATGTTTCTTATTTTGCATTTCTAGTAACCTGAGGCTGAATTCCTAGGGACCGTAGGGGGCCTGTCAGTACTATTTGTGTGTCTTTTGGACATTTGAAACCACAAACAGACGCAGAATGTCCCCCCGCCCCTGGGTGGGTAACTCTGTACTTAGCTTCCTTCTACTATATTTTGGACCTTCTATTTCTTTCCCCTCTTTTTTCCCCTTCCCCCATTCTTCTTCTCATATTTTTCCTTCCAAGTACAACTGTGTTAGCTACTGTGGAGTCTATCAAGATAAGACAGTTTGGCCTCCAAAACCTTATAATCTGGTACAAGAGATGAAACTTGTATACAAATTACTGAATACATGGAACTTCCTAAGTATTATAAAAAATATAAATCATGGTGCTATGGTGTTTCAGAGATCAAAGAGGTTATTTCCCTTCAGAAGTTCAAAGAATGCATTGGCACTGTGAACTCGTACTTGTAAGCTGCTCCATGGGAAAGAAATAGGGAAGGTACTGGATTTAGAGCCAGAGGACTGGTGGGAAGATGCTGGTTGTTGCAAAAGACATTCTAAGTAGGGCAGCCAACTTGAATTAAAGTGCATAGAGAGGCTAAAAGTAATCATTATTTGAAACCTATTTTTTTTTTTAAATAAATTAAGAAACATTTTTCTATATTCTGACTTAGAATTTTTTCCAAAAAATGTTGTTACCTTTAAAGCCCCACCAGAGAAAAAGAGGACAAAAATGAAATAAAAAAAGCTGATTTTTCTCCCTGTACATTTTTTAGAATATTCAAAATTATTAAGTACAATTTCTCTTCCATGTTTTTCTAGAATTCTTGAAACTTGTGCCCTGTTTTGCACGCTAGCATGTGTGTGATTGCTTACTTCTGGCACAAGAATGTGCTCTTTTTCCGATTGTCCTTGAGAATCAACATTTGAGTCATTTTCTTTATCTGTTTTCATTTTGGAATCTCTGCTCCTTTATCTTGCTATGCTGCTCCCTTACCCCTTGTCTGGATAATGTTCCTTTTTTAAAAAACATCTATTCATTAATTGGAGGATAATTGCTTTACAGTATTGTGTTGGTTTCTGCTGTGTGTGCGTGCGTGTGTAGTCGCTTAGTCGTATCCAGCTCTGTGCGACCCCATGGACTGTAGCCTGCCAGGCTCCCCTGTCCATGGGGATTCCCCAGGCAAGAATACTGGAGTGGTTTGCCATGCCCTCCTCCAGGAGATCTTTCCAAACCAGGGACTGAACCCAGGTCTCCCGCATTGCAGGTGGATTCTTTACCATCTAAGCCACCAGGGAAGCCTGGTTTCTGCTATACATCAACATAAATTAACCATAGTGAATAATGTTCTTGTATTCAGCATAATCTTTTTTTTTAATTATTCAATTTTGTTCCTTTATTATGATTTTGTGTCTTGTATATAAGACACTTTTTTTCTTTCTTTTAATGGTGTGCCGCGTGGCTTGCAGGATCTTAGTTCCCTGACCAGGGATCGAACCCTGGCCTATGGCAGTGAGAATATGGAGTCCTAACCACTGGAGTGCCAGGGAATTCCCTAACTGAGCTTAAAAGTAGATTTCAACATATTATCTTTAGGTAAATTAACTAAAACCTTCCTAGAATGTTTCAATGCCAATTGTTTGCATATACCCTCATCATTTATTGGCATGTATTATTCTATATACTCTCATTGTTTATTGGCGTGTATTGTTGCCATATACCTTCGTTGTTTTTTCCCATGTATCCTCATCCTATATACCCTCATCATTTCCCTCATATACCCTCTCGTTGATTGGCATGTATTATTCAAACATCAATATGAGACTTTATCTTTGTTTGTATTAAATTAATCTTATCGATTCTAATTCTTTATTTATGATCATATTTTTGGCTCCTGGTTATATATCATCTGAAGTATTAGTTATTCTTTCAAGATTTGAATCACTGAAAGTTAAGATAAACATAGCTTTTATTTCTTCATTTAAACACTGATGAAGATAAACTTGTCTTTGTTGAGTATTTCCGATTTAATCCTTCCTATATTTCTGTTAGGTTGGTAGGATGGTATTTAAACGATTCATTATTTCATCATTTACTAAAAGCCTCTTGTCTTTCAGGCGCTATGTTAGTTTAAGTAGTGAGAATAATGAATTCAGTAAGACATGACTCCTGCCTTCAAGGAGTTTCCATTTTAGAGGGAAAGGTCACACCAGTGAATCATCAGTTCCAGTGCATCTTTTCCACGGGAAAGGTACACAGGGTGATGTCATCTCTACTTTTCTTTGAGAATAGCATGAGTGATTTGCCCTTAATCAAATAGCTAATAAGTTACAGAGCCTGGCTTCACATTCAGATCTTATGACTTCTAATTCTGTGCTGTTCCCGTTAAACCACCCAGGACTGGGCCAGGCCACTAGAGACAGGTTCTGTACGGACTGTGCTCTGTACACTCTAAAAAACTTTTTAAACCACATGAAAACTTTTAGATTCTGCTGCTATTTTCCACTTGAGTATTGTAAGACTCAGCTGAAGGATTTTCATTTCCTTTGTGTATACTTATATCAACATTGTAGCTAAGAATACTGTCTTATTATTGGAATGCAAACTAGGATTACTGCCCTGTTACTTTTAGTGTCAAATTCCGGAAGCAAGATAGTACTGATACTGAACTAATTAAGTTGTCAGTGTTTGTGGTTTATTCTTTCTTTTTTTAAATGACCCCTTGCTTATCTCTTACGGTTATAGTAATTTCACTTCTCACTCTTAAGCTGTCTATTTCCCATCAAGAAATTGTTATCTAGATATCTATTATAAATAGTAATTATCGCTGTATGGTTCCCAATGAGGAAAAGTTGGGGCATTTACTGGATTTTATAGCATACCAAGAGGACCTTTCCTGCCCTTGGGAAACTCATTGTTTATGAAATGCCAAGTTTGGTATTGCTAGTACAATCCCAGGATTGTGTAATTGATGGAAACTAACATTTTCCGAGGAGTATGAGTGGATTCCATTGGTGAGGTAATGAGGTTGACTTTACTAGATAATCCTTTGTACTGTGTGTTTATTTAATTTAGTTTCTAGAATATATTTTTAATTAAAGTCGTGGCTCAGACAGTAAGGAATCTACCTGCAATGCAGAAGACCCAGGTTTGAGCCCTGAGTTGGGAAGATCCCCTGAAGAAGGGAATGGCAACCCACTCCAGTATTCTTGCCTGGAAAATCCCATGGACAGGGGCTACAGTCCATGGGGTAACAAAGAGTCAGACACAACTGAGCAACTACACTTTTCGTAGTTGGTTTACAATATTGTATTAATTTATGCTGTAAACAGAGTGATTCAGTTGTGTGTGTATATGTATGTGCTGTGCTTAGTTGCTCAGTTGTATCTGACCCTCTGCAACCTCATGGACTGTAGCCTGCCAGCTCCTCTGTCCATAGGGATTCTCCAGACAGGAATACTGGAGTGGTTTGCCATGCTCTCCTCGAGGGGATCTATCCAACCCAGGGATCGAACCCAGGTCTCCCAGATTGCAGGTGGATTCTTTACTGTCTGAGCCACCAGGGAAGCCCAAGAATACTGGAGTGGGTAACCTATCCCTTCTCCAGGGGAACTTCCCAACCCACGAATTGAACCCAGGGTCTCTTGCATTGCAGGCAGATTCTTTACCAGCTGAGCTACCAGGAAAGTTCTGTTTGTGTGTGTATGTATATTATATATACATACATGTATATATGTATGTGTGTATATATATATATATATAAAACTATAAAAAAGATATATATATAAAAGAATATTTTCCATCATGGTGGAAAATAGCCCAGGATATTGAATATAGTTCCCTGTGCTATACAGTAGGACTTTGTGGTTTATTCATTCTATATGTAATGGTTTGCTTCTACTAACCCCAACCTCCTACTCCATCTCTTCCCCCACCCCCACCCCCTTGGCAACCACAAGACTGTTTTTGTTATGTAGGTATTTTGACTTGTGTCATCTTTAAGATTCCACATAAAAGTGATATTTGTCTGTGGTATTTGTCTTTTTCTTTCTGACTTACTTTGCTTAGTATGATAATCTTTGGGTCCATCCATGTTGCTGTAAATGGCATTCTTTCCTTCCTTTTGGTGGCTGAGTAATATTCCATTGTGTGTACAGACCACATCTTCTTTATCCATTCATCTCTCCATGGACATTCAGTTTGTTTCCATTCTTTGCTGTTGAATATAGTGCTGCTGTGAACATACATTTACATGTATCTTTTTGAATTATAGTTTTGTCTGAGTATATGCCCAGGAGTGGGATTGATGGATCATAAGATGAGTCTATTTTTAGTTTTTGGAGGAACCTTCATTCTGTTTTTCACAGTGGCTGTACCAATTTGCATTCCCAGCAACAGTTTAGGAGGGTTCCCTTCTCTCCACACCCTCTAATAGCAGTAATTGCTATTTGAAGACTTTTTAATGATGGCCATTCTGATTTGTGTGAGGTACTACTTCATTGTAGTTTTGATTTGCATTTCTCTAATAATTAATGACATTGAGCATCTTTTATGTGCCTGTTAGCTATATGTATGTTTTCTTTGGAGAAAAGTCTGTTTAGGCCTTCTGCCCATTTTTTGATTGGGTTTTTGTTTTTT
This sequence comes from Bos javanicus, assembly GCF_032452875.1. NCBI lineage: Eukaryota > Metazoa > Chordata > Mammalia > Artiodactyla > Bovidae > Bos > Bos javanicus. Next base: position 14,071,446 of record NC_083877.1, on the reverse strand, counting down.
TGTTGCTGTTGAGTTGTATGAACTGTATATGTATTTTGGAGATGAAGCCCTTGTCAGTTACATCGTATGCAAATATTTTCTCCCATCCTGTAGATTGTCTTTTTGTTTTGTTTCCTTTGCTTTGGAAAAGCTTACAAGTTTAATTAGGTCCCATTTGTTTATTTTTGCTTTTATTTCTATTGCCTTGGGAGACTGACCTAAGAAAACATTGGTTTTATGTCAGAGATTTATGACATAAAATGATTTATCTCAGAGAATGTTTTGCCTGTGGTCTCTTCTAGGAGTTTTACGGGGTCTTGTCTTATATTTAGATCTTTAAGCCATTTTGAATTTATTCTTGTGTATGGTGAGAGGGTTTATTTTAGCTTTATTGTTTTACATGTGGCTGTCCAACTTTCCCAGCACCACTTGCTGAAGAGACTGTCTTTCCCCATTGTATATTCTTGCCTCTTTTGTTGACTGTTAATTGACATAGGTGTGTGGGTTTATTTCTGGTCTCTCTATTCTATTCCACTGATCTGTATTTCTGTTTCTGTGCCAATACATGCTGTTTTATATTCTTCTAAATTGTGGAAAATATCTCAGGATATTGAATTTAGTTCCCTGTGCTCTTCAGTAGGGCCTTGATGTTTTTCCATTCTGTATGCAGTGGTTTGCTTCTACTGACCCCAGCCTCCCACTGCAGCCCTCCTCCCACCCCCTTGGCAACCACAGGTCTGTTCTCTGTGTTTTTGTTTTGTAGATACATTATGCCTCCTGCTTTGTTCTTTTCCTTCAGGGTTGCTTCGGCAATCCTGGTCTTCTATGGTTTCATATAAATTTTAGGATTATTCTGGTTGTGTGAAAAATGCCATGGGTAATTTAATAGGAATGGCATTAAATTTGTAGATTGCTTTGGGTAGTATGGCCTTTATTTTGGGGTATGGTTGCTCTATAATGTTGTGTTAATTTCCGCTGTACAATGCAGTGAATCAGCTCTGTGTACATATGTCTTCTTCCTCTTGGACCTCTCTTCCACCCCCACCTTTCCCCATTCCATCTAGATCATCACAGAACACTGAGCTGAACTCACACTAGCTATCTCTTTTACACATGGCAGTGCTTATACATCAGTCCCAGTCTCCCAATTTAGTATGGCTATTTTAGCAATATTAAATCTTCCAATCCAAGAGCATGGAATATCTTTCCATTTCTTTGAATCATCATTAAAGAACATTTAAAAAGTGTGTGTATCACACATAACCCTCCCAGACTTCAAATAATACAACATGCTAAGCAAAGTAAGTCATAAAAAGAAAGACAAATATCATATGATATCACTTATATGTGGAATCTAAAATACAATACAAATCAGCGTGGGTCCATCATGTTGCTTCAAATGGCATTATTGCATTCCTTTGGGTGGCAGAGTAATACTCCATTGTGTATGCAGGCCACATCTTCTTTATCCATTCTTCTGTCTATGGATATTTAGGTTGCCTCTTTAATTTCCTTTATTAATATTTTGTAGTTTCTAGCATATAAGTACATTTTTTACCTCCTTGGTGAGATTTATTCCTAAGTAATTTTTTGGATGTGATTTTAAATGGGATTGTTTGTTTACATTCCCTTGCTCGTCTTTCATTGTTAGTGTAAATAAATGCAACTGATTTCTGTATGTTAATCTTGTATCTTGCTAAGTTGCTGAATTTATCAGTTATAGTCATTTTTGTGTGGAGTCTTTAGGATTTTCTGATATGATATCATGTCATCTACAAATAATGACATTTTTACCTCTTCCTTTGTAATTTGATACCTTTTATTTCTTGTCTGGTTGCTGTGGCCAGGACTTTCAATACTGTGTTGAATAGAAATGATGATAGTGGGCCTCCTTGTTCCAGATCAGCCTTTCACCGTTGAGTATTATATTGACTGTGGGTTGTCATAAATAACTTTTATAATATTGAGATATGTTCCTTTTATACTCACTTTGGTAAGACTTTTTATCATGAATGGATGTTGTATTTGGTTAGGTGGTTTTTGTGCATCTTTTGAGGTGATCATATGGTTTTTATTGTTTGTTGAGATGGTATAGCACATTGACTGATATGCATATGTTGAACCATCCTTGTGAACTTAGGATGAATCCTACTTGGTCATGGTATATGATCTTTTTTATGTGTTGTTGGATTCAGTTCAGTTCAGTTCAGTCGCTCAGTTGTGTCTGACTCTTTGTGACCCCATGAACCGCAGCACGCCAGGCCTCCCTGTCCATCATCAACTCCCGGAGTCTACCCAAACCCATGTCCATTGAGTCAGTGATGCCATCCAACCATCTCATCCTCTGTTGTCCCCTTCTCCTCCTGCCCTCAATCTTTCCCAGCATCAGGGTCTTTTCCAATGAGTCAACTCTTTGCGTCAGGTGGCAAAGTATTGGAGTTTCAGCTTCAACATCAGTCCTTGCAGTGAACACCCAGGACTGACCTCCTTTAGGATGGACTGGTTGGATCTCCCTGCATTCTGCGGGACTCTCGAGAGTCTTCTCCAACGCCACAGTTCAAAAGCATCAATTCTTCTGCACTCAGCTTCCTTTATAGTCCAACTCTCACATCCATACATGACTACTGGAAAAACCATAGCCTTGACTAGATGGACCTTTGTTGGCAAAGTAATGTCTCTGCTTTTTAATATGCTGTCTAGGTTGATCATAACTTTCCTTTCAAGGAGTAAGCGTTTTTTAATTTCATGGCTGCAATCACCATCTGCAGTGATTTTGGAGCTGAGAAAAATAAAGTCTGCCACTGTTTCCACTGTTTCCCCATCTATTTGCCAGGAAGTGATGTTGGATTCAGTTTGCTAATATTTTTTGAAAATTTTGACGTCTGTGTTCATCAAAGATTATTGTTGTTCAGTTGCTAAGTTGTGTTTGACTATTTGTGACCCCATACACTGCAGCCTGCCAGGCTTCCCTGTCCTTCAGTATCTCCCAGAGTTTACTTAAACTCATGTCCATTGAGTCGGTAATGCCATCCAACCATCTCATCCTCTGTTGCCCACTTCTCCTCTTGCCCTCAATCTTTCCCAGCATCAGAGTCTTTTCCAATAAGTAGTCTCTTCACATCAGGTGGCCAAAGTATTAGAGCTTCAGTATCAGTCCTTCCAGTGAGAATTCAGGGTTAATTTCCTTTAGGATTGATTGACTAGTTTGATCTCTTTGCTGTCCTTGGGAATCTCAAGAGTCTTTTCCAGCACCACAGGTCAAAACCATCAGTCCTTAAGCTCTCCGCCTTCTTTATGGTCCAGCTCTCACATCTGTATGTGATTACTGAAAAAACCATACCTTTGACTATGTGGACCTTTCTCAGCAAAGTGATGTCTCTACTTTCTAATACACTGTCTAGGTTTGTCATAGCTTTTCTTCCAAGGAGCAACCAACTGTCTTTTCATTTCATGGCTACAGTCACCATCCACAGTGATTTTGGAATCAGAGTTAGTAAAATCTGTCACTGTTTCCACTTTTGCCCCTTCTATTTGCCATGATGGGACCAGGTGCCATAATCTTAGTTTTTTGAATGTTGAGTTTTAAGCTATCTTTTTCACTCTTCTCTTTCACCCTCATCACGAGGCTCCTTAGTTCCTCTTCACTTCTCCCATTAGAATGGTATCATCTGCATATCTGAGGTTGTTGATATTGTTCCTGGCAATCTAGATTCCAGCTTGGACTCATCCAGCCTGGCATTTTGCATGATATACTCTGCATATAAGTTAAATAATCAAGGTGACAATATGCAGCCTTGACGTACTTCTTTCCCAATTTTGATCTAGTCCATTGTTCCATGTCTGGCTCTAACTCTTGCTTCTTGACCTGCATACAGGTTTCTCAGGAGGCAGGTAGGGTGGTCTGGTATTCCCATCTAAGTTTTCCAGTTTGTCATGATCTACACAGTCAAAAACTTTAGCATAGTCAGTGAAGCAAAAGTAGATGTTTTTCCGTAATTCCCTTGCTTTTTCTATGATCCAGCAAATGTTGGCAATTTGTTCTGTTTCCTCTGCCTTTTCTAAATCTAGCTTGTACATATGGAAGATCTTGGTTCACGTACTGCTGAAGCCTAGCTTGAAGGATTTTGAGCATTCTTGCCAGCATGTGAAATGAGTGCAATTGTGCAATAGTTTCAACATTCTTTGGCATTGTCCTTCTTTTGAATTGGAATGAAAACTGACCTTTTCCAGTCCTGTGGCCATTGCTGAGTTTTCCAAATTTGCTGGCATATTGAGTGCAGCACTTTATCAGCATCATCTTTTAGAATTTGAAATAGCTCAGTTAGAATTCTGTAACCTCCGCTAGCTTTGTTTGTAGTAATGCTTCCTAAGGCCCACTTGACTTCACACTCCAGGATGTCTGACTCTGGGTAAATGAACACATCATCGTGGTTATCTAAGTTATTAAGATCTTTTTTGTATAGTTCTTCTGTGTATTTTTGCCACCTCTTCTTAATCTCTTCCGTTTCTGTTAAGTCTTTAAGTTAAGTCTTCTGTTAAGTCTTTAAGTCTTCTGTTAAGTCTTTCCATTTCTGTTAAACCATTTTTGTCCTTTATTATGCTCATCTTTGCATAAAATGTTCCCTCGATAACCCTGGTTTTTTGAAGAGCTCTCGTCTTTTCCATTCTGTTGTTTTCCTCTATTTCTTTGCATTATTCACTTAAGAAGGCTTTCTTATCTCTCCTAGCTATTCTCTGGAACTCTGCATTCAGTTGGGTATATTGTTCCCTTTCTCCTTTTCCTTTCACTTCTCTTCTTTTCTCAGCTATTTGTAAGGCCTCCTCAGACAACCATTTTGCCTTTTTGCATTTCTTTTCCTTGGAAATGGTTTGATCACTTCCTCCTGTACAATGTTTCAAAACTCTGTCCATAGATCTTCAGGCATTCTGTCTGCCAGATCTAATCCCTTGAATCTATTCGTCACCTCCACTGCATAATCATAAGGAATTTGATTTAGGTCATACCTGAATGGCCTAATGGTTTTCCCTACTGTCTTCATTTTAAGCCTGAATTTTGCAATAAGTTGCTGATTATCTAAGCCACAGTCAGCTCCTGATCTTGTTTTTGCTGACTGTATAGAGCTTCTCCATCTTAGGCTGCAAAGATTATAATCAATCTCATTTCGCTATTGACTATCTGGTGATGTCCATTTGTAGAGTTGTCTGTTGTGTTTTTGGAAGAGGGTGTTTGCTATGACCAGTGCATTCTCTTGGGAAAACTGTGTATTAGCCTTTGCCCTGCTTCATTTTGTACTTCATAATATCATCAAAGATACTGGCCCGTAATTTTCTTTTTTGGTGATGTCTTTGTTTAGTTTGGTATCAGGGTGATGGTGGCTTCATAGTATGTCTTTGGTAGTATTCCCTTCTCTTCAGTCTTTTGGAAGAGTTTGAGAAGGATCGAGAAAAGTTCTTTGTATGTTTGGTAGAATTCGCCTGTGAAGCCATCTGGACCTAGACTTGTTTGTAGGGAATTTTTTGTTTTTTCAACTACAGATTCTCTTTCACTACCAGTGGTCCATCTTTTCAAATTATCTTCTTCTTGATTCAGTTTTAATGGGAAGTATTTTTCTGGAAACTTGTTCATTTCTTCTCCGTTGTTAAATTTGTTGGCATAAATTGTTCATAGTATTCTCTTATGGTTTTCATGTTTGGGTTCCACATAAGTGAAAAAAACGTCAATCATATTTTCACATGTGACTCTGCTTAAACGTAATGAAAACGTTCCATTTTAAAAACAATTTGTGACAAGCAATGAAAGGTAGATACTGTACAATAATGTGGAATGGAAGAGAACAGAGAGCAAGAGGTCGTGGAACCACCACCGACCACACCAAAGGCTGGTCTTCATCCAAGGAAGGTGATGTTGTGTACATGTGGGTTGGAAGTGAGTCCTCTACTAGGAGCTCCTTTTGGAGCTCGATTAATTGCAGTAAGTACCGCTCCCACGTAGACCAGGTGAAAGCAGCACTAGACGAAAAGTGTCTAGAATTAGGCAACAGAAAATGCATAATCTTCCGTCAGGATAACTCAAGACCACATGTTTCTTTGATGACTAGGCAAAAAGTGTTACAGCTTGACTGGAAAGTTCTGATTCATCGTCATATTCACCAGATATTGCACCTTCGGATGTCCATTTGTTTCAGTCTTTATAAAATTCTCTTAATGGAAAAAATGTCAATTCCCTGGATGATTGTAAAAGACACCTGGAAGAGTTCTTTGCTCAGAAAGATACACAGTTTTGGGGAGGTGGGATTATGAGGGTGCCTGAAAAATGGCAGAAGATAGTAGAACAAAATAGCGAATACATTGTTCAGTAAAGTTCTTGGTGAAAATGAAAAATGGGTCTGTTATTTTAACTTAAAAACCGAAGGAACTTTTTGGCCAGCCTAGTGTTCCCATCACTTTCTCACTCTGTGTCTGTCATGATTTGTTTTACGTATTGGGGTGTTCCTGTATTGGTGCATATAGTGTCCTCCTTTATTTTTCTTTATGCCTTTTGCTTTAAAATCTATTTTGTCTGACATGAGTATTGCCAACTCTTGCTTTCCTGTGATCTTCATTTGCATGATATGTCTTTTTCCGTCCCCTCGCTTCCGATCTGTGTGTTCTTTGTCCTAAAGTGCAAAGTGCCTTGCGGTGCCTACAAGGGTGCCTTGTCGGTAGCATAGTCTCTTGTTTTTTTAATCCAGTCCACCACCCCGTGTCCTTTGATTGGAACAGTCTGTTTACATTTGAGGAAATTATTGGTAAATATGTATTTAATGTCACTTTAAACCTTGTTTTCCAGTTGATGCTGTGTTTCTTCTTTGTCTCTTTGTTTTTCATTTTGTGGTTTGATGATTTCCCTTTATTTTATGCTTGTGTTTTCTCTTTGGTTTTTGTGAATCTGTTGTATGTTTTTGATTTGTGGTTACCCTGTTTTTCAAGTATGTTAACCCCTTCCTGTATCTGCTTGCTTTTAGACTGGTAGTCATATAGGCTCAAATGAAAGAATCTGTGTTTTCCTACTCTCCTCCCCTGCATTTTATCATTTTGATGTCCTCAGTTACCTCTTCATGTTCATCCTTTTGCCATTCCTTATGTTTATCATTGCTTTCATAAAAAGATTTAAAGCCTTTTTTTTTTCTTTTTGGTCTGTATATTGGCTTATTTAAATGATTTGCTTTACAATTGTGATTTTCTCTTTCCTATATCTTCTTGATTCTTTTATAATAAGAGAAGACCTTAATATTTCTTTTAGAATAGGTCTAGTATTGCTCTTTTCTTTTAGTTTTTCCTTATTTGAGAAATTCTTTATCTCTCCTTCTCTTCTAAATGTTATTCTTGCTGGGTAGAGCATTCTAGGTTGCAGATTTTTCCCTTTTAAGACTTTAAATATGTTTATCCACTCACTTCTAGTCTGCATTATTTCTGTAGAGAAATCAGCTTATAGCCTTATGGGTGTTCCCTTATAATTAACTCTTGTTTTTCTTTTAGTGCATTTGGGATCTTCTCTTTGTCTTTAGCTTTTGCCATTTTGATTATAATATGTCTTCATGTTGGTTTGTTTGGGTTCATCTTGTTCAGGAACTCCTGTGCTTTCTGTATCTGGATATCTGTTTCCTTCTTTAGGTTTGGAAAGTTTTCAGCCATAATTTCTTCAAACACATTTTCAATCCCCTTTTCTCTCCTCCTTCTGAAGTCCCTGTCATCATAGAAGGGCACCCTTTATGTTATCCCATGCATGCGTGCTCAGTTGCTTTAGTTGTGTCTAGCTCTTTGCAACCCAATGAACCATAGCCTGCCAGGCACCTCTGTCCATGGGATTTCCCTGCAGGAGTACTGGAGGGGGTTGCAGTGCCCTTCTTCAGGGAATTTTCCCAACCCAGGGATTGAACCCATGTTTTCAGTGTCTCCTGCATTGCAGGAGAATTTACCGCTGAGCCACCAGGGAAGCCCATGTTATCCCATAGGTATTTTATATTATTTTCACTTTTTTTTTTTCATTTGGCTTTCTGTCTACTGTGTTCTTGGAGAAGGCAATGGCAACCCACTCCAGTACTCTTGCCTGGGAAATCCCATGGACGGAGGAGTCTGGTGGGCTTCAGTCCATGGGGTTGTGAAGAGTCAGACACGACTGAGCGACTTCACTTTCACTTTTCACTTTGATGCATTGGAGAAGGAAATGGCAACCGACTCCAGTGTTCTTGCCTTGAGAATCCCAGGGACGGGAGCCTGGTGGGCTGCCGTCTGTGGGGTTGCACAGAGTCAAACACGACTGACGTGCCTTAGCTGCAGCAGCAGCTACTGTGTTCTGAAGGGTGATTTTCATTATTCTATTTTCCAGATCACTTTTTCATTTTGCTAGTCATTGCCTTTATCTTAGTTTTAGTCTTGGCAAATGAATTTTCTAATTTTCTTGCCTCCTCATAGTTTCTAGTTATTTGTTTGTTTTATAGTAATATGCATTTCTGTCGATAGCCTTTCTTAATTCCTCTGGTATCTTCATTACCTCTTTTTTGAACTTGGAGTCTATTACACTGGAGAGGTCTGTTTAATTGTTCATTTAGGGGAATTCTCTTGGTCTTTTAAGTGGTATTGGCTCCTCTGCATCTTCATTTTACATATATTTCTCTTACTCTGAGTTTAGGAGAAACTTATATACTGTGGTCTTGGAAGACTGTTTATTTGTGGGAGTGTCTCTGTGTAGCTTGTTGTAGGTTTAATGTTTTCGGTGCAAGGGCTGCTTTTATGTGGATGCCTTCCTCCTCTCCTCAGCGTGTGCCAGCTGTTATCCCCTTGATAGGGGGTGCACAGATGCTGTAACTCATGTGTTCTCCCAGGCCGATGGCGGCATTGGCTGATACCCACTCCCAGGGCCCAAGGCGGCAGCTTCTGTGCACTCGTAGGTTCCACAAAAGCAGGGGCAGTGATTGGCACCATTTCTTGGATCTCTCTTCGCCCCCAGAGCTTGCATAGGCAGTGTCCTGAAGTCTGAGACCGTGTGTGTGGGGAAGGAGGCTCTTAAAGCAGCCCTGTCTTTCCCCTTGCGTGGCCCCTACAGTGGCACCTTGCCTCTGTGGCAGGTCCAGGCTTCTTCCTCGTGCACCTTTGGTTGTGGATGTACCATAGTCCAGCCCTTCAGGCCGTCTCTGCACAGCCAACCCCAGCACTGCCCCTGAGTTTGACCTCCAAAGCCTGAGGTGCAGCACCCAGCCCCCACCTGCACTGGCAGACACATGTCTCAGACTGGGCAGGGCAGGGCAGCCACACCTACTGTCTGTGTAGGTCTCTGTTTTGCCTTCTCCAGCCAGTTGCTGCACTCTCCTTTGAGTCTCCAGAGCTCCCACTCTGTCCTGGCTGGTCTCTCTGCTGGTGCGGGGACTTCCCAGGATATTGGAGCCTTTGCTCTTTCATGGCTCCCTTCCAGGGTTGCAGGTCCTGTCCTGATTCCTTTCTCTTTCTTTTTTCCTTTTGTTTTGTCCTACCTGGTTATGTGGAAATTTTCTTCCTCTTTCAGAAGTCTTGAGTTCTTCTGCTGGTGTTCAGTAGGTGTTCTGTGAGAATTGTTCCACATGTAGACGTATTTTTGACGTATTTGTTGAAGGAGGTGAGCTCCACATCCTTCTCCTTTCCCATCTTGTTCACTGTCCAGTTTCTAGAATAGTCTTATCAGGAGCTCTAAGCTTTGTATTTTCTTAGTTTTTTTTTTTCCTTTTTACATAAGTTATAGAGTGAAATAACAACTAAATAGGCAAGATAATTGTCAGTTATTTTGAAGTGTGGACTGTGGCCCACAGTCCTAGATATGCACATATAGTCAGCCCTCTGTATCTAAGGGTTTTGCATCCGTGGATTCAACCAACAACATGTTAAAAATGTTCAGGAAAAAAAATCCAGAGGGTTCCAAAAAGTTTACGTAGTATTAGGTATTATAAGTAGTCAAGGGATGATTTAAAGTATATGGGAGGAAAAAAGATATATGGGATGATAATGCAGGTAGATTATGTGCTAGGTCACTTCAGTCATGTCCAACTCTCTGCAGCCCTATGGACTGCAGCCTGCCAGGCTCCTCTGTCCATGGGATTTTCCAGACAGGAATATTGGAGTTGGTTGCCATGCCCTTCTCCAGGGGTTCTTCTGGACCCAGGGATCGATCAGTAGGTAGATTATATGTAAACACTAAGCCATTTTATATAAGGAACTTGAGCATCTGCAGATTTTGGTATCCATGGTGGGGAGAGAGTCCTGGAGCCAGTCCTCCATGAATACTGAGGGATGAATATATATGAATATTTATGTGTGTGTGAGTATGTGTAAGTGTGTGTGAGTATGTTTAAGTGTGTGTATATATATGTATATATATATATTTTTTTTGCCCTCCCTGATTAGATGACTTTCCAGAATCTACAGGAGTAAAGCGAATTGTTCAAGCCTTGAATGCCAACGTCTGGTCCAATGTAGTGATGAAGAATGGTAAGTAACTTGGGACTAAACCTCCTAAGGACTTTTTTCCTCCTGTTCTAAGTTTTAAATTATTCAGATATATGTGGAAGCATTAGGATTACATGAAATCTGTATATTTGTTCCATTTTAAAGTCCCCAGTTGAAGGGAAGGCCAAAATAAACATTTCTAAGAATTTAAAGTATATGTTTAGTCGTTAACAAGAATTTGGAACTTACGTTTAATATGCTTGGCCTTGTCTTTGGCTTTGAGAAATAGCCCCAAAGTTGTAAAGCATGAATTCTGTCCTTAGAGAGCTCATAGTCCAGCAGAGGAATCAAAGTGTGTACTTTTAAAATGCTAGGTAACTGTGCAAGGCAGTCTTTGATGAGTACAGAATGCCTGATACAAGCAGCAGAGGCAGAGGGGCCAGAGGTGTGGCCTTTATTTATTGTGGGCCTGAGTATAGAGAGTTTCAAGACGAAAGCAGGTCTTAACAGTTGTCTTCACGGGATGGTCAAGATTTGGGTTGGTGAAGCGAGAGTGGCAAACAGTGGAGGGAGCATGTCTTCAAGAATAATGGTTGTATCTTTTAGGGTTTCTCAGAAACTCTTGCCTACCAGTTGGACCTAGCTTAGGGGAGAGAGGCCTGTATTTGAGGCAGGAGAATCTGAGCTTTTTCCTATAGGAAGTGATGAGTCATTATGAGACTACTTAACAAGTGGTGCAAAGAAGTTGGCACCTTTGAAAGGTTGATGTTGTGGTGGGTTTGGCAGCTGAAGCAGGTAGAGGTAGAGCCTGAAGTCAGGAGACCAGGCCCCCATGGCCGCAGCTCAGTAGCCACAGGGCTAGAAGCTGAATCTGAAGTGCAATTTGAAGCCAACAGGCTAGTTTGGTACACTAGCCTCTTATTGTCTGTATTAGTTTGCTCGAGGCTGCAGTAACAAAGTACAACCAGCTGGAGTCTTAGAACAACAGATATTTATTGTCTCACAGTTCTAGATGCCAGAGGTCCAAAATCAAGGTGTCAGCAGGGCTGTGTTCCCTTTGAAGGTGCCAGGGAGGTATCTGGCCCGCTGTCTCTTCTGGCTTCTGGTGGTGTAATTCCAGTCTTCACATGTATTCTCCCTGTTTGCTGGTCTCTGTCCCTGTCTTCTTTATATAAGGATAATAGTCATAATGAATTAAGAGCCCACCCTACCCCAACATGATTTCATCTTTACTAATTATATTTGCAAATAAGGTAACAATCGGAGGTATGAGAGGTTAGAACTTCACCATATAATTTGTAGCGGGGTGTAGTTCAACCTATAACATATTTCTGTAGGAATCACTGCCCGTGTAGTGTTTTTCTTTTTTGTAGCTCTTGGCTGCCCCAACAAGTATGTTATGCTATGTGAAACACTGCAGAAAAGAATGAGAAAAATCATGTTTAAGTGACCTTATCCCATATTCCCTGAAATAAAGGAAAATCGGTTTTATAAAAACAGAGATATTTCATCTCAGTTTTCTTTTGACACTTGAGAGTAAAGTGAGGAGGGGGCTTTTGAGCTTGCCTGAGATCTAATTTAAGCCATACATCATGAGAGAATTTGCTTCTGGCATAGAAAGGTATTCCTTCCTCCCCTTTCCTTCTCCTTCCTCCGTTTCACTTAATTTTTTTCTGGCGGAAAATCTAATGGGTCTATTATGTTGAATTCCAAAGATATTAGACTTTATTCTGTTGCAGAAGCAATCAAGTTAAGGCCATGATAGTTCTTAAAAAAATAGATTTCAGCCTATGTTGTCATCTCCCTGTTACCAAAACAGACTCCAGTCAAGGCTTGGTTCTCATTCATTCATTCAGCAAATCCTTCTTGAAAATTTATCATGGTGAACCATTGCTATAGACTGTCATCACTATGAAAATACACTTAAGGTACAGTACATAAACTGGATCAGTGTGGAATATAGTTACATTCGGTGGTGCTTTTTATATTCATGAGAAATATTTTCAGGAGAGCTTGTTCGGTTTCAATCACTTTTTGAAAAATCTGTCCCCAAGTTTACACATTAAATAAGTCCTGCAGGCTTCCCAGGTGGTGCTAGTGGTAAAGAACCCAGCTACCAACCAGGAGACTCAAGAGACACAGGTTCAATCCCTGGATCAGGAAGATCCCCTGGAGAAGGTCATGGCAACCCATTCCAGTATTCTTGCCTGGTGAATCCCACGGATAGAGGAGCCTGGCAGGCTACAGTCCATGGGGTTGCAAAGAGTCAGACATGACTGAAGTAACTTAGCACGCATGCACGTCTTATAATTCACATTTATAGCTATAAATTTAGAAGCTGGACTGAACACACTTTATTACTTTGGAATTATGGTCAAAGGTATTTTCTGGAAAACAAAATATGCTTTTCAGACATTAAACAATACTCTTAAGAAAACTGCAAAGCCAAGAGGCACACTGGATTTCTCACAGTCTTTGCCTTGAAGCATCATTTCTTTATTTTTTTTCTCTGCAGTAAGTGATATATTGGTTTGCTGTTAACCAAATCTCAAATATTGCTGTTAGCTTAATTCCATTTTTAAGAGGATCTTGACCTACATGGTGTGAAGGAGACTTAACTCTCTTCCTTCTCGAAGGAGCCCGAGGTATGGAAATACAGTGACATTTAGAGGCAGCCCACGTTTTAGGAGGCGTGGAGGACGTCCTTGTGTAACCCACATCTTAGATTAGAGACAGAACTCTGTGTGAGTGTGTGGTGGGGGTCATGTTCCTGTTCAGGGTTGCCCTACCTCCCGTGCTCTCTGCAGGTCCTTGCTTTGCTGGTGGGCTGAGTAAACCGAGCCTGCCTCCCAGCAGGCTGTTCTTGAATCCTGCCAGCAGGTGCTCAGGCTGCTTTGTTTATTTGCAGGTGTCCATCTTTTCTACTTCTTTTTTCTCTTTCATTTCCCCCTTTTCCTCTTTCTCTCCTTTTTTTTTTCTCTTTCTTTTAAACAATTGTGGTTAAATGTACATAGCATGAGAGTTACCATGTGAACCATTTTTAAGTATACAGTTCAGAGGCATTGAATACGTTCAGATTGTTGTGCAGCCATCGCTACTCAAAGCTTTTAAACCCCCCAAAATTTTACATCAGGAAGTTAGTTGACAAAATAAAGAAAGGTATTGGAGGTGTTCTTTTTTTGTGTCTTTCTGCTGGAAATTCAACCAAGGTTTTTTACACAGGGTTTTATTTATTTATGTATTTAAAATTTATTTATTTTAATTGGAGGCTAATTACTTTACAGTATTGTAGTGGTTTTTGCCATACATTGACATGAATCAGCCACAGGTATACATGTGTTCCCCATTCCTGAACCCCCCTCCCACCTCCCTCCCCATCCCATCCCTCTGGGTCATCCCAGAGCACCAGCCCTGAGCGCCCTGTCTCATGCATTGAACCTGGGCTGGCGATCTGTTTCACATATGATAATATACATGTTTCAATGTTATTCTCTCAGATCATCCCACCCTTGCCTTCTCCCACAGAGTCCAAAAGACTGTTCTATACATCTTTTATACAGGATTTTAGAGAACAGTAGGAGAGGTAGCATACCTAATTCATTCTAAGGCCAGGTTAAAATGATCCAAATCCCTAAAAATAGTACCAGTAAAGAAAATCATTAGAGGCCATCTCCTCTATGAACATAGATGCCATGATTTTAACCAAAATACTAGCAACCCTGGCCCGAAATACATAAAAAGAATATAACATGACCTAGTTGAGTTATTCCAAGAACCTAAGATTCTTTAATATAAGAAAAAGCTACTTAAATCACCACATGAGCAGGTTATGGGGGTATCATATCATTATGGCAGTTAATGAAAAATGCATTTAAAATTTTCAACATTTGTACAGAGGGAGGGAGGAAAGAAACTGTGAACAAATCAGAAGTGGACTCTTGTGGCAGAAATGGACAATGTGTAATATAGTATATACCACACTGAGTGTAACACAGGGAGAGGTGGAGTGGTGCCACTTCTCACTCTCAGGACACTGATGACTAGTTTTTATGTTGTTGTTTTCATTGGAAAAATTACTGGAATCACAGTTGATTCTTTGGGATTATTACCTTGCCAGGTATATAATCTCAGTTAATTATTTTGAAATATGTATTATCTATTTATTTGTCAAGCAATAATGGATCATTGAGGTTATGTCATATTGGTCTTTAATTTCGAGTCAGTAAAGTATCAGTTTGAAAACCTTTTAAAAATGCATTTTAAATGTGCTCAGCTTGGGAAAAACGTTTCCAATTCTAATAAGGACTGTGAAAATTTAGCTGTTACGGCAAATATCCCTGAAAACATACAGATCTGACTAGGGTTTCATTTCTTTGCAGTTTATTGGCCACTAGGCATTCAAAAGTCAAACACTCAATCTGAAAATCCACTTAATTAAAAACTTAGACATGAATAACTGTCTTCCTGCCTTCCACCAAAATAAAGTGAATGTGTTTTCCTCAATGGGACTTCCTGATTGAAATGAACGGCAAGCTCAATTCTTTGCTTATTGCAAGTCTGAACAACTTACCCTGCTATAGTAGGTAGCCTCGTAAGTTTTTGCCCCTAGTCTTTTCCTTAAAAGTTAATAATATAGAAGATGGTTCCTTGGGACTCTAGTTTCACCATCTTTGTGGCCTGCTGGTTTTGCAAATAAGGTTGTTATTCCTTGCCTCAACAACTTGTCTCTTGATTTATTAATCTGTCATGCCATGAGCATTATGAGCTTGGACTTGGTAAAAAGTTTTGGCCTACCAGCCTGGAACCTTGGGGCTCATAGACAGCTGGCATGGGTTGAGAAATTTTCAGGTAAGGCCCTAACAGCTCCCAGGACCACTTGTCTTGAGACTCTTCCCTTCAGAATTCCCCAAAGCAACACTGTCTGCCACAGGGCTTGGCAGTTGAAGCAAGAAACTGACATCTGGTCTGTACAATAGGGTAAATAGAAAAAGTAAAGTTAATGATAACTTAGAAGTATGAGATTAACAGATACAAACCACATAAAACAATAAGGATTTACTGTATAGCAAAGGGAGCTACATTCACTATATTATAATAGTCTATAATGGAAAATAATCTGAATATATATATATATATATGTGAAACTGAATCACTTTGCTGTACACTTGAAACTAACACAGTATTGTATATCAGTTATGTGAAGTGAAAGTTGCTCAGTCATGTCCAGCTGTTCGTGACCCATGGAGTGTATAGTCCATGGAATTCTCCAGGCCAGAAGACTGAAGTGGGTAGCCTTTCCCTTCTCCAGGGGATCTTCCCAACCCAGGGATCGGACCCAGGTCTCCCACATTGCAGGCAGATTCTTTACCAGCTGAGCCACAAGGGAAGCCCAAGAATACTGGAGTGGGTAGCCTGTCCCTTCTGCAGCAGATCTTCCCAGCCCAGGAATCAAACCGGGGTCTCCTGCATTGCAGGCAGATTCTTTACCAACTGAGCTATCAGGGAAATCAACTATACTTGAACTACTGAAAAAAAAAAAGAGGGATATATTGTGCAGCTGGAAACACACACACACATTAATGAGAAACAACCAAAGAAAAGATAAATTGAACTTCATCAAAATTAAAAAACTTTTGTAATTCAAAGTACACTTAGGAAAGTGTCCTCTGAATGGTGGAAAGTATCTGTAAACCATACATTTATCTGATAAGGATCTAGTTGTTCAGTCAGTCAGTCATGTCTGACTCTGTGACTCCATGGACTGTAGCACACCAGGCTTCCCTGCCCTTCACTATCTCCTGGAGTTTGATCAAACTCATGTCTGTTAAGTCGATGATGCCACCTAACTTATCTCATCCACTGTTGCCCCGTTCTCCTCCTGCCCTCCATCTTTCCCAACATCAGTGTCTTTTCCAGTGAGTTGGCTCTTTGCATCAGGTGACCAAAGATTTGGAGCTTCAGTATCAGTTCTTCCAGTGAATATTTACGGTTAATTTCCTTTAGGATTGACTGGTTTAATCTCCTTCCTGTCCAAGGGACTCTCAAGAGTCTTCTCCAGCACCATAGTTTAAAAGCATCAATTCTTTGGTGCTCAGCCATCTTTATGGTTCAGCTCTCACATCTCTACATGATTTCTGGAAAGACCATAGCTTTGACTATATGGACCTTTGTTGGCAAAATAATGTCTTTGCTTTTAATATGTTGTCTAGGTTTGTCATAGGTTTTCTTCCAAGGAGCAAGCACCTTTAATTTCATGGCTGCTGTCACCATCTGCCGTGATTTTGGAGCCCAAGATTCTGTTACAGTTTCCATTTTTACCTCATCTATTTGCCATGAAGTGATGGGACCAGATGCCATGATCTTAGTTTTTTGAATGTTGAGTTTTAAGCCAGCTTTTTTACCCTCCTTCACCTTCATCAAGAGGCTCTTTAGTTCCCCTTCGCTTTCTGCCATTGGGGTTGTGTCATCTGCATATCTCGAGGTTATTGATATTTCTACCAGCAGTCTTGATTCCAGCTTATGATTCATCCAACCCGGCATTTTGCGTAATGTACTCTGCATATAAGTTAAATAAACAGGTGACAGTATACAGCCTTGACATACTCCTTTCCCAATTTTGAACCAGTCCATTGTTCCATGTCTGGTTCTGACTTTTGCTTCTTGACCTGCATACAGGTTTCTCAGGAGGCAGGTAAGGTAGTCTGGTGTTCTAATCTCTTTAACAACTAATGCTGCTGCTGCTGCTGCTCCTGCTGCTGCTGCTGCTAAGTCGCTTCAGTCGTGTCCAACTCTGTACGACCCCACAGACGGCAGCCCACCAGGCTCCCCCGTCCCTGGGATTCTCCAGGCAAGAACACTGGAGTGGGTTGCCATGTCCTTCTCCAATGCATGAAAGGGAAAAGTGAAAGTGAAGTCGCTCAGTCGTGTCCGACTCTAGCGACCCCATGGACTGCAGCCTACCAGGCTCCTCTGTCCATGGGATTTTCTAGGCAAAAGTACTGGAGTGGGGTGCCATTGCCTTCTCCAAACAGCTAATGTTAGTAGTTCTCAAACTTTGCTGCATATTATAATTAGCTGGGGATAATCACCTGGAGAAGATGTTTTAAATCTCTATGCCTAGGCCTCACCCCACAACAGTTAATGCAGAATCTCCAAAAATTTTCCACAATTTGTTGTGATTCACACAGTCAAAGGCTTCAGTGTAGCCAATGAAGCAGATGTTTTTCTGGAATTCCCTTGTTTTTTCTATGGTCCAACAGATGTTAGCAATTTGACCTCTGGTTCCTCTGCCTTTTCTAAATCCACCTTGTACATCTGAAGGTTCTTGGTTCATGTATTGTTGAAGCCTGTCATGAAGGATTTTGAGCACTACCTTGCTTGCATGGTGAAATAAGTGGAACTGTGCCATTGTTTGAACATTCTTTGGCATTTCCCTTCTTTGGAATCAGAATGAAAACTGACCTTTTCCAGTCTTGTAGCCACTGCTAAGTTTTCCAAATCCAGTTTTCCTATTGAATGCAGCAGTTTAACAACATCATCTTTTAGGATTTGAAATAGCTGGGATTTGATCACCTCCACTAGCTTTGTTCATAGTAATGCTTCCTAAGACCCACTTGACTTCACACTGCAAGATGTCTAGCTCTAGGTGAGTGACCACACCATCGTGGTTTTCTGGGTCACTAAGACCTTTTTTGTACAGTTCTTCTGTGTATTCTTGCCACTTCTTCTTAATATCTTCTGCTTCTGTTAGGTCCATGGCATTTCTGTCTTTATTATGCCCATCTTTGCATGGAATGTAGTACTTAGAATGTATAAAGAAATCTCATAGCTGAATAATGAAAAGACAGTGCAATTTTTAAAATGGTGAAGGAGTTGAATAGACATTTTTCCAAAGAAGGTACACAAATGGCCAGTAAGCACATGAAAAGATGCTTACCATTATTAATCATCAGGGCAGTCACAACCACATGAGATGCAGCTTCATTCCCACCAGGTTAGCTGTGATCTAAGGAGACACTAAGAAGCGTTAGTGAGGGTGTGAAGGGATTAGAACCCTTACACACTGATGAGGAGACTGTAAAATGGGCTGTAGCCACTTTGAAACAGTAGTAGTTTCTCAGAAAAGTAAGCCATATGACCCAGCAGTTCCACTCATAGGTATTTTACCCAAGAGAATTGAAAACATATGTCCACAAAAAAACTTGTACACAGATGTTTCTAGCAGCAATATTCATAATTGCAAAAAAAAGTGGAAACAAATGCTGAATTGGAAATAACTGCTGAAAACAACATCCATATGATAGAATATTATTCAACCATAAAAAGAAATGAAGCATGGATGCATGCTACAACGTGGATGAACCTCAAAAACATCATGCTAAATGAAAAAAGCCAGACACAAAGGCCACATATTTTAACAGTTCCACTTAAGTGAAGTGTTCAGAATAGTTAAATTCATAGAGATAGAAAGTAGGTTAGTGGCTCCCAGGGGCAGGGAGGGGTGGTTTGGGGCGTGAGATTTCTTTTTTGGAGTGATGAAAGTGTTTTAGAATTATATAATGATGGTGGGTACACAACTTTGTAAACACACTAAAACCCATCAAATTCCATACTTTAAAGAAGTTGAATGTTATGTATATGTAAGCGATACCTCAGTAAGAAGGAGGAAAGGGAAGGCTGGAAGGAGAAAGGAAACAAGGAAGCAAGTCAGGAAGGAAATAGTACTGATAATGATGATGGTACTGTTAGAAGGATGTTGGTCGGAGAAGGCAGTGTGATGGTAACCGTACTAATGAGCTGCTGATATACATACATTACCTTATTTAATCACAGTATTCAAAAGAGTTAGGCTTAAAGAGGTCAAGTAATTTCCCCAAGGTCATATGTCATCAGTTCTCAAACTTGTGTGCACACTGGAATCACTTGGGGAACTTTAAAAAGTACTGATGCCTGAATCTCATTCTTGGAGATTCTGCATTAACTGTTGTGGCCTATGCATAGAGATTTAAAACATCTTCTCCAGGTAATTATCCCCAGGTAATTATAACATGCAGTAAAGTTTGAGAACCACTAATATTAGCTGTGAAATAGCAAAGCCTCTGATTTGAACTTAGATCTTTATAATTTTGAAGTCTCATGCATGTAACTGCTGTAACGTATAGCCTTATAAATTACTATATTTTAATGAAATTTTTCCAAAGAGTCTGGTGACAGTGTCCTGTCTGAACATTTCTATGTAGCTGTGTGACCTTATGTAGCTCTCATTCTGTCTAGGCTTTATTTTTAATCTGGAAAAGGAGGTTGGTCTCCATCCATGGCTCTGGCTGTACAGTGAGATCACCTGGGAAGCTTTTACGACCTGTGCTGTCTGGGTCTCACCCAGACCATTTATCTTAGAAGGGAGGGGTGGCTACAGTGTTTTTTAAGTGCCTCAGGAATTCAGATAGGCAATTTTGTTGAGAACCACTGACATAGATGATAGTCCTCTAATTCTAACTTGTAAGAGTCTGTGCTTAATCCACAGGAGTAAACTCGGCACTTTGAAAGCTATTAGCCCCTTGACTGATTTGCTTTCTCCCATTCATGAGTTGTGCAGTACTCACAGGTCACTCCTCTGACTTACAAAGCCGGAGGACAGAGACAGGACTCTGCCCAGGGTAGAGTCACCTAGAGGCAAAGGTGAGCACAGTGGGCCCTGGCCTCTGTACGTCCTTGGTACCTGTTTCTAATGTGACAAGATCTTCTTGAGACCAGGGAGAAATAACACAGCCTTTATAAGTAGCTACCTGTCTGGGGCACCGTTGAGACCTTAGGTGTGGCTAGATCATACGAGTTTGTCTTCTGTCAACCTCAGATTTCTCACTGCTTCATAATTTTAAGACCCAGTTTCAAGTGTCTGTTCATTCATTCAGAAAAATACTTTTTTTTTTTTTTTCTGGCTGGGCTGGGTCTTTATTGCTTTGCGCAGACTTTCTCTAGTTGTGGCCGGTAAGGGCTACGCTTCATTGTGCTGCACAAGCTTCTCATTGTAGCGGCTTCTCTTGTCGTAGAGCACAGTCTCTAGGCATGTGGGCTTCAGTAGTAGCTGCTCATGGACTCGAGACCGCGGGCTCAGTATCATGGTACATGGGTTTAGTTGCTCCCGGCATGTGGAATCTTCCTGGACCAGAGATCAAACCCATGTCCCCGTTATTGGCAGGCAGATTCTTATCCACTGCACCACCAGGCAAGTCCAAATAATATTTATCAAGTGGTTACTATGTGCCAGGCATTGATCTCTGTGGTTGGGATGCATCAGTGAACAAAACAGACACAAGTTTCTGTCCTTGTGGAGTTTTTGTTCTAGTGGGACACATTAGCCAGTAGACAATACACCTAATTAGTAAGTTGTACAATATACTAGAAGATGATAAGTGATAATGAAAGAAAAATACAGCAGGGTTAAGGATGTTGAGATAGTTGGGTAGATTGCAGTATTAAATAGGTGTAGGTCTTAAGGTTGATCTTCAGAGCTTGAGATCTGAGGATGGAGATGAGGTATTTGCCATGTGGTATCTGGGAGAATAGCTTAGCAGGCAGAGTGGATAGCTACAGTAGAGGCCCTGAAGAGAATCCATGCCTGATGTGTTTGAAGACTATCGAGGACTGCACTGTGGCTGAGGAGGGAGCACAGTCAGGGGATAATGAAGGGTCTCACAGGCCATGATAGTAACTTTTGTATTTGCTTAGAGGCAGCCAGGGACTTTGGCAGGTCTTTTGCTGAGTAGAAGAGTAACATGATCTGACGTGAGGTCTGAAAAGAGCACTCGGGCTGCTTTGTGAAGAGACGGTGGAGGGGAGGAGGAGCCAAGGTGATCTCATAGGAGGTGATTGCAGTATTCCAGGTGAGAGAGAGCGGTGACACAGACCAGAGTTGTAGCAATGGAAGGAGTGAGGAAAGGTCAAATTCCGGATCTGTTTTGTGGTCGTGCCAGCTTGATTTCCTGATGGTTTGGATGTGAGGGATGAGCGAGAGAGGACAGTCAAGGAGGACCCCAGGATGCAGGCCTGAGCAGTCAGAGGAAGAGGATGCCATTAGCAGCAGTAAGGAAGCTGCAGGTGAAGCCGACTTTGAGGGGCAAGGGGCATATCAGTGGTTTCCTTTTGGACGTGTTAACTTTTGAAATGGATGCTAGACTTCCAAGTGGAGATATCAAGTAGCCAGTTGGCTAGATGCATGGAGAGGCACATGCATAGCATTTAAAACCTTGAGCCTACATGAGATCGCCAGGTGAGTAAGTGTAGTAAATAAAGAGGACCAAGGACTCAGCACAGGGACATTCCAACAGGAGGAGGATGGGGAGAAGAGAAAGAACCAGCCAGGGACACAGAGAGAGTGACAGGGGCCTGGAAGCACAGTGGAGGGCTGTCAAGGTGGAGGGGGTGGTCAGCCGCGCCAGAGGCTGTTCACGGGTCAAGGAAGATGAGAACTGGACTTCAGATTTAGCAATGTGGAGATCATCAGTGGCCTTGAGAACAGTTTTGGTGAAGTAGTCTTAGGAGAGATAGGGAGGAGAGGAATTGGAAATGGTGACTGAAAACCGCTCTTGAAAATTTTTTTTTTTTTTTGCAGGAAAAAGGAACAAAGAAATAGGTGGGTGCTAGTGAGAAGGGTGTGGTTTTCTTTTATTATTTTTCTTGAGAATGAGATCAAGAGCAGCATGTTCATAGGCTGAAGGGAATGAGCTTGTAAAAGTGAGAAAACTGTTGGAGGAGGAGGAGAAGGGAGGGGTGCTAGAAGGCTGTCCTTGAGTAGGTGAGAGAGGGCGGGCTCTAGTTGGGGAGTGAAGAGGTTGGCCGTGGATGGGAGGGGAAAGTAGATCTGTGCAGAGGCAGAATGGAGTATGTGGGCACAGATGTTGCTGGGTGGGGAGATGTGGCAAGGAGATCTGTGGAAATTTCTTCTGATGGCCTCTGTTTTCTCAGTGAAGTAAGAAGCCAGGTTATCATCTGAGGACAGAAGGAGGTTGCATTAGGATTTGAGGAGAGAGAAGAAAATGTGAAAGTTATCTAGGAGAATGAGAGAGTAGATGATCCTAGGGATGTCAGATATGATGCTAAAAATAAATGACTGCCAGACAGCACGAAGGGGCCCGCTTGAAATTTGGTGTGATACGTTTAAAGTGAAGACAGGCACAGGCGGCATGAATGTGTGTGTGTGCCTGTGGGGGTGGAGGCGAGGGGTGGGTCTTTTCCCTGGCTGCCTTCAGGTACACGGGTACAGCCATGGAATCAGCCGTTTAGCTTTTACCAAGCAAGGATAATCATGGTAAGAGAGAAGAAAGGGCTTCCCTGGTAGCTCAGAGGTTAAAGCGTCTGCCTGCAATGCAGGAGACCAGGGTTCGATTCCTGAGTTGGGAAGATCCCCTGGAGAAGGAAATGGCAACCCACTCCAGTACTCTTGCCTAGAACATCCCATGGATGGAGGAGCCTGGTAGGCCCCAGTCCATGGGGTCGCAAAGAGTCGGACACTACTGAGCGACTTCACTTTACTTCACTTCATAAGAGAATGAGTATAATGATTGATCATGGAATTTAAGCTGGGTAAGAAAGGGAGAGAGAAAATCAGGGCAGAGAGGATCAGGGAAAAGGTGATAGTTTTGAGGTCCCAGTGAAGCTGAAGGATAATTGGCTTGGGCTACTATAAGGGAGTGGGGATAATAAGCTGGGAAAATAAGCAGTGACCAGCAAATGAGATGCATGAAATTGAGATGACAGAGGGGTTGTAATTGATAATAATAAGATCTTAGGCTATGACCATGGGACTCTTTGACTGAAATAGGTCAAGGACAACATCTGTAAAACGAAACGTTAATGAACCAAGAGTCAAGTTCTTAGAAGGACTATCAGTATGTATTGGAGAAAAGGACAGTGAGCCAGTAATTAAAATTGTGATGAAATAAGGGGAATGGTTGGATAATATGTTGGATGATGATAGCAAAGTATCAGATGCTTAGCCTTCAAATATAGACTGTGAGAGTATTGGTAAGGTTTTATATTCAGAGGCAGTTTTAGAAGTAATTTAATGCAGTGGGAGTGGGGGAATGTATACTGGATATGACACACATCTTCTCCAGGTGTTTGCCTGGCTCCCGTCGATAATCATTTTAACTAGTAAGCCCATGTTACCCAGTTGATTGATAGGTGACATATCTCTCGAATGCATTTAGATAGAAAACTGATAGGAACGTTTGAGCTAGTCTGTTCTATCCAGTACAGGTATGGTTTCTATAGCATCCCTGTCCGATGATTATCCACCATTTTTGGTTGAATGCTTCTAATAATAGTTACTTCAGTATTTTATGAAGCAGTATTCCTAGAAGCAGTAAATTGCATAGAAAAGTCAGAGAACAGGCCTGTTAATTCTCAGAAGATATAATATCTTAGTCTGGTAGTTTGGGGAAAGGATATTTTACTTTGTGACATAGAGCTGAGAACAGTGGTGAAAATTTTCTCTCTAATGTATTTTCTCCACATCTCCCTATTTACTGGCTTTCATTTTGATCAGTCTTCTTCCTTGTCCTCCTCGGAGGTGAAGAAAGTTCCAGTGGAAATGATTTAGCTCAGAGCTGTTGAAATGATCAAGGGGATGGGAAGAATGGAGATTGTCTAAAGTAATGAGTTTGGAAAAACCAAAACTGAGAAGGGATTTAATTGGAATATGTAGTGTAGGGTATGCCTAGGGTACATACGGACTTGATTTCCCAAAGCCTAGGAGGTAATTTGTGGAGTATATTCCACTAAGAGATGATCCAGGCAGAAAAGAGAAATGATTCTAAAAGGACTGCAGTGAATTCTTTTGAATGACAGTTGTGCCTGATTCAGGTTAGGAAGGCACTTGGCCTAAACTTTTAAGACTTTTTCCTTTGGAGAACAATCATTTACTTCCCAATATTTTTCTATGCAGTATTTTTTTCTATCAAGTCTTGTACTGGCTGTACAGATTGCATATTGTTGAACTTTATAAAATTTAATAAGGGACATCGTTTTGTTTGGTATGCTAGTGTATATGAATTAGCCAGGGGAAGCATTTAGAACATAGAATCGCTATGCATGCCTCTGGCGTGATGTGTTCCTTTCATAGATGCGGAAAAACGAGGCCCTAGGGAAGAGAGGTGACTTGCCCACATCCCCACAGTGAATCAGTAGCTAAGGTGCGACAAGAGGGCAGGTCTCCTGACCCAGGAGCGTTGTGTGTTTTTCCATTACTGTGTGTGTGTGTGTGTCTCTGTGTGTGTGTTACTTGCTCAGTCATGTCCGACTAGGTTGGGAATTCTCCAGCAAGAGTACTGGAGTGGGTTTCCACTCCCTTCCCCAGGGGATCACAGTGTGTGGATCACAGTATTGGCTGGTGAGAGAAATGAACACAGAGGAGTTAAATAATTTACCCAGGCTGCGTGGGAAATTATTGGCAGAGTCAGATGAGATCATTCCCACAGAACTCTCTCAGGCCGAGGCGTTCTGCTGCCATGAGTAAGATTTTTAATGAGACAGGCAGGAAGTAATGATCATACCTGAGTTTTTGGACCTTTTTTAGTGACTGCATTTTAAATAAATCCTTTTAAAAAGGTTGTCTGATGTGGTGTTGATACTAACTTTATCCCATTGTTCTGCACTTAATCCAAAACACTGGTAAGGCTTCTGGATAGTTACTGTAATAACTGTCTTGTTATGCCTAATGAAAGATAGTTTATTTTAAATTTTTAAATAATAATTTTAAAATTATTTCACTTCAGAGTCACCATGGATTATTCTCTTTAGTTTGAGTTAAGGTTTATTTGTACATAATAGGTGCTCTCTTATTGTAATTTGTTACTTAATTTCACATTGTAAAAGGAAACAGGTTAAATTATAGTACTGCAGTTCAGTTCAGTTCAGTCGCTCAGTCGTGTCGGACTCTTTGCAACCCCATGAATTGCAGCCGCCAGGCCTCCCTGTCCATCACCAACTCCCGGAGTTCACTCAGACTCGTGTCCATTGAGTCGGTGATGCCATCCAGCCATCTCATCCTCTGTCGTCCCCTTCTCCTCCTGTCCCCAATCCCTCCCAGCATCAGGGTCTTTTCCAATGAGTCAACTCTTCGCATGAGTTGTAGACAAATTGTTATTCTAGAGAGAGATTTATAAATCTTCTTGATATAGAGGTAAAATTTCTGGGCTAATTTATAATAACCTGGTTTCATATTCTCGGCCCTACCAATGTCTTGTTTCATAAGTGAAAGCTTCATACTTTTAAAGAAATTTTTATTCATTTTAAATTGAAGGATAATTGCTTTGCAACTGGTCGATTGTGTTGACTTCTGCCGTACATCAACATGAATCAGCCATAGGGATACATATGTCCCCTCTCTCTTGAACCTCACTCCCGCCCCTCCATCCCCGACCCCCCGCCACATTGTTACAGAGCCCCAGTTTGAGTTTCCTGAGTCATATGACAAATTCCCACTGGCTATCTGTTTTACATGGGGTAGTATATATAATTTATTTTTTATATATAAAACACAGATATGCATATAATGTATAAGCATAGATATAGTGCATCTGTGATATTAATAGTTCAGTGAGAAGGGTATATCATAATTAGGAAACAAATGTCTAGAAAGGCCCTGAGGGGGCGTGTCTTTGTACCCAGTTCCTGGCACAGAGCTCCAAATAATACAATAAATTAATATTTGGGTTTTGTCCTGGCTCCTGAAATAACTCCAGAGCAGTCAAGGTGAAAATAGTATCTTCTGTGAATTCAATAACAGACCCCTTTAAACCACACTGGAGTTTATGTTAATAGAATGACTTTTGGAAAGCCCCTGAGAATGGGAGACTGGTTATCAGGGGAACCAGCCACATGATTAGATGGTTGGAACTTTTGACCCCACCCCCAACCTCTGAGTTGGGGAGGACAGCTAGAGGTTGTTAATCACCAATGGTCAATGATTTAATCAGTCATTTACTTCCAGTCAAATTGTAAGCAATGCAATTTGGAGTTTCCATATTGGTTAACACATTGAGGTGCTGGGAGGGTGGCATGCCTGGATACCTTGCTCTATGCATCTCTTCCATCTGGGTGTTCCTGAGCTATATTCTTTTATAATGAATTGGTGATCTAGTAGGTAAACTGTTTTCCTGAGTTCTGTGAGGCATTCTAGCAAATTATCAAAGCTGAGGAGGGGTTGATGAGGAACCGAGCCCTTGGAGCAGGAAGTTCTACACTGTCTATGGAGAGTAGTGTCAGAATTGCATTAAATTGTAGGATATGTAGTTGGTGTCCTCCAAGAACTGGAGAATTGCTTGGTGTGGGGAAAAAACCACACATCTGATGTCAGAAGTGTTGGTTATAAGTAGAGAAGTAAACAAGTTTTTCCTTCAGGGGCCATGATGAAAACAGCTGAGAAACAGTGAGCTGAAGGGTCAGGTGGTACATACTAAGCTCTTAGTTCAGTTCAGTCACTCAGTCGTGCCCGACTCTTTGTGACCCCATGGACTGCAGCATGCCAGGCCTCCCTGTCCATCACCAACTCCCAGAGTTTACTCAAACTCATGTCCATTGAGTCAGTGATGCCATCCAACCATCTCATCCTCTGTTGTCCCCTTTTCTTCCCACCTTCTATCTTGCCCAGCATCGGGGTCTTTTCCAATGAGTCAGTTCTTTGCATCAGGTGGCCAAAGTATTGTAGTTTTAGCATCAGTCCTTCCAACAAATATTCAGGACTGATCTCCTTTAGGATTGGCAGATGGGATCTCCTTGCAGTCCAAGGGACTCTCAAGAGTCTTCTACAACACCACGGTTCAAAACAATCAATTCTTCGGTGCTCAGCTTTCTTTATATTCCAACTCTCAAACCCATACATGACTACTGGAAAAACCATAGCTTTGACTAGACAGACCTTTGTTGACAAAATAATGTTTCTGCTTTTTAATATGCTGTCCTTGGAGGAAATTCCCAGATGTCGCTGTGTTCACTGTAGAGAGGTCAGAGTTTCCACTGTATGCATTAAAGCCTTCAAATGGTGTGCAAATGAAATGGATAGAAATGCCTGTACACCTCAGTAGGGTTTTTTAGATGTCTGTATCTACATTAATTTGCTCACCTTGTATAATCTTCCCTGTACTGTCTTCCCGTCCATTTACTCTACCTGAAAATTGATTTAAGAAAAGGCATGTCAATAAAATCTCGGCTGCCTACTTGAGTTACCCTCAGCTCCTGTGAGAGCCAGCTTGTGGCTATGGAGACTTAGCATTTGGGGTTTTTTATAATTGGATAATGTCCTCTTGTTATGAAAGAGAAACTGATGAGGGCCAGTGCTTTATGCCAAATGTGACAGGTTTTTAAAGTTGATTCCCCTCACTCCCACCTCCCTTTTTGGTCTCCGGTGTAGCTGTCTTCACTTTCCATTTGCCTGGTGTACAAGGAGACCTAGTGACAGACACCTTTGTTATCTTTGGATGATCAAGGCGTCTTGCAACGTGAAGTGTTAGTCACTCAGTCATGTCCGACTCTGCAACCCCATGGACTATAGCCCACCAGGCTCCTCTGTCCATAGAATTCTCCAGGCAAGAATACTGAAGTGGTTGCCATTTCCTTCTCCAGAGGATCTTCCTGACCCAAGGATTGAACCTGGGTCTCCTGCATCACAGGCAGATTATTTACTCTTAAGACTTGGTTTTAAAATCCAGGAAAAGAAGATGGCTAGTAGAGGCCTACGGAGAAGGCAGTGGCACCCCACTCTAGTACTCTTGCCTGGAAAATCCCATGGACGGAGGAGCCTGGTGGGCTGCAGTCCACGGGGTCGCTAAGAGTCGGACACGACTGAGTGACTTCACTTTCACTTTTCACTTTCACGCAAAGGAGAAGGAAATGGCAACCCACTCCAGTGTTCTTGCCTGGAGAATCCCAGGGACGGGGGAGCCTGGTGGGCTGCAGTCCATGGGGTCGCACAGAGTCAGACACGACTGAAGCGACTTAGCAGCAGCAGCAGTAGAGGCCTGATGAGCTGTGTTTTGCTTCAGGTGAAGCTGTCTCTTGTTGTTTTGCATAGGAATGCACGTTGTGTGTAGTGTCCTTGGTTCGAGTGTCAGGTTAATGTTACCCCCAACCCCTGCCCCGCAGTCGCAGGCTTTGTCACCTGACCACTGGTACCACAGAGGATTTAGTTGGCTCTTGGGTGTTCAGTGGGTTTTTGTTTGTTTGTTTTTATTTTTTACAAATACTACCACTGAGGGATAGGCTAGGAGGGGAAATTCTGTGATCTTTTACTGTTCCTAATCAGTGAAGGAGGGATTAGACTAAATAAATACTACAGGGTTGTAACAGTGCTCTCCCAGTGGTAAGCAGTAATTGTGGAGATTGGATTTCAGAAGCTCTGAAAATTTACCTTCAGTTTATTATAATATTGACTATCCAGTGATACAAGTAGGTAAAGATTAAGTGGAATTTTAATGTTAGAAACAATTCTTTCGTATGGTTTTCTGTGTTTTCCCATTATAAATGAAAAGATTGGTCATCTATTAATGTATGTTCTCCAGAATGTACTTGGTAACAAGATACCATGGCAGAAATCCCAGTCCATTTTTAAGGCATCCTTTGCAGCTGATGTAGAGCAGTATCAATAACGGAGTACCAAAAGATAAGGTCTCTCTGGCTACCCGATTCCTGGGTTACTCTCCTGAGAAAGCAGACGGCTAGTACCTTTAATATAATTTTTTTCTAGAAGTTGAAAAAAATGATGATTAAATAAAAAATTGAATTTAATGTTACAGAAAACAAAATAACATCAAAGTAGTGAATGGAAGAATGGTTAATGAAGAGGATTCTAATGGGATCTGTCTCTGCCTGGTTGGTTTTGGGAAAATGGCATCATGGACTCCACTTTCCTAACCTCTAGGATAGAGTAGAATTATATCGACGTAATATTCTATGAAACTGAGTTCCTTGAGACAGGATGAGTTGTTCCTCTTTTTTTATTCCAGCACCTAATATTGTGGGACTGAAAAAAAAAATGATTTGAATAATCTGTCAGTACTGTCACTGTGAATATTGTGGTCAAAAATAAAATGTGTTATATTAATACATTGATTTTTAGGTAGAATGCATAATTTGGTGGAGAAGATTGTGTTGTAAGAGCAAAAGGGGAAGGAAGAATTGTGACAAATTAGAGAAGATAGAAGGCAGTAAATGTATGAGTAAAATAATGAGATTTTGTTTTTAAAAAATCACCCCCAAAATTGTCCATAGGCAAATAAATGATGGGAAATCTCTTCGGATGAGTCACCGTGAAGGCACTGCAGGCCTCCTTCTGTGGCCCCCTTGCAAAACATTTTTATAGTCATTCTTCGGAATTATTTTTAGAGCTGGTTATGAGCCACGTAAGAAAAGTCGTCTTTTTGTTTGTTTCATTTGCTCTCATTCATCCCCACACTTGGTTTTGAATATTTTTTTGTTTCTACTTGATTCTAAACCTTCCGTTGAGGAATTTCAAGAGTGTGCTTTAGGCTCTGGAGAAGGGACTCACGGTAGAACCACTTTTGGAATTAGTTTAAAGCTTTCCTTTACAACCTTGGAAAAAACAGTACTCATTCTGATATTTAATTTGGTTGATTAAGAATTTGTGTGTATACATAAACAGGAAGAAAAGAACAGGAGGGCATATGCTGAAGTTAACTGGCATCTTTGGTTATTTAGTTTTCTTCCTATGCTTTTCTCTATTTTACAAATTTTCTACAAAGAACATATTTTCAATCAGGAAAAAAGGCAAAAAAATATAGTGTGGTTATTTTCTGGTCACATTTATTACATGTTCAAGTTTTGGCAGAGACAGTTCTTCACTTGTGAGCATGTGTCACAAGTGTCAGAGATCGACTTTTCTGAATTCGGAGCTGGTGATGGAACCAGATTTAGTGCTTAAGCCTATTTTTCTGAAGATGTGCTGTCTTTAATAATATACTTTATAATTTTACCCTTTTTAAGCAGTAGTTTAGAAAAAGAGAATAAGTCAATTCTGATTCTTTTGTGATTTTAAGAACATGTCATTTCCATTTTTTAAAGCAGAAGTGGAATGTGAGATAAAAGTATACGCTTACTTTCCTAATACTAGGGAAATCATTTTGGATGAAGTACTGTATTTGCATAACAGTTTTTATGCAAATAATATGGTATGTTTAAAAAAATTATTAAAAAACACACCTCGTCTCTGTATAAATTGAGATATCTTAGTTGTGGTTATGGTAAATTTGATCATCTTATCACACAGGTAGAAAAAAAAATACTTTGTGGGGAGAGAAAGGGGATGTAAAGAAGACTTAAAACACAGGAAAACTTGAACTTTGTATAACGAGATGATGCCAGATAATTGGTGCTTTAAAGAAATAAAAGCTGGGGATTTCCCTGGTGGTCCAGTGGTTAAGACTGTGCTTCCAGTGCAGGAGGTGCAGGTTTGATCCCTGGGCAAGGAACTAAGATCCCACATGCCACGTGATGCAGCCAAAACAATAAAGGAAGAAAAGCTAAAATATGCACACAGAAAATATATAACATATCATCTAAGACATTTTGGGGGTGCAGTCATGGAAATTCAAATATTGTGAGCAATACACATAAATCTGAAGTAAAACCTTCTGTCATACTTGCAGCCTCTGTCTAACAGCATGTCAGGCTGTCAGCGGGTTTCTCCACATCCCCCCTGTAGGCTTAGCACTGTGCTTTGGGCTATGCAAGGTGGAAGAACCCTGAACTCCTGTCTCTGTCTGCATGGAGTTTCTAATATAGTTTAGAACAGCAGGTAGACTCAAGGTAGGTGTTTATGCTATTACAGTAAGGACAACAAGGCAGATGGGACTGAGGAGCAGAAACCATTTAGAGAAGTTTCCCAGAGCAGGGAGAGGTGGTTTGTGATGCTGACAGGATATAAAGATTGACGCCAAAGTGCTTTTATTACTTTTCCATTGAAAAATCCTTACAAGAAATGACTTAAAACCTGAGCATTTTAGGCCCAAATTTCCTGTCCTAATTAGATTTATATCAGTGGTTCTTAATTCAAGGTAGTTTTGCCCCCACCCTGGGGACATCTGGTAGTGCGATAGGTATTTGGTAGTATAGGTGGGGATGTACAGGACGCCCCCGTACATGCTCAAATGTCAGAAGTGGTGAGTTTGAGAAACCCTTGTCTACATATCCTTGAAGGCACAGTGAAGGGCCCCTGGGGCTAACCACCTGTTTGCCACGGGTTTTATGTGACCAGTGTCTCCAGGAGTTACGGGGGCTGGGCTAGGATATGTTAGTGAGAGGCACTGAAGCGGTGTATAATTAATTATTCAGTTCTCAGCTGTTCATCTTATTTCAGTTGAAATCAGCCTAAACCAGGGATATAATAAAGGATTACAGACAAAAGAGAACTATATGTGAATAAAAGGATATCTTTTTGCACTTGATCCAAGTTTGTGTCATCGTATTCAATGTTTGTATTGTCATATTCAGTATTTGTATGTTAAGCATTTAATGTCTCTTTGCTCTTTATATGATACCTTTGGGCTTAATGGAAATTAATTAGGGTGGAGATTTTTAAAAATGTTTTATTAATTTATGTTTGGCTGTGCTGGATCTTCATTGCTGTGTGGGCTTTCTTTAGTTGCAGCGAGCAGGGGCTACTCTCTAGCTGCAGCGCATGGGCTTCTCATTGCGGTGGCTTCTCTTGTTGTGGAGCAATGGGTGTAGGGCATACAGGCTTTCACTAGTTGGGGTACATGGGCTCCGTAGTTGCAGCCCCCCGGGCTCCAGAGCACAGGCTCAGTAGTTGTGGTGCAGGGGCTTAGTCTTCCCCTTTATATGGATCTTCATGGATCAAGGATCGAACTGTGCCTTCCCCTGAGCCACCAGGGAAGCCCTAGAATTGGGATTAATTAGAATCAAAGAGTTCTGAATTTCACGTTCAGGTTCTAGTTGTGTGACTTTGAAGAAGTTACCTAATCTCTATGAATTATAGTTTACTCTGTTTAAAAAAAAAAAGAGAAAACTTTGATTCATGTTGATATTTGACAGAAACCAACGCAATACTGTAAAGCAGTTATCCTTCAATTAAAGATAAATAAATTTAAAAAAAATTTTAAAAATTTGTAGAAGAAGATAAATAACAGTGTTCCTTTAGCTTTATAAAGAGATATCCAAATAATTTCATATATTTCCACAAGGCTTGAATTTTCCATTTCTCATCTTTATTCTAGATGCTGTGGCTTTGTTTCTGACATTTCCTTGAGGAATTCTATGCAGATGATCAGTACTGAATTCGTGTTTTTAGACCAGAGTTTAGTATACTTACTATTCCTTCTATAAGAATTTAATTTACATCACTTAACAACTTCCCCTTTCTGTAGCTCTGAAGTTCCAGAAGAATCCATTGAGTAGACAAATTTATTCCTTCTTAGTCTGGTATTTTGTGGTGTCAGTAAAACCAGAGATGCTAAAGTCAGTTTCAACAGCTATCAGCTAAAAGAATAAATTCTTAACAGGGATGACATTTCCATGCCCTGAATCCTGGAGAGAAAAATCTGGCAAACAAGACAAGATTTAGGTGATTCTTACCTGTTAGAACAGTAGTTTTACAGTGGGTGCACATGGGTAGAGTTTTCCTAAACATTGAACTCGGGGAAAATGGAAAGTTTCTTTAAAACCATGGGTGTTTAAAACATCCAGGTTTTTTGAGCAACATTAATGTGCTTTTCTAATTGTGAAAATTTTTCTAACTTCCTTAAAATATAAGCAGTGGAACATAGTGAACTCATGTTAGTTGGCCAAATTCTCCATTGTTTTTAAGAAAATACTGAGCCAAAGTTCCTCCAGCTTTCATTAGCCTGAAACCTGATTATAAATTCATAACCATCTATAGATCTTGAAAGGATTTTGGAATTTTTTGTTCTTATTTTTCTATGAAGTAACTTAAAATACTTAATTCAGAGTTGACTGTCAAGAGAAGCTGAAGAATGCCACTTTACTTCTTAAAATCACAAACCTCTAGAGCAGAAAGGGCCATAACAACCATTCTAGCAATGCTTTAAAAAAAAAAAAAAAAAAAAACAGATCAGAAAATTGAGACACAGAATGATTGACTTGTCCAAGGTCACACTGGTAGGTCAGGCCTATTTGACCACTAGTCCTGTCTTCTTCCCACCTATTTGGACTCTTTTCATAATTTTATTCATTATTAGAATGAGACAATCAGGGTTTTTTTGTTGTGATGGTGGTTAAACACACATAGCATTTAATCATTAAAAGTTTTATCTTTATGATAAAATTCAACATCCATTTATGATAAAAACTCTCCAGAAAGCAGGAATAGAAGGAACATAGCTCAACATAATAAAAGCTATATATGACAAACCCACAGCAAACATTATCCTCAATGGTGAAAAATTGAAAGCATTTCCTCTAAAGTCAGGAACAACACAAGGGTGCCCACTCTCACCACTACTATTCAACATAGTTGTGGAAGTTTTGGTCACAGCAGTCAGAGGAGAAAAAGAAATAAAAGGAATCCAAATTGGAAAAGAAGAAGTAAAACTCTCACTGTTTGCAGATGACATGATCCTCTACATAGAAAACCCTAAAGACTCCACCAGAAAATTACTAGAGCTAATCAATGAATATAGTAAAGTTGCAGAATATAAAATCAACACACAGAAATCCCTTGCACTCCTATACACTAATAATGAGAAAATAGAAAGAGAAATTAAGGAAACAATTCCGTTCACCATTGCAACGAAAAGAATAAAATACTTAGGAATATATCTACCTAAAGAAACTAAAGACCTGTATATAGAAAACTATAAAACACTGATGAAAGAAATCAAAGAGGACGCTAATAGTTGGAGAAATATACCATGTTCATGGATCAGAAGAATCAATATAGTGAAAATGAGTATACTACCCAAAGCAATCTATAGATTCAGTGCAATCCCTATCAAGCTACCAACAGTATTTTTCAGAGCTAGAACAAGTAATTTCACAATTTGTATGGAAATACAAAAAACCTCGAATAGCCAAAGCAATCTTGAGAAAGAAGAATGGAACTGGAGGAATCAACCTGCCTGACTTCAGGCTCTACTACAAAGCCACAGTCATCAAGACAGTATGGTACTGGCACAAAGACAGAAATATGGATTAATGGAACAAAATAGAAAGCCCAGAGATAAATCCACGCACCTATGGACACCTTATCTTTGACAAAGGAGGCAAGAATATACAATGGAGAAAAGACAATCTCTTTAACAAGTGGTGCTGGGAAAACTGGTCAACCACTTATAAAAGAATGAAACTAGAACACTTTCTAACACCATACACAAAAATAAACTCAAAATGGATTAAAGATCTAAACATAAGACCAGAAACTATTAAGTTCTTAGAGGAGAACATAGGCAAAACACTCTCCAACATACATCACAGCAGGATCCTCTATGACCCACCTCCCAGAATATTGGAAATAAAAGCAAAAATAAACAAATGGGATCTAATTAAAATTAAAAGCTTCTGCACAACAAAAGAAACTATAAGCAAGGTGAAAAGACAGCCTTCAGAATGGGAGAAAATAGTAGCAAATGAAGCAACTGACAAACAACTAATCTCAAAAATATACAAGCAACTCCTACAGCTCAACTCCAGAAAAATAAACGACCCAATCAAAAAATGGGCCAAAGAACTAAATAGACATTTCTCCAAAGAAGACATACAGATGGCTAACAAATACATGAAAAGATGCTCAACATCACTCATTATCAGAGAAATGCAAATCAAAACCACAATGAGGTACCATTTCACGCCAGTCAGAATGGCTGCGATCCAAAAGTCTACAAGCAATAAATGCTGGAGAGGGTGTGGAGAAAGGGGAACCCTCTTACACTGTTGGTGGGAATGCAAACTAGTACAGCCACTATGGAGAACAGTATGGAGATTCCTTAAAAAACTGGAAATAGAACTGCCATACAACCCAGCAATCCCACTGCTGGGCATACACACTGAGGAAACCAGAAGGGAAAGAGACACGTGTACCCCAATGTTCATCGCAGCACTGTTTATAATAGCCAGGACATGGAAGCAACCTAGATGTCCATCAGCAGATGAATGGATAAGAAAGCTGTGGTACATATACACAATGGAATATTACTCAACCATTAAAAAGAATATAGTTGAATCAGTTCTAATGAGGTGGATGAAACTGGAGCCTATTATACAGAGAGAAGTAATCCAGAAAGAAAAACACCAATACAGTATACTAACGCATATATATGGGATTTAGAAAGATGGTAACGACAGCCCTGTATACGAGACAGCAAAAGAGACACAGATGTATAGAACAGTCTTTTGGACTCTGTGGGAGAGAGAACGGGGGGATGATTTGGGAGAATGGCATTAAAACATGTATAATATCATATAAGAAATGAATCGCCAGTCCAGGTTCGATACAGGAAGCTTGGGGCTGGTGCACTGGGATGACCCAGAGGGATGGTACGGGGAGGGAGGTGGGAGGGGGGTTCAGATGGGGAACACGTGTACACCCGTGGCGGATGCATGTTGATGTATGGCAAAACCAATACACTATTGTAAAGTAAAAAATAATAATAATAATTTAAAAAATAGAAAAAAAAAGTTTTATCTTTAAATAGGCAAACACATGAATATGGAACAAACGTTAAAAGGTACACAGAGGTTTATAGTATGCAGTGATGAGGCCAACTCCCTTGCTCTCCTGTCCATCCCAGATCCCTTCCTTGGAGGCAGCCACTGTAAAGAATGAGGGATTTTAAATAGACCGTTTGGGTCTAAATAGCATGTCTAAACTGACATTGTATTGCTTTATTCTTCATGGGTTGCAGTTTGGCCTGCCAAGTTTAGGTAATGCCCAACAAAGGAAAAACATAAGCCGTGGAATTGGAATATGGAGAGAATTGTGTACTGATTTGAGAATTACCCAGAGTCCAAGTGATTTCCAGTAATGGAAGTGACGGCTCGCTTACATCAGTACTCTGTTACTCAGATAATGCTTTTTGTGCAAAGAGCCTGAAGTATTTTTTTAGAACTCTCATGTATCCTCATGACATGTAAAATCCCTGAGTAGTACATAACTACTTTCAACTGCTTTAGAGTCTATAGCACATTGGCCACAAAAAAGAATTATGTTGATGTTTGAACAAACACCTCCAGGCTCTGTGAAACCATCAGTGTGGGACATCACACGGATCTGCTTTTCTCAGCCTCTGAGCCTCCATGGCCTGCCTTGATGAAACCTTAGTGTCTGGTCCTTGGATGGGGCATACCCAAGCATTGGGCCTGGAGAATTCCTCACTGAGTGGGCAGTTTGGCTGAGGGGTGAGGGGGGCTCCAGGAGTACATGTGCACCTTTGGTTGTGGAGCAGGGAAGGCGGCAGGGCAGCAGCAGACACTTGGTACCGCCTAGTGCCTTTGTAGCCTTAAAGCATGGGTGCTGACTCGGGTAGATAACTGCCTGCAGTAAGTAGGTGACTGCCCACGTGGTAAGAGTTCAGCCTGGAAAAAGCTGCAGGTCTAGACTCCATGTGCCCCAGTTGGGCTTCATCCCAGTTTCCAAGGCAGACCTCCCCAAGTGAAAAGGGGGATGAGTAGACTGCAAGTGCTTATCTTTCTGTGGCACTCTGTGTGACTTATGACAGTTTCACCCAGTAGGGAAGAAGACCTTGGAAGTTTGTAGGTTGTTTGAAGAGAGATGAGAATGGAGCCAGGGAAGCCACAGGGAGAGGAAAAGTGAAGTAGGAGGAAATTATCTTTTTGAGAGAGCAGTTCTGTGACTTCTGTGCTGCTAGCCTCTTAAATTATGGGTTTCACATTCTGCTCTCAGGCAGTGGTTTTTTGTTTGGGGGGCTTTTTATTGTTGTTTGGCTTTCCCTCCAGTTTTCCTGATCCTAAGGATATTCCTGGGCTTCCCTGATGGCTCAGTGATAAAGAACATGCCTGCCAATGCAGGAGATGATGCTGGTTTGATCTCTGGGTCGGGAAGATCCTCTGGAGAAGAGAATGGCTATCCTCTCCAGTCTTCTTTCCTGAAGAATTCCGTGGACAGAGGAGCCTAGTGGGCTACAGTCCATGGGGTCGCAAAGAGTCAGACACCACTGAGTGACTAACGCTACTTAATAAATACAAATACTGAAAGTATTGGGAACCTTAACTGAATTAAACAGAGCTTAATTTCAAGAAAGCATGAATGTTCATTTTCGTCTGGTAATGATTCCTTGACATTGATTCTTTTTAATGTTTTTTAATTGTTTAGACACTGAAATATTAGTTCATCAGTTCAGTTCAGTCATTCAGTCGTGTCCTACTCTTTGCGACCCCATGAATTGCAGCACACCAGGCCTCCCTGTCCATCACCATCTCCCAGAGTTCACTCAAACTCACGTCCATTGAGTCGGTGATGCCATCCAGCCGTCTCATCCTCTGTCGTCCCCTTTTCCTCCTGCACCCAATACCTCCCAGCATCAGAGTCTTTTCCAAGAAGTCAACTCTTCTCATGAGGTGGCCAAAGTACTGAAGTTTCAGCTTTAGCATCATTCCTTCCAAAGAACACTCAGGACTGATCTCCTTTAGAATGGACTGGTTGGATCTCCTTGCAGTCCAAGGGACTCTCAAGAGTCTTCTGCAACACCACAGTTCAAAAGCATCAATTCTTCGGCACTCAGCTTTCTTCACAGTCCAACTCTCACATCCATACATGACCACTGGAAAAACCATAGCCTTGACTAGAAGGACCTTTGTTGGCAAAGTAATGTCTCTACTTATGAATATGCTATCTAGATTGGTCATAACTTTTCTTCCAAGGAGTAAGCGTCTTTTAATTTCATGGCTGCAGTCACCATCTGTAGTGATTTTGGAGCCCAAAAAAATATAGTCTGACAGTGTTTCCACTGTTTCCCCATCTATTTCCCATGAAGTGATGGGACCAGATGCCATGATCTTCGTTTTCTTAATGTTGAGCTTTAAGCCAACTTTTTCACTCTCCTCTTTCACTTTCATCAAGAGGCTTTTTAGTTCCTCTTCACTTTCTGCCCATAAGGGTGGTGTCATCTGCATATCTGAGGTTATTGATATTTCTCCCGGCAATCTTGATTCCAGCTTGTGCTTCTTCCAGCCCAGCGTTTCTCATCATGTACTCTGCATAGAAGTTAAATAAGCAGGGTGACAATATACAGCCTTGATGTACTCCTTTTCCTATTTGGAACAGTAGCTATTAAAACATCAGTGCTGTTAATCTTTGTAAACAGAACTACTGAGCAGCCTTTGTTATAATGGACCTGCCATATATTTGTCCCAGGGACGGGAAGCCTGGTGGGCTGCCGTCTATGGGGTCACACAGAGTCAGACACGACTAAAGCAATGCAGCAGCAGCCATATATTTGATCTGGACTAATATACCTTGATTTCAAAGTTATTCAGAATTTAGAGGGTTTTGTAATTAATTTTTTATAGGTAAAACTTTTATAACGAGGAAGTAGCTATTATATCATCATCACAGTCATTTTAACAGCTTTAAATGTAAATAAAACATTTCACTGACTGTACTTTTTCTCTTCAGAGAGGAACCAAGGCCTTAACCTTCTCAGCTCATTGACTGGAGCAAACCATAGCATTGGATCAGCAGAGAGCTGCCACTCAGAGGTAAAGATTTTCCTGGATCTTTCTCTCCTTTGGCTTTTCTTTCTACTCTATGAATCTCTACACCATTCATCGTTTTTTCCTTTCCACTTAAGAAGTGGTAGAGAATATCAGGAATAGATACAAGGAGCCTGCTGCCTGTTAAGAGCAGGCTAGATTGGTATTAAAGCAGTAAGCCCTCTCAAGATGTTTACAATTTGGGCTGTTCCGTGTGTTTTTGCTAGAGTGCTTTTAAAAACATGCTAGAATTTCCTTGAGGCTGAAGTTTCCCCCCAGATCTTCAAATATAAAATAAAATTAATGGTTCTTTTCAGTACTTCCTGTGTGCTCTACAGTCTGAGGAAGGTCCTTGTCCTTAATGGGTTTAACAGGCTGACTTCAGCCCTCTGTCCTCAAGGACTTTGGTCCGTGTCTGCCTTGGTCGGCATGCTGGAATAGTGAGCACATTATATAGTGCCACGTTGTCTGCCCAGGACCTCCTTCCATCTCTGAGCTGTTTTGTGATAGGATTGTATACATTTTCAGGTTTTGAGTAAAACATGATTTGAAACAAAACAAACAATATGTTTTTAATAGTCAAAGGCAAAATCATAACACTTTTCTATCCCTGAGGAAAAACAGCCCCAAGTTAGTAAATCTCTGGCCTTTTTTTAAATAATGTGACCTTGATCCTTCTTCCATCCCTCCTCATGTCTAGCTCCTGTTACTGCTTCTCTAAAGCTGAGCAGTGAGTGGAACTGTGAGCTGTTTTGGAGTTAGTTTGGAAGCAGCCTCCTATTAGATTGTGACCCGTCTGTGTTTCTCCACAGCAGCCCTGTGTGCCAGCAGCAGAGAGGACCGAATCCCTCTTGGATCATCGAGGGGCTGCTTCTAACACAGCAGACGTGCAGGTCGATAGCATTGTGGGTAAGTGCTGTGTGGCTGCCAAGTGGCAGCTCTGTGGAACTTGCCAAAGCCCATGCATTGGGGCATAAATCATCCAAAGGCAAATTGCCTTTAAACGAGAATGAGGGAAGGACATTGATCATGGTTATTGTTTAGTTGCTAAGTCGTGTCCGACTCTTTTGTGACCCAATGGACTGTAACCTGCCAGGCTCCTTTGCCCATGGGATTTCCCAGGTAAGAGTATTGGAGTGGGTTGCCCTTTCCTTCTCCAGGGGATCTTCTGCACCTAGGGATCGAACCTTTGTCCCTGCAGTGGATCCTTTACCACTGAGCCACAGGGAAGTCCAAGGACATCAGTAGTGACCCCCAAATGAATGTGAGCCTTGTGGGCGGCTGCAGAAAAAGCAGGGAGAGCAAATAGATCACAGTACAAATCTGTGGGCACCACTGGTCCTCTCAGCAGGATCTTGATTAAGATTATCTTAGTCAAAGTAGGTAGAACCAGGTGGTGAAACAGCTTTATATCTCCATATTCCACCATTTTTTCATGGTATTTTACAGTAGTCAGAATTGTTAACAAAAAGAATATAGTTTTATAAGCCCTCTCATATCCTTTTAAAGTTCTTTTATGTCCACATTCTCATTTGGTAATGAAGTTTGGCAGAGAAGTTGTTTTACAAAGATGAAGGTGCAGCCCAGAGCAGTTTAATAACTTGTCCAGGCATCGAACAAGAAAGTCTTGGAGCTGAAACTGAAATGCAGTTTGCTGTCCAAAAAGCTAGAAGGCCATGGCGCTTAGTTGACAATAACTATAAATGTTCTTTTGTTGGGAAACTACTCACATCACTACTACTTTTAATGCCACGGAGGGCCCATGTGCAATAATAAGTCTTAAAAATTTTTTTTTTCTGTTTGTAAAATAATCCATAAAGAAAACTCAACTAATTGGTTATAGAAACATATTAAGAAGAAAAAATTGTGTATAACTT
The DNA here is from genome assembly GCF_032452875.1 of Bos javanicus. Classification (NCBI taxonomy): domain Eukaryota; kingdom Metazoa; phylum Chordata; class Mammalia; order Artiodactyla; family Bovidae; genus Bos; species Bos javanicus. The sequence goes on along the minus strand of NC_083877.1, from coordinate 14,030,440 downwards.
CATTTCTCTCCAGTTTATTCAATCTTGTCCTCTCAGTTGAACCCTTCACATTGGCTTTGAAACCTACTGAAGTCTCTGCCATGAGAGCAAACCAGTGACCACACTGAAGAAGATGGGAGGATAAGAACGAACCTACAGAACTTGGGGAAATGGTGTCCTGACTGGATGCCGTGAGCCAGAAATAAAAAGAACTGAACAGAAATCCTACACTCTGCTTAATAAATGTGATTCTTACAGGGATCTGGATTTTGAAATTCTGAAAGTAAATATATTTTACATATATTATGGTTGAAAGAATAAGAAAATATAGCCTAGAGAAAGAGAGCTAGGTTTCTCACTGTCAGAAGTTAAGGAAAGGTGAAGGCTGGGTTGAATCCTTTGGTACTGAACTAGAATTGAAGGTATCAGTATGAACTCTTAGTTTGTTAAAATATAGTTTGAGCAGTGGAGAGATAAGTATAGATGTGTGTGCCTGTGTGGGCTTCCCAGCTGGCAGTAGTGGGGAAGAACTTTCTTGCCAATGCAGGAGACATACGACATCTGAGTTCTGTCCCTGGGTCAGGAAGATCCCCTGGAGAAGGGAACGGCAGCCCACTCCAGTATTCTTGCCTGGGAAATCCCAAGGACAGAGGAGCCCAGCTGACTGCAGTCCATAGCGTCACAAAGTGTCAGACACACCTGAAGTGACAGCACACACTCAGATATGCATGTGTATAGTGGTGGAGACACTTAACACTTAGATCTTGGTTTCTAAATACCATTCTCCAAGAAAAGATACCAGGGCTACTTGGAGAAGTGTGTGATTCAGGGCTGGGGCAGGAAAACTGAAGGATGAACCTGAAGCATCTCGTGGGGCCAGATAGTAAAGTGAAAGTGAAAGTCGCTCAGTCGTGTCCCACTCTTCACATCCCCATGGACTATACAGTCCATGGAATTTTCCAGGCCAGAATACTGGAGTAGGTAGCCTTTCTTTTCTCCAGGGGATCTTCCCAACCCAAGGATCGAACCCAGGTTTCCCCCATTTCAGGCAGATTCTTTACCAGCTGAGCCACAGGGAAGCCCTAGAATTCTGGAGTGATTAGCCTATCCCTTCTCTAGCAGATCTTCCCAACCCAGGAATCAAACCAGGATCTCCTGCATTGCAGGTGGATTCTTTACCAACTGAGCTATGTGGGAAGCCAGAAAGTAAGGAAGTGCTCAAAAAAGTATGAGGGCATGTTGAAAGGTCACAGGAACCAACTTGAAAGCATTTCCAATGGCTAACGCTGGAAGATTTTGACAAGTAACGTAAATTAACATTAGTATTAGGTTGTAATCTATAAAATAAAATGTATACCCATGAATCCATACTAATTTAAATAAATAATTGAATAAATACATACCTGGAAAAGAAAGGGCTGCTCCTCCTCCTAGAGGAATTCCAGTCGATAAATGTAGACATTATGAGGGAAATAGAAAACCACCCTTAGCCACACTCTGCAGTAATAGCCGTTGCAGGCAAGATCCACTGATGGTGAAATTAGTAGATGAACATTTGAGAAGAAACACAACATTTCCATAGTCAAAAAATATCTTTTCCAAATTACTTATTACAAAGGGAGAATAGTAACTTTATCCTGGAAAAACCTGGTCAGTACCCCTTTAAGGGATGAAGGTTACGTCACCAGTAATGGCATGTTGATATTTCCTCTCAATATGATGCACTGAAAGGGTACTCACGCCTGTGGTATGTATTCCCGCCAAAGGTCCATAACCTCAGTCGTGGGAAAACATCAGACAAACCCAAATTAAGGGGCATTACACAAAATAACTGGCCAGTACTCTTCAGAAGTGTCAAAATCATGAAAGACAAAGACTTAGGAACTGTCACAAATGGGAGAAGACTAAGCAGATTTGACAGCTTAGTTTTGTGTAGAATCCTGAATTGAATCCTGAAACAGAAAAAAGATATTAGTGGAAAAACTGATAAAGGTTGAATGAAGAATGTAGTTAATAATAGCACGGTTCCATTATTAACTTCTTGATGTTTATACTTGTACCTTAGTTACGTAAGATGTTACCACTAAGGGAAGGTGGGGAAACGGCATATTGGAATGCTCTATACTATTTTTGCAACTTTTTTTGTAAGAGTAAAACTATTTCAGATTTCGTTAAAAAAGGAAAAACCAAACTGGCGAAAGTAAAACACTTTCCCTACCCCACATCTTCCTCCTCTCTTTACTTATTTCCATTCCTCAACTCATTCTCATCTAGCTCTTGTTCCCATTTTCCTCTAAAATAGCTCACCAACAACTTCTGTGCCACTCAATCTAATTGATGTCCTCCTGTCCCATCTTGACCTCTTGGCAGCATTTGGTGTTATAAATCAATCCCTTTCTGAAGCATTAGCTTCTCTTCACTCAACCAACACATCTCCTGGTCTTTTTCCTACCTCTCTGATGATTCCTTCTCTTCCTTTGGAAGAGTACTCTCCTTTACCCAGCCTTTAAATATCTCCATTCCTCAATGTTCCATCTAAGCTCCTCTTCCAAACCTATATTTGAGCATGAAGTGATTTTACCATATCCATAGTTCAATTAACATATATACAGATAAATGACAAATTTTTTGTCCCTAGCCCTGTATAGCAACTGCCACCATGACATACCCATTGAACGAAAACAAATTTATTAACCAAAATATTTTTAACATCAAATAATCTGTATAGCATTGTAGTAGATGCAAAGAATTATGTTATCATCCTTGTCTTCAAGAAGGTTATAGTCTAAAAAATGCAGAGACAGGCCTTGTAATGTAATGGGTAAAGTCATGGACTTGGAGTCCTGGACAACTGGGTTTGAATCATGACTCTGCCACTAGTAGTGAAATGACCTTTGAGTAAGTTATTTAGCTTTCCTTAGTTTCCATAGGGCCTTAGTTTCCCCTTCTATAAGGTAAGGGTAAGAAATCTTTCTCACAATGCTGTTGGAAAAATGAAATGGAATTGTGTCAGTTAAAGCACTCAGCAGTGGAGACAAAGCTGTCTTTCTCTCTTACCTTGGTATATATTACAGAAGTGGTGGACAGATGTGAGAATACAGAGTAGTGTGTGTCAGTGCCAAGACAGCTCTGTGAACACCAATTGTGGAATGAATCTTAAGGAAGGAGACGTGTGAGTTGGGATGGTCAGGGAAGACATCCTACAAGTGGCCAGCCTGGAGTGGAGGCTGAGTGAAAATTCTGACTAAAAACAAAGTTTGATAAAGAAACCACATGCTGAAGCAGAAATAGTAAAGGATTTGTGGTAAGAAAATAGGAATTTAGATTGGCTCTGCCTTTGAATAGCTCTAATTGTAGAAGAGTTCATTTTTAAACCCAGGTTGATTCATGTGTAAATTGTGGACAGTGGTATCTGTCCTAACCACCTTATATGGTTGTCAGTAACAGATGTGAAAATAGTTGTTGTCCAGTAAAGTATGGTATAAATTTCAAGCATTTATTGAATCTGCATATCTTAGTACAGGGTGTGGGCTTTAGAAATTGGAAACACGTAAGTGAGTCCTGGCTTCCCAGGTGGCTCACTGGTAAAGAATCTGCCTGCCAGTGCAGGAGCTGCCGAGATGCGGGTTTGATCCTTAGGTTGGGAAGATCCCCTGGAAGAGAAAATGGCAACCCACTCCAGTACTCTTGCCTGGAAAATCCCATGGACAGAGGAGCCTGGCAGGCTGCAGTCCATAGGATCGCAAAGAGTCAGGACTGAGCATACATACATGCATAAATCTGAAGCGAAGGTCACACTTACTAGCAGTGACCCAGAGTAAGATCACTTCTCTTTGTACTCTAGTTTTCTTAAGAAAGGTAGAAACAGAATTCTTTGCCTCATTGCAGTTATTTCAAGGATAAAATGAGTCCCTGTTCATTTGTGAGGGCCCCCTAGCAGCCAAGCAGGATACAGCACCAGGAGCTGTACAGCTGGTCCATGCTGGGCCCTCGTTCAGTGGTAACTTGCATCCAAGCCAGATTGATTGCTTTAGGATTCTGTGTATTTAGCGCATACTTAAATACTGTGTGCAAATCCTCATTGCAGATCCCATGTTAGACCTGGACATTCAAGAACTTGCCAGTCTCACTACAGGCGGAGGAGATTTGGAGAATTTTGAAAGACTGTTTTCAAAGTTAAAAGAAATGAAAGGTAATTGGATCCATTGGGTCTTACAGGTTTCCATAGTGATGCCCCTCTGTTTTATCTAGTAGGATTTTACTTTGTAACTGCTAATAGCATTCCATGCTTTGGGCTCATCTGAGAAATGTAGATACTGTGGGACTGTGCCATCCTCTGTTAGTAAAAATTTCTTTAGGAAAATTCTCCCCTTTTTTCATTCTTTTTCTTTTTCCTTTCCCTTCTTCTCTTGCCTGTCTGTTTCTTTCAGTCTGTCTCATTAACATGGAATCAGTAAGATCCCTAGCAATTTACTCACATCATTCCCATCTGGAAGATTTGGAAGACTTAAACTATCTAACAGCTGTAATGACTCCACCATAAACATGTGTTTTTGCAACCCATCTCCCATCTTCTAGTGTTAGAACATCTATGCGCTCCAGATTCTCCTGTGCGATTAGATGAATTTCTTAAGATATATTTTCCCCCTAGACAAGGCTGCGACGCTTCCTCACGAGCAAAGAAAGATGCATGCAGAAAAGGTGAGAAAATTAGTCAGGTATTTGCTTACCTACTGCAGGTCCAGTGCTGTAAGAATTACATGTCACACTTGTTTACTTCTAAAGTGTCTTACTGTGAACTTTCTGTTGGATATTCACTTACAATTATTTGAATATGTAGTTGCTGCCATCAAGCCAGGGTTTTCCAATGTATGTTGAGTGATGTGGAACATTGAGGCTCAGAATGTTTGCCTTCCTAGCTGTTAGGCTGGAAAACTCTTAGTTATTTTGTTTGGGTTGGCAAGAAATGTATATGGTTTATGTATTCCATTGTATGACTGTGTCATAACTTACTTATCCACTTCCCCATTGGACATTTCAGTCATGCGCCCTTTTTTTTCTGTAGTGAAGTTGTTCATATCCTTATACGTCACCTATGTATACAGTTCTGATAATATCCTCAGTTTATAGTCTAGGAGTAGAAGTCCTGGATCAGGGTGTTCAGGGGTTTTGATAGATGTTGTCAGAGCACTGAAGGGCAAGGTATAGAATTTTAAGTCTTAATCAGTTCTGTATGTGACCTGAAACGAGCTGAAGATTAGGTGTTGCCTAAACTCTGTTGCTTGCTTCTTTCCACAGGTGGCCAAAGCCTTCTGGATGGCAATTGGGGGAGACAGAGATGAGATTGAAGGCCTTTCATCTGATGAAGAGCACTAAACTATTCATGCTAGGACTTGCCTAACTAGGACCCTAGCGCTCTCTCCCTGAGATTCTTCTCTCCTCAACCCCATCATCTTTTGCTGAGCTTACCAGCATCATGTTGGCTGCCTGACTTATTTATAGGGTCCCGTTAATTTTAGTTTTTAGTAGAGGGTAAAGCAGAAATCTCTTCTCCCTCAGTATATTGTAAGGGAGTGAGAAGTTTTCAAATAACATTTTTTGTTGTAGGAACGGGAGTGGGGTGAGCCTCAAAGGCCTGTGTGACTTGCCCAAGTTAAAGAAGAAAAACCACCACCAAGCTTTCCTGGTCAGTCTTTTGAGGAGCATTCCCTGTGTTCATGTTGATCACTGAAGATCAAGAGTTTTCTGGTTTTCTCTTTCAAGGAGCTTGCTGCTCAAGGTTTGATGCTTTTGGTGGGAGGAAAGGAAGAAACTGCAGATTTAATCTGTGCTGCAGCACAGATTATAGGTCAGCCACTGGCCTTCGGGTTAGTCTCTAGCTAAAAAAAAAGCATCTGAGTATTTCATTTGAAATACAGTATCTGACCTCCTGGTAGAAAGTATTGAGAAACCAGTGTGAATTTTTAGACTATAATAAATGATGCAAAGGTTTTCTACTCTGGTGGGGATAAAAATAAACCCTTCTCTACCAAGTTGTGGGCAGGCATGGGGGTGGGGGTGGGGCATGGGTAAGAGAAGGAATTCCCTGTATAAGCCATTGAATCAGTATGGTCCTAGCCTGAGATTTTTGCATTAGTATTACCACGTAGAAACTGTTCTTTCTTAGAGTTTGCCACTTGAGATGGCAGAGATGTGTTGTCACAGTTGATACCCTCAGAACAAGGGGAGCTTCCTCTTCTCTCTCTGAACTCAGAGATCACTGCCAAACTAGTGACACTTAAGTGGGACTTGGTGAGAAAGCACGCGAAATGTTAAGCAATGAGTCCCTCAGTACCTGTGTTACTTCCAGAGCTGAGGAGTTAGGCTCCAGGGAAACTGACCTCTAAGGGGGAAAGTTCCCAGAAGAGTGGGAAATATAGCAAATGAAATCCTTATTTCTGTTCGTTTAGGGACTGCGTAATGCATGTCATGAGCCTTCAGTCTGCCATGGCTCTCAGCTGGCTCAGGGCACATGGGCTAAGAACTGCTGCTGGCCTGGTGTGAGTGTGAACCCCATAGGTCACCAGTAGAAACGAATTTCAGACCTGCCTGTGCAACACCTTTTCAGCCCTGCAGAACCTGCTACAGATGGCAGAAGGAACGGAGTGCTCCAGGGTCCTGGCCAGAGCGGCCACAGGATGGAAGGTTTCAGTGAGTGGATGTTCAGGGAGAGCCATTCCAGGGAACACTGGAAGCTGTCTTCCTTGATAACTTTTTTCTTTTTCTTTAACTATTCTGAGGGTCTTTGAGACTGTAGTTTACCACCATTCCACCACTGTTTCTTTGAGGTGACTGCATTGGCCATTGATGGGGAACGTAAGGAAAGTCAGTTCTGGGATTGCAAAATGAAAGGCGAAACAAGTTTTTCTTAAAATATGAAAGGTTTCAGAGAACACATTAGGTCACGTGGTTTGGAAAAACAGACTATAAAAAGCTGTGAACTTGATCTTGTGGATTAAACAAAGCCAGGTATTAAAATGTGGTTTATTTATAAAGCCTGCTTATGTATATTTTTATGATTTTGTTGTTTTTTAGTAGAGGATGTGGGCACGGTGGGGGGGAGCCTTCCTTCATTGGATTAGGCATAAACAGCAATAATCTGTTCGTCGAACTCACTGTTTTAAATCTACCCTTCATGTGTATAATACCATGCTTTCAGGGTCTCAGCTATCTAGGTATTGGCCCCTCCTGGGTGACATGTGAGATTAAAGTATACAGTAGTAACTACTAAAGGCCCTTTTAAGAAGTGTGATCATGAGCCAATAGTGCAATAGAAATTTCAGACTATCCGAAGTGACCTATGTACATGCCACTGCAAGTTATTATGGACTGTCCATCTGGGATTTAAAACAAGAGCCTTGACTTTTTTCCCCCTTAAACATTTTTCTATTTGTGTAACCCAGCGTCTGGCACAAACTGGGCCCTTAAGTTTGGTTTGGATTTTCATTTGATATTTTGATGGCTATGATTGCAAAGTTTTAAGGTCCATGAGTGTTGGGAGAGACAAAAATAAACTTTTTTTTTCCTGAGAAAATCGTATATTATGTAATAATTTTAGAGTGATGAAGACATAGATATTTTTATAATTTTAAAATATGTTATCCTGCCAGAATTTGAGAAGATTGACAGAACCACGTCTGCTTGCTGTCTTTTTATAGAACTTGGCCACATCTAGTTCAGAGAAGCAAGAGATTCAGGGAAGCTAGACTTAGATGGCTGAGTAATACGGGATGTGGTTCAAGGACCATAGAGCATGTCAGGCCATTGCTGCAAACTGCTTGTGACACAGGAAATGTGATCTACAACTAACTTCGTGTTCCCGCCATGGAGAGCTGGGGATAAATGGTTTTGCTGTGGCCCATCAGATTCTCTCAACCTTGGGCCAGTCTCTTAACAATGGACATTAAGAGAGCACGTGGAGTGCCCCTTGCCCTGCCTTGGCCTGCCATGGAAAAACAGTCTTAGAAGAATCACTGTCTAAGGGTAAGATGAGAGCTCCCTGAGCTATTCTGAGCTGGAGTGTTTGCTGATGCAAAGCTAAATTTAGCCAACATCTGTCCAGTGTGGTCAGAAGTTTGATTCATTGAACGTTCTGATTGATGGAGACAGTGCCAGGGAATGCTGGATGAGTTAAGAGTCGCCCTTCACCACCCTCCCCGCCCCGCCACCAAAAAAAAAAAAAAAACCTTTTAAAACAGACGAGACAATTTAGCTACAGCCTTCTATCATCAAATACCCATCTTATAGAGGACTGTAGGCAGAGAAAGTGTGAAAAATCAGGTCAGGTGTAATCCTGCATCCCTTAGTGCAGGATTGGTTTAAAAACAACACCCTAACAATTAACTTGCCCATAATTTGTGTTCCTGAAAGCATCATGCTGACCGTGCAAGACAAAGTTCTAGTTTTGATTTAGATTCCACTTGGGGTTTAGATTAGTGATTTATCCTTGCACCTTTAGAATGTGAGCTCTTGCAGAAGGGGTCTTAGAAATATTCTACGTTATATTTTATGCCTGTGATTAACATCACCAGTCTTGCTCTTAATCTGGGTGTCTTTGTTCAGGGTTAAGTGTGTGTTACAGTTCTTCTAGTGTAGGAAGTGTCTTTCTTGATTCTGAGGTGTCTCTGATTTGCAGAATGAAGAATTGAAGAGGTAACAGCAACAGTGTGATCTTTTTGTTGGAACACTGATGAGCCCTGGTCCGGTTCTTAAATACGTGCTGTTCTACTGTGTTTCCTGTTGGAAAAGTATTGATTCAAAAACAGGACTTAATGGTTATAACTAACTGCATCTTTGGAAAACAGGTTTGGGAAGAAAAAAATTTCTTTTTCCTCTAAGCTCCTTTTTCATATGTGTGTGTGTTCATAGGCTTAAATAGTTGAGCCTCACAGCTGCAAATCTGGGAAGAATACCCGGGCCACAGAAAGCCTCCCGGGTTCTCTCCTGTGAAGCATGTGGCCTCCCCTTGCCTCTCCCTTTTCTGTCATTGACCAGGTGGCTTTGATGGTACAAAGTATGGGCTGAATGAGGCCTGAGGTAGGAGCTTTGTGGAAAGAGCAGCATAATTTAGGAGAGATGAGTCTCTTCTTCTAAAGCCCAAAGATATGGTCTGCATCAATCCTGTTGCTCCAGGAAAGTCTCAAGAAGTCATTAATGGCTTTAGAAGGCCTCAGACCTGATGTTAAGGACGAGCAACTGCAACCTGTTCCTTTATCCTGGTGAGAGCTGAAAGGAGGCCTCAGTGCAGCCAGCCCTGCCTGGGACCCTTCTCGGTGCCAAGACTGCTCTGGCCGGGCTGTCCTCTCTAACAGCTCATCGTCTGACTCAGGAGAGAGACAGGGGCGAGCAAATTGAGGCCACAGAAGGCCGAACGCTGGGCAGGACGTGAAGTGTGCTGTACCCAGCCTTGACTGCTGTGGGAAGGAGTGCACCCAGTTGGAGTGGGAAGGGCATAATGTACACCTTGGAGCAGCGGGTCTATCTTGAGCCCACGTCAGAATCACCTAGAGGGCCCCACTCCAGGATTTCTGATTCAGTAGGTCTGGGGTGGGACCTGGGAATGGGGATTTCTAACATCCCAGATGATACTGATGCTGCTGGCCAGGGGCTGCACTTTGAGACCCGTTGACTCTGAGGAAGCTTGAATTGAGCTATTGGGCTAAGAATCGGGGTAGATATATGGGTGAGGTTGCAGAATTCTCAGTGGAGCTACAGCATGAATAAAGGTATAGAGATGAGCAAGGGGTGATGTTGGGGAAACCCCTGTCGTACAGCTAGAGAAGTCATGGTAGATGAGGATGAAGTGATGTTGAGAACCTCGGAGTACCACTCTGTGCCTGCTTGGGAGATCATCAGGGAGCCGACGGGCTTAGGGCAGAAAAGACAGGTAACTGTAATTCCAGGAACATCTGGCAGCAGTACTAGCCAACACCAGTTGCTTAGCAGTCTTCCTAGAGAGCTGTGTTGAAGATTCTGAAACTGAGAATGGACTCCACACTGTGATGAGTGCTCTGCATGGATGGAAAAATAGCAAGTGGTGGTGATTTTGCCCTGTATTTGCCATCCCTGGACTAAAGGGTGGCAGATTAGAGTACTGGAATAACTGATGAAAGGTAATCAGAACTTTGGGTGGCATTCCTTCAGCCATATATAAGGACTTGTATGGGACAGTAGGACTTCTCAGCTGGGGCTAGTGGTAAAGAACCCACCTGCCAGTTTAGGAGATACGAGAGTCAAGGCTTTGATCCCTGGGTCAGGAAGATGCCCTACAGAAGAGAATGGCAACTCACTCCAGTATTCTTGCCTGGAGACCCATGGACAGAGGAGCCCGGCTGGTTACAGTCTGCATGGGGTACAGCTGAAACGACTTAGCACACACGCACATATGGGATAATGTGAAAATGGATGGAAAAGGTACTGCTAAGGTAGAGTCTACTATAATATGGGCACCAGTTCATAGTTCAGCAAAAATATGTGATTGCCAAAAGAACCTGAGGATACGAGAATAAGATGTAGACCCTACTTTTAAGGAACTCGGCTTAGATGGGTAGACAGTTAATGCAAGTTGACTCCACGGTGATAGGCAGATTCACAAAAGGCTTCCTTTCTGAAGTGAGTCTCGGAGCATTAGGGGAGGTTAGCCAGGTGAACTGCTGCTGTGTCAGGTGGGGTGGGGAGCAGGGTGTAGACTGGGGAGGAGGTGTTGCCATTTCGAGTGGTCACGGATCCTGGTGTGATAAGTGAGGAACGGTGTCACCAGGGTGCTGGGTTGCAGGGGCGAGGTGGCAAGCTGGATGGGGCCCAGCTGCCAAGGGTCATGAGGTTCATGTCGAAGGCCTTAGAATTTTGTGCTGTGGACTGTGGGGCCGTCTGAGGTCAGGGAGGTGCCTGGGTCACTGTGGATGATGCAGTTACAGGAACGCAGGCTGGAGGCTGGGGGAGTGGTTAGGAAGCCAGGCAATTGTCCAGGTGCTGGAGAGCCTGGGGCTAGGACTGTGAGTGGAGGGCCAGGACTGGTCAGACATGGGGCACAAGGGAGTGGTGGGCGACTGGGACTTCATGGCTGTGGGCTGGGTAGAGGGCTGTGACGAAAGAGGGTTGAAGGCAGGAGAGGGTGATGGTTCAGTGAGGGCAAGGATAAATTCTGTTCTTTTAAACTGAGTTCGGAGGTATTGAATTTTAGGAAAAGGAGTCCGTCAAGGCTGTATATTGTCACCCTGTTTATTTAACTTATATGCAGAGTACATCATGAGAAACGCTGGACTGGAAGAAACACAAACTGGAATCAAGATTGCTGGGAGAAATACCAATAACCTCAGATATGTAGATGACACCACCCTTATGGCAGAAAGTGAAGAGGAACTCAAAAGCCTCTTGATGAAAGTGAAAGAGGAGAGTGAAAAAGTTGGCTTAAAGCTCAACATTCAGAAAACGAAGATCATGGCATCCGGTCCCACCACTTCATGGGAAATAGATGGGGAAACAGTGGAAACAGTGTCAGACTTTATTTTTCTGGGCTCCAAAATCACTACAGATGGTGACTGCAGCCATGAAATTAAAAGACGCTTACTCCTTGGAAGAAAAGTTATGACCAACCTAGATAGCATATTCAAAAGCAGAGACATTACTTTGCCAACAAAGATTCATCTAGTCAAGGCTATGGTTTTTCCTGTGGTCATGTATGGATGTGAGAGTTGGACTGTGAAGAAGGCTGAGTGCTGAAGAATTGATGCTTTTGAACTGTGGTGTTGGAGAAGACTCTTGAGAGTCCCTTGGACTGCAAGGAGATCCAACCAGTCCATTCTGAAGGAGATCAGCCCTGGGATTTCTTTGGAAGGAATGATGCTAAAGCTGAAACTCCAGTACTTTGGCCACCTCATGCGAAGAGTTGACTCATTGGAAAAGACTCTGATGCTGGGAGGGATTGGGTGCAGGAGGAGAAGGGGACAACAGAGGATGAGATGGCTGGATGGCATCACTGATTCGATGGATGTGAGTGTGAGTGAACTCCGGGAGTTGGTGATAGACAGGGAGGCCTGGCGTGCTGGGATTCATGGGGTTGCAAAGAGTTGGACACGACTGAGCGACTGATCTGATCTGGTGGCTCAGACAGTAAAGAATCTGCCTGCAATGCACAAGTCATGAGTTCAATCCCTGGGTCAGAAAGATCCCATGGAGAAGAGAATGGCAACTCACTGCAGTAGTCTTGCCTTGAGAATTCCATGGACAGAGGAGCCTGGCAGGCTACAGTCCATGGGGCCTCAAAGAGTCGGATATGACTGAGCAACTAAGACCCTGAGGTACCAGTGGCACCTCCGTGTACCAGGCTGTTGGATGTGTCTGAAGCTCGGGTTTGATGTCTGGGCTAGAAGTACTGATCTGGGAGTCTTGAATGTATATGTGGCTTGCAATCACATGGGTAGGCAAGCTCTGTGAGGGAGTCTCCAGGGTACCTACCGTGGTCTGGGTGCACCGCCATGGAGCGGGGAGGTGCAGGCCTGAGAAGAGCTTGTGCAAGAGGGTTCAGGGGAACCCGAACACTCAGGGCCTTTCCAAAAGGGAGGTTTGGTCCACAGGGGTGGCTGCAGAGGTACGTGGGGAGCAAGGAAAAGAAACGCTCGGGACTCGGGTCTGGGGAGGAGGCCTGGAGGTGAGGCTCCAATAAACACTGGGAGTCAGGAAAGGGAGTTTGCTTGGGCAAGGTGGAAGATGATTCAGTTGGGGTGTTGTCTGGCTCATGTTTAACAGACGGCTGGAGTTAAAGTTGTGGAGCTCAGGGACAGGCTGGTTAGAGGAATGGATCCAAGAGTCATTTGCTGAGAAATCGACTAGATAAAACCTTGAGGAAAGTTGTTTACGGGCAGGAGGCTGGAACTGGCCAGATAACGATGAAGGTAGGAATGTGATGTCATTCATGGAGGGCAAACCTACAGGCTCACAGGTGCGGTTCCTGTGAAGCCCGAGCCCGCCTCCCTCCTGGGACAGCAAGTACTTGGACTCTGGTGATGTCCTTAGAAGGAAGTGACCCAGCTGGAGAATGATTCCAGCTCCCTTCTGCCTTCCCCAAATGGTTTACTCATTCTAATCATCCTTTTTCTTAATCCACATCATCTCAGGTCAATGTACGACTCAGCCAGAGGAGAGATTTTCACGTCTCTTTCTCCTTGGGGGTTTGAAATTTAAAATGAATTTCCACAGGAGCTAAGTCCATCAGAGCTGGAAAGATGCAGAAACCAACTTCTTTAGGAGTCTGAAACTTACCTCTACGCCTGTGGGGAGACTAATCTGGTGACCTGCAGTCACTGGCCGGAGGCTTTCCGATACAGTGGACGTGAGCACAGACTGACAGCCTGGAGGCAGCACCGCTGGGAGGTGTGCCGGAGCTGGAAGCCCCTGCTCTCCCTGCACGTTGTGCTCAGTGAGTGAATGCGGGCAGTGGCAGAATGGGACCTGGCACACCTGGGCTCAGCGACTCTCTTCTCTGAAGGCCCCAGGCCCTTTAAACTCTGCAGCCAGACACGGCAGCAAGAATGAATGTGCACTTCCAGCCCAGTTGCTTTTCAATGAAGTTTTATTAGAAGGGCACTTACAGGAGGAAGAGAGGAGAGAGGACACATTTAACAACAGGGGTAAATGCTTAAACAGGTGCTCAGCTCTTAAGATACAAAAGTTAGAAAAATCTAAAACACTATAAATACATACATGCTTTTTACAAAGGGTATTAAAAGGTCAGGCTGGCTGAGAAGGGAAGGTAATCAGCATCCTCCGTTCTCTTCCCCACCCAAGCAGGAGTCCCGCCCAGGACAGCCTAGTTGCAACAGCAGCACTGAAGGTGAATGAAGGCTTCTTGGGGGCAGGTGGCTCCAGCCCTCTGTACAGTTCTCGCCCCTGGGAAGGGAGAGGGGCTGGGTTCAGAGGCCCCTGTGGACGGGCCTGCGTTGGCCTGAGCTAGCTGCCTGTGTTCACATGCTGCCACACAGGGAGCCAGCCTGGGTTGGTGGCTCTGGGGGCCAAGCCACTGTCCTCGGGAGGAGAGCCGTTTCCAACTTTCTTCCAAAATTAAATAGTTATCTGTCTTGGTTTTAAGAAATTATTACATAAATATAAAAACACCAGAATGCTCGAGTGTACATTACTTCAGCATAAAAAAAAATTACAGGATCACTTGAGAGAATTTCTCAATCCAGTTTACACAATACATGAGTTTTTCTTTGTGATAGCCGTGTTTCTGAAAGGTTGCTTGTATAGCAAGTCATCTCCCCACTCTCCCATCAGAGAGGCCTCTTCAGTTTTGATCCATACATTTTTCTGCTTTCCTACCCACTTGAGAAGTGGCTGATACTCCTCAAAGACTGTTACTTGAAGGAAGGTTCTAGAAGGGAACATCTATACCACACCAGAGTGACTATGTTGAGGTTTTCTTCTAGCAAAGATGTAGATTAGGGAGAAAACTCCCAACTCTGCCACTTGAAGTCACAGTGAGATACAGGGTTCAGAACCAAACATGCGCCCTCTCGCTACTGGTAACCCCCTTGATAAACAGTCCTAGGAGCACATGCCAATTCCTGTCCCTCCCTTCTCTTACAGACTACAGAGAGTGGCCTAATGGGAGCTCTGGCCCTGCAGAGGTCCTCAGAGCCTCAGAAATGGCAGCTTGGGGCTGCAAATGAAATCAGATCTCTGCTTTCTCCCCAAATGACTCGCATGCATGCATGACATGCACACATAACTTCAAGAAAACTTTTTTCTGCGGTTTGAGTAAAAGCATTTAGCCCTGGAATATGTCCAAACTCCAGGAAGCCAGAGGGAGATGGAGAAAAACAAACTGAAGCACAAGATATGTGCTACAGCTCATTCCAATACGTTAACAATGATTTAAAAAAATAATCACCACGGACGATTAAAAAAAAAACCTCACAGACAACATAAGGACAATGGAAGAGTCTGCCAGCAGCCTTGCCCTGCTGTCTGTTCCTCCTAAGAGTCAAAGTCCCCGCTCCTGACTCTGGGTTTGTCTCAAAATGTCAGGTCTGCAGCCTGCCAGGAAGGTGGCCAGTGGAGATGACGTGCCAGCACAGGCCTGTAACCCGAACTGCCAGGGCGGCTACCTACTTGCGCTGGAAGGCTCCCAGTACTAAATAAAGTTAGGAGTGGGGAGGGTGTGGGAGGAGAGGAAAGGGAACAGAAGCTGGCTCCCAGGGGAGGTGCCAAGGCCAGGACCTAGGGCCCCTGCGCTGTAGCCACACCCGGGTCAGCATCGCCGCAAGCCGCAAGGTGAGGGCGGCCTGGCGGGGAGCCCGGGGCCGGGGAGCAGGCATGTCCTGCAGCCTGGGCAGTGACACCAAAAGCACCCTCCAGCAGCTGCCATCACCCCGAGAACCGCCCTCCTCCTGCCCCTTCACCTGTCCTGTCTTTCAATGTATAAATGCCTTTATGCAATAGGGTTTTAAAACTACTTTTTATGACTTGTAGGACACTAATATCACACATGCCTCAAAGCCACTTACGCAGCCTCTCTGATGGGAATGAAACCAGATCCTAACCTCTAGGTACAACCAAATTTTCTTTTGAAGGGTGCTGAACGTGGTCTTACCCACTTTTTCCTCACCCATCTTCCTTCAGCAGTCTAGTTATAAAGAAAAAAGGCCAAGTAAGTAGCTTTAGGGAAAAAACACAACAAATCCATGCCTCCTACAAAGATTCTTTAGCTTTCAGCATTGTGGGTTCTAAGACGCCATCTAGATGCAACCAGACATGACCAACCAGATCACCCAAATTGGGCTGTACCTGAAGCCAGCTCCCAAGTACCTGGAGGACAGCTGTGTGCCGTAGGGAGTGCTCTCAGGAGATGACGGGCCCCTGGAGACTGCTCCCCGTGGCTTTTAGTAGGGGCACCACGACGGCTCCAGCCTAGGCCAAACTGAAGTTAGAAGCCATACCACCAGTCTCAGGCCTGACGGGGGGCAGAAACACACATCCAGGAGGTTCACATGATTTCTTGTATCTGTAAAAAGCAGTCCACGATCATTTCACACCAGGCAGAAACTTCAGAGCCACAGCATCTGGCCTCAGGTGGAGTGAGGGGCTGTGTGGTGTCTCTGGACTCTGACAACAGCCCTGTGTGAAGACTAGTCCACGTCTGGCAAGGCACTCCTGCCTGCTGCTGTGTCCTCTGGAGGCATGGTGAGCAGCCCTCCTACCTGGACTTCGGGGCTGGAGCTTCTGAGGCCTAGGGTCCTGCGAGCAAGGCACCAGGAAGCACCCAGTGTCTCCACACAGCATCACAAATGTCATCACATTTGAGGTTTATACCTGCCAAAAGTACACAACTTTCTTCCCTTCACCTGGAATAATACAGGACTTCCATAGGAAATCCCTTTATTTTTCCTGGTAGAAAACCATGCAAAAAATATGGGATAACTCATTTCATACAAAAAACAGCAGCAAAGAATAAAGTACCAATTGCAAGTGACAATTCCATCTGCTGCATTCTGCAAAAGGTCAGTATAAGGGGGCTCTTTTTTTTCCAGTTGAAATAATCTATAGTAGTTTCCTCACTAATTGCCACCGGGAGCGATACTTACTACACATTCTAACTGCTAGAGTTGTCACTGCCGGTCCTCTGCCGTGAGCTAGATAATCTCATCCCTCAGGGGAAAGATGACAGACCTCTTGGCACCAATTCTGCAGTTTTCAAAGGTGTAAAAATAATTTTTTTTAATAGCCCTTTTATTTCTTTGTCGGCCTGAGATCTTTCCCTCTTGGTGAATTTGCTTTTGTCAGTTTCAGCTTCCAAAAGTACTGGCAGGTGTCTTCTTAACAAAACCTGGAAAAAGCTTCACTTTGGGAGAGAAGTTGCTGGGTCCCACTCTGGTTTCCCAGTCAGTGTGTCACCCGGGGTGTTTGTTTTTTTAAAAAATCAAATGTTTAAAAGACCATATGATACAGTTCATTTAATTAACGCAACTGACTATACCAACCAATACAGCCAAATGCATGAGAAAGCGGAGCGAGCTCTTACAGGTGACCGGACACCCTTGCACACCTCATGGACAGCTACCTCCTGGGAACACTTCCCGTGATTCGGATCTCTCTTGAGATTAACATGATGATACAAACTGTATGTTGGGTATGTGCTGAGCCTCAACAGATCCTGCCAACTGCTGAAAATGAGGGCAAATTTAAGATCATTTTTAAAGAAGAGGTGTCTTTCCACCCCTTGCCACCGGTCCCTATGTGCTCGATTCTAGACACAATCAGTAGGCTCAGAGAGGTGGAGACAGACGAGCCCCTTCCCCGCCGCAAGTCAATCCAGCGCCCAGGTACATGGTCTGCTCCTGCTGGGGTTTGGGAATATTCAGCGGAAGGGGAGGGCTGGGCCCATGGTGTGCTCAGACCCCTGCAAGCTTCTCCCTGCCCAGAGCACCCAAGGCAAAGTCCACACTCCAGTCCTAACCAGGGGGCCAGTTCCTGTTGGGCACTGACATCTCAGTTTGCTGTCTTTAAGAAAGAAGGGGACCAGGGGAGGGGCAGGCGGTGAAACACTACCTGTTTGCTCACGCCACCAGAGCAGAAGCCATTTCTTACCCTTCATACTGGGGCCGAAGGGCCACCGTGTTCAGCAGACAGCTGTTCACAGAAATTCACCTCTGGGTTTGCTTTCGTGTTTTGGAAAACAGGCTGATGCCACTTTAGTTGAGGGAGAAAAATTTCTTCTTTTGACACCAGTGAGTTGAGTTCTGATTTCTCCACCTCCTACATGGCCCTCTTCCCCAGATCCACCCTCCCTACCCTCCCCCTTCACTCGCAGTGTCCCTAAGACACGCTGGAGCAGCGGATGCTAGGGGAGCCCATCTGGGTGAGGACCTTGTCAAGCCACTGCAAAGGTCCATTCAGGTGCAGCTCAATCCAGCAGGGGGTGCTGGTCACAGTTTGTCTCCTGCAAGACATTTGAGAAAAGGGTGGGTGGGGGCCATTTAGAAGATCCAGTAGCACACAGATGCATCAGAGTGGCTTCTCCTGATCTGGTGTCAGTCTTCTTCCCAGAGCCAGAGCTACAGCCTGCCCTGCCAGACCCAGTCCTGGAGAAGGTGCCACCAACTTGCTGAAACTGCCTGCCAAACTCCTCCAAGCAGGAAGGGAAAGGAGGTGGCCCCCTTAGAGAGAAACATGTAAGGCAAATTCCAGGGTGCCCC
Organism: Bos javanicus; assembly: GCF_032452875.1. Classification (NCBI taxonomy): domain Eukaryota; kingdom Metazoa; phylum Chordata; class Mammalia; order Artiodactyla; family Bovidae; genus Bos; species Bos javanicus. The sequence goes on along the minus strand of NC_083877.1, from coordinate 14,012,228 downwards.
AGAGGCCCACCGGTTGCCGTGACGGGCGCCTGATGGAGAACCTCCAGCCAGAGCAAAGGTCTTCCCAGCCCCCCGTCCTAAGTGGGCACCCACAGTCCCCCCGCCTCCAGTCCTGGCAGGCCACGGTGACGGGCGTCTGTCTGGTTGAGGGGTGTTTTTTTACAAAGCGCCGACAGAGTCCGCATGCCGTTGGTCCCCAATGTGCTGATATAATTCCCATCTATGGCCTTATTTTGGAAAATCTTACGAGCAGAGCGAGCCATGGAACAATTACTGGAAAAAAACTAAGGCACACCACACGTTTCTTTTCCCCAAAGCCCTCTGTCTAAATTCGGGCTGGTTGATGACGCAGCTCGCAGGCGAGCTCCCAAAGGCCTCCGCTGAGCAAAAGGCTATCTGCTGAGGCCGGAGGTGCGGGTGCCAGCTGGAGGTGAGAGGCCCGGGCCCCAGGCCCGGCTCTGGGCCACCTCACAGGAAGGGATGAAACCTTCCTCTCCTTGGCCCAGGAGGCAGAGGAGGGCGAGACTGTTCTGGGAAGGGGCCGCGCCGCCGGTCAGGCTGCTCCACAGTGCTGCCAGGCAGCAGTGACGTGGTGGGCTGCACAGGCCGGGGTGTGCTGGCAGCGTGTCCTGTGCGGTGACACAGTGGCCCCAGGGAAAGGCTCCGGCCAACAAAGGGCCTCTTCCCCCAGCACTTGAAGCTGGGCAGCTGCGTGCCGCGCCAGGTTGAGAGCCGCCAACCCCAGGGCACCACCCTCCTCGCCTGGCCCGCGCATCGTCTGAGCGGAAGGTTAGAAACGGGCTCGCAGACTCGGCCCCGGGGTGCCTGCCTGACCTGGGTGCCTGCGTGCGACCCTCAAAACGCCAGTCTGAGTGTTAGGAGGGACAGACCTCCCTCTGGCTCCTTCCCACTGGGTCCATCTTTAAATATTTCCCTTCCCCAACAAAAAACAAGACTAGTTTTCTAACCTTTCTTGTTGCCTAAATGATTCCAGCCAAGGCTAAGAGGTGAGCTACAATGTCCCTCGGGCTGGGCCCGTGGGCCTAGGCTGATCTCAGGCTGTTATCAGCCTGAAGGCTGACCACTCGGACTGCCCAATTGGTCACACCTCCCAGATTTGAGAGAGACCCCACAGACCAACGGCTGTGTTCCCCAGCACTGTGGGGCAGACACGGGGAACAGCAGCTAAAATACGGTAAATGACAGACGAGGATTTTACGGACCGAAATCCTCTAATGAGAATCTGACTTTCCATAAGTCACGCTCATCTGGATTTCATTATAAATGGTGGCCCAGAGCCAATACTGAAATGGGTTTGGCCCGGGTGCAGAATGACTGCAAAACAAAATGGATTCCAAACATCTGGGAAAATGAAGAGAAGGGGGGAGTAACTTGCGAGGTACTGGCTCGGGCTGACGTGTGGGCGCCCCTGCCTCTGCCGTGGAGTGGGGGCTGGGTGCACAGACCCGCCTTTCGAGGAAGCTCCTGTGCAGGTGTGGAAAGAAAAGGAACAGGCAGCTTAGGCCCACACCCGAGTGGTCTGAGAGCTTCGACAGAGCGGACCAGGGACGTCCCCTGACCAGTGCTGCGTTTAAACCAGTACGTGAAATTCTGAAAGAAAATCATTTCTGAGCAAGTGAATATTGTTCCTTTGACTGCTGGCATCTCCTCCTCTCTTCCCTGCTTTCTCAGTTTTAAAACCCTAGATCCTCAGGATTACCAGGTCAGAGAAGGAGCCACAGAGGAGGGAAGGAACCCTGAGGGGGAGACTTAACTCCTTGGAGAGGGTCGTCCTAAAATCATCTGCCCAGAAGAAACGAGGAAGATGCAAAGAGGGTGCAGTAGCAGGCTCAGCGTTTCCACCAGTGATGTGACTTCAGGCAAGTCAGTTCCCTCCCTGGGCCTTCGTTCCCTCATCTGTACAACAGGGATGATACCAACATCCCCACCCAGGGTTGTGACGATGAGATGCTGCCCGTGCCTGAGACACTGAAACGATGGGCAAGCACTGCTCGCTCTTCCTCGTCTAATGGGACTCGGCCCCATGCTGATCCCCGGTCCTTCTGCTCTTCGGGGAGAGGGCCAGCCTAGCTCATCTCTGAGGAGCCCCTGCTCAGCTGTTCTGAGTCACCTGTGGCCCCTGCGCCCCTAGGACAGGCACCCCAGCACCCACCTGTACTCGGCTCCCCAGCCTTTGACAAAGCTCATGCGAATGGTGCACATGCGGGTCAGCTGGTACACGGCCTCGAAGCCCTGGTTGACAGACTGAGCCAAGAGGGCGGCAAACTCCTGGTTGTTGAAGATCTTCAGGTTGCATCCTGCCAACAGGACAGACGCAGAGCTCACGGGGACGAAGACGGTACTTGGCCTGAGCGCCCCTCCTGGTTAAAGCCACCCCCAAGGTCACCCCCCAGACCAGCATTTCCGCATTAGCCACAGACTCCACGCTCAGCCGCCTGCTGGGGGCAGCCCATGTGGTCTCCACCCTGAAGCCACCGCCACTTCAATAGGGAGGTGCAGCCGACACAGCTGTAGAGGGTGCTCAACCCTGGTCCATAAGTTCTAGTTCCCAGAGCAGGGGGAAGGCTGAGGGAGACAGTCAGGTGGGGGGCTCTGCCCTGGGTGAAGGGGCCAGGCGGAACTCCAGGGAACAGAGAGACAGGGCTGTGACCCGGAGGTACCCTTGGTGTGGGGCCTGGGGAACAGAAGGCCGTGCCCTTCGACGGAGGGGGCGCCGGACAGGGCAGCTGAGAGGCTGCCCAGCCTGCCATGCCAACAGGAAGTTCAGCAGAGGGTCCTGGGCACCTTCCACCCAGGGTTCTCCGATGAATCCACCTCCACTGGGACCGGGGGTAGCGAGAGATCTGGGCACAAAGCTGGGTTAGGGTGACATTCACAGGAAAGTGAAGGTGTGTGCCTAACTCTTCCAGCAGTACAACCAGAGACAGGCACACGTGAAACGCACAATAAATCTCCTGTTTGAAGTCCTACAGCCCAAGTGCCAGGAATGTGTCAACAAGAAAAAGAAAAAGACAAAAGCACATGCCGGAAATGCCCCAAAGGTGAGCTGAGGTGACGCTCGCTAGCGGGCCAGCACTGACTGGGCCCCTCGGCTGGCTGTGCGACTCTGGGCTGGTTCCTTTCTCTTCTAAGCCCATATCTCCCTTGTGAAAGGAGAGGCTGGCCTCAAGAGCCCCCAGCGCCGACATTCCAAGAACTGACAGCCAGCACCACAGCCAGCTCTGCCCGAACCAGAGAGGCTGGGAGGGCCAAGGGGTGGGCAGGAAGCCAAAAGTGCAGCTGGGCTTCCTCTCCTCGTCTTCTCTAAGGGGACAGGAGGTGGAGCACGGCCCACAGTGGCCTCCAGCCCCCTGCCCAGCGAGCAGCAGAGGAGCACACAGCCCGAGGCTCATCCTGGCTCGGCCACTTACTAGCTGTGCGTCCTGTGCAGGTGACTTAACCTCTCTGAGCTTATTTCAACATGCCTCCTTGCCTGGAAAGCTAGAGTAACTGGAGAGGACCAAGTGAGCCCCAAGATAGACACGTGCTCTGTAAACGCAACCGCACGACCTTCTGGGAACACAGAGCACCGCTAGCATCTCAAACTGCATTCTTCAACTGACCTTGCCCATGACCCGCCACACCACCATCATCTGCCTCTTGGCAGGCAGGGAGACATACCACACTCGTGCCGAAGGCAATGGCCTGAGCCACACATTCCACCCGCCAGGCGCAGTCCACGCCCTGCGGCTGCATGTCCTGGGAGAGGGGGCCTCAGGGGCTTTCTGCCTCTGCTTTCTATGCAAGGTTCTAGGTAAGATCAGTCTCTTGCCTGGTTTTCTACCTAGGGCTGGCCCTGTCCACACCACCCTCTGAGGTGAGCCAGGTGAGTCCTCCACGCCCTGGAATACATAGTCCTACTCAGAAAACCCTCAACTGTCCCCTTGAGTAAACGTGATCTTGTGTCCTTCCATGGCCCGGTCCCATCATATTTTCTAAACACGTCCCTGACTGTCTTAAACAGCCTCCACCACAGCCAGAGTGCAGCCCACACGTGCCTTGCCCTCCTTCACCTCTAGGCCTTTGCCCATATCATCCCCTCTGCCTTGGAATGCCCTCGTCCCTGCCCCCATCACCCTGTGGCTACTCCTTCCACACAGGTGCGGGCCCATGGCTCCTTGCAAGCCCAAATGCCTTATCCTCCATGAAGCCGCCTCTGAACCATCCTAACAGTTAAATGCTTTTCCCCCTTGGTTCCAAGAGCATGTGACCTGTGCTGCCTGCTCTGTGCTTAGCACCACCCTCTCTTGTGTTAAGCACATTTGGGTCTTTGCCTTGTACACTCAGCTGATGGGTACACTCTGAGAGGGCAGCAGTAGGGCTTCCTGTACCCTCCCATCCCCCTGCAGCTTCCAGCATGGCTGTAGGAAGGGAGGAGGAAGGGAAGAAGGAAGCAAACAAGCATACTACCTCAGCATCTGTGCACACAGGCAGGAAACAGGTACCCACAGATCAAAGGCAGACCTGTCAGATGCTGCGTCTGTTCTGCGGAGGTTCCAGGAGGTCACAGTGAGACAGCAAGGCACAGAGAAAACGCAAGTGAAGCATCTCCAGATTGTCAGTGCAAACACCAATGAGGAGAAAAGGAAGAAGAAGGCTTTCCCGCCTCCCGGGCATGCGCCGCAGAGGAGAGGCCCACAGGGAAGGGTGTGTAGATGGTGGTACCTGGTGGAATCTTGCAGACGGTGGCTGGGTGCCAGCCATAGCGCTGGTTACAGTTGGGAGACTGCACAAAGATGGCGCTGTCACTGAGGCATTCTGCGAAGACCTCCCCTCCAATGTAGTACAGCCGCACACCCCGCCCTAGAGAGATTCAGGTTAGCCTGGACCGGCTCTCTGGCCCCCACAGTGGTCCCGGCACCCGCCGCAGCGACCACAGGAGGCAGAGCTGCAGTCAACATTCCAGGTGACTGGTCTCTAGCAGCATCACCAGGCAAAGGGGACCCAGAGTCCAGGCCTAATCCCACCAGGAGGTGATGGCTGATGCTGGGCTGCTAAACCAGGGAGGCAGACAATGAGAGGAAAGAGCACAGGGTAAGTCTTAATGGTAGCCTCCACCAGTGATCTGCCACAGGCCTCAGCCAAGTTACTCAGCCTCAGTTTCTTCATCTGCAAGATGGGGATAATGATAATACCTACCTCATGGGTGCCCGGTGAGCAGCAGTTGTTGCTGCTACTATTAGGTCCCTTCCCCTTCCAACATTCAGAAACTCATAGTCAACCTGCAGAGCTCCTCAGGCAGCAGACACCCCAGGAGCCCTTCACTGCAGGCGTGGCTTGATTAACGCCACCCCATGTACCTTTCTCCTCTCGATGCGTTTTTCTAAACCATTCCATAGGTCTACATCATTTCATTTTCCTTCATCTCTTAAATCTACTCCAGATGGACAGAAATTATTTTTAAACTGGCCCTGCAATTCAAGCGGTTACATAAACCCTCCAACAATGAGTCTCTGCTCGGCCAGGGGATGTACTCTTCTGCCTGGAAGGCCTCTGTTCCCACTCCAGGAGGGGAGAGGCCCTGAGGGCCGGGAAATGGAGCCAGATTTCACAGGCGCGACGTGGAGCGGGATGGAAAGCAGGTGATCGGCTACAGGCCTGCCACCTCGTCCCACAGCTGTCCCCTGCCCCCACTCCCCTGCTCCGCCTGGCTCAGTGCTACAGGACTTGGCATCTCGAAGACTCCAGGGTGCCGGCAGACCCGGGGGGGCCCCAGTATTACATCAGTCAAGAGCAGGAGGCAGAGGTGGAGGTGGGAGGACAAGATCCAAAGAACAAAAATGTTTGTTTGGGTAACTTTTAAAATACTATTTTTAGATATACAGAAGTATGGAGTGAGTAAACAAACCTCTGTGTATACCACTGCGGGTCTTTCTAAAACAAGTGGGAGGCTGTCTGGGAAGGGTACGGGCTTGGGGCGGGGGGCTCTATGTCACCCACTGTGTCACACAACTGCTGTGTACCCTCTGCCCCTCACTGGGCATCAGGTTATTCCCTGGAAAATGATCCCACTGGTGCAGGCCCATGGCTTCCCAACTTTTAACTGGAAAACCCTCTCTCTACATGAGATCTTCTGTGAAGGCCCACGATACGAGCAAGAGCAGAGGTGCTCTGGTTCACATGGGCCCGGACGCCTGCTTCCCCACTCAGCTCTTGAGTTTGCTCTAGAGCCCCTCGGCCACCGTGGATGAACTGAACAATGTCTGAGAATACCCACCCTCTCTACTCCATCTCTACGACCCTTCTAGGTGACTGGATCGCAAAGTTGTGAACATCCTCAGCATGACAATTTTATGAACAAACTGAGGGACACACATCAAGGCTTCACCTTCCCTATACTAAGTGATATTTTGCCACAGGCTGGGGCTCAGGAGACAGTGTTAGCAGCCGTGCTGTCCTGGCCGCAGGCAATGAAAGTGAAAGAAAGTGAAAAGTGCTCAGTCGTGTCCGACTCTTTGTGACCCCATGGACTATACAGTCCATGGAATTCTCTAGGCCAGAATACTGGAGTGGGTAGCCTTTCCCTTCTCCAGGAGATCTTCCCAACCCAGGGATCAAACCCAGGTCTCCCGCATTGCAGGCAGATTCTTTACCAGCTGAGCCACAAGGGAAGCCCAAGAATCCTGGAGTGGGCAGTACCTATCATCTTTTCGCCTTTTCTAAGTTCCTAGGACAATTATATATGAAATGAACAAATGAAAGCTCAGTCCTCCAAGACAGACTATCTACCTGTCTGCGCTCTGTACTTTAAGGGTATTTTTATTAAGAGAATGGCACAGTTGCCTTTCTCAAGAAATCCAAGGGTCTTCCTCTACTGCTTTCAAATTTTCAGAGATGGTCTCTGCCCGAGGAGGGATGAACAGGCGACCTGGATTATACCTGTCTTACCCTAAGCAAGGTGACAAGGCCTGAGGGGCAGGTGAGGGAGGCGCGGCACAGCGGTGGCAGGTGGGTCCCCGCGGGGGCTGGGGTGGGCTGGGGTGTCGGGGGGAGGGTAGCGTGGCCGCCCCTTACCGATATGCCTCCGTGTCAGCTCCACAGCCGCGTTCCGGTTGACGTTGGAGAGCAGCCCCAGGCAGAAGCGCTCCGAGTTGGAGGGGTCGGTGAAGCCATCCACCGTCATGGACGGCTGGGAGGCGTGGAATGTCTCCCCGACGCGCTGGTTGAGCTCGTAGTAGGAGATGGAGCACCAGAAGGCCGGCTCACAGTAGGTGACGGGCTGCAGGTCTGAGGAGACAGGCCAGGCTGCTGGGTCAGGGAGTCCCCCCAGGCACTGGGCTCCTGGATGGGGTCCCCTGGATGCCCTGGAAGACTGTTTCCTCGCCTCTCAGAGGGCATTATGATCTCCCCACCCTTTTCCTGTGTAAAACTCACAGGATCCAGTGGGGCAGAACCCTTAGGTTTTCGGAGACGCATTCTGCCGGCCCTGGCACTGTTTAGTTTGAGCTCATAAAGGCCCTGCCCCGCCTGGCCTTAGGTCAGAGCCATCTTCAAGGAGGTGCCAGACCAAATCTGAAAGGCCCTGGGACCAACAGACACCTGGGCAGATGCACCACACAGGCCAGGAGCGGCCAGTGCAGTCTGGTCCCGCACCGGCCTTTCTTTCAAGGTCCCCATAGTAACCTTTTGGGGGGCTGATCTCTGCCCCCCAAAAGGGCCTGCAGCTGCTGGTTCTGCCTGATCATGTACCAACTCCTAGCCCATCTCACGGCAGTGTCCAGGCCTGTGAAACAGCCAGATGACGAGGCTGGTGCGACCCCGGGTGTCACCCGGGCTCAGCGGTTGCGACCACACAGGCACCGGCTGCCGTCTGTGGCGTGAGCTGGGTCCCTGCCACTGACCCCGGAAACTGTCCTCCACATGTGTCCAGAGGCCATCCACTGGGGCGGCTGAGACACACACGTTCACCTAAGAGAAACTCGGAATTTATCCCAGTTGCCAGCCTGTGTCTCAGTCAAGGGCACCTTAGAGCAAACTGCCATCCTGTGAGGGGTTGGTTCTCAGAAGAGGAAGGCACCCTGGAAACAGAGGTTTCCCCTCTCGTGGCCCCACATCGCCTTTCCCGTGACTCGTGCCACCTACAGCCATTCCAGGCTCCACACCTGCCCAGGAGCCCTCCTCCCGCCCGTCTCTCCATCATAGCTCATCTCAGGGTCCTACTTCCTGGCCAGGGGCCAGGCCCTCATCATTCCTCGTTTGCACCACTGCCTGCCCGCTTACATGACCCCCTGCCGCCCCCTCCGCACCCCAGTCACCCCTTCCAGCCAGGCACTGCTCCCGGGACCACATCCTGCACTCTGCCCCCTTGAATCCCGTGTGCTGGACAATCAGGGAGTTTGCTGCTCTCAATGCTCCATCGCAGAGCATGGAGCATCACCCTGGCTCTTATTAATACATATATACATATACACAGACGGTCATTCAGGGTGCATCTCTGGGGAGCTGGTGAGACCAAGTCTCAGCCCTGGCCCGAGACCCCTGCTCACTGCCCGCCAGGCAACTTCCCAGAGCCCACGAGAGCCCACGAGAACCTCTGCTCAGCTCCCCAGGCCGCTGACAGTGTGAGAAAAACCCAGAAGGTGGGGCCAGGTCTCCCTGCTGGGCAACGGGGCCCTGACCTCCTTCCAGGGTCAATGTCCATGATCCCATCTAAGGGTAAAAAGAAGGTCAGCACACACAGGAGGAGCTGAAGACCGGTGACAACCCTGCCCTTGCCACACCCAGGAAGAGTCGGCCGGAGGGTCAGGACATCTGACCACGTTTCTCCACCTCAGCACTATCGAGATTCGGGGCCGGGTCATTCTGTTTGGGGAGAGACGGTTCTGTGGGCTCCAGGATATGTGCGGCACCCTTGGCCTCTAGATGCCGGCAGACCACATCCGTCTCGCCCTCCCAGCTGTGACAGCCAGAAGGGCCTTCAGACATTGAGAGAGGTCTTCCAGGGGGCAAAATAGCCCCCAGACGACAGTCACTGCCCTGAATGTTTGACCAGGTCATGGAGCCCAAGCTTCAGGCCAGACACAGAGCAGCTGTGTGCTGCTGAGCAAAGCAGTTTAGCTTGGAGTTTCAGTGTCCACATCTCCCTGGGGCCACCCGAGTGGAGAACCTCCTTTCTCACCCGGCGCTGTTTTTGCATGGACTGAGAGAATTCAAGTGGAGAGCAGGGCACGCATCAGACACTCAATAAATGGTGTCTATAGCAATTAGAATAATTTTGGTTGTTCAAACTTGAGAACATCCTATTCTTGGCCTGACCTCCAACCAAAGGGGGCAAAGTGTCCTTGCTCCTCCTTCTCCTGCCAGGGTGGAGCAAGGGAAGAGGAGGGAAGGCAGGGTGTCCAGGCTACTTAATGGCGAAGGGGGTTTGATGGGGGCAGGAGCGACCACAGCCCGCGGCCAGTACCCTGGAGGCTGGACTGAGCCATGTCAGCCACATCTGGCTCTGGCGTTGCTCGATGTTTGACATTCCAGTGAGATAAGTTATATTCTAAACAATGTGCTCACTAAAATGTGAGCTATGTTGCTTTGGAAATCTTAAGAAAAACAACCACCACCACCTAAGAAATCCAAGTGCACTCCAAGCCTTCAAAGTGGCCCGGCAGCGTGTCAGATCCAGAAGGTACTGGGGAAGCACGGCAGGCCCCACTTCCCAGAGGCAGGCTCTGCTGACTTTGCTGTGCAACCTCAGGGACATGACGTCCCTCTCTGGCCGCAGTGGCCCAGTCTGAACAGTGATTGCCGTGTACTGGAAGCCACCGAGAGCAGACTCTGAAGGTCATGGGTCACCCTGAAGAGGCAGCCTTGGCCTCCCTAGCCAAGTACAGAATAGCGTCCTCGTCCTCAAATGATAAAGCCAAGTCCAAGTCCTGGGCTTAGTCCAGGCAGAAGGCAGTGAGCCAGGATCCCAGGAACACTGACCCAGTCCACTTGTCAAAAGAAGGGAAGTCAGCAGGCCACCTGCTGGGTAACACGGGGCCAGAACGCCATTCTGGTGATGTGTAGGCTTTGAGGTGTCTCAGAATCAGAGAGAGACTTGGAGTCCTCGCCAGAGGCTCTCCCAAGCAGATCTGAGCCCTTATCTAAACATCCCTGCAACTCGCAGACGTGCACCAAACAGTGCTGTGGAAAACACAGGATGCAGGAGCCTGACACATAATTAAGCAGATGGTAGTTTGGGGAGTGGAGCCGTCAGGCCAAGGCCAAGTCTGAAGGCTGCCATTTCAGAGAGGGCTGTCTGGACGAGCTGACCCACGTTCAGAAGCAGCACCCCAGCCGTGCACTTACTGTGGTCTGCAAACAGCTGCCAGTCGGCCCGGCCTTTCCCCTCTCCCCTCCCATCGTCGCTCAGGGCTTCCTGCAGGCACTTACGCCAGGGGAGCTGCACGCCCAAGTACGCCCCCCTCCAGGGCTCTGCCTTGAATGGTGCTTTATTTTCAAACTGCATGTCCGCCCTCATTTCTTTTCCTAGTAAAGGACTTATCCACACCATGGTTCGGAACAAGACCAAGTCAGGACCCTGGGAAAGAGAGACTATAAACAGGCTAACCATCAAATTAGATAGCTACTTAAACAGCACTCAGCTTGGCTCTGAGCTTCCTAGCAGACAAGGCAAAAAGGGGGCATGACATGCGACCTGGCTCTGGTTGGCAAAAAGAAAATTCTTACCAGTTCTATAGGGAAAATAAAGCTTGTCCTGGCACTAAATCTTAAAATAACTCTTCAGTGAGGCCACTTCTCCCCCACAATAGTCAATACAGTCAGCCAAGCCACCCTGGATTCAAGAGGGTCCCAATAAATGCAGAAGCAATTTTATATAAGGCTGCTTCTGGGGGAAAAAACTCTGAACACATATGGCTCACAGGCTCCTCCGGGAGGACAGGGCAGGGTGACCTGCCCCAGAGAAAGCGGTTTCGCTTCCCCAGACCAAGGACTCCACACACCTGGTGTGGCAGCTGACGGCACACGCCCAAGGCCTTCCCTCCACACGGCTCTGCTCCCAGTCAGACTGCTGAGTTTGTGCTAATCCCTCTTCCTGTGGCAGAGGTGTTGCAGACGCAGGAACCTCCCGCTCCAGCCGCTCTCGGCCCCCAGCCCCCACTGCTGCGGTGAGGGCCAGATTCCTCGAGGGGCAGGGGGCACTTAATTCTCCACTGGCCCCCTGCCAGCCTAACGCACTGGCTGGCTCTGGTTCTGAGCCCAATTCCAAGCTGGCATGGACTTTCTGTTTTGTTTAAGGGAAAGAAAACAGAATAAAACCCAGAAGGCAACACTTGGATTAAGGGATGCCTATTAAAAACACGTGCAAGAGATCCAAATCCGGGAAAGGAAAGGGGGGAGGCCCGAGCGGGGCAATTAGCTTTCCGCTATACGTCGAGCGCAGGGAGCGGGTGAAGAGCGGGCGCGCTGATGCGGCAGAGCTAAGGTCAGAGTGCCAGCACCCACCTCCATCTGGGCCCTGTGGAAGAAGACTCCACACCTAGGCCCCATCTGCCTTCCCACTGCCTGCACTGCTCGCCCCCCTCATCTGCTGGGACACGACCTTCACGGCCCAGCTCAGGTGGCTGTGAAAACATTCTCTCATCCCTGGTGTCTGAGCCACCTGCCTACCTAAAGGTCAGGTCCCTGCCAGCCCAGGACAGTCATCCCAGCAGCTAGGCACCAATTCCAACTGATCTTGCGAAGGATTAGGCAACAAGCCCACTTTTACCCAGAAAGGACCCCTGCTCTATCAACCTAGGACCAGTCTACTGAGACCAAGAACAACGGAAAGTCTCAGAGCTGGACGGACGCCCAGGAGTCTGACGGTCCAGCCAGCAGTTGACTTCCTGCCATGAAGACGTTCGCCTGTGGTGTCCCGAGCTTATGGAAGACGAGAGCTCAACGTGGCCTTGGAAAAGATACCTGGGATCGGGTTTGGGTTGTAGGGGGTCCCCTGCCCTCTCTTGAGGGGTCAGGGGTCTTCCTGCGACCTTGGCCACCAGGGCCCCCTTCTCCCAGCAGGAGGAGAAGGCAGCCTCAGTCCAGGGCCCTCTGGGAAACCATCACCTCCTTCAACTCCAGCTCAGTTCCTGCCCCTGGACACTCCCTGGTACCTCACTTCCCCCAGTCAAAGCCTCTCCAGAGATGTCTCACTCTAAAGCAAAGAACAACTTCCTCACAGGCAGGATCTGGCTCGTTATCTCTCTCCACCTCCCCCCAACCCCTGCATTTGCTCCAATCCTTGACCTAAATCCTTAGGAAATTCCAGGTGACTCATCCAACACAATGTGTAATAACAGGAACCTCACCTGCTCACATCCCTTCCCTGCACAACAAAGCCCTGGGATCTCCCCAGAGCCTGCCGCTGGCCAGAGGCTGAGCTGGCTCTCAGTCACTCCTGGGGCTCCCCCATGAGGCACCCCAAGTGGCTTCACTGTGGCCAGAAGCTCAAGCTTTTGCCTGGAGCAGGAAAGAAATGAAGATAGTAGCCAGATGTCCTATGCCTGCTTTCTGTTTGTATAGTAACTTCTTTATGAGAACTAATAGGTGTCCTGAGATGCCCAGATGTCTCCGGGGAGAACCCGCCGTGTGCCCGTCGGCATGCTGCGGTTTGGGACATGCGGCCGTGAAAGAGGAATGCAGGGGTGGGGGCTGTGTGCTGCCCCACCCCCGCTTTTATCTGCCTGCAGCCCACTGCCGAGGACTGGAGTCCCCTCTCCTGCCCACACCTGCTCTCCAAAGGATGCCCTTGAACCCTCGAGGAGCTCTCTCCTTACACCTCACTTGGCATCTCCACAGAACCTGCCCACCCCCTGCCCTCAGCACCTCTCTCCCCTCTGACTGTTGGGCCCCATCCTCCACCTGATCCCCAAGCCTCTTCCCGAGGCACATCTCGTGAGTCCATCCTTAGGTCTCCCTCTCCATCCACTCCCAGGACTTCAGCCAAAACTTTGTCAGTGTTTCCCAAGTGAGGACTATAGAATGGTCCACGGGATCCTAAGAAAGAGGTGTTCCAACAGTGGTCGGATCCCTGGGAGAAACGCTGGACCAGCCAGGCCTTCTTTCTGCAGGACTCTCAGAGGCTGTACGCTGCGAGTGCCCTGGGGGACCCCAGGAGCGAGCACAGGACAGGCTTTCCAAACTCATCTGATGACAAAATCATGTCTCTGACCCCATGATGGGCAAGGCTATCACACATGCTAATGGCTCTGAAGCTGCACCTCCAGCCATGGCCTCTCTCCTGACTGTCCCGCTGCTTCCTGGACTCAGGTGAGTAGAGGCGCCTCCCTGTCACCCTCCATGCCAAACCCTGTCCCTCATCTCCTGGGGTCCGGCCGCAGTGACACGGAAGCCTCCCGGTCTTCCCAGTTAAAGCTGGTCAATAAATGCTGCTGATTTAGGCCCATGGTGCTTGCAGATGCCTTCTCCCGTTCTGCTTCCTTTCTCTAAAGCGTTCATCTCAGCCTCCTCCAGTGCTACAGCTTCCTAAGTGGGTTTTTTGGGAGGGGTGGGGCAGGGGTGGTAGCTCCAGCAATTTCTCCTAAGATTTAAATTCCACATAGTGCCCAGATTAATCATTATGAAGCCACCATCAGATAAGCGCCCAAAACTCAAAACCCACCATCTTGCCTTATCCTGTAGGCAAGACGGGGCTACGGAAGTGTGGCCTTCTGCACTCTTTTCTCAGCCCTGCCAGCCCCCTCAGCCTCGTCTCCACTGTGCCTCCCACAAGCCAACCCACCACATGGCCAGCCATCCGCAGAGCTCGCCCGCCCTTGCACCGGCAGTGCCTTGCCCTCCGATTCTGCCTGTCCCTCAAGGCCCAGCTCACACGGGCCACCACAACTCTGAGGTCTCTGCACCCTGCCTGGCACATGCAGTTCCCCTGTCCTGTGTGTGCTGGGCACAGCACATCACCGGTGACAGACACCTCCAGCCACTCCACCAGACAGTGAACGTTTGAGGGTCTTCAGCTCTGGACCCCCAGCATGGGTACATACTAGGAACTCAGTGAATGAGTGAGTAAATACGGAGAAGACACTGACCACCCAGCATGATGTCCCCACTGGAATGCCACCATTCCCTCCTGTAAGCCCTCAGGGTATTTCACCTGCACCTACCTCTTGTTTTATATAAAAAGTTATTTACAGTCCTCCTTATTTATCCCAACAAGGCGGACAACACTTTGATGTCAGGGTCTGGGGCTCCTCTTTGAATTCCCCTACCTGGGCTGGTATACAGAGACCAAGCAGGAAGTGCCAGCAAATGGCTGAGTGAGGAAGAGACAGGCAAGCAGGCAGGGGTCCCCGCCAGGGACGACATGGGACACCAGACCCTCAGTTCCCTCCCTGAGCCGAGTTCTACTGAGTGAGAAAGGGGAGAGCTGGTCCAAGTGGCCGAGCATGGCAGGGTCCCGCTGCATGGATCCCTGCAGCCTGGATCCCCGAGGCCTGAGGTCCGCACTTCCCAGCTGTGTGGATGGGACAAGTACATTAACCAGTCTGTCCCTTGGCTTCCTGTTCCACAAAATGAAAACTGTAGCACTACCACCTTATTCAGCTGTCACGAAGATTCAGCTAGCACGCAGGAAGTGCTCTGAACAACACTCAGTAAACAGCGAGTTCTCAAGAAATGCCAGCCATTATCATCACCATCCTCTTATCTCCATCCAGCCGTGATGCTAAGGCGATGAGACTGTAGGGTCCTATCGATGGTTTTGAGTGGGCGAAGGCTGGGGTTCGAGGGCTCATCAAGCAGAAAGGAAGCCAGGCCTGTCCGCACCCGAGTCTCACCATGAGTCCTTCATGACTCGTCAGCTGACTCGTGCCCCCATTCACATCTTCCCAGCAGAGGGGCACCCCTCTCTGTCCACCGGGCTTGGAGGCTGTTCCTTCATTTGGAAGAGATGGCCTCAGAAGTCCTGACCCTTAGACAAGAGGCCGAGGGACAGGGCCGCAGGCCGGGAGGATCGTGCCAGTTGGGCACTCTGCCTTGGGGCCAAGTTCAAGGACATGCTGTCATCCTGGTCTACACAATCTCGAGGGGAACGCAGAGCGAGCACCCACCCAGGACAACTTGCAGTCCGAACCACAAAGTCAGGCAGTGGGGTTGCCGGGTCAAGCACCAGCTCATGTCTGTGGACTGAAAGGGCTGCCGTGGTGGGGTCAGAGGGGTCATCCTCCAAAGCAGAAAGCCCAGAGTGAAGCTCACAGTCATGGCCTTCAAGTTAACATGAGCTTCCAGCCTTCAGCGTTTATGTTGAATAACTCCATCAGTCCTTTCACATTGGGAACATACACCGTGGTATTATTTTACAAAGATGCTAAAACAGATCCCCCAGTCACATTTCACAGTGCCCACTTGTCAGCCGTATTAAAGGGTTTTCAAGCAGCTCCCACATTCCAAATGATGACTCTTCATCTGATGCTATCAGTCAAGGACTGGGAACAACTGGGAACAGAAGCCAGGCCAATCCACTCTGATTCACCAAGTTTGGATATTAGCGCCTCCTTTCCCTGAGCCCCAAGTCAAGTCCCAGCAATACAGGCCAGAACAAAACCAAACTCACATTTTTCTAAAGCTACCAGACCAACTCAGGAAAAAAATTCCCCTAGATGAGAACTGAACAAATATTTCATTTGTTTTGAGCCCTCTGGCAGGCCCCACACTGAAGCCAAAAGATGCTCCTGGATTAGAAAAGCAAATCTCACAAAAACGACCCAGAAAGCAAACATCTGAGGGAAGGTTGTGGAAATGATGGCCCAGCCACTCCAAAACATCATGAGATGATGCAAGATGATCAATGAGACATCTAAGCATGGAAATGTGTTTACAAAATAACAAGATAGAAGGAAAAAGTGAATATGAAGTATTCTCTCAAAGGCAAAGCACAAATATATGTGCTTGATCCAAAAACATCAGAGGACCAAGATAAAGGAAACACATGTGCGTTAGGGTAGAGGGATTATGGGTAACTGTGCATTTTGTTTTTTAATTCCTTATATGGTACCCTTTTAATTAAAAATGACATCACTGTCAGATGAGGTGCTCAGATGAAATCCAAGCAAGTGTATCTGAAACAAGTCCCCGCCAGCTGGGGGTTGTAGTCTGCAGCACTGCCCATGGCTTTGCATCAAACCACACACGGATGCTCACCGACCACAGACCCTCATGTTTCTACAGCACAAGATTCAGGGGATTTTCATTCACTCGTGTCTAACCGCCTCCCCGGGGAAATACAAACCTGGCCCACGGCTGCCTTTCCTGCCACCGCTGTTCTCAGGTTTCCCATCCTGTGGGTGACCCCAGAAGCTATGCAAGCAGAAACCTGATGGGTTGTGCTGGGTGGATGGTGGGGGCCGGGGGCGGAGCTTCACCTTCAGGGCCTCCTCCCGACACTGAGCACCAGCCAGGGCTACAGCTAAAGGGGGTTCAAATCATACAGACAAGGAGCTACTTACCCAAGTTATTGTGTGTTGGGGACATCGGATTCGGGGAGAGGTTTGGAGAACCTGCGAGGTAAGACACTGCTGTGAGACGTCAGAAAAGCCTGCTGGCCTGGGAGCCAGATGACAACGTGTACATCACAGCGGGGCGGGGAGAAAACCCCCGGCTGAGCCTCCACGGCCCAGGAGAGGGCCGCACCTCCCTTCCCTGGGTCCCAGCTTCTTTATCTGTGCAACCAATAGATGAGCGGATGACCTTGGAGTCTTTTCCACAACTCGAGGGTCTGATGCATCTAAGCAAGCCCACAGCATGCGGTTGCTGCGGTCCCAGCCTGCGCGCACAGACCCCACACTGACACGCCCTGTTAACTGAGGGACAAAAGGAGCAGGAAGACCCTCTCCCCAGCCGCCCAGACCCCTCTCTGCTCTCAGAGCTCAGGGTCTGCAAATACCAATGCAGGCATTCCCAGGTTTCAGGAAACGCACCCAGCTGCCTCAGACACCCCACAGCTCAGCCACCAGACTGACGTTTTATGCAAAACATGATGCTACACACGGGGAAAAGTCCTAACTACCCAATTCTTCCTACTCTATTATCTTTACTCATTCTCCTGGTAGGTGGGTGGGTGTGTGCAGACCCACACAACATCAGCCTTCAGAAAACCAAGCTATCGCTTTTCCAAAAAGCAACACTGGGCTGGTCCCTCCATTGTCCCTGCACCCATGGGGCTCCAGCTCCAGAGAGTTGCTTGTTTCCTGATAGTCCTTTGCGCCTGGCTCCACTCCCTGAAATCTCCAATCCTCACCACTGGGCCTTCAGCTTAGGCTGCCTTGAGCTGTGAGCGGGGGTCTGCTCCTGCCCCTCAACTCAGCTGTGACCTCCTTGAGGACCAAGGGGGAACCATGGGTTTCACCCCTCACACCCAATCTTCTGGGGGATGTGGAAAAGTCACAGAAAAAGCAGAGCTTTCAAATCTTCCATGGTATCTGGACATAGCACCACGTAGCCATGGGTCTTTGGCAAAGTGGTTCAAACACTTTGAGCCTTGATTTTTTTCCCCTCAGGTATAAAATGGCAATGATACCATCTACTGTGTGATGTGTAGAAATGAAGCAGAACGGTGCACACAAATATGCCTACACCATGGCTTGTACACAGGAGGTGGTTAGTAAGTGTTGGTCTCCTATTTCAGGCTGGTCCAAATCATGGAGACCCAGGAAGTGGGACCTTCTCTCTGGTCTGAACAGACATGCGCATATATCTGGGGAGACATGGGGCTGGACAGGGAGAGCCTTGGGCCCCAGCTGAGATGCTCCTCCTGTCTGCTGTCAGGGAAGTCAAGCCCATGAGCAACTGGACTGGTCTGAGTGAAGAGCAGAGAGTAAATGGGAGACCCCACCCAGCCACCCGTCACGGGCTGGCTGGGCTCCACAAAGCCCAGGGCTCATATTCAATAAACATTTATGTCCACAACAGGGTCCTACAGGTACACGACGGGAGGAGATGAGGAAGGGAGGACAGAGAAAGGAAGGGGAGACACAAGAGTTGAGAGGGTGAAAAGGTGGGCTTGTCCCATGTAAGACCTTCTTCTCCTTTGGTCTGTTTGCACAGGCAGACTTTGTGTTACTGTGCTTTGCAGATGCAGTGCTGCATCCAGCCAACACACGGGCACCATTTTTCCAACAGCATTCAATGATTTCATGTCTTTTGTCCCCTTCTGAAAATTCTCACAATGTTTCTAATTTTGTAATTATTATATTTTTGATGGCAATCTGTGATCTTTGATAGTTACTACTGCAAAAAAGATTTTGACTCATTGAAGGTTCAAATCATGGTTAACATTGTTGAGCTACCAAGTATTTTTTAATTAAGGTGTGTACACTACTTTTTTGGACATAATGCTATTGCACACTTAACAGACCAGGACAGTATAAACGTAACTTTTACACGTACTAGGGAACAAAAAATTTGTGTAACTTGCTTTATGGTGGTTATCTGGATGTAAAACCACAGTATATCAAAGGTTTGCCTGTAATCCTTCCATAAACCTGAAGAGTAGCGAGGAGGGAAGCAGGCAGGAGAAGAAGAAACACAGCATCTGCAAAGATGCTGCTCAGGGGGCTAGTTTCCCATGCCAGCATTTAAAGATGTGGGCTTACAGCAGGCACTTGGCATCAAATACAGGTCTCCGATGCATTCTGACTGGGTTCACACCATCATCCACTCATCAGTGGTATGTGGAGGTATGTGGCACGATGCCCAGGCTATATATCAAGTGACCACATTTACAATAAACATGCACGTCCCCTGCATCCTTCTTTCGGGAACCGCACTCTCTTCTGGGCTATGTGCAGGGCAGGTGGCCCGACCACATCGGACGGCTCTGCGTACCCAAGGCATGCCTCCCATCATTGGAAGGGAACATCTGCTTGGCTCCCTCCTCCTCACCCAACCACATGCAACGCCATGCACGTGTGATGTGGCAGCTGGGGTTCAATTCAAGAAGCCGCTGGTCTGAGGCCAATTTGGTCCCAGAACAAATGAGGTGGGAACATCTGGAGATGTGCCTGGAGATGACTGGGCTGGGCCCCTCATGGCAGGAACACATAGATCACATTTGGGCATCACACAAAAATAGATGCTTCAGGGCCTTGCAAAGATCTTGCCTCTGTTCCAGCGCTCCTGAGCTGTTTCAGGTGATGAAGCCCACCCTCCATCACACTGCCAGCAGCATCTCATCTGCTTTCAGCCTGCAGGGGCTCCACGTCAGCCTCTGGCTACACCTGAAGCTTTGAATGACTGGCCCTCCTGTCTCTGGAGGAGGATGCTCTAGCCACACGGAGCTCTCACCCACCCCAGAACTCACCAGCTCTCCTCCCCACGGCCCCTCATGACTCTGCCTGGCATGCTGCTCTGCCTGTCCTGGCAGCCTGGCCAAACCCTATATACTTCCAATACTCAATGCAGGAAAAGCCTACACCGCAAGCTGCTGCTCAGTCCCCCAGCACTTTGTCCCAGGCTGGGTGGCACGGCCCTGTTCCGTGCCACATAGCATCTTCCATCAGGGCATACAAGAGACAGCATGGTAACTGCGGGCTGTCTTGCTGGTCTCCCCCACACACCATGAGCCACTCAGGCTCCTCCTCTATCCCAGTTCTGGGCCCATAGTGATTGCTCAGTAAATACTGGATGGAGGGACAGAGAGAAGGATGGAGAGAGAAAGTGGGGAGAAGGGAATACAGAGAGTGAGATGGAGGAACAGAGGGAAGGATGGAGAAAGTGGGGAGAAGGGAATACAGAGAGCGAGATGGAGGGACAGAGGGAAGGATGGGAAAGGGCAGGCACTCAGGACGAGGAGCAGAGACTCCACAAAACTCTGACCTGCATCCATGCTGTGGTTCATCTGGTGGTCACTGGTCTCTCCATCTTCACTCAGGTAGCCTGGGGGTGGGGTTTCTGGGAATTGGAAGGAAGGTGGTTCATTACATGGCCTCCGGTTTGGCTCTTAAGCCACCCTTTGCAAACTCATAGCTTCAGGCCACTACGCCGGGGGCGGGAGCTGAAGGCTGGGCTTCGGACCCCTGGCTCTCACTGTCCTGGCACACTCATCCTCCCGTGTTCCCACCTGAATCGCTCTGAACTTCGTTCACACTGTCTGACTCCCAGTCTGAAGTGCCTATTCCTACAGCCTCTGTGGGCCTAAACTTCTCCCAATCCCTGAAGACCAGGTTTAAGCCCCGCTCCCTGCCCTGCCCTCCCCCACCCCCGCCACCTGGCAGTGAACTCACCTATCTCTGAGGGCAACTGCCTCAAACCACCCTCTGGCTCCACCACCCACACCCGTACCATGATCTGCCGGCTCTTGAGGGGACATCTCAAGCGGGATGCAAACTGCATGAGAGCAGACTGCCATGCATTCCTCTCATTGAGCTCAGGCCCTGACTGACTTCTCTGCTTTGCTGAACAAAGAGAGTAGGCAACCCACCCCCTAGGGACCAGAGCCACCTGTGACATGAAAGGCCGGGGCTGTAAAGCAGGTCCTCCCTTAATGCTCTGACCCACGCACACAGCCTGCGGTCAACCTCAGCACAGTGAGCTCATTTGGGACCAAAGGCTAGTCCAAAGTAGATGGCTCCGAAAGGAACGCGGCCCATCTCTGCCCCAGCTACCCTAGTGCAGGGTCTGGCCAAGCACTGCCAAGCAGTTTTCCTGGACTCCTGGAGTTCTGGTGATTCACACATTATTTGCATGTAAATGATGGGCTTCTAAAAACATTTACACTCTGACAGCACAGCCCACTTCTCCCTTTAGAGTAAAACCTCCCACCCAGGCTGGAACCCTCCCAGGGCTTACTTACAGGGCCCTTCTCCACACGCTGCCCGGCCCTTGGCCCCGGCTCGGCCCACTGCCTCCGCAGCCCCCAGACCTTGGGGGATCCTGCCTGAACTCCAGCCCCAGGGCCCGGAGGGTGGTGAGAGAAACACAGCCTCGCTATTTCCGCTTCCAAAATAAATGACTGCACCGAGGCCGGGCGGAAGGGTCACGCCGCCGCTCCTCCATGCCAAGAAAAGCATCATTAGTGAGCGGGGAGCCAAGGCCACGGATCCTCTCCCCACAGGGACGCGGGTCTGAGTCAGGGGCCTCGGGCCAGCGGGTGTGCGGAGATGGGGTGACAGGGCCGTCCCGCGCCCGCCTCCGGGGCTGGCCTCACTGCTTATGGGTGCCTACCTGGAATATTGCTCTGGGGCTCGATGCCGGCAGGGAAGTTAGTGTTTTCGGGGATGGAATGGCTGTAGTCATCCAGCGGGGGGAACTCGGCCGGGATCTCTGTGTGGCGGGGCACCAACACAGGAGGTAGAACTGTGCGGAGGAGACAGAGGAAGGAGGGTCAGGGTGGATGCCAGGCTGGACTGAAGCCCCGGCACCCCCAGATGCACCAGAGGCCCACCCTCAGGAAGAAGAGAGGAAGGCAGGGGACGGGGAGAGGAAGATGCGGAGGAGAAGGATGCCCAGTAGACACCTGCAGACCCCACAGAGGAGGCCATACCTGGGGTCTCTACCCTCTGATAGTGGTAGGGATTCACGCAGACCTCGTCCTTCTTCATGTTGAAGGCGAACTCACACAGCTCCATGGCCCGCAGCTCGTGGTGGCTGTGCAGGTCGGGCCACCGCCACAGGCGGCAGTAGATGACGTGGGGGAGCCCCTTCCGGTGGGACACCTGCAGCCGGCCATCCAGGGACCTGCCAGGACGGACAGGAGGAGCAGAAACGGACAGTGAGGGGGATCCGGCCTGCCTCCTCCCCAAGGCCAGCCCGCCGAGCTCCTGGGAGCCTGGCGGAGACTCAGAAAGCTCCCCCCACAGCCAGCGCTTGTCCGGCTCGCAGGCAGAGGGCTTGCAGATCAGAGAAGCTCTAGGCGTGCTGGGAGGGGTCCAGGAGAAGAACAGAGGCCCACCCGGCAGGCCAAGGGCTCCTGGGCTGGCAGAGCAGACCCCGGAGCCACCAGGCCGCGGGATGACTACCCTCCCCGACCTTGAAGGGACGGCACTGAACTGTGCTCTGCAAAGGCCAGGCCAGGCGGAGGTGGGCAGAGGGGCCAGGGCTGAGCTAGAAGACGGGAGCTCTTCAGGAGCCGACGTGAGGATGCAGTGATGCCGCAAGGAGGATGACGGCGCGCAGCCCGTCTCCAGCGGCTCTCTATCCTCACCCAGTTCCTTCCTCAAACACAAGAAAACAAGGGGGAAAATCCCTGTTTCAGCTGGGGTCTGTGATGAGGTGGGGAGCGAGGGAGGGACATGAAAGGGAACTGTAACTGGTCAGGGCCTACACAGCAGGCCTCTCAGGAGCCCCTTTCTGGCCGGTGGCCCAGGCGCCCGGTCCACGGCGCTCGCCTAGCTCAGAGCTCAGGCCTACATGGTCGTGTGTGTGCAGAGCTGCGACCGCACTCCAGGCCTGGTTCTCCTCGGTCCCCAGCCCAGCTCGGCTCAACCCACCACCCACGGCAGTGTCCTGTCCCTTTGCAAGCCTTGTTTTCTGTGGTGACTTGGCCTGTGAGCAGTTGACCTAGTGCCCATCACACCCCCTCCCCAGAGTAAAATGTGGTCCTTGATGGACCAGTGGCGTGTGTCCACAGGAGCTCTTCTAAAAGGCAAAACCAGAAAGCCTACTCCAACCCATTACATCAGAATCTTCCTCTAAAATCTCCAGGTCATCGGCCCAAAGGAAAGTTGGAGCAATGCCATAGGCCGTGACGACTGGGGAGCTCGAGTGGCATGAGCACCATCGGCCAAGAGTCAGGTGGGAGACAGGCGGCTTCTGAAAAGATGCGAGACTTCGGGGACAACCAGGATTAGACGGGTTAGGAGAGTCCATACACAAAGAATTCTTTATCAAGGGATTTCCCTGGTGGTTCAGGGGCTAAGATTCCATGCTCA
The DNA here is from genome assembly GCF_032452875.1 of Bos javanicus. Classification (NCBI taxonomy): domain Eukaryota; kingdom Metazoa; phylum Chordata; class Mammalia; order Artiodactyla; family Bovidae; genus Bos; species Bos javanicus. Next base: position 13,989,309 of record NC_083877.1, on the reverse strand, counting down.
CAATGCAGGGGGCCCGAGTTCAATCCCTGGTTGGGGAACTAGATCCCACACACCATCAACTAAAGGTCCTGCCATAACTAAGACTTGGAGCAGCCAAATTACAAAGAAGAAGAAGGGAAAAAAAGGAATGCTTTATCTAACAAGCGTTTCATGAGCTCCTACTTTGTGTGGCATTAGGGATACCGTGGTGAGGGAAAGAGGAAAAGAGCCCACAAAGCGGTCCCGGCTTCCACAGAGCTTCCATGGGCAAGGCGGACGTTAATCTACTAATCAGGTCAGTGACAATGATAAGCGAAGAGCAGGGAGCTGCGAGCGCATACGACCCTGGGGATGATGCTTCACGGAAGGGCGAGACGGGGCATCTCTGAGGGGACAGTGGTTGACCAGAAAGTCTAAAAGGCAAGTAAGCAAAGAGAGGAGGACATTTCGGGTAGAGAGATGAGCACGTGCTAAAGTTCCGAGAAGGTGGAAAGCACAATGTGGAGGGAGACCAGAATGGAGGCCAGAGTGGCCAGAGAGGACGGAGGCTGGGGCAGCAGGGAGGGGTGCCTCTGCAGGGTCTCAGATTCTGGTTCTGCCTTCTTCCTAAGAGCCACAGGAACCCTCTGAGATGTGTGTGTGTGCGTGTGTGTATGAAATTCTGGCTGTGGGGACAAGCGCACTGGAGGCAGCGGTGGTGGAAGAGTCAAGAGTGGATGAGATGGGGAATTCTCTGGTGGTCCAGTGGTTAGACGACTCCCTACTTTCACTGCTGAGAGCCTAGGTTCGACACCTGGTTGGGGAACTAAGATCCCACAAGCCGAGTTGCATGCCTCCCACCACAAAAAAAGAGTGGATGTGATGGGTGCTCTTATATATAGAGAGAGGCCCCCAAAGGCAGTACTGCCCTTCCTACAAGAAGGCTCATCCTTGGACTCCACTGGTCAGCGGACAGGACGTTTCTGATGGCTGGGCAGGGCTGGTGGAGAGGCATTTAAAGCTCTCTCTCCCTGCCCCCATTTGACTGAGGGTACCTGCTTTCCTGAATAAATGGAATTTATGGACACTGTGAGGGAGAGGCCTGCCAGATGCCACCAGAAGTACCAACCAAAGAGACAGAAACAGGAATCCAGGCAAACTCTCTGAGTCACTGGCCTGGGTAGGGTGAAGGATGGACAGAGGTCAGATCCAGGCTATGGCACAGGGGCTGCCGGGAGCTGCTGACTAAGGGCAACTCCAAGGGTGTAATTACCTCCCTGCTGTGGGGCCCCACACCAAGGAACCCCAACAGCCCCAAAACAGTAATTAGCAGGCAGAACGAGAGAAGACAGCCTGGGACTCGCCCCTGAGACACGGAAGGCAGACGGCCAGATGTGGAGTCATGAGACCCGGGGTCAAAATGAGGTTCTACTCTTCTGCTTGTGAGACCCTGGGCAAGTCTTGAGGTCTCTGGGCCCCTCAGTTACCTCATCTGTAAAATGGGAACATTCTGCCTCCACTGCTGCACTTGACCTCATGCAATTTTCAGTATCCACTCAAAAGTGCTTTCTGGGGGCTTCGCTGGTGGCTCAATGGTAAAGAATCTGCCTGCCAATGCAGGAGACACAGGTTGATCTGGGAAGATCCCACATGCCAGAGAAACTAAGTCTGTGCACCACAACTGTTGACCCTGTGCTCTAGAGCCTGGGAACCACAGCTGCTGAGCCTATCCACCCCAACAACTGAAGCCTACACACCCTAGAGCCCATACTCTGCAACAAGAGAAACCACTGGAATGCAAAGCCCCTGCTCACCATAACCAGCAAAAGCCCACATCCAGCAACGAAGACCTAGCAGAGCCAAAAATAAATAAATAAAATTATTAAAAAAAACAAAAAGTCCTTAGTGAAGTACCAAGCAATGAGCATTATTCTTCCACACCACAGCGGACCGTCTCCGAAGTCAGCCCTGGATAAGTGAGGTGGGCTGAGGGGGAGAAAAGCGGGGAGTGGGAGGTGACTATTGGGGATAGAGAAGGATGTAGCTGTTCCTATTGTCTTGAAAAGCCACTGTGTGCCCACAGAGAGGGACGTGGCCACACTCCCTCTTCAGTGTTTGCCAAAATCCCCCGAAGAGAGATAACTGAACGCCTGGAGTGGCCTCCACATGGAGAGTCCTTGGCGAGATGCTCAGCCTAGCAGGAAGGAGTGACTGTGCAGGGAGTCCCCCTTCCCTACCCAGTTGATGGAAGGCGTTTTTTTTCCTAAATGCAGCACTATTTACAATTGCCGGGACATGGAAGCAACCAAAATGTCCATTGATGGAGGAGGACTGGATAAAGAAGATATGGTGTATATATACAACAGAATATTACTCAGCCATAAAAAAAGAACAAAATAATGCCATTTACAGTGACATGGACGGACCCAGAGATTGTCATATTGAATGAAGTAAGTCAGACAAAGAAAGACAAATATTATATGATACCACTTATACATGGAATCTTAAAAAATGATACAAAAAAACCTATTTACAAAACAGAAATAAGAGTCATAGATGTAAAAAAAAAAAAAATAGTAATACAGGGCAGGAAGAGGGTGATGGTGGACAACAGGAGAGAAGGGTCCCCCTTTCCACGGGCCAGACAGCCTGAGAGAGTGAGCAGAAGGCCACGTTCCCATCAGCCGTGCACGGGGCCTGGGCCTCAGCAGGAAAGGCGGACAGGAAAGTCTGGGCACTCCTGGTGCAGAGGGGTGCCCACACGCCGCCCTAACGGCCTAACCCCCGGACCCCTAACAGCCAAACCAGAGACCCAGAGTGACCCAGGGTCAGGGGCCTGCAAGGGAGAGACGGGCGCAGAGTGGGCAGAAATGGGAGGCCGTGGACGCGCAAGGCCTGAGCATGCTACGTGGGGATTCAGCCCTTATGGGTCTGGGGAGTTGATGGTGGAGAAGGAGAGGCAAGGAGGGCAGAAGGCACATCACACTGGCAGGCAGAGGCCTTGGTGTCCTGACTCCTCATCCAACCCCTTCTGGGTTACACGGGTTGTTTTTTCTCAGGGCCTAAAGATCCTGGCTGTCTACCTGCAGTATTACAACAGACAAAGCTCAAAACATAAAGGAAGAAGCAAGGAGAAGGGGGTAGTGATCAACGGAAGGGGGTATGAGACTGGGAAGGCGAGGCAGGGGAGGGAGAGGGGACAAAGGACAGAGGATGGGAGGGAGGAGGAGGAGAGAGAGGAGGCAAGTGGTAGATGGTGGGAAGGAGATGCATGGAGGAAGGGGAGGGGAGGGAAGAGAAAGGAGGGGAGAGGAGGAAGGGGAGGGGAGGGGCAGGGGTGGGAGAGACAAGGAAAGTCTTTGGTCAAATACAACAAACCAGACGGATGCATTTCTCCCTGTCCTGCCCAAGACAATGAGTAGAAGAGCAGATCGGACAAAACTGGAAAGCAGCTGGCCAAATGGGAACAGACTTAGCAGAGTGATGTGAGCTGAGACCAAGCATCATCAGAGGAAGCCAACAGAAGTGATTCCCATTGGGCCTCAAAACCTGGGAAGACTCAGGAGTTGGAGGCACCACTCACGTGTCAAGACTCGGCTGAGAATAGGAAGATGGGGCTGAAGTCTGCAGAAGAGGCCGGCAGGTCCCAGCTCCTTCCCTGTCAGCCTCCCCACAAACAGGACCTCCCCAGGCCTGCCAGAGACAGGTCTGCTCTCTGTGGAAAATGATCCGGAGAGCAGGGCTCTGGATGGGGTCACAGGGCATAGCTGGGGGTGAAGTCAGACAAGGGTTAGAAACAGGATTTCATGAAGGCTCCCTTGTTCACCAGGCACCAGGACACTAACAGTCAGGCCCATGCCCCCACTCCCACCTGCAGAGGAATTAAACAGCTCAGCCCAGGAGAAAAGACCTGCAACACTGACATCTGGGGATCACCCAACAAAAAGACCCAGTTCCTGCAGGCCTGCCCTACAGGGAAGCCCATTTGCCAACAGGCCCCTCCCATTGCCATAGGCCAAGCAGGCACTCAGCTTTTCACTGCCACACTCTCTAATAGAGACGCACATCCGGAATCCCCACAGAGACAGACATAGTAGGGAAGAAAAAAGAAGTCTGAGACAATGTAGGGAGCAGGAAAAAACTTCCAAACAAAATGAAACAAAACAAAAACTACTCTCAGGGAGACAAGTCACTGGAATCCTAAAACAGGAACATTTGCAAACTATTGAAAACCATTCCTGGAAATAAAAAATAAGAATATGAAGGAAAAAATCAAGAGAGACTGAGTTCTTCATGGACTTCTTGAGTTTTTAAACTACATACATGAATTATTTTAAGAGTATAATTTTTTTTAAACCAAGGAAGGTACAATACCAGGTGCAGATCAGTGGACACTCAGAGTCCAGAAACAGCCACGTAGATACGACCCACTGGTTTCTGAAAAAGGTCCAAAGATAACTCAGTAGAGAAATAAGGGACCATTTTCAACAAACGGTGCCAGAACAACTGGACGGCCATATGCGAGGAAAATAAGATGCAATCTACACGTGTACCTTACACTGAAATTAACTAAGGTGGGTCATAATATAAAGCTTTAAACTATACAACTTCTAGAAGAAAACAGAGGACAGCATCTTTGTGACCTTGGGACAGGCAAAGATACTACATCAGAAACATATTCCAAGTTTTTTTAAAGTTGATGAATTGGACATCATCAAAGCCTAAGCCTCTGGTCTTTGAAAAGACTCTGTTAAGAGAATAAAAAAGACAATCCACAAATTAGGAGAAAATATTTGCAAAGAATATATTTGATGGGGCTTCCTTTGTAGCTCAGTCGGTGAAGAATCTGCTTGCAATGCGGGAGACCCCAGTTCAATTCCTGGGTTAGGAAGATCCCCTGGAGAAGGAAATGGCAACACATTCCAGTATTCTTGCCTGGGAAATCCCATGGACAGAGGAACCTGGTGGGCTACAGTCCATGAGGTTGCAAGAGTCAGACACAACTTAGTAACTAAACCACCAACATATTTGATAAAAGACCTATTTCCAGAATACATAAAGAACTCTGAAAACTAATAAGAAAACAAACAACCCAACTATTAAAAAACAAAACAGGTAAGTGACTTGAACAGACACTACACAAAAATATATAAATGTGGTGAAAAAAGGAGGATGAAAAGATGCTTGACATCACTAGTCGTTAGAGAAGTGCAAACTAAAACAATGAGATGCCACTCCATCATTATTAAAACAGCTGCTACTGAGAAGACTGCCATGTCCTGGCAGGGATGTAGAGCAACTACAACTTATATTGCTGGTGGGAATGTAAAATGGTACAACTACTTTGAAAAACAGTTTAGAAATTTTACAAAAGTTCAAAATATAAACCCACCATATGATCCACTAGGTCCGCTCCGAAGTCTTACCCGAGAGCAACGAAGGCATCTGTCCACACAAACGTGTGCACGAATGTTCATCCCAGCTGTACTCATCCAAGCCCCAAACTGCAGATGACCCAATGCTTCTCAACAAGTGAATGAACAAACACACTGAAACAGCCATACAAAGTCTAGCAACAAAAAAGGATGAACCACTGATACAAATCACGTGGATGAAGAGAAAAACAATCATTCTCAGCAAAAGAAGCCAGCTGTGATTCTGTTTGTATAACATCATATAAAGTCAACGGACAATGCAACCTTACGTTTGCATGACAGCAAGCAGATCCGCGGATGCCTCAGGATGGCGGTTGGAGGCGGATGGGATAGGGAGCTTATCAAGGAATAAAGGTGATGTTGGTACCTTGACTCCTTGTGGTGGTTTTTTTTTTTTTTAATTGAAGGATAATTGCTTTACAGAAATTTATTGTTTTTTGTCAAACTTCAACCTGAATCAGCCATAGGTATACATATATCCCCTCCATTTTGAACTTCCGTCCCATCTCCCTCCCCAGCCCACCCCTCCAGGTTGATACAGAGCCCCTGTTTGAGTTTCCAGAGCCATACAGCAAATTCCCGTTGGCTATCTATTTTACATACGGTAATGTAAGTTTCCATGATACTCTTTCCATACATCTCACCCTCTCCTCCCCTCTCCCCATGTCCATAAGTCTATTCTCTATGTCTGTTTCTCCTTTGCTGCCCTGTAAATAAATTCTTCACTACCATTTTTCTAGATTCTGTATATGTGTGTTAGCATACAATATTTATCTTTCTCTTTCTGACTCACTTCACTCTGCATAATAGGTTCTAGGTTCATGCACCTCATCAGAATGGACTCAAATGCGCTCCGTTTTATGGCTGAGTAATATCCATTGTGTATAGGTACCACAACTTCTTTATCCATTCATCTGTCGATGGACGTCTAGGTTGCTTCCATGTTCTAGCTATTTGTAAATAGTGCTGCAGTGAACAATGGGATACATGTGTCTTTTTCAATTTTGGTTTCCTCAGCGTATATGCCTAGGAGTGGGATTGCTGGGTCATATGGTGGTTTTATCCCTGGTGGTGGTTCTGCAGGTATATACACAGGTCACAAATGACCAAACTGTACAGTGGAAAAACATGCAGTTTGTTGTATGTCAAATATACCACCATTTTTTTAAAAAAAAGGACTTTGGGGCTTGGTACTTGGATAAACCTGGATTCAAATATGGACTCTCTGGTCAATAGCTGTGTAAACTTGATCAGATTGCTTAATGTCTTGGTCTTAATTATCTGTCATCTTAAATAAGTCCCTTTGCTGGATTGTTGGGAGGACTAAATGACATTCCAGGGAAAGCTTTTGGTGAATAGTTAGGACACAATATATGGCATCAACCCACTATCGTTTTTGTAGCATCACTATTACTACCCCCATCACTATGACAGCGCCCGGAAGAGAAAGGTCCCCAGGAGGAGCTCAAGACAGCAGGCCCCGCCCCTGCCCGGGCCATCTGGGTCCACAGCCCTGGAGCCACAGCGAGGCCTTGGGTAGCCTGGTGCTTCTAGTCTTCACAAGACTCTCGTGCTCCTTATCTCAGAGCAGCCTCACCGAGATGCAGTTGGGTCATAAGGCAAGTCTTGTAATGGTCCCGCCTCACTCCATCGAGAGGAAAGGCGCCCCCCTCCTAGGACCACACAGCTGTCTGCACCCAGGTTATAGCTACAGAGCAGGTCTCCTGGCTGCCAGGCCAGGCCTGATGGTGGGGAGACATCACCACTCTCTCCAGCTCCTGAGTACATGACCACCGGTCTGGCTTGGCAGTATCCTCAAGAAGTCACCTGGGACTTCCCTGGTGGTCCAGTGGTTAAGAATCTGCCATCCAGTGCAGGGGACGTGGGTTCAATCCTTGGTCGGGGAACTAAGACCCCACATGCCATGGGGCAAGTAAGCCAGTGTGCCACAACTGCCGAGCCCATGTGCCTCAACTAGAGAGAAGCCCACATACTGGAATGAAAATCCCAGGTGCCACAGATAAGAGCCATGCAGCCAAATACATAAATAATAAAATATTCAAAAGAAGAAGAAGAAGTCATCTAGTTCATGCCCCTGCTTCTGGGCTGTACAATTTGCAACCTCACGACGAGGAGGGCATCTCATTCATGTCCTTCTATGCATCACCGACTACTCCTTTGGGCTCAAGGCTGCGCAGAGCTAGCCCTGGTAGTGTTCCTTCTCTCCCTCTGTCCCACTCAAAACACCCAGTAATGCTTACCAAAGGATTAATAGTGAACTGGGAGTTTCAGCTGCTGGATCTAATTTAGTCCATGTGTCTGGTACACACCCTCCCAGCCTTACGGGGCGCCGGGCCCATTTTAAGCAAATCCAATAAATAAGTCTTAATTCTGAGCTGATGTTACCATAAACACGCTCCACTGCAGAAAAGGGTCTATTTCCGACCTGCCCCTCTCCCTGACCCAGTCCTTTCTCAGCATGGCCCAAGACCAGCTGCTGGGGCTAAGAGCACAGTCCGCCTCTGGGCTGAGGTCCTGTCCCACATCCAGCAGCTTCCTGATGAGAGACCCTTAAGAGTTTCTCCAGCAACGCTCTCAAGCTCCTCTGACAGAGGTTTTATTCCTTAAATATATTCTTCACCAGCTGAACCATTTCCTGTGGCAGGAAATTAGGTTTCCTCCCATTGGCTCCAAGTGGGGCCCATAAAGTGTCCCAAAATGATGGTGGGAGCCACAGCCAAGGACACGGACATGCCAAAGTCCAGAGCTGATGGTGAAGCAGAGCCCACCAGTGCATTCGGGCAGAGAGGCAGGCCCGGGGCCCACATATCCCTGTGACCAGAGATTTGTGACCCACAGCCATCTGGGGGCCGACATGAAACCGGCAGACTTGGACACGGGGCTGGGAGATCAGGAGCAGAGCACAGAGCTCCAGAAACACACCAGGACCCAGTCACAGCATGGACTATACGCGGGGCACATTGCTGCATAGGCATGCGTGTGCACTCGGTCATGCCCAGGTCTTTCTGGCCCCATGGACTGTAGCCCACCAGGCTCCTCTGTCCATGGGATTTTCCAGGCAAGCATACTAGACTGAGTTGCCATTTCCTTTTCCAGGGTATTTTTCCCAACTCAGGGATCTAACCCGCATCTTTTGCATCTCCTGCATTGGCAGGCAGGTTCCTTGCCAGCGGAGCCACGGAGGAAGCCCGGGCACACTGCTACTATGTGAGAATACAAAGACGGCTCAACCCCAGGGCATCCTGCCTTCCCCGAGTTTAGAGAACTAAAGGGGCTTGACCAAGGTCATGTAACTTGTACAGGAGCAGGGCCAGACCTCAGAGCCAGGCCCGGGTGGAGAAATGGAGGGTGGGCTAGACAGTGCTTTTTCCCATGCTGTCCCATGCTGCCTCCTTACCAGGGAAACTGACTTCTTGCTGCTGCTGCTGCTAAGTCGCTTCAGTCGTGTCAGATTCTGTGCGACCCCATAGACGGCAGCCCACCAGGCTCCCCCGTCCCTGGGATTCTCCAGGCGAGAATACTGGAGTGGGTTGCCATTTCCTTCTCCCCAGCAAATATGAAAGCCCTGCAAATAGCCCTGCTGAGAGGGCCAGTGGATTTAGGGGTTCACCCAGGATCCTCTCCCTTTAGTCAACACAGCCAAATCCAGGACTTGCCTGGTGCTCCAGAGGTTAAGACTCTGCCTGCCAATGCAAGGAACACAGATCCGATCCCTCGTGCAGGAAGATCCCACCTACCAGGAGCAACTATGCTTGAGCACCACGACTACGAAGCCCAAGTGCCTAGAGATCACGCTCTGCAATAAGGCACTGCAATGAGAAGCCCTCGCTCACCGCAACTAGAGAAAGCCCATGAGCAGCAGCAAAGATACAGTACAGCCACAAACACACACACACACACACACACACACACACCCCACAGACAAAACCAAAGCATCCTCTGTTCCAGGCAGAAATGCCACACAGGGGTCACACGTCGAGTCAAGGGGCTCCAGGTGACAAATCACAGACGTCCAGCATTTAAAGAACAAAGCATTCCTGGTCAGCTAAGCCCCGGCTAACTGTCTACCTGAAAACCCACTCTGCAGAACTGCAGATTGGGACTTGAGGACCTTGAGAGCATCCTGCCCAATTCCTTCCTTCTGTGGTTGAGGAAACAGATTCATAGATTAAGCCCTTCAAGTTCACCCAGCAAGTGAGCGCAGAGCAAGAAGGTGGTCGCCCAGCTGTCATTTCACAGCAGCCAGAACTCGCTGCTGAAGTCTGAAAGACGTGAGCCCACATTCGCCCTCAGTAAGCTGAGTGCGACAAAACATATTAATAAGTTTTCTTTATTGTATTGCATTTTAAGTTGCCTGGAGTTCTCAATCTTCAGGATGACAAATATTTTTTTAAAAACTGGGTCTGAGCACTTGATCTAGGTGAAGGACGTATGCTATAATTTCTGTCCCATCAGTGCAACCTTCTGAAAGTTACATTAAAAGAACCTGTTACAAACAAAAAGAAATTTAGCTGTATATTGAATGTGCTGCTGCTGCTAAGGCACGTCAGTCGTGTCCAACTCTGTGAGACCCCATAGACGGCAGCCCAGCAGGCTCCCCCATCCCTGGGATTCTCCAGGCAAGAACACTGGAGTGGGTTGCCATTTCCTTCTCCAATGCATGAAAGTGAAAAGTGAAAGGGAAGTCGCTCATCGTGTCTGACTCTTCGCGACCCCATGGACTGCAGCCTACCAGGCTCCTCCATCCATGGGATTCTCCAGGCAAAGAGTACTGGAGTGGGTCGCCAGTGCCTTCTCCAGTACATTGAATCTATTATTCCCCAAATCTTTTCAAAGTTTACTTTGGTTGTTAGAGTTTAAATAAAAAGTAACATTTCCAGTATTGGCTCCTTCTTATCATCTGGTGCCACAAAAGAAGAATCTGGCACAGGGGATTGGGGGGTGGTCCCCAAGTTCCGGATAACTGAGGTTTCCCTGTAACCCCACCACAGCGACCACATGCTCCAGCCCGTTTCATAAATGTCCTCAGCAAGTTTTGTTAAGTACACTAAGCACGTTTTTTTTTTTTAATGTTCCAGTTTAGATTGGCCTGTGAAGAGCTGAAAACAGAATTTCACAAGCCCTGATACCAGTCACTGAACCACTTCACCAAGAACAACCCAATTCCCATCTGAACTTGCCAATGGGTAATAGCTGATGCTTTAGGCTGCCACACTGGGGAACAACCCATCCCATGCCAGGCTGAAGCCCCCTGTGCTGTGCTCTGGACCAGAAACCAGCTCTCACTCCTTCCCCACTGGACTGATGTCTCCCCTCCCCGCTGAGAGCTTTCCAGAGTTGCTGGCTCAGATCTGTGACAAGTGCTCCAAGCAGATGGGGCCCGAGTGTGAGCCCCAGAGGTGGGAGGACCCCCTGGGCAAACCCTGGAAGGAAGAAGCCAAGGAACACCTCGTCCTGCCCACTGCGGGGGGTGGATCCCACAGGAAACACATTATCTGGACGTGAGGGCCTCACTCCTCCCAAGGGCCCCGGGATGCACTCAGGGTGTGCACTTTCTTCAGAAGGAGGAGGCTGATCTGGAGAAAGTTCACTTAATTACAATCATCTGTAAAGCACACGTACAACAAGAATCTTTCAACATCGGGCTGTGAGGGGAGCCCAGTCCCCTCCTCACCCCAGCTGCTCAACCTCAGCTTTCCCGAGACTGGGGACAGATCACTCTACATTGGGGTGGAGAGGAGCCACAGCTGGCCTGTGTGTGGCAGGACATTTAGCAGCATCCCTGGCCTGTACCCAGTAGATGCCAGTAGCACCTCACCTCCCAGCTGCAATAACCAAAATCATCTCCAGGTATCACTAAAGGTCCCCTAGGGGGCAAAGTCACTCCCCTAGGTTCCTTGAGAATCTGTGGGCTATGGAAATACTCTGGGCACAGGCACAGGTTGGGGAAACAGAAGCAATCTCCACCTCAGAGCAGGTGTCAGCCTGGCACTTCTCACTCATCATCTCCCTGGGTACAGGGATTCTGTGGGGTGGGTCCCCTCAATCCCATTTTACAGGTGAAAGATTCACATGACATTGAGTGACTCGCTCAAAGTTGCCCAGATGGGCAAGAAGTGGTGCCCGACTTTGTAAGCTAGGATCACAGCCCAAACCCAGCTCCCCATGCCTGTGATCATTCTTTTTGAACCAGAGGTTCTCCATGGGACTGGTGAGACCATCCATGGTCATGGTACCCTCCCGTCCCCCTCACCCATGCAAAGAAAGTAGTTATGTCTTGGAGGGAGAGGGGGAGAAGGAAGACGAGGAGGAAAAGGAGTGTTTCATGTGGAATCTATTTCACAGCTTTGGTGTTCAGGAACTTTTTTTTTCCTCCAAGAACCAACTTGACGGGGATTACTTTTTTTTCCACAGGATCACAGAGGTTTCACACTGGAAAGGGAAGATGTGACAGAAGTCTGGGTTGGTCTCTGGTTACTGAAATAAGGGGGAAAGAATTGATGCCACGCTTCACGGAACTTTCTGGATCGCCGTTTTGCTCTGCCAGTTAATATTCACTAAGAATGGAATTAAGCCTGAAGATCATGTATTTGTTTATTTTTAAAGAGATCACTCACAGAATGCTCAGGATACTCATAGCCCTTGGCCCTGTTCTGATGGGCTTAAGGCAAAAAGTACGCTTCAGCCCAGCTTTTATTACAACCCCCACCCCGAAAGCTCACTTCGTAAAACACAGGGAGTTTGAAATGGAACTCTGAGTTCAGGTGTGTTTAGATACTTCTCATTCGACTGGGGGACTCTGGCCTCCTGTGGCCCTGGCCCTACATGCAGCATGGCTATTCAAACAGCCCACACTTCAAGGGTCCCTGCTTCCAAACTGCTCTGGAGAAATGGATTCATTTGTATTTTCAGTATGGGAGAAAAGAGAAAATGGCAGCCTGAAGCCCAGAGGACAGACTCACACAAGAAGACAAAAGGGTTCCTTCTCTCTCTACATGGCACTCCGGGAGCAGCTGGGGAAGAGATTCACCAGGCTCCACAGTCTAACTTTGGAGGGAAAAGTTAAAAAAAAAAAAAAAAGAGGCTGGTGGGGGATAGGGGGGCGTGGGGAGCAGCTTTTGGAGACTGTTAGATCATTATCTAGGCTTAGACCCTTTTTTCTGAAGAAGAGAAAACCAGGGCTTGAACTGCAGATCAGCCTTCCACTAATAAATGCCTGAAGACTGAGAAATGTCTTTGATCTCTTACAAAATAAAAAGGCAGGGCTCCAAAGAGTCACCTCCCCTGACAACTGCTATTTCTCTTGTCTTATCTGCCAGTGAACTTCAATATTAGCTCACTTCGCTAAACAAACAACTCTTATTACAGGACTCTTAGTCATTCTGTTTTTTCACTTTCTTCCAGCAGAAACCATTAAGGTCTGAGTAGCCTCTCTGGGGCTGTCTTTTCCCAGACCCAGTTCCCAGCCTTCCACCTCCTGCCCCACCAGGTTTGCAAGAACTGAGCCCCATGAATCACTTCCTGTGGGCAGACTGCACGTTTGGGGATGGGATTTTCTTTGTCTTTTTTTTTTTTTTTTCCTTTTTTGGAGAAGATTCTCACAGACAGTTGGGCCTCAAGGAGTGGAACCAGGCAATGATGATGATCGCTCACTGCCTTGTCCTATTAAAACAAATCAAAGTTTCCAAAGACATATAGAAAATGTCAGGCTGTGTTCGTGACTAGGGGAGTTGGGGGGGGGAGAGGTGAAGAGGACAAATGAGGAGTTTTTCTGTTAATTGCTCAGTTTTGACTTCCTTCATTATGAGTCACTGGCCAGGGAGATAAAACAATGTCATAAGCACTATAGAGCATGCAGGGTAAACCTGGCAACTTTCTGTGACATTTGAACTGAGGAGTAGGGCTTCTAGAAAATGTTCACTCAAGCTCCAAGTTTACAACCATTTCTGGTGAAATACCATACAATACGGGTTGGGAAAGGAACATTCTCACATTTCAGTCTTAATCACATTTACCACTCTTTCCCTTATTTTTAAGAGAGGCCCACAAATGGGAAGGAAATCTAAAAAACAGGGGCTATATGTATAACTGATTCACTTTGCACAGAAACTAACACGACATTGTAAAGCAACCATACTCCAATAAAAATTAACTTTAAAAAAGTAAATAGGCCCCAAAGCCTTAAGTAAGAATCCTCAAACCTTTCAGGGCAGCCACTGTAGGGGAGCTGGAAGCAAGGGAGGGGTGGGAAATGACCACATTTCTAGAAAAAGTGAGTTTAAGGCCCATGAAGTTAAACAGCTACCTGTGTAAGCAGAAAAGACAGCGTTTGCAGGACACCAGTCTCTAACATTCCACAGACACTCTGCCTCTCTGGTCCAAAGCTTTACAAGCTTACATAAGCAGTTTCCATCTAACTGGTAACAAAGAATGGGTGTCCTGTATATTCTGGGCATCACTATCCTGAGGACAATTTAAGCAGCCAATTAGCATTCCTTTCAGACTAAGGGGACAGACTTCCTATTGTCTCTCAACAAAAGGTTCTGGTTCATTGGGGGCAATTGCACCTAAGACAGCAAAGAACCCCTATGGGCAGGAAGATGGGAATTCCCAGTAAACAAGAAGGGAGGACTTCAGAACTTAAAATGTCAGGGTGGCAATCACCTGCTGGCCTCAAGGACTAAACAGCTCTAGGCTAAAAGCTGCATCACCAACCACTGCCCCCACCGACCCCCCGGCAGCTCCACTTGGGAGCACAGAAAGGCTTCCAGGTGAAGCTCTCTCCCCTCGGGTCCAGCACCCTCACAACTCTCTTCCACACCCAATGCACCCAGTCCCAGCCAAGTACCCAGAGTACCTGCCCACCCACCGCCTCATCAGACGCCCACTTCCCAAACAGCACACAGGTATTTAGAGGCCTGTGTTGCTGTTGCTGCTGCTAAGTCACTTCAGTCGTGTCCGACTCTGTGCGACCCCATAGATGGCAGCCCACCAGGCTCCCCCAACCCTGGGATTCTCCAAGCAAGAACACTGGAGTGGGTTGCCATTTCCTTCTCCAATGCATGAAAGTGAAAAGTGAAAGTGAAGTCGCGCAGTCGTGTCTGACTCTTTGCGACCCCATGGATTGCAGCCTACCGGGTTCCTCCGTCCATGGGATTTTCTAGGCAAGAGTACTGGAGTGGAGAACTGAGAAGGCCACTGCCTTCTCCGAGAGGCCTGCATTACAGGTATGGAAATTCACGGTGCTTCGCTGGCTCAAGTTGTTGAGGTAACATGTTGCAGCCATAGTGCCTGAGTGTGGGGCTCTTATATCCACAGCCACAGATCTTCAGTCCTTGGTGGTATGCTGACATGGTCTAGGGGTCCAGAGGCTCCCTTCGGCCCAATTATGCCTCCAGCTTAAAGATTACCCCCATTCTGTGGCTCTTCCCGCAGAAAGATCTCTCTCTGTCCTCCCCTCTTCAAAGACTTACAGACCTTACTGTCCAACACTCACCAAACTCACCATCACCATCACCTGGGATGATAGAGTAACTTCCATGTGTACCTGGCTTCCCCTCCCAGCAAAGACAGGAGCTCCTTAAGGACAAGGAGACCCAGCTTAAAATAACTGCCCCCATCCCCTGAATGGAGCATGGGGCTTGTATGTTGCATTTGTTCACAAGTAGGTCAGGGCAAGGGAATTACTCCTCTGGGCAGCAACAATCAGAAGATGGAGGCGACAAATACAAACCTTAGGCTGCATCCCAGCCTTAGGAACCCAATCAAGACACGAAGCCTTGTAGTAAAGGGACCCACAGATGCACGTTACTGCCAGAAACCCAATGCCAGGAATGTTCTCGAAGCAATCAGCTGGTATCGAGAGGTGCCATTAAAAACAGCGGGGGAATGACAGCCACAGGTGCCAGTTCATTCTGCTAAAGCAGCCAGCGATGGGGTGCAGGGAGCTGAAAGGCTTCTGAGTGAGGAAGTCCTGCCTACTTCACTCATCATACCAGAGAGAGACAAAGTCATATGTGGCTAAGGTTGTAGGCAGACACGGGCTAGAAGGTTTTTCGATGAATTTACTCAACAAATATTTGTTGAGTGGAGATTTTATCAGTGTTGAAGTTACTGGCAGAGAAGACATATGCACAACAAATGTGGGTCTACGCCAGGGAGTGGACTAGAGTGTCTGCGCTCCCGCGCTGGCTGTGCTGCTCAGGTGAGGGGCCTCTAGGTATGGCGCATCCCACCTATACAACAATGGGTTCAGGGACTTCCTTGGTGGTCCAGTGGTTAAGACTTCGCCTTATAATGCAGAGGGTGTTGGTTCGATTCCTGGTCAGGGAACTAAGATCCCATATGCCTCATACTCCCCTCTTTAAAAAAGAACTAGAACATAAATAACAAAAGCAATATTGTAACAAATTCAATAAAGACTTTAAAAATAGCCACATTAAAAAAAAAATCCTTAAAAAAAATGATGGGTTCTGCCAGTCTCTCCTGTCTGCTTGCTATCCAGCACTGACAGTTCACCTACCTGAGAAACACACTAATTTGCCGTGAAAAGGATCTTTAGAATGGTTGTGTTTACATCTGCCAGCTCCCTGACTGCCTTTATGCACGTAGGGCCTTGGAAGAAACAAATCTGAATCATCAACAGCAGCAGAGCAAATACATGATCAAGAGGGACTACCTTCTCAGAAATGAAACAACACACAGCAAGGGGAAAAGAGAAAACCTCAGGACTTCTACTCTTTCTGCAGGTTAGAAGAAAACAAACCCCCAAAGCCCAAACCTAACAGCAGTATCAGCAAGGCTGTGGCAGTCACAGCTGTGAGGCAATAGTAAAGGATAAACTGGTATCAAATAAGTTCCTGAGAGAGAAGTTGGCTTCAAACTAGAAAGATGGGGCTTCTCTGATGGTCTAGTGACTAGGACTCTGCCCTCCCAGTACAGGGGGCCCAGGTTTGATCCCTGGTCAGGGAACTAGATTCTACATGGTGCAACCAAGACCCGGTGCAGCCAAATAAATAAAAATAAACGTTTAAAAAGAAACCCAGAAAGGTAACAGTCTGCAGAATTGCTGACCTCAAAGGTCAGAGGTCAGGAAACGGGTGCTATGGCTCACAGACATGGTCACATTCGTGGCTAGCTTCGGTGGGATTTGCCCAAGACACAGGAATGAATACAGATGACCTCGTATGGTTTGTTCCAGGTTCAGGAATCAGAGGACTTCAGAGCTGGGGGTGGGGGTGGGGGCTCTAAAATGAACCACTGCACTTCCTCTCCCTCTTTCTCTCCACTTAGGAGGAGACCGAGGCCCCGGCAGAGAGAGCATCACCCCAGGGCCCCTTCCGTTCTTGTTTTTTTTTTTCTACTCCAGAAATCCATGATCCTAAAACTATCTGTGGCCCGAAATGGAAAACTCAGCTGTCAGGGAACAAAAAAGCTAAGCCCACAACAAACGGCAGGGCTCCCCTCCGGGCAGGAAGACCAGAGGGTGTCTGGGCAGGAGGACCGCCTTCTGGCGCTTCCCACCCTCCGCACAGCCAGCTGTCGGCCCCAGCGCCCTCCCGGCCCATGTTCCAAGGAGGCCGGGCCCATCTCCCGGCTCTGTAAACAGCTCTGCCCTCCCCTCCCTCTGCCGCCAGAGCGCAGACACCCCCTGCCACCGGGGCCTGGACCGTTTGGTAACAATGGAGGGAACGTTAAACAAGGGTGGAAGACGGGAAGTGAATCACTGAATTCTCAAGCAGGCTCCTTGGAAGGGGCAGGGTGGCGGGAGGGGAGGCTGGGGCCACTCGGGGAGGCCTGGCAGACGGTGGGGAAAGTTTCCCGGATGCTCTCTTCTTGCCCCACAATAGGGTGCCCCCTGGCTCTGCCTGCCTTCCGGCAACAGGCAAGCTCAAGTTCCTGACTCATCTCGGCTGCTTTGAGAAGTATCTCGGATGTTCTCTGCTCGGGCACCAGGTGGAAGCGGGTGGAGATGCAGAAGAAGAGCCACTTCTCCACAAAAGGACCCAATTCTGTCCCCACGGCCCTTCAACAGTCAGATCCTGGTCTCCCCAGTAAAGGGAATGGCTTTGTCTCCTCTTTCCCCTGCTCATAGCATCGATTATTTATATGGAGATTTTCCATGGGACAATGGCAGGGCATGACTTGAAGTGGCATCTAAGTGAGACACACACTGTCCCCTATCCCCGCCCCCTCCCCCCGCCCAGTCTGTACTGATTCCCACTCAGCCCAGATGCCACGCCAAGCCACCTCCAGAACCATCGCTCACCTCCACTGACGACCACCTCTACCGGGAGAGACAGGGAGACACTCCAGCAGCCCCAGTCTGTAGTTACTGAGGGCCTACTATGTGCCAGGCACTTAGTGAGCACCTCAGTTTGCTCAGCTTTTCAAAGGATCAAGGACTAAAGGACCAAACCATGCACCCCTGAAGTCAGTGTGCAGGAGCAGGGCCATGGGCGCCCCACAGTTGGTGCAAATCGGACCTAATTTTTGCTTTCCAGGCTCTCTTTTCACAACTAGCTTTTCCCATACCTGCCTCACCTTCATTCCAGAGGTAACATCAATCAGTTGTTTCCTAAAGCAAGTTCTTTGTTAAGCACTTTATGCTTATATACTTTTATCCTGCTGGACAGGGCCCTGTTTTGTAAAAGACCACCATGAAGTTCAGAAAGGTTAAGATTCTTCCACAAGGTCACACAGAGAGCAGGAGAGCAGAGTCAAGCTCTGAACTCCAAACACAACGGCCTGGGGTCTTTCCATTGCATCAGGCTGTTGCCCGGCATACTCACCTGCCGTGAAGGAGACACGGTGGGAACAGGTGAGACCAGGGACCAGGAACCAGATTCCAGCTCTGGCTCCTCTCTCTGCCACCTGGGTGACCTTAGGGAAGGTGTCTCATCTCCCAGGGCCAGTTTAAATGTTAGAACATGACAGAAACTTCATCTGAGGACAATTTATGTTGTTGTCTGTGCTGGTGGTGTTTTACATGATACCAGCAGCTTTGAGCAGAGACTAAGGAGATGAACAATTTCCTCCTTCCTAAGTCCACTCAAGTTTGCCAAGTTTTTCTTGACACTCCCATCCTCAGAGATCATGAAAGTGAAGGTCTGAAGCAGTTGCCTGGGTTCTTCAAGTCCCAGTCCTGCTTTAGTGACTATTTGTGAGTTATTCCCGTTCCCCAAACCTTAGTTCTCATCTGTAAAACGGGCAGGTTGGACCAGATATGCCCAAGGTCCCTTCTCCGACAATGTGACTAACTATTAATCAGCAGCTCACTGTTTTGTTCTTTTTCTCACACAGAGAAGACTTCCTCCAGGCAAATTTCTCTGAACAATGCAAAAAGGAACACAATTCCAACACCCCAGCAATACCATTCAGTTCTAGCTCCCGCTGGGGACTGCCCAAGTGCCAGGAACTCAACTCCCATGGTCAACTCCAAAGCTGGCCTTCTGTGTGTGGCTTTGCAAGGATGAGGGAATCCACAAGGTTAACTTCCTGCCTGCGCTCCGCACGAATGCTCTGAGCAGGAATCACAGAGCTGCGGAAGCTGCAGCGGAAACTGCAGAGTCTGTCCCCATGCCTGGTCACGGAAGAATCGCAGGCAGGGAAGGCGTAGCTGCTGCAACATTCAGCATCGGCCACTGAGAAGATTATAGAAGGCAAGCTGGTGCCATCCTGTGTCTAAAAGCACCGCAGTTCTACCCCAGGTAGGATGTCAGAACCTCATGAGCAAATCCACTGATGGCTGTGATGTGAAGTCCTTTTGTGCTCCCAAGTCCCAGTAGGAAACACTACATAATTACTGATTTAATTAAGTGAAAATTGAGGGCCAAATGCATTCTACACCAATATCTGCTCTTTCAAAGGGCATTTTCAAAAGGAAAAAAAAAACTACTCCTCCATAAGAAACGTTTAAAACAAAAAGTAAATGAGAGAAAACCCACGTGTACATATTCCCCTCGGACATAATATTTTATACGGATCATGTACTTTTGACAGCCTCAGCTAAAATTCTTTGCTTTTAAACACAAAGAGCAAAACTCCTGTTTATATCCATACAGTGAAACATTACCCAGTTATAAAAAGGAATTCACGACTGCAACATGCAAAAACATGGAAGAATCTGAAAATAATTATGCTATGCGAATGAAAGTATCCCCCCCACCAAATAAAAGGAGTACACCCTGTACAATTTCATTAGTGTAAAATTTTAGGCAGTTTAAACTAATGAACAGTGACAGAAAGCAGACCAGTGGCTGCCTGGAGACCGAGGGGCAGCAGGCAAACAGGAAGGCAGAGGTACAAATGGCAGAAGGGATCTTGCGAAGGGCATGTTCATTATCTTGATCATGCCAATAGTCTCATGCGTGTACATATGTCAAACTCATCAAACTGCACACTTTCAATAAGTGTCATTTACTGTATGTCAATTATATCTCATCTATTGCTCCAACAGTGTCAGAGCTATCTTTCTGTTTACTCCATGACACGCTGAAGAAAGCCAGTGTTGACACAGGAAAGCATAACGACTCCATTATGACGTTCTAAAAAGGCGTGACATGTACACACACTAATGAGTTTGCTGAAAAAGTAGTTACAGCCTCTCTGGTACATGAACGTCTAACTATCTAGTCATTCTCATAAAACTGCGCAGATCCATGACTTGAGACACTGCTCGTAACAACTGTTGATCAATGAAAAGCCTCAGAGCATCACAGAGCGGGTCTCAGAACTTCAAGTTGGCACTGGAGAACAAATTGTACACAGAGACTCCAGCCCCTGCCTCAGTAGTGTGGGGACTGGGGTGCGTGCAGGGTGTGGCCTGGCCAGGAATGATCCACGGAGCAAAGGGACATGCCAGGGAAATGATGGTGGGGGGATGTTTAAACCCAGGAGCAAACTTCCGGGTGTGCTGTGCTCCGAGCGAGCTCTCTCTTGCACACGGCCTCACATCCCTATGTTCATGTTCAACGTGGTGGGCCGAGATGGTGAAGTGCAGGGGTCCTTTCAAGCATCACAAGACTATTCTGCCAGCTTTTTTTTTTTAAATCTTTAAATGTTGAGGTCACTATAGCTTCACCATAATTTAGCACGGTGGTTTGCCAATGTCTTAAGACATCGGCAGCCTCTACAATCACTCAGGCCTCCAGACTCCCCTATATTAACCTCCTATTCCCAAACAAACCAGATATAAACACTGTTCCCCTCAAGAAGCCTAAGATTTGGGGATGGGAAGGCTGTATATCAGGGCACATCACTTGGAAACCTCTTATCTAGGACACTCATGGCTCAGGCAATAAAGAATCTGCCTGCAATGTAGGAGACCCGGGTTCGATCCTTGGGTTGGTAAGATTACCCTAGAGAAGGGAATGCCAACCCATTCCAGTATTCTTGCCTGGAGAATTCCATGGACAGAGAAACCTGGCTGGCTACAGTCCATGGGGTCTCAAAGCGTTGGACATGCCTGAGCGACTAACACATCTAGGACATGCCAAGAGGCAAGAGCACTCGGCACACTTAAGACTGACGCTGGGGGCAAGAAGGGAGGGGCACATTAACGAAGTGAGAGACAGAGGTCGCCATGCCCCAAGGACAGTCCTTCCAACCTGGTGGTGATACGTCCCCAAAAGTTCTGCAGAAAGACTGAGTTCATTGCCAGCCCAGCCCTGGGATTGAGTATTTCTAGTATAACTCCACACAAACCATGGAGGCTCTGCAAATGTTCACAGACGGTGATGAATTCCTACTTCTGGCCAAGTGCACAGGGAAAAAGGCCAGTTCTTAAACATTTGAATGCTGATAGTCCTGAAACAATGGGGGGGTTTGGGCGGGGGGAGATACAAAGAAGAATGAACACACACACACAAAGGAAATTAAAAATGAAATAGTTTAGCATCATGGATAAGAGAACAGTGAAAGTCAACCGTCGGGTCCGGGACTGGGTTCCTCCTAGCCCAGGTGTGTGTCCGCGAGCAAGTTACTTAAGCTCTCTGGATCTTAGTTGCCTCAAACCATCCTGGAGGCAGGTAGTATCATCCCCAACTTAAAACTCATGGTGCAGGAGACCAGAATATGTGAGCAACATTTCACAGCATCAAGAACTGACCCTCCCAGAGCTTGCCCCCACCAGCGCCTCCCCTCAGCCCCAGGTGAACCGCATCTGTTTTCAACACAGTTGAACTGGCTTTTCTGGGGCACCTGGCCCCTTGTTCAGCTGCCAGAGTATAAATAAGCTAGTACCTGCTGGAAGCCCATCAGAAATATGAATCACAAACCAGAAAAAAAGCATTAAGTAGAGACTGTCAAACAGAGTGAAGTTAACTCAAGGGGAAAAACAAATATCACATATTCACGGATATATGTATGAGACCTAGAAAATGCTCTCGATGATCTTATTTGCAAAACAGAAATAGAGACACAGATGTAGAGAACGAAACGTATGGACACCAAGCAGGGAAAGGAGATGGAGGGGTTGAAGTGGGAGCTTGGGATTGACATACGTGCACTATTAAAACTATGTATAAAGTG
The DNA here is from genome assembly GCF_032452875.1 of Bos javanicus. Lineage (NCBI taxonomy): Eukaryota > Metazoa > Chordata > Mammalia > Artiodactyla > Bovidae > Bos > Bos javanicus. The sequence goes on along the minus strand of NC_083877.1, from coordinate 13,967,365 downwards.
GATAACTAGTGAGTCTCCTGCGCTCAGGGAACTCAACTCAGCGCTCTGTGGTGACCTGAATGGAGACGAAATCCAAAAAAGTGGGGCTATATGTACACATAGAGCTGACTCACTCTGCTGTAGAGCAGAAACTAACGCAAGACGGTAAAGCAACTACACTCCAATAAAAATTAAAAAAACAAAGAGTTTAAGGTCCAGGAATCTGGTGGGTAAGCAGGAGGCAGCCGCAAGGTATTAGATTTTCTGGATAATCAAAGACAAACTTAGGGGTCCTCTAACCCAGTTCAGTTCACTCGCTCAGTCGTGTCCGACTCTTTGAGACACCATGGACTGCAGCACACCAGGCTTCCCTGTCCATCATCAACTCCCAGAGCTCACCCAAACTCATGTCCATCGAGTCGGTGATGCCATTCAACCATCTCATCCTCTGTTGTCCCCTTCTTCTCCCGCCTTCAATCTTTCCCAGCATCAGGGTCTTTTCAAATGAGTCAGTTCTTCTCATCAGGTGGCCAAAGTATTGGAGTTTCAGCTTCAGCATCAGTCCTTCCAATGAATATTCAGGACTGATTTCCTTTAGGATGGACTGGTTGGATCTCCTTGCAGTCCAAGGGACTCTCAAGGGTCTTCTCCAACACCACAGTTCAAAAGCATCAGTCTTTGGCACTCAGCTTTCTAGTCCAACTCTCATGTCCATACATGACTACTGGAAAAACCATAGCCTTGACTAGACTTTTATTACTTTGTTGGCAAAGTAATGTCTCTGCTTTTCAATGTGTTGTCTAGGTTGGTCACAGCTTTTCTTCCAAGAAGCAATCATCTTTTAATTTCATGGCTGCAGTCACCATCTGCAGTGATTCTGGAGCCCCCAAATTAAAGTCTCTCAGTGTTTTCATTATTTCCCCATCTATTTGCCATGAAGTGATGGGACCAGATGCCATGATCTTAGTTTTCTGAATGTTAGCTTTAAGCCAACTTTTTCACTCCCCTCTTCACTTTCATCAAGAGGCTCTTTAATTCTTCTTTGCTTTCTGCCATAAGGGTGGTGTCATCTGCATATCTGAGGTTATTGATATTTTTTCTGGCAATCTTGATTTCAGCTTGTGCTTCATCCAGCCTGGCATTTCTCATGATGTACTCTGCATATAAGTTAAATAAGCTAGATGACAATATACAACCTTGACATACTCCTTTTCCGACTTGGGACCAGTCTGTTGTTCATGCCCAGTTCTCCTCTAACCCAACAGCCTCAGATACAGCACTACATTCGAAAGTTCTGCCCAACACAGGGCTGAATGCAGCCTGTTCCTCTGTGATTTCTGCCTCCTGCTCTTAGAACAAAATTCAGGGACCTTGCAGAACAAGTGTCCTTGGCTGGGCGCTCTCTGCTCCAGGTTGTCACGCCCAGGTCTTTCCTCAGATGAAGACCATCTCCTAGGGACTTTTGCATTAAGCTGACATCCAATGAACTGTCCAGGGCCTGAGAGCTGGGCCCCAGGTTCTCCATCCACATCCCTTCTTGAATTTCCCCCATTGCATCCATCCTGGTTATAATCCCAGGGGAGAGGCAGGGACGCATAACAGTGCACGATATAAAGAACTTATCAGCATGAGTAGGACAGCTGTCTCAAAACATTAAACCCAAAACACAGCATAACAGAGAAAGCGCTTTGAACATAACAGGTGCTCAATAAATATTTATTGTGCAAATGAATGCTCCATTGAAGTCAAGGCAAGCGCCTCTCTCCTCTTCCCCACTTCATTCGTGGTCAATTTGGGCAACTTCCTGAGAAACTTCCCGCTGCCGGAATCCAGAGACACAGAAGAAAGCCACCAATTAATTGGTCTGGGCCGGAGGTTGAAAACAGGCAGCAGCCCACAGATGTTGTGCTTGGCCTACACAGAGATTTTTAAATTTTTAAGTTAGTTGCCAACTTTTAAAAGCTGGGAGATTTCATATGTAAATCTAGATTTTTGGCCTCTCGGAAAAAAAAAATCAGAAGATCTGGCAACCCCTGGCTGATGCCATGTCACCGATGCCCCTTTAGATGGGAAATGAATCCTCAAGTTCCACTCTGTCTTGACACCAGGCCCCAGCCTCCCACCTTCTGCCTGTCCCCGGGAGCATCTGAGCCTGCAACTCTTGCCTGTTCTTCCAATGGGGGAAGCACTGCTTCTTATAAAACAAAATGGAACCTGAAGGGCCAAGGGACATTTGTAGACCAACCACACAACGTTCGCTTGGGACAGTTCAATTCACACTGCCCTCGTGTCATTAGTAAATGCATCTCCTTTCACTCGCAGAGTCCCAGTTTGAGTAGCAAATTGTATGGCTACCCGGAGCCTCTGCCAGCTCTAGACCTACCTGGATCAACCCAAGAACTCAATACCCAAAGCCTGAGAAGGAGAGTCCCTTGATCTCTCTACAGGTTCCCATCCTGAAGATGTCAGACTTCTAGAGGGGTTCACTCCACAAAGAAGGCCTTCCAACAGCCTGCAGAGCCTCGTGGTGGCTTTGTCGAAGCTGTGGCAGTGGCCAACCTTGGAGGATCTGCAACACTGAATGCCAGGGAAGGCTGGGGAGGTGTGGCCTGGACTACACTTGGGGCAGGCAGAGACAGAGAGAAAAGAGAACAGAGAAGGGAGTTTAATAACAACCCCACCTCTGGGTACCATTTCTCTTGCTCGAAATCACAGGGAGAACTAAGGCTACCTCATTTTCAGTGGAGACTAGGGAAGAAGAGAAAACGGCAGCCTTGATGGGGAGACAAGTCATCAACGGTCATCAATTTGTATTTATTGTCTCTTCTAGAATCTTCTACCCTCTTGGATCAAACACGTTGACTTGTCGGGGCCAGGAGCCTGGCTTCCACCCAAGCTGACGAAAAGACAGACTTACTGAACCTTTAACTGAGTGAGGTTGGGTCAGGGTTTAAAAAAAAAATCTAGTTATCCAACATTTGGGGGGCCTTTAGTATAGCCAAGGGAGGTACCTTGCTTCAGACGGGATGCTTTGCGAAGACACAGCGACAGGAAGGCAAGCAGGTGAGCCTCTTTTCATACTGAACAGCAACACCCAGCCAGCCCCAGGCCCCAGGCTGCAACATTCTTAAGTATTTCCTAATACCCCTCCAATCCAGCCTCGGTGGAGAGGGAAGCTTTGCATTTAACCCTGAAATCAAAGTATTCCCTTTCCAATCTTTAAAGGGTTAAAGGCCAGGGAGGGAATGATTTCCCTGAGGGAGGAGGGTAGCAGGACGGCTCCCTCTCCCTAATACAAATTCTGGCAAGAGCAGACAGTGCGCAAAGGCGAAAGGCAAGGCCGGAAATCAAGCACTGCTGTCTTGACATTTTATCCGAAAACCTGACGTAACTGGATCTCACAAGGCATCTGAGGCTTACTTTTTTCCAGAAGAAAATCGGGTTCTGAAAATCCTTAAGGTCCATGTGAACTTAAGTCCCTCACCCTCTTCTTTTCCAAAGTGGGCGCATTACAGAGGAATCATGGCCACCAAAATCTGTTTTTAAGTTTTCTTAGGTCACTTGCCTCGGAGATACCCAAGCCCATTTCATTGAGCAACAGAGAGCTAACAGAATGCACAATCTACGTGGAAATGGGTTCCCAGGATTTCAGTCTCTAAAATTTTGTAAACAGACACAGGGAAGGGCCTTGGCTTTGATGTGGGCAGGGAATCAGCTAGTTGCTTAAACACTGATCAAATTCTACAAAGAGGACAAAGAGAAAACGCATCTGAAGAAATGGTATTTTGTTTTCCCTGATCAAGTTAGCCAGCAGCCTGGGTTGGGAGGGTTAACGGGATGGAGTTGTAACATCTTGTAGGGCGGGGAAGAGTTGAAGGGTATTTATAAATTCTCCGCTGGCCTTTCGCCAGGGCTGCTTTTATTGATCTAATCAAACACAAATGATGATGCCTGACATGACTTGTATATACAAATGGCCATCTGAAAACAGTCACAGACCTAATTGAAGGAGACGGCAGGAAATCAAAGGAGGGCTGGATGGAGGAAGAGAAATACCCAGACCCACAGAGCAGCATTCCAGCTGCCCAGAGAGGCGGAGCAGGGGCTTTTCCTTTGAGGGGAGGGAGATGTTTACTCTCACTGAGGAGTTCGGCTCCCCTGCCTGCCACTGTCCCAGGGAGCAACTCAGAGCAGCCATGGCTGGAAAGAACGAATAGCCACCCTCGCCAGCAGGCTCCCCGCAAGCTCCGCCACAATGGCAGCTCAGCCCTGATGTCATGTGGCGGAGCCAGGGCTCAGGGACTGGAACCCAGCCGAGGGTCATGAGCAATGCTGCTGTTTCTGTCACGCAGGGGGTTTCCTGCAGGAACTGTGGCTTCCTGACAGTTGGAGCATCTACAACCCCACCCAGAGAAGGATAAAGCTGGAAGACTTCTAACAGCCTTCCGGCAAGCAACCCTGTGGACGGACAGGGAGACCAGCCCACAGAGGAGACGTAGAGGGGACTTGTCCCGGGGTGGGGCGCCTGACCCCCATCTACTGTGCTTCCCAGCATACCAGCCTGGAGCCGCCCCATCCGAGCAGGCAATAGGCGCTGGTGAACTTGGGAGGTCACAGAGCAGAAGGTGAGGAATGTGGTGAGAAACACAACACAGCCCTTCCTAGTTCTCCTATATCCCTAATAGCTTTCATGTTCTCTACTGCCAAGAGGAAAGCTTTAGTGATATCCAGAAAGGAGAAACCAAGAGCGAGAGTCATAGTTTGTAAGCTTGTTTCAAACTCTTCAAGAAAGAAGACTTTTGGACCCATCACTCCAATTCCCACAGGCACTCTGACCAAATGACCATGAAAAATTAGACAGAAATAATCAATCCCAAAGAGCTGACTCACTGGAAAAGATTCTGAAGCTGGGAAAGACTGAAGGCAGAAGGAGAAGGGGTGACAGAAGATAAGATGGTTGGATGGCATCACCGACTCAATGGACACGAGTTTGGACAAACTCTGGGAGATATGAAGGACAGAGAAGCCTAGTGGGCTGCAGTCCATGGGGTTGCAAAGAGTTGGACATGACTTAGCAACTGAACAACATAATCAATGCTAATGGCTATCATCACAAACACGTTAATTTGCTAAAAAAAAAAGTAAATTGGCAACATTGAAAAACTGCAAAAATCAACCCAGGGGAAAAAATAGGCTCCAGAGTAAAAAGTTCAGCACAAAATAAAACTGGAAGCAGTGAAAACTATAGGCAATGAAAGTCATTGATAAAAACTGATGGACAAAAAATCTAATAATTCAGATATGCAAAGGAAAACTGGACTTGGTGGCAATAATGGCACGAAAGAAAATTCCAAAATGGCAGAAGCTAAAATCAGTACCAAACAAAGGGAAGCAAGCAAACAAAAACTGAGGCAAGTTTTGTTATAAATTGCACAAAGAGCAGCAGATGCTAATCAAAGTAATTTGTTTAAAAACACAAACAAGGAAGAAGTCAAGAATGGTTTATAACACACAGAAAACGGCCGAGGTATTAAAACGACTCATGTCCAGTTTAAAGTGCTAAAATGAAAAACGTCCAAGACGTTTTCAGGAAAGGTGGTCAAAGGTCCAGCCATTGTCTGTGGCTACCTCCCCATTTCCCTGAAGAGAAAGAGGGGCCTCTCCCCTTTGCTGGATGCTTTGTCATCATGCCTGGATCAGGGCCAGGATCCATGAAGGATCAGACTTCAGCATAAAGAGAGATATGATAGAAACACATCTTCAGCCACCAGGAGATGGCTTTCCATTCCCAATCAGGTCACTGACCTGACCTAGGGCAGGTGACTGCTTCTCTCACCTTGGGACACAGACCCTATTGTAAGTGGAGGATGGACCATTACTCACTAGGAAACCCTGAGTCCATGGTGCTGGCCCTACTTGGGGGACCCAGCGACTTCCAATTTTCTACCCTTGTAGGGGTGGGTAAAAGACAGAGAAGGACACAATTCTATGGGTGGGGGGTGGTCAAATGAGCAGAGCAATGGGCAATTTTCATCTTTCCTTCTCTGTATATTCTGAATTCTCTACAATAAGTATACATTACAGTTGTGATGAGGGGGTGGTGGTTGGTGAGAGGAAGCATTAAAGAAAAAAGTCAAAAAAACCTACTCTAATAATAGACTCCAGAATGTATTTACTCACATGAAAGGTCCAGATGACCCTGGGAGCTCCAGATGGCACAAGTTCGAATTTATTTGCAATTAAGCATGGAGGCAGGGTCAAGTTTTAAATCCAAGGCAAAGGATTTGTAATTTTGGAATTTAATATAAATAACGATTCGGGGGCGGGCAGACTTGCTCTCTCCCTGAAGCTGTTTCCCTCGCCTTAGGTATTCAGTCTTCTTCTTCCAAATGCTGATCTTTTGGTGGTTCAAACACATTCCAACAGAGTTACTCGGCTTTACAAACAAAACACTACAAAGTCCTGGCTGGGAAGGACACACACCAAATTCAGGAGTAAACACCTGTGAGAAGGAGAAGGGAGAAGAATAGGAGGGGGGTGGGCTAACAGGAAGCCTTTAGCAGAGTAGCTTTAGGGTTTTGTTTTTGTTTTTTAATAAAGAAATAAGACATTACAGGTATCTGAAGTAAACATGGAAAAATATCAACACTCGTTATATCCAGTGGAAGGTTCATAAGCAAGATATAGTATACCTGTAGCTTGTATGTTTCCAATTTTTGTATCATGAAAACACACTCACAAAACCCCAACAACAATAGACCAAGGCAAAGAGTCACCTCTGGCCACTTGGAGAGGGTGTCTGAATCAGCACAGAGCCAGCTGAAAAAATCAAAGTCCTCTGGTATGTAAATACTTTGCAAATTCTTGGCCTGAGAGTATATACACAACATATTAACTTGTCTCTGCCTTCTGAAATTTTTGTTATCATAGGAGAAAAAAATTTTTGTTTTCTTTTTTAAACAAATGAGTGTAAGGGAAAATGAAAACTATTATTGAGAGATGGCCTACTTGGTGTCTGGTACTTTGCAAGAAGTCTGGGGTATCAGATCATCTAAAGTTTAACAACAAAGAAGGCTATTGTGACCCCCTTCCTTTCAAGAGGAGGAAACTGAACTTCCGAGGGGCCAATCACTGGTCCAAGGTCAGGCATTCAGCAAGGAGAGCGGAGAAAGGCAGGCCGGGCTCAGGGGTAAGAGATATTCAAGTGCCCCATCTTTCTTACCCTCAGTTGGGGTTATTCTCTGTGGAGTCCCCCTCTCTCCCCTACCAACCTACGTGTCACCCTCACAGGGTCAGAGCCCAGATCACCAAGCCATGGGACAAGGAACCTTTCCCAAACACAGCCCTTCCCTGCTGTCTTGTCTCTGCAGCTCCACAACGGTGCCAGCTCCATCCCCGGGATCTCCCCACACTCACGCTCCTAGGACAGCGCCATCTTCTGGGGACACATCTTCCCCAGGGCGACACTGGGAGGTTCTGAAGGGCAGATGGCTTGGAAGGCTCATCTACCATCACCTCTTTAAACCTCAGGGTCCTCCTCTGTAAAATAAAGAATCGTGGCTCCATCTCACATGATCGCTCTGAGGGCTGGGTGCAAGAACACACCTACAGCTCTTAGAATGGGACCTGGCAAGATCACAGGCAAATATTTATCATCGACACAATGGTCCTTAACAACTCCGGGTAAATACAGTTTCTCCCGGCACCTAGATTTGAGATTCTTTGACAGCAGGAGTCGTGCCTTTTGTGTTCTCACAGCCCCCACAGTACCCTACAGGTGTCAGGGGAGGAGAGGAAGCCCAAGAGGCTGGGGCGGGGTTGAGCGCCCACCCAGGAAAGAGCTGGGCACCTTGAAGGAAGGGTCCCTTCCACCCTCTAAGACATCCAGTTAGTAAGGAAAACAACGAAGAGACAGGGGAACTCTCACAAGTGGCTTTTCTTAGAGCCGCTCTGTCAATTCGGGGTCTGCATGTGTAAGTAACACACACATGTGAGGGAGTGGGGCCAGGGGAGATGACATCACAGGGCTTCACTTCAAACAGGTCAGGGGGACAGCATTCACAAAGTCTCTGGTGACTCAGGGACATCTCAAAGCCCCAGTTCAGGAACTTCCCTGGTGCTCCAGCAGCTAAGACTCCATGCTCCAGATGCAGGGGGCCCGGGTTCGACCCTTGGTTGGGAAACAAGATCCTACGTGCTACAAATAAAGAGTCTGAATGCTGCAACTAAAGAAGTATAAAGGTCCCACGTGTCACAATGAAGGCAGAAGATCCCATATGCCATAACTAAGAACAGGCACAGCCGAAAAAAAAGCCCCAGTTCATCCAAGCTTAGGGAGGCGCAGGAAGAGGTCCTGCTACAAACTTCGAAACCCTGAAACACATTCCCTGCTAATTAACCACAGGCTGACTTCACTCCCAGATCAGCAGATTCTAACATGTAGGGCCGGAGCTTGGCCTGGGGTGAGCTCGGGGGACTAACCAGGCTCCTTCAAGGGAGAGAGAAACCACTGTGTTCTCCCTTGAAGCAGCATGGCATGCAGTATGCAGCAGCAATCTGACCCAAGTGCACGAACAGGGTGGCCCTGGACGGAGGGTTCCCTTCCCTCTACTCTAACAAGGTGCCGCATTAGATGAGAGCCCAGACCAGGTGCACAGGAGGCTGAAGCACATGCTCCCAGGAGGCAGAGGCAGAGTACTGGCGTCCAGGCTCTGGTCTCAGCGCTGGCGTTCCCGGCTGTGTGACCTCAAGCAAGTCTCTCACCATCCCTGAGTCTCTCAGTCGCCTCATTCAGAAAATAGAAGGTTAGAACAGATCATCCCAATGATCCCTGCCAGTTTTAAAGTTGTTGGAAAGGGCTCTCTTCTGGGGAATATGTTTTGCTCTCCCAAACTCAGACTTGAGTGAAAACCAGAGCAAGTCCTGGTTGTCACACCCATCCCTCCCAACACCACTCCCCCACCAACACACACACCCATCTGCTTCGGCTAGTTTTGTATGTTTGTCCCTGAAAGTCCTTCTAACTCTCTTCTAATTTTCTAATTTGTACTTAATCACAAGGAACTGCACTCCCATTTGGTATGGGGTTCACAAATGGAAAATACTAATGACTTTGTAAATTAATTTCAGATTTGGCTTCATAATTTCTGGCTGTAAGATTCCACTTTGTTTTCCTTCTCATTGTTTTTAGAGGCAAATGGAAATGCAGCCCACCCCTCCAAAAGTACATTAAAATTCCAATTAAGTTTTCATGGGAAAAAAAAAAAAAAAAACTAACAGCAACATAATATTGGCATCTGGGGCAAACAAGCTGGAGTGTGGAAGATGGCAGCTATAAGCCTGGAAGCGTTCAGATGGGCTGAATGTGACATGGGATTTCTCCTGCAAGAAGATAAGAGGTCTGGGAGGGCTGTCCCTGATCCCACCAGCAGCTCAGCAAAGGCCACTTCATTCACCCTTCCATGAAGTCAGACTGTCACAGGGCCTGCCTGGAGGGAGGCAAAGACCTTAGGGCAGGGTGGCTATGATCTCGGCTACTTGGGCAGGGCTGTTAAGTCTTGTCCTGGGTGTGACACTGGACTGGGCCATCAACAAGCTGCACAGCATTTAAATGGGAGGGACCAGAGGGTGAGGAAGTTTAAAACATAGGTCAGAGAAGGAACAGATGAGGAAGCTGATGATGCTCTGCAGAGAGAAGTCCCAGAGGACACAGCAGAAGGCCCCCTCCCCGCTCCCCCAGGCCAGAAGACTCACTGATGGGCTTTTCTCAGGTGCAGTGAAAGTTACAGGGAGGCTGACTTTTGCCCAAATCAAGGTGGACTTCATTGGAAGGAGAGAAAATAAAAGGGCTGTCTTAGAGTAATGATTTTGGAAAAGGAAATGGCAACCCACAAGTATTCTTGCCTGAAGAATCCTAGGGACGGAGGAGCCTGGTGGGCTGCCATCTATGGGTTTGCACAGAGTCAGACACGACTGAAGCGATTTAGCATGCATGCATGCATTGGAGAAGGAAATGGCAACCCACTCCAGTGTTCTTACCTGGAGAATCCCAGGGACAGAGGAGCCTGGTGGGCTGCTGTCTATGGGGTCGCACAGAGTCGGACACGACTGAAGTGACTTAGCAGCAGCAGAGTATGACTGGAGGGGGTCAGCAGCTGGTTAAGGATTTTTAAAAAGCCTGTATGACATTGAAGGCACATGCTTCCGGGTTACTCTATACTGTTACCTGATTCACACAGACCTTCTGCAAGGGCCACCACTCAGGCCTCTTGGTGTAACCACCAACCTCCATATAGTCACTGGGGCTTTGCCCCAAGTTTACACAGCAGGTAAATGCAGGTGCAGGGACCTGAGCTGGGCTCTGCCCTGGCTTCTTTCCCCTGCATCCCTCCTGCTCCAGCGCTGATCCCCTCTGCGTTGCCTGTGGAGGGGCATGCAGATTCCTGGGGGCTAAACACCATGCCATGCGGTGTAAATGTTCCTTGACTGTCTATCTCAGGAAAGGGTAGATGGTGAGGTGGTTCCTCTCCAAGCCCCCTGGCAGGGGCAGTGGGGAGAGACACATTCACATATCAAGTGGTTTAATCCTCAGGATTCACTTGCCGAGAGGTACTGTGAGGCTAAGCTGGGGCTCCCAGCCCGGGAACGTGCTGCTCAGACAGGGAAGGAGACCCATGCTCAAGTGTCTCTGATGTAAAGTCTAAAGGCTGGTGTCTCTAGGACTTGGCTCCTCCAGCCCCTCCCTACAAAGTGAACAGTTGGCTCAACACCTTCCGGTCTTCCACATCTCTAAAGTATGGAACCTCTCAGACGGCCAGCAGTGTGGACCAGGCTCCCTGCAGCTCGGTGGTGCTCCAGGAGGACCACACTCTGAAGTTGCCAGTCATCAGGAGGGAAGAGGGCAGACAGGAGGGACAAAGGCCTGATCTGGTGGGGCTCTCACACACTGCACCTCTCGTGTAATACAGCTTTCTTAGCCAGGCAGACTCTGAAAGCAGCAGCATCTCCTTCTGCAGAGGATGGACTGGCTGTTCCTGTCCCAACTTTACAGCTGGGAAAACAGAAGACCAGACAAGGTGGCACAAGAAGGAACAGGGGAAGCTGGGCTTCACTTTGGGATCAGTCCTGGACCCTGGTAACAGAGAGGTAGTGTGGTGTAGGGGCTGAATCGGGGCTCTAGAGAGACCAGCCGGGATTGAAATCCCAGCTCCTCCCGAGGTGTAGGACCTCAGAAAGTGCCGTGTCTCTGCGTCTCAGTGGCCTTCTCTTCCCATCAGCACTGGGAGGAATCCCTGAGGTTGATGGTGACCACGCCTGGCACACAGCAGACGTCGGCCACTACTCAACATCTGGTAGCTTCGTGATTGCTCTCAGATAGAAAACAAGACACTGCACACCAGACCCAAGAAATCTGGAAACACAGCTCAATGCCCAGCATATAGGAGCTCAACGACTGCCTGCTGGCTAGACAGACAGGCAGACAGAAAGTCAAACACACAAAACCCAAACCCCTCAGTTCTGAGGGCCTGTGTCCTCCATTCAGTAGCCATCCCGCACGAGATCTCTCCTCTTGGAGCCTCAGCTCATCGCACTGTGAAATGGGATAACTCAGTACTTCAGAGGATCGCCATGGGGTCTAAACAGGCTGATGGGCTGGATCTTCCAGGGAAAAGGTAACACATAGTAATTCCAGCTCAGAGCACGTACTCAATAAATATTTGCTGAGTGAGTGAGGGCAAGAAGGCACACATGCATTCAAGAACTTGCCCAATCCCAGCCTCCCCAAATTCTTGGGGTTTCTCCAAGCAGAAAGTCTCAGCTGCTCAGAGCCTCTTGAAGTGCCCGACATTCCCAGGTGGCAGCGGGAGCAGGGCCCGGCGTGCTGGCCTCTACAGTGACTGCCCATCATGGGCTCCCCACCCCCAGCCTCCACTATCACCAGCCCCATCCCCCACTGGTTTAAGAACCTGGGATTAGAAGGAATGTGTTTTACACACACATCACCTAACAAAGCAGCCCCAGGCCTTCTGAACCTATGTCCCGAAGCCCTCGTTGAACAGGCCAGCCACGGCGCCCCTCTTGTGCCCTGTAGTTTCTTTGAGCACTTGGCCTGACTGCTATGCTGTGTGCAGATTTTCTTTCTCTATACAGAGGGAAACAGACAGGTGAATGGATGGCTCTGGAATCAGCAAGCCCTGGTCCAAATTCCAACTCCAGCTCTGACTGAGAAGCCTTGAGTAAGTTGCTTGGCCTCTCTGGGCCTCTGCTACTTCCTGTGTAAAAATACACATGCTATCCATCTACCACTGAAAGTTCAACAGAACAAGGGCTGAGCGTCTAGGACAGCGCCGGGACACAGCAGACACTCACCGAATTCAAGTGTCTCCTGCTTCCAGTGGAGAGGAGACCCGAGCGCTAGCTCCACTCTGCTCTTCACTGGCTGTCACAGTGAGTCACAGGCCCTGTGAGTACAAATCTCCCCCTCCAACATGCAGATACTGGGACTTCCCTGGGGGTCCAGTGGCTAAGACTCCACACTCCCAATGCAGGGGGCCCAGGTTCAATTCCTGGTCAGGGAACTAAATCCTGCATGCTGTAACCAAAGAATCCGTGTGCCACAACAAAGACCATAATTAAATAAAGTAAATATTCCTTTTTCTAAGTGCAGATTCTATTAGTTGACCAAACAAATCCTTGAGCTGTGCTGTCCAATATGGCAACCACCAGCCATACATACCTATATACACTAGCCATGTGGCCAGCCAGGAGTGACAGGTACTGTGAGTGGAGAGAACAAGCTAACTTCAAACATTCAGTATGATCTTTTTAAAGGATGTAAAATGTCTCATTAAAAATGTTTATATTGAGTACATGCTGAAATGTTAATGCTTCTGGATACTCTGTATTAAATAAAATATATTATTTAACTGAATTTCACCTTTTCTCCTTTCATGTCTTAACATGGCTAATAGATTTCAAACCCCATCTGTGACGTGTACTCTACTGCTGTCAGAGCACTGCCCCAGGGTTCTAAGCAATCGGGAGTTAGTGCTGTGGGCACTAGTCTCCCCCTACATAGCCTCCAATTTCTTCTGGACCCCTGTTAGTGCTTTCTTTTCCCCAGAGCACTTAACACTGTAGTGTTCAAGGTGCGTACCGAAATGCTCTTAGGGACCTGATGAATAAAGTCTTAAGATTTCAGACAAGATCAGTCACTGCACCAGGAACCATGTCGGTGGGTAAAAATATACCCAGCTCATTTAATCCTTACAGGAGCCACATTTCACAGACAACAAAACCGAAGCTCAAAAACATTGAGCGCTCTGCCCAGGGCTACTAGATGGTCAGGGACAACAGCTGGGACCCCAGGCCATGCAGGCCCCACTCCTTGTTCCAGTGGCATCCCTCTCCACCACACACATCCTGGAAAAGCTCCAGCCTCACAGTGCTCTGCCTTCCACCCCCATGCTCTGCCTCCCATCCCCACCACCTAAGGATTTCCCAGCAAGGCAGAAATGACACACCACCGAGTGAGTCCACGTACTACCCTACCTGCATTTGGCCTGGGCTGGGTTAGCTCAGAATGAATCACCTTGTAAAAGGGGTGAGTGATAGGGAAGGTAGATTCTAGCTTATTGCCTCTGAACTTCCTGGCCAGGGTGCAGGTGGGAGCCTGGGAACAAGGAACTGGTAAGCAGTATAGGGCCTGATGAGGTTGTTTTGCTTTTTCAGAGGAACTCATTAGCAAGGCTGAACAGCCCCAAGTTTCATAAACTCAACCCCATTAAAAATCGCCTCCCCGGGACTTCCCTGGTGGTCCGGTGGTTAAGACTTCACCTTCAAAGGCAGGGGGTGTAGGTTTGATCCTTGGTCACAGAACTAAACTTCCACATGCCGCCTGGCCAAAAAACAAAAACAGAAGCGATGCTGTAACAAATTCAGGGCTTCCCTGGGCGCTCACTCAGTGGTGGAGAGTACATCTGCCAACATAGGAGACCCAGGTTCGATCCCTGGTCCGGGAGGATTCCACATTCCTCAGAGAAACTGGAGTCAGGCACCATAGCTACTGCACCTGTGCTCTAGAGCTTGGGAGCCATAACTACTGAGCCCACGTGCCACAACCATTGAAGCCCTCATGCCCTTGAGCCTGTGCTCTGCAACAAGTCCACACACCACGACTAGAGAGGACCCCCACTTGCTGCAATTAGACAGAGGCCCGAGCAGCACTGAGGACCCAGCACAGTCAAAAATAAAATAAATTAATAAAAAATTTTAAATCGTAACGAATTCAACAAAGACTTAAAAAAAAAAAAAAATCACCTCCCTGCCACTCCCAGGTCACCTGTCCTCTGGGCTCTGGCTGTCCACCTCAGCCCTACATATGATGTTTCTTTGGCATCAGGGATCAGGGGGAAGGCCCAGGCTGATCATAAGCGTGGTTTGTTAGATGTGTATGTGAGGAGATGGAGGCAGAAACAAGGCAAAGGAACAGCTTTAAAGGTGCAGAAGCTACAGTCCTGTCTGAATGAACTCACTCAACAGGGTACAAAGAACCTGAAAAATGAAGGACAATGCAAGAAATACCCAGCAAGCAAGTACTGTTGGCAAAGGGGAGGAAGCAGACGGAGGATGAGCCAACAGGCCGCTCCTTGTCTAAACCATCCGAGCTCAAGGGCAGAACTGGTTTGCAGGTGGCAGGGAAAGATGACGGTGGGCCTGGCAGTTTGGGAGGGCTTCATGGAGGAGGATGTGCCTGCAGGAGGAGCAGGGCTCAGACAGGCCTGGAGGACATGCCAATAGTTGGCTGTGTCAAACCTGACACTTAGCCTTTCAACCTCTGGGTTTCCTTTTTTTTAAAGGGGGAAGGGGTAGCAGGCAGAGAGGGAGGAGACAGAGAAAAAACAACGCCTGGGAGACAGTTCATATCCGACCTCAGACAGGGCAAATATTTACTCACCCATTCACGAACCTGGCTCTGGGGAGCACCCTCAGCTGGGGACACCTGGGTTTATGCTGGTGTCTGGTCTTGATGTGAGGCCTGAGGCGGCCAGTGTTTAGCCAATGGCACAGAGTCCAGCCCTACACCTTGTCTGTCTGCGAGCTCAACGGACAGCATTCGATGGCAGCGGAAAAAGTGACCGCCACAATGACCCCACTGCTCACGCCAAGACACACGGGAGCCACAGGGCAAGCTGCCCTCTGTTGAATGCCCACCTCCCACAGGGCCATCCTGAGTGTGTGGGCCTGTGTGGGGAGGGAGCTGGAGGGGAGGCTGATGGCCCCTCATTCCAAGGATGAGGATGCCAAGGCTCGGCAAGGCCACACGATTCCCACGGAAGGCAAACCTGAACCCGTCTGGTCAGACCATCGCCTGAGCTCTCCCACGCCAGCCCTGCAGCTGAGAAAAACTGTCAAATACTTACTGAGAACCTACTGTGTGCCAGGCACTGTCCAGGACAAACAGGGAAGGAGCCTGGTCCCCGGGAGCTGGCGTACCATGAGAGGAGACTGGCGCAAACACAGAACACAAAATTAAGATGAGTTCAGTAGTGATAGCGGAGAAGGCAATGGCAAGCCACTCCAGTACTCTTGCCTGGAAAATCCCATGGACGGAGGAGCCTGGTAGGCTGCAGTCCGTGGGGTCACGAAGAGTCGGATACGACTGAGCGACTTCACTTTGACTCTTCACTTTCACACACTGGAGAAGGAAATGGCAACCCACTCCAGTGTTCTTGCCTGGAGAATCCCAGGGACGGGGAAGCCTGGTGGGTGCCGTCTATGGGGTCGCACAGAGTCGGATATGACTGAAGCGACTTAGCAGCAGCAGCAGCAGTAGTGACAGAGGCTCATTGTCTGAGGAGGTGCGAGGTTAAGTGGGCTGAGCCACTGGACCACGTTAGAGCAAAGATTCGTAAGAATCACCAGGAAGCATGTTTCAGTACAAATTCCCAGAGCACACCCCAGGGCTTTCACTACAAGTCTAGGAAGCGACCAGCAAATCCACATCTTTAGGAGCTGGCCAGGAGCCTGGAGGCCCCAGATTCCCAGCAGCCTGGGGCCTGGGCACAGTGCTCTGGCCGTGTCCCACTCTCCATGACGGGTTACAACTCCCCCCTCAATCCGTCATCCATAAAGTGAGCATCATTCTTTCCCATGACGGTTTATCACCAGATATTGAATCCAGTTCACTGTGCTATACAGTAGAGCCTTGTTGCTTACGCATTCTAGATACAATGGATTGCACCTACGAACCCCAAACAATAATGGAAAACAATGTGAAAAATTTATATATGTACTGCTATAACTGAATGACTTTGCTATACAGCAGAAACTAATTCATCATGGTAAATCAACTATAGTCCCAACACACAATATTTTTTTAAAAAATAAGCATAAAAACAGCAGACCTGACCTCCCTCTCAGGGTATGCTGAGACGCAAAGAAGACTGTGAAGATACAGAGCTGGACAAGTGGGAGTTACACACATTTTTAAACCACGCTGTTGGGGATTCCCTGGTGGTCCAATGGCTTAAGACTTCACACTCCCAACGCAGGGGACGGTTCAATCCTTGGTCAGGGAAATAAAATCCTACATGCTGTGAAGCATGGCCAAGAAATAAAATAATATTAACAGCAACAACCACACTGCTGGTGAGAGTGGACCCACCAAAATGAAAAAAAGAAAACCACACAAGCCCGGGAAACCCGGGGCTGCCTGTCCAACGCACACTGCTCAGTGACAGATGCCCCTGCACATAACCCACCCTGCCACATATAATCATTCTGACACAAGCGCAGTTGCTCAACAGGGGCCCATGTGTGGGTTTCCATGCAGTGGCCCCATCCTGTGGGAACCCAGTGTGTGGGGTTCCTGGTTAGGTAAGCGGCTGCAATAAATTATCCCGCCGCCAGCGGCTCTAGCCCACATGTTGCTCTTATGGTCAGTGCACTTCATCCGAGCAATGACCTAACCCCAGCGCCAGTCAAGTCAGCAGCAGGCTCTCCTGTTATCCCCCTCCAGCAAGCACCGGCTCACATTTCAGGCCGTTTGCTCCCCTGGGCATGACTCAGAGAGTCAGTTGTCTTTAAAAAATGCTTTTCATATTTCAAATCAAAAATAAATACCACGCACTCTGGACACAAGCCATCACAGATGTCTCTGTTGAGTTATTCAAGTAAGAAGACCCGAGGAAGTAGAAAAAGTTAGAAAAGGTGGTTAATTCTTATCATCCTGTCCCTACTCACTTAACACAGTGGGCTGGTAGAGTGGGCCTGAGGCCAGGTCACAGGACTGATTGCTGGCTAGGGCAGGAACAGAGAGGTCAGGGGTTCATACATTCATTAGGACTGGGAAGTGGAAAAACAAATGCCCTGCAGGCTAATCCCACTAGGAGACATCGTGAATCCTGGCAGCGTCACCTTGAAGGGGCTCTCTGTACACAGACTGGAGTGGCTCTTAATCCCTAAAGAAGAACAGTGGGTGGTGGGCAAAAGCAGCTGCAAGGGCTGCCCAGGCAAGCACCATCCAGCAGGGAGGGGCCTGCCCAGCACACAGAGATGCACCCGGCCCCCAGGGCCCTAGGCCATTCAACCAATCTGCTTCCCATGACTCCCTCTTTCCCTTATCCTGATCCACCCATGCCTTGACCATTTGGCTTCCTGGGTGGGGTGCCCACAAGGAGAGAACGCCCTGCTTAGAACCTCATAGTGGTTCCACTTTTCAACAAATAAACTAGTGGTTTGATTTGTGCCTTAGCTTCTTACTAGTTAGTGGGAGCCCGCAGTCTTGACTTCAGGCTGACAACATGAAGTTTCTGAATGGGTCAGGCCAGGCCCAGCTCCCAGGTAAATGACCAAGGTCAGGGCCATCTTCTGTCCACCAGCTCTTCCCCGGCTGGCACATCTTTGCTCCCAGGCCCTCCAGACACACCTCCACTGGGCACAGAGCTGTGCATTTTTTCAAGGTGCTCCTAGGTCACACCTGCAAGCGTATCTTTGAAAGCGGAAATCAAAAGCGAAAACTTCCCCTTTAGCCATGGGTTAATTTCCAGTCAGACATGGGCACAGGTGAGGCCCTGATCAACTGTGATACTGTGTATGGGACATTCTGATTCACAAATATTCTCATTAACCAAGGATAACCAGAAACCTTTCTTTTTCCAATTCCCTGTGAAAATATTTCTAGAGTATCTATCCACTCTTCTTTCTCAACAACTCTGTTTTCTCTGAAGACAAGACATTTTTAAGACTAAGGATCCCTTAGCCACTCAGGCCCAGACCATGAAGGGAATCCTCACTAGACAGATCAACAAGCGTGGTGACGTGCAGAGGTGGCCGGTCAGCCAGGTCACCTCACCACCCCAGGACAGCCGCTGGCAATGCTTCTTTCCCAGGAACAAATAAAATTGACTACAACCTATTTTCCAGTGATTGGTTTCAGTCTTATTCCATAAGGTATCCAAAAAGTTAGAAAACAGGGTATGCTATTTCCCCTCGTTTCTAGACTTTCTGGGCTCCCTGGGATATTGATACTAAACCTTTTCAGGTGAGAAGTTGGACTTATCACTTTCAATTTAGAGGTCTGTGACCTAAACAGAAGTCCAAGGGTTGCAAAAAAACATTGAGTATCTTATTTGAAAATGTAACTAAAAGACTGTTTCAGAATAAGTCTATCCCATGCCCCAACTCTGTGGCATGTATCTGAGCACCTTATGTGCTGGCCACGAAGCTATAAAATTTAAATGCTAGAAGGAGGTGATGACATCATCATGCTATTAATGGCTACCATTTAATGAGCAGTTGTAATATGTCACGGATTGGCATTACATCTTGTCAACTTCATTTTTTAAAACAATTCTGGCGAGCTATTTTATCCCAAATTTACAGATGAAGAAACAGAGGCTCAGGAAGTTCAAGTCGTTCTATGTGGAATCTAAAATATGATGCAAATGAACCTATCTATGAGACAGAAACGGACTCACAGACAGAGAACAGATGTGTGGCTGCTGAGGGGGGGTGGTGGAGGGACGGACTGGGAGTTTGAGATCAGCAGATGCAAACTAGTATACATAGAATGGATAAACAGCAACATCCTACTGTATAGCACAGGGAAATATATTCAATATCCTGTGATCAATCATAATGGAAAAGAATATGAAAAACAGATATATGCACAACAGAATCACTTTGCTGTACAGCAGAAATTAACAGAACACTGCAAATCAACTATACTTCAACAAAATTGATTTAAAAGCAAAAAACACCTAAAAACAAACAAACAAGGAAAGTTGAAGTCCTTGCCTAAAGCCCCATAACTTCTGAGTGGCATGGCCAGGATTTGAACCCTGGTCTGTGCATCTCAAAAGCCCTGTTATTCTCTACCTCACCATGCTGTGTATCTCAGACCTCAGGAAAGTCACTGCAGTGTGTTCCTCTTCATGAAAAAACAGTTCTTGCCCATGAAGTGATTACTTTAAGATTATCTGATAAATCCTGGCTTGAGAATCAGTTCCACTCAACTCCCAGCTGGCTGCATAACCCACGAACGGCCCTCACTTCTTTGGACCTTAGGATCTGGGGCTATGAAATGAGTCTATATTTCCCGAGACTTCTTTCAGAGCTAACAAAAAGCAAAAATTCCCAAGAGGTCACCAACAGCCATAAATCCTCACATAGGAAATAGACCTAAGGATTCCTGCGAGGAAAGCAGACCTAACTTGCTCACTCCCAAACTCTGGGGAGAAAACCAGTAGAAGCTGGATGGTGTTCAGGGAAGGACAGACCCTCACAGCACCCCTTCAGGGCTACCTGAAGAGTCCCTGAAGCTGCAGGTCAGTTTCTCTTTCCTAAAAAGGAAAAAAATAACATTCAGTTTCCTGGTTTGTAAAATGGAAATGTCTCATGTGTTCATTCAACAAAGGACTGCCATGTGACTGCACTGAAATATTAACCATAAACACACTTTTAAAGAAAAATAAAAAAAAGTGCAGAGCTCCTGGGATAGGCAGATTTGGATTAAAACTCCAGCTCTGACTACAAGTGAACAAGTCAACTTAACCTTGAATGAGACTCCGTTTTCTCATCTATAAATCAGACCCCAGATTAGGCCTAGAATTTTCTGTAAGGATGAAAAAGTCTTGCTCTGGGCTGTTCAATGTGGTAGCCACTAGCCACCCGTGGCTACTGAGGCTCAGAAATGTGGCCACTGTGACTGAGGAACTGGATTCTAAATTTTAATTACCTGATATTTTGCAAATGCAGGAGGCAAATGAGACCTGGGTTTGGTCCCTGGGTCGGGAAGATTTCCTGGAGGAGGGCACGGCAACCCACCTCCAGTATCCCTAGAGAATCCCAAAGACAGAGGAGCCTGGTGGGCTACCATCTATAGGGTTCCAAAGAGTCGGACACTGAAGCAACTTCGTACAAGTGCACCAGATATTTAAATAGCAACCCGTGGGTGGTGGTCACCCTATTATATAACATAGCCTTTGTAGCAATAAGAATGAAATCAGATAACGTCTGTAAACTGCCTAGCACAGTACACAGGAAGCAGTAGGTTCAGGAGGAAAAATGCATGAATATATAGAGGTCCCATCAGTGGAGATTTTTTTTAAGCAGAATATTCTTACATCAAGAAATGGAGGCACCAGAAGCTGACATCTAGACAGAGAGACACATGGATAGTTTAGAAAAACCCCAAAAGAAAAATCAGATACACTATTGGAACCATTCCTTTAAGTGTGTAAATGCCTGGCTTGAACGTTTTGTTTTCTTCACCAATGTTCTTGTCAGCAGATAGAGAGGGCGTTTTAGGCCAAGCTGGGTTTTTATAACCCTCAACGCCCAGTACAAACTGCCCCATGAGCAAGCTCTCTCAGCAAAACCTTCCATCCTGATGGGCAGCTGCCCCCAGCCCATGTGCAGCCTCCCTGGGGCCCTCGAGGGAGCTGCCCACCCAGCCCCGGGCACACCCTGCTGGGGCCACGGGCCCCAGGGAGGGAGGGAGGGAGGGAGAGCCGCCCACAGGGCCCGGGGAAGGCGAGGGGAAGGCGGGGGGCAGGGTCACGGTGCGGGCGGGAGTACCCCCGCACCCACTGGCAGGCAGCCTGCGTCAGAGCCCGACAGGAAACAGGAGAAGACAACACGGGCCGCGTGGAAATCCCCGCCGGGCCCCACGCCAGAGTGTGACTCAGTGGGGCCGGCCGGCCAGCTGCCCTCCCACCCCGCAGCCAGGACCCAGGGGGCCGGGCTGCAGGAAGCCGCGCAGCCTCTGCACAGACGCGGCCACTTGAGTCCTCCAACGTTATTCACTACATGACAGATGCCATCTGAAAGCGGGTGAGACAGGAGGCCCAGCCCATTGGGTGGGAGTTCAAGGCTGTCTAACTACAGCAAAATGCAGTTTCCCTAAGGGCAGGTTGGCGTTCAAGTCCCAAAGCTGCCACCAAGCCTAAGAAAGCCTCTGCACCTTCCTTGGCCTGCACGATCCAGGCCCCATCCCACCTCCGGCCCCCTCCCACACACCCTGCGGCAGGTCCTAGTCTCGCCCCAGGATGTCAATTATCCGAAATGTGGACGTTCCAACAGGCCTCCCCTTCAGACACTTATGTCACCAGGACACAGGCCGTGCCTGATACGGTCAAGGTGAGTTGGATACATACAGGGAGTCACTCTTGTATCCAAAGAGGTAGCATGGAATACCTCTAGAACTGATATCCCACAACTTTCCTGGTGGCCCAGCAGTTGAGGGTCCACCTGCCAATGCAGGGGATGTGGACTCTATCCCTGGTCTGGGAACTAAGACCCCACATGCCACGGGGCAACTAAGCCTGTGTGCCACAACTGCTGAGTTGGTGTGCCCTAGAGTCCACGCTCCCTAACGAGCAAAGCCACTGCAAGGAGAAGCTCAGAAGCCCGAGCACTAAAGTTAGAGAATAGCCCCCACTCGCTGCCAACTAGAAAATCCCACATGCAACAAAAAAACCCAGCACAGCAGGGAAAAAAAAAAAAAAGACTGTATCCTTGACAACCCCTGGCCAGCTCCAAGTCACCACAGGTCCATCTGGGCTGCCAGGGGCTCTATCTCATGCCTCCCTCAGGGCAAGGTCTATTCGATACATTTTTCTTTCCCCCATAAAGTACCCTGTGTACTTGAGGGCACGTAGCTGGTACTGACAAAAAGAAGCAACAGCAGCAACAACAACAAATTCCTGGTGCGACAGACACAAAAGGCTCACTAATCCAAAGTCTTGACCCTTTGAAATAACTAGAAAAGTCCAACTTGCCTTGACTTTTTATTTTCAGAAGTAACCTTGGGCCATTTTGCCTTTGGACTACAAACTTCTTACAAAACAATCCATTTGCTCCACTCCCTTAAGTGCGCGCTGGTTTGAGCTTTAAGGCTGCTTTTGGCAAGTCTGAGCACAGCTTGGACTGCCTTCTGTGTACCTCCTAACCACGGGAACGTACTCAAGGCTCTCCCCTTCCGTGGGGCACTCCAGGTCCCCACCCAGCTCCCACCTGGTGGCTGTCCTGCCAGCACTGGTGAGTGGTAGCAGCCGTGACCCATGCCCTCTGTTTCCCCTTCCTCACCTCTATTCACTCTAGGACTTACTGTGTGGGCCTGGCCCCCAGCTACCACCACGACTGCCCTGACCAAGGCCACTAGTGACCACTGAGTCACAAACTCCAAAACACGAGCTTTGCACCCCTTCGCATCCTGGCTCCGCCGCTGCATCCAACTGCGCTGCTCCCTTCCTCTCGCTGCAGGGCCTCACCACTCGCACCTCCCACGTCCCCAGTGTCTTGCTTTGCCTCGCTCTCCCTGTGCCCTGAAGGTAGCTGTCCCTCAGGTGCTGGCCTCCTTCTCGACCCACCCTCGCACCCTCCCCAACCTGGCTTCATCCATACCATAATGCCTCACAAACACGCATCTCAGCTCAGCCCTCGCCCCAACTCCACACGCATCCACCCAGCTGCCTGCTTTATGGGGCCCATGACAGGAGCTCCATCAACAGTCACTGGTGCTCACTGCTCGTCAGCCCAGGCCCCCTCTGTGCGTGGTGTGATGGGAGATGCATGGCCCTGGGTTCAAGGGGTACCCAGTGAAGAAATGCTGTGCATCTCAGAGAAAGGGCAGACCTCAGCGGGTCAGGGCTCCTGAGGAAGGCACCACTGAGCAGGTGGCATGTGGGGTGGTATCTTAAAAGACAGCTTAGGAAACTAGCATTTTTATCCCATGAGGTATTCTGCACTCAGTACCCCCACATCACAGGGAGAGAGCACATAGTCTTACCTGGCTGTTTGAAACTGCTCTTTTACATCCTAGGTTGGATGAAAAATCTTCTAGAGAAGGGCACTGTCTAAGCAGATGTCTTTTTTTCTTTGCGGCAAGGGGTGGGTTCTTTGTGACAAATTGACTCCCCCTTCCTAACTCTGCTGCTGCTGCTACTGCTGCTGCTAAGTCGCTTCAGTCATGTCCGACTCTGTGTGACCCCATAGACAAAAGCCCACGAGGCTCCCCTGTCCCTGGGATTCTCCAGGCACGAACACTGGAGCGGGTTGCCATTTCCTTCTCCAATGCAAGAAAGTGAAAAGTGAAAGTGAAGACGCTCAGTCGTGTCTGACTCTTAGTGATCCCATCGACTGCAGGTCCTAATTCTAATGTAGTCTAAAAGTAAGATATCTTTGGACCAAAGTTCACTGGCCCCAGCCTTCCCTCACTCAAAACTGCCATTTATTTACAGAAAACATCTGAGATTCGCTTTATTCTAATTCTGTTAAGGAACGCGCTCTAAAGAGGGAAGCTCCATCTATATTTTTCATTCTCGCCCCTGGTCCTCTCAGCCAGGCTGGACAGCCCCTCCCTGGGTCCCCACTGCAATCCCTATGTGGGGTGGTATGTTATGTGTCCCTCTCCCCTTGCTGGGGGGTAGCGGGCACCCTGCACTGTGCCAGGCGCATGGTCAGCACCCACCACAAGCATGTGAAATAATGCATTTCAGACTCTTAATAAGGAGTTCTTGCAATAAATGATCTCTGGGTTGTGCTTGGCATTATATGCCTTCTGTGCTATCACTAAAACATCATTACATGATCATGTCTCCAGGCATTTTAAAGCAAACAAGAGTCTCTAAAGAAGGTTTGAGGAACCTCCCTGGTGGTCCAGTGGCTGAGACTCCACGCTCCCAATGCAGGAGGGCCTGGGTTCAATCCCTGGTCCAGGAACTAGATTCTGCATGCTGCAACTAAGAGTTCGCATGCCACGGTGAAGATCAAAGATCTTGAGTGCCACAACTAAGACACAGGAGAGCCAAATAAACAAATAAGGATAAATGTTTAAAATGATCATTATTAAAATGTGAAATGCCAGGCTTCAACTCACAAGCTGAAATCAAGACTGTAGGGAAAAATATCAACAACCTCTGATATGCAGATGATACCACTTTAATGGCAGAAGGCAAAGAGGAAATAAAGAGCCTCTTGATGAAGCTGACAGGGGAGAGTGAAAAAACTGGTCTAAAACTCAACATTCCAAAAACGAAGATTATGGCATCTGGTCCCATCACTTCACGGGAAACACATGGAGAAAAAGTGGAAACAGTGACAGATTTTATTTTCTTGGGCTCCAAAATCACTGCGGATGGTGCCTGCTGCCACAAAATTAAAGGACTCTTGCTCCTTGGAAGGAAAGCTATGACAAACCTAGACAGAGTATTAAAAAGCAGAGACATTACTTGGTCAACAAAGGTCCGTCTGGTCAAAGCTATGGTTTTTCCAGTGGTCAGGTACAGATGTGCGAGTTGGACCATAAAGAAGGCTGAGTGCTGAAGAAATGATACTTTCAAACTGTGGTGCTGGAGAAGACTCTTGAGAGTCCCATGGACAGCAAGGAGATCAAACCAATCAATCCTAAAAGAAATCAACCCAGAATATTCATTGGAAGAACTGATGCTAACGCTTAAGGTCCAAAATTTTGGCCACATGATGCAAAGAGCTGACTCACTGGAAAAGACCCTGATGCTGGGAAAGATTGAGAGCAGGAGGAGAAGTGGGTGACAGAGGGTGAGATGGTTGGATGGCATCACCGACTCAATGGACATGAGTTTGAGCAAACTCTAGGAGATGGTGAAGGACAGGGAAGCCTGGTGTGCTGCAGTCCATGGGGTCACAAAGAGTCAGACATGACTTAGTGAATGAACAACAATAAAGAAATGAAGCAATCACAACTGAAAAAAAAAAAAAAAAAGAAGGCTTGAAAATCTGTGCTAAATAAACCCATCTCTTTCACATGAGCTTGGAGGGCTTCCCAGAAGAAAGGGAAACATCCCCACACCCACCAGAGTCTCACGCCCCGCACCACCTGCTCTAACCCATTTGGGGACCTGGTGACTTCCTAATGATCAGAAGGGGACAGCCACTCTGTGCAGTGAGGTCTGCACGGGGCTGGGGCTCAGGGAACCACGGCCTGACCCTGAGGGTAGCCCCACTACCACTTCTGCTTTGGGGCACATGGCTTCCTCCTCTGTGAAATGAAGGAGCCGAGCTGTCAAGATCTGAGGGCCCTGCTGGGTCTGCCAGGGGCTCTTTCCTGACTTTCAGGTCTGACCAAAAAAAAAAAAAACCCTGCCCATTAGCTCCTTCTGCCAGAACCCAGGGTCACCACCTGAGTGAGGCTGGGTGGCAAGAAAGAGTCTGGATTTTAGATCAAAAGACCCTAATTGGTCTCCTAATCAGTGTTTTCAGCCTGTGAGGCCTCCAGAAACCTTATGCATCCGAAAAGGATTATGAGTCACCCCAATGGCTCTATAAGACAGACCAGTCATGGCCCTAGACCTCAAGAAGCCAACCTTCCACGTGGAGAGGCAAAGACACTTTCACACAGGGTGTATCTGGGGGTTGAGGAGGTGGAGGGCCCAGGAGGACTGGGTGGGGGAGCCCAGAACGGCTTCCTGGAGGAAGTGAGCATGGGGATTTCCGAGCAGTTTACAAGTTTTTTTGAGATAAACATTGCATTTATCTGCTTTCTTACCTCCTGACCTTTGCCTTCAAAATTGGACATGCCATCATATCTAGTCATAAGATGCTTCTCCAACCATGAAGTAAAAAGCTAGCTGCCTGGGTCACTTCCCCATGGGTGAGAAGCCATCTGCTCAGCTCACTGAACACGTGTCCATTTCCTCCATGTCGAATGGATAACACCAGAGGTCTTCCTCATTTCTTGCTCCTCAGCTCTCCTGTCTCGGCTTGTGAGCGCCTACCTAGAACTCCCTCCTCTCGGGCCTTCCCGCTCCCTCGGGCTCTGAAGAGCACTCCCAGCACCAGTGACTTCTTCACTTCTGATTTCCTATGGCACCTACTTTCAAGACTACTCACAGGACTGCTAGGAATAACCACCATCTTCATCACAGCAGCCCCCTTTTCCTGCATGCTCCCGCAGCCCCGCACTTGCATGACCCACTTATGATCACAGCAGTAGCCACACAACCCCATGAGATGGGCGCTATGTTTATCCCCACCATGCCAGGATGGGTCTGATACTCAAAGCATATGTCCCTGGCCTGGTCACCTGGTACTCTGTGGGTAAGATTTCCCCTCGCATGGCAAGGGATGAATCGGTATCCTAGGGCAGGATGTCCCGGAAGTGCCTTCCAGGCCCTTACATCAACTATCATGCCCTGATGGCGCCAGCACCTGTGATGAACTTAGCCCCTAGTAGCTGCTCCAAAAAGACCCCCTGAAGGAAATCAAATAGGAGATGCTAGAGATCCACGTCCACAGCCCTCCAGGCAAACTTCTCTCTGTTGTTAAACGTTCCTCCTTCCTCAAGGCTTCTGCACTTGCTCTTCCCTCTGTCCAGGCTGCTCATAAATCACCTCTTCCCGTGGTGACCCTTACTCACCGTTTACACTTCAGATCAAATGTCACTTCCTCCAGGAAGCCTTCCCTGACCACCACTCCTTCCACAAACAGAATCAGGTCTCCTTGCCTACAGTGCTCAGGCCCTCTCCCTGTCCTCATTCATGGCCCCCAAGGTCTACAATGTGACATCTGTGATTGGTGGGTTCCCCAGACTGCAGGTGCCTTGTCTCAAGGCAAGGACTCTCTTTGTTCACCACAGAATTCAGAGCCTGGCTGAGGGGAAGCGATCAATAAGATATGCTGAATGAATGAACGAGTGAGTCCATGTCATTAAACCTTATCTCAGCCTCAACATCACTCCTGAACACAGACTGCCAGACATCTTCATCCCCACTACACTGATGAGAAAATTGTGACTCAGAGGACACATGTCTGTCACCTGGGGTCAGAGGCTTGGTAAAGACTAGGACAAAAATGCCCCCAAAGGGTAAATGCCCCCAAAGGGTCACAGAGTTTTCCTGTTGGATTTGCTGGTGACTGGCACAGGTCTCAGCACACAGGAGGTTTGGAGACCTAAGGAGATGGACACGGGAGCCAAATGACCTCCCAGGTGGGCCAAAACAACTTGTTTTGGTGGTTGTTGGCCAGCATCATGTTCCCATCCTAACAGATTCTGGAGCAAGGCCACATTCTGTCTGCAACCTGATTCCACTCTGCTTGCTCTCTTCTGAGAATATCGTGAGGGGCTGGAAGGATACAGAGAAATCCACGAGTGTAAGTGAGACTTTACTTCTGGAGAGAAGAGACTTTCTTTCATCTCATCATGTGAGTAAAGTGCCAAGGCACTCCTGGAGGTACCCACAGCCCCCAGAGCAACATAAATTCTCAGCTTGCTGGTTCGACCCGACACACATTTGAGAGTACTGGGTCAGGAGTCAGACACGGGTTTCTCAGCCCACCTCTGCCCATGACCACCTGGTGACCCCAGGCAACTCAGCATCCGCACACGCACAGTGGGGGAGACAGTGCCCACCCTGTCTCCCTCGCTGTGGTCAGGCTCAGACAAGACAGCAGGAGCGAAACAGTCTCTGTAAGTCCCAGGCAGTAATCAGATGTCTACATTCTTACATTATTACAAGGCCACTGCTGGCCAAGGGCCCAGAGGTGCAGAGGGTGATCCCTGGGGGGCTGCTTTTTGACACCCAACCCCATGGAGGCAAATGTAACTTTAAAGGAAACTACTCTTACCTGTTCAAAGATACCCAAAGCAGAAAGAGTGCTGGCCTCTTACACTCCCTAAATTAGATCAAGAATGGGGGCCAGCAAGTAGAAAAGGAAGGACAGGTGAAATCAAAGCCAGGATTCCCTGGGCTGGAGTCATCTCTTGACACGTTACTAGCTGTGTGACTTAGAACAAGTAGCTTACACACGCCGAGCCTCCATTTCCCCATCTGTAAACGGTGAAACAGTAACCTCCCCTAGAGGCTGGTGTTCAAATCTCTCTTTTTTAAAAAAAAGAATGTTACCAACAAATAGTAAAGCCCTTTATTAGGGATGAGATGGAGCAGGCCACCCAACATGACACATGTAGTCAGTTAAAGGCAGTTTGCTTCTTTGCCCCGTGAGGGAGCCTGTCTGGGTGGGCCTCTTTGTAGAGTGACCAGGCCTGTGCCAAGCACAACCACAGGTGGTGGTGGCCCCAATTCTAGGAGAAGCTGTCCAGTTTGGGCCAGGACCTCCCTCACACATGCTGGATTTTTCCATTAGGCAGGGAAGCAGGAAGGCATGTCAGGGTGAACAGAAAGGATGGTCCAGCACGCAGGAGGTGGGAAGGTGGGTGGGTTTCAAGGTGGGTGAGGCAATGCTGCCTCCCTTCTGGGTCACTGCCGTGTCTCAGAGCAAAGCCACCCAGCACGCATCACTACCTGGCCAGCTCTCAAGGAGCTAATGGCAGTAAATAACTCCTAAAACACAGCCAGAAGGGCGAGCAAGCACTTCACTTCTCTACCTCCAAATGAGCCTCAAAATCCTAACCTGATTGCAGAAGTGTCACTGAAGCACGGAATACACACTCAGAATTTTAGAAAGCATTCAATCAACATTTTTTTAAAGTACCCCCCCATGTCCCTTCCTAGGCATGATGGGGGGATGTGAGGGAAGACACAGTTCCTGCCTTCAAGAAGCTATCAGGGGAATTCCCTGGTCGTCCAGCGGTTAGGACACCACACTTCCACTGCAGGGGCCTTGGGTTCGAACCCTGGTCAGGGAACTAAGATCCGACAGGCTGCCTCGTGCAGTCAGAAAAAAAAAAAAAAGATGGATTATTAAAAAATAATGTTATCAGTCCAAAGAGACAGAACACAACTGAAACAATTATATGCTCAAGAATCTCTGGCCCTAGGACCCACAGGGGAAAGTCTCTCACGTTGAAGCCCCTGAAAATACTGGATTCCTCCCTTAGGGGAGGAAAAAAATTTTTTTCTTTAAATCCCATGGCACATATGTTACTCTGTTCAGAGGTCACATTTCCATTTTACCTTCAGCTGATAGGAGGCTCAGAGCCAAATTTGCAAGCTACATCTAACAATCCCACAAACCTTTATAATACACAATACTGTGTACTAACATTACCTTTGATCTCATCTTATTTTCCAATCCTTTTCTCCTCTTCCCCTGATTTCCCTATCTCAATCCTTTTTTGTTCACTGTACTTGAGACTTACCTCAAATTCTTTTTTGGAACAAGGTAAATGATTAAAAACGTTTTTTTAAACTTGATTAGTATTACAAAGCTGCAGCAATCAAGGCTGGCATGAGGATGAACACATAGACCAATGGAATAGAACTGAGAGTCCAAAAATAAACCTTTACATTTATGATCACTGATTTTTTAAATTTAATTTTACTTGTAATTGGAGGAAAATTACTTTACAATAGTGTGATGATTTCTGCCATACAACATGAATCAGCCATAGGTATATATATGTATTCTTAATCACTGATTTTTGATAAAGATGCCAAGACCAGCCAGGAGGGAAATAATAGTCTTTTCAAATAGTGCTTGAACAACTGTGTATCCATATACAAAAGAAGGAATTTGGACACCTATCTCATATCATAAACAAAAATTAAATTAAAATAAATCAAAGATCTAAATATATAAGCTAAAATTACAGAGCTCTTAGAAGACAACAAGGGAGTAAATCTTTGTGACCTTAGGGTGAGATAATAAGCAAGAGCAACAAAAGAATAAATACATTTAGTGTCATCAAAATTAGAACCTTTTTGTTTCAAAGGACACCATCAGGAAAGTGAGACAATTCAAGGAATGGGAGAAAACATTTGCTAACCATCTATCTGAAAGGGGAATTTGTATCCAGAATACACGAAGAACCCTTAAAGCTCAACAAGAGAAAGACGACCTAAATTAAAAAGTGGGCAAAGGATCTGAACAGATATTTCTCTAAAGCAGACAGACAAATGGCCAATGAGCATATGAAATGACGCTCAGTGTCGTTAGTCATCAGAGAAATGCAAACCAAAACCACAGGGTGATACCACTGCACACCCAGTAGAATATCGAAAATAAAACAGACAACGACAAGTGTTGGGAGAAACTGGAACCCTCGAACGCTGCTGGTGGGATTTGTAATATACCCCCACTTTGGAATAGAAGCCAGTTCCTCAAAGAGTTAAAGGTAAAGTGATAAATGACCCAGTAATTCTACACCTAGAGATATACCCAAGAGAAATCAAAACACAACCATACAAAAACTTGTACAGCAGTAATATTCGTAATAGCCAAAAAGGAGAAACAACCCAAATGTTTATCAACTGACAAATGGACAAACAAAATGTGGATACAGCCATATCATCTAATATTATTTGACCATAAAAAGGAATGAAGGACTGATACATGCCACGACATGAGCCTTGCCAACACTATGCTCAGTGAAAGACGCCAGTCACGAAAAGACCAATACTGTATGACTCCATTGTATGCAATGCCCCAAACAGGCAAATCCATAGAGATAGAAAGTAAATCAGGTTTCCAGAGCAAGGGGGTGGAGGGTAGATGAGCAGTAGCTGCAGATGGGTATGAAGTTTCTCTTAGGGGTAATAAATATATTCTGAAATTGGACAGCAGTAATGGTTATAGAGGGCATCCCAGGTGGCGCAGTGGTAAAGAATCTGCCTGCCAATGCAAGAGATGCAAGAAACATGGGTTCAATCCCTGATCAGGAAGATCCCCTGGAGTAGGAACTGGCAACCCGCTCCAATATCCTTGCCTGTACAAATCCCATGGACAGAGGAGCCTGGTGGGCTATAGTCCATGGGGTCGCAGAGTCGGACGTGATTGAGCGCACACACATATACACAATGGTTACAGAAGTGTTAATCCACTAAAACCAATGAATTGTATATCTTAAAAGAGTAAATTTCATGATATATGAATTATATGCTAATAAAACTTTTTAAAAGTTCTTTTTTAAGGTTGGTTAAATAAAGTCAGGAGTTGTATTAACAGTAACTCACTGATGCTGGTTTCTTAATTTTGACAGAAGTACTGTGACAACGTAAGCTGTCAACATCAGGAAAATCTGGGTGCCAGGTACATGGGGACTCCCATGTTATCTCTGCAATTTTTCTGTAAGTCTACAATTATTCCAAAATAAAAAGTGTACTTCACAAAAAGGTGGCTCCTATAGAGTTAACTATTATGTAATTATTGAATGAGGCTACACAACTGTAGTGTACCTCCCCTCTAGAAGGCAGCTGCTCAAGGGCAGACAGAGCTCACAGGTCTAGTCCACAGACTCTCAATGCACGTCAGCAGGGGGGCTGTATGTGTAACAACAAATGTGGTCCTTTTCCCTCCTGCAAGAGCGGGGAAAGATCCCTGAAGCTTCACGACCATACCAGAAGGGAAACACTGTCACCCAGGAAGCCATCAGCCCAAGGGACTCTTAGTTTTCCACCACTGTTTATATATACATGCAATTGTGTTTGGCCAAACCCACTGTCCACTTAAGCCAAACCCTCTGACACAGCCTGCAGTGGGCTGGGGTCCTGGGACACCTAGCCGGGCATTGCTGACCCTCCCTCCTCCAGCAGAGGAGGTAACTCTCTTGATGTCCCATTGCATACACATTGCATATAACCTGATTAGGGCCCCACAGACCTCTGCATGTTTACAAGTCTCCTCCCCTAACTGAATCTAAGTCCAAGGGCAGAGACAATCCTTTATTTATTCTTATTCCCCCAAGGTCTGATAGATATACACCCAAGCAATGATCAAGTTCAGTCATAAATGGGTAAACTGGGAGAGTTCAGGAAGCATAGGGTAACATCATTCCTACAGGAAATCTGGTCTCAGCAGAGAAGGACTAAAAAGCAGAAATCCTTCCTGGTCTTCTCTTTCTTACTTGGACATCACTAGTGGGTTGAGGTTTTGGTTTTGCGAGCACAGGGTGGGTATCTCAGTCCGACCAACCTGGGAGCCACAGCTGCTTGTTTTCTAGAGACACGGGTGGTGGCAACTGGGCTGTGGGGGTTGGGGTAGGGGGGCAGGCTTCACATGCTCTGCCAGGCTGATGGCAGCGCTGCTTCCTGTGGGGCCACTGACATCAAAGGCCAGCCGTGCGCAGGGGGCACGCGGGTGTCCCAACAGCAGGCAGCAAGCAGGGTCATGTGAAGTTCAGCACTGGGGCTTTCTCAGTCCATTGGGTTTTACTCATCCCCTGTCCATGAGGCGTGTTTCTCCCCCTCCCGCTCCTCTTTGTATGCGTGTGTGTTTTAATTATTCGAGGGCTCTTGGCTTGCTTTCCTAACCCCACATAACATTTCCCTCCGCTACTGAGAAAGGAGGCATTCCATCCGCTGGAAAGCAGTCAAAGAGGCCAGGGAGAATTCCAGCTCTGTGCACGAACCCTTGGGGACACGGTCTGTGTCCACGTGCCAAAGAGGAGGATGGGAGGATGACATGAGCAGGGCAGCAGGAAGCTCTTGGAAGCCACGTGGCCCACTGCCCCCTCCCACCCATTTTACAGATGAGGGTCACGAGTCCCAGAGGGTTCCAGCAACTTGCACAGGGTCACCCAGCTTCCATCAGAGCAAAAGGACTCAATTTTTCACAACTGCTACCATAAAGCATTTTTCAGTCCAGGCAAGCACTCTGCATAAAAAACATTCCCCCACACAAAGAATTTACAGTGGAAATCATGTCTTACAAACCAGCAAGCCATGAAAATTTTCTAATCACCAAGCATCAAAAAAAACCCAATGTGCAGATTCACCCCATGCCTTCATTTGACAAGCTTTATTAAGTGACTACTCTCCACCTGGCATGGTGTTAGGCTGAGAGGACTCGAGGGTGAATTTGAACTGATCCCCCTGCCTTCGAGAAGAACCCAAAGGTTGTCCATGAGACAAAGATCGATCCATGGAAAATAAGTTTGGGACCTTTAGCGCAAGCTCACCTCCTCTGACGAAAACATCCAAATCAAAACTAACTGCTGAAAAAACCATCACCAAAAAGATGCTGGAACCTACCAAAAAGGATACCCTACAATCATACAAGTCCGACTTTATGTAATAGTCATAAGAAGTAATACCTTCTATGATCTTCATAATTTTTATCTCAACCTCCAGATCATTGAAACCTCTAGATTTTCAGTTTTTCCTTCTTCTCAAATGAAAAAAAGCACAACGATCTGTTTCAATATATTAAGTCATAAGCCACAAGGCATAAGCAAGGGCCAAAAGCTCAGTTTAGAACCAGTGCAGTCCAGGGAACAGAGCTCACACAAGGCAAGACTGCCCTGCAGTCCTGAGCAGTGATGTGCAGAATGACCCGAATGCCAGCACCCCGCCAGCCTCGGCGACCCAGAGACCAGCCCCACAGAGCCTTTGCCCTCAGGGGGCTCACTGTTTAGGCTAAAAATAAAATAAAAACCTAGAAACATGATTTTCTACTAAGATTTAGGTGTGCTCGGCAGCTGTGGCGGTAGAGGGGGTGAGAGGGCAGGCGGAGGACACTTAGCAATGGCTAGGAGGAGGGGACGCCAGTAGGCTGCTTCCTGGAGGAGACCAAGATGGAATTACATTGTGAAGGAAGCTAGCTGAATAGGTTTGGGACATTCCATGGGCATGAGGCGAGGCAAAGAGGCAAGAAATAGCCTGGGGAAGGGTGGGGCAGGCATGCAGTACTCAAGTCAGAGTGAGAATTCTCAGCCTTGATGGGCAAAGAGTGATCACTGGGAATTCCAATGATCTTCAAAGGTCTCTCCCAGGATCGCAGAGAATTCTCAGCCTTGATGGGCAAAGAGTGATCACCGGGAATTCGAATTATCTTCACAGGTCTCTCCCAGGATCGCGGTTGTACTTGATATGCGTCACCTGAGTGTCCATGTGAATCTCTGGCATTTGTGGCAAATATGGAACCTCAGAGTGATTTCAGCTGCCAAGTGGGAAAGCTCCTTACCAGAGCCACCAAAGGCAAGGCTGAGTGAGGAGACATAGGAGGTGCCATGCAGACCCCGAGGGACAAGCTGAAGCATCCTAAGACTCTGGGTGCTAGGATGGCTTCTAAGCAGGGAGTGCCAGGGCAAGACTTGTCCCATAGAAAGACTACCCTGGGGGAGCAGGAGAGCAGACCCAAGGGTGTGGGAGAGGAGGCTACAGGGAGAGTGCTGTGCAGAGCTTCATCATCCAGGTAAGGGAGAAGCTTCATCCACCCAGGAGTCAGTGTCGAAGAAGCCTCAGGCCAGATCCTCCTCCCTTCCCAAAACTAATCACTCACTCATTTTAAACAACAGTTTCCACTCTCTTTGCACCCAGCCCTGAAACAAATCAAAAAGGAGGATTTTCTTACAACAAAACCCAATGGCTCCTCCCTTCCTGTTTTCACAGGCTACATCCACATGACACGTGGAAAAGGCGCCCATGGGGCGGGGCTGGAGCGGAGGGAAGGAGGCCTGTCTTGCAGTAACCACGGCAGCCAGATGGTCAGTGACTGGGCTACACAAACCAACATGACCTTGGCGGGGCTCAGAGGGGCAGGAAGGGCCACGGGAGAAATTCTCTCACATCAGGGATGATTTCTAGCCCTTGGTTGCCTCATTGGCCTCAACCTGCAGATGATCACAAACGGCATCAGATGAGCAGGTGGATATGATCACACGACTTCCACCTCCTCTGGCACCTTGGGAAGCCAAGAGTAGATAAACCTCATTCTGGGGAGAAGGACACGCGGCTAAAGTGACGTGGCTGGTGTGGCAGGAGGAGAGATGTGGATTTAAGGGCTTTGAAAGGCCACCTGCTTTCTACTCAGATAAAGCTGCCTCTTTCCTGGTCTGGCACAGTCATGGTCATTGTGCTTGAAATTCCCACCATTTGTCATTCCTCTGGCATCCAGGGCCTAAAGACTGACTAATGACACCAAAAGCCTTGGTTAAAGTGTGAGTCATGAAAATCAACTTCTGTTAAATTCACGTAGTAAATATTTCTGCAGGACCTGCCCCTGACAGGTACTGTGCCAGGTACCTGGGAGGAAGGAAGTGAGATGACTGAGGTGTGGGGACCTGCAGAAGCAGACAGAAGCCAGATGCACACATGGGGCCTTGTCAGAGCCTCTACTTGGACTCCCAGGAGCTTTTTAAACCACCAGGGAATGATATGTTTTGATACCATCATTTTGCATCCCCTGGGGTAATAAACACTATGTCATTAGCGCCATTAACACCTTAGTGTGAATTAGGTAATCAGATGAAGTGTCACCTTGCAAAAGACTGAGACGTGGGACTGATAAGTTTTGATGCCAGAGGAGCAAAGCCAGGGAAAGCCCAGTGCTCACAGGCCACTCAGTGGGGACCAGAGAGTAGGGGACAGATGCCAAGAGAATCAGGGTGCTGAGGCAATGGAAGCACAAGCAGACATGTCCTCCACCTACCATGCATATATTTACTGGGCTCTGCAAATATTTACAGGGCTCTTTGGTCCTGGGCCCTGGGCATAGTGGAGAATAAAAGAGTTGGCCCCTGCCCTTGAGGGGAAGACAGACAGTAAACAAATAAGCACACAGAATTAAAGCTACAAACCGAGGGACGGTCTCTGAGTGACAAGAACCACATGCCATGGAACAGCGTGGCAGGAGGTATAAGGAAATGGGGGGTGGGGTGGAGGTGGAGGGCTCTCTTAGGAGAGGATAGATAAGCTGAGACCTGATTCACATTTGCCAGCTGAAAATGGTGGGGAAGAGTACTCCATGCAGAAGGCACAGCCCTTACAAAGGCCCTAAGGAAGGAAATTTAAGAAGGCCAGAGTGGGGATGCAAGCCCAACTGGAAATAGTGGTTGGACAGGCAGGCTTCGGCCAGACTCCACAGCCTCATTAGGGATTCGCACCCTCACCCTCAAGGCCACAGGAAGCCCCTGAGTGATTTTCAGCAGAAGTACCAGGTGACAGGATGCACGTTTTTTAGAGTTCACTCTGGCTGCGTGGAGAATGGCCCTGGGGAGAGGTGGATGTAGGCAGAGGGACCAGCTGGGAGGAAGGCTAGGCCAGAGAGACCCTGATTCGGATGAGGAAGCCACAGTCGAGATGGGAGATCAGACAGATGTTGACATTTTAAAGGCAGGACTGGTAGGCCTTGGTGATTTACTGGGGAGGGGAGTGGCGGGGGGAGCATAAGGATGACTCCTCTTGGGGTCTGGTTCAGGCAACTCCTTTCATGAGAAAGGAGGCTAAGCAGATGGCAGAGAGGGTGCAGCGAAGGAGGGCAAAGCAAGGCTCGGATTTGGAGTGTGCTCAAGCAAGGCCCCGAGAGGCCCAGGAGAGATCTCAAGGGATGTTCACAAGCCCTATGCAGCTTCAGGCAGAGGCGGCTCACCA
Source organism: Bos javanicus (assembly GCF_032452875.1). NCBI lineage: Eukaryota > Metazoa > Chordata > Mammalia > Artiodactyla > Bovidae > Bos > Bos javanicus. Next base: position 13,930,637 of record NC_083877.1, on the reverse strand, counting down.
TGGGTGGAAAATCCCATGGCATCCCCAGCCAGAGCATCAGAATCAGGGAGTTTCTTGGCACCTGAGCCCAGAGACGCATGTCCGTTCCTCCCTCCCATGCCCTGTCAGAGAGGAAGGCTTCCCTTTTCTGGAAGTGTCAAAAACGCTGCGCAGGAAACTCCTTCAGCTGCCAGGGTGACTAATATTTATCACTGGTATATACAGTAGCCATTCTCCAAGGCCATGAAATTCTGCCCACAGTTACCACCACCAGGCTCTCGGCAGCCCTGCCCGAGCCCAGCCATGCCTCGGCATTCCACAGGGCTGAATAATACCACTCGCTTCCCGGAGAGGCTCTGCTCACCCCGCACCTCAGCAGCGTCTCGGCATCCTGGACTTGCTGCCTGCAGGTCAAGGTCCAGAGTCTCCGCTGTGCTCACGGACATGAACCACGGCTTTGCCCAACCTGCCCCTCCAACCTCAAGACACAAGCAGCACCTCCCTCCCCAGGGGAAGAACAGGGAGGGTAGGGACTTTGGAGGGCATCCTGACCAAACTTTTCATCTTCAGAGGACCAAACCGAGAGTCAGAGAAATCTAATCACTTGCCCAAGGTCACAGAGCAGAACTGAGACGACAACTCTGGGCCCAGGGCTCACTCTTTGGGGTCCCAGCCATAGGATCGAGGCAGCAGGGCGCAGGTGGGTGGGAGCGAACTGCGGCCAGTGATAGAGACCCCTCTGGGAGAAAACAGGAAGCAGATCAGGAAAGGCATCCACTGGGACATCCCGGAGGATCTAACTCTCAAAGTCTGCACGTGGGACCCCACGCACCCTGTCCTCTCCAACAAGACCTTCAAACAAGAAGCAGGTGTCTGTGCCAAAAGTGGGGCAAGAGCTGGGCCTTAGGAGCCCATTGAAAGGTTCCTGGGAACAGCAGGCTATTCTCCGAGAAGACTTTCAGCAAGACCCCAGCTCTTAACAGAAATGGCCTCACTCATGCAATGCAGTTTACAAATTTATCTACGCCCACAGGTCTCCGTGAAGGGAAGCCCACAGAGGAAGTACTTTCTCATGTGACAATGACCATCGAGGAAAGGTACTAACAAGATAGCACGGATACAGCAATCCGGTGTAAACTATGCCGTTCTGCCAAGTCCCCTGCCAAGGTTATCTGCCTGCAGCACCTGCCAGAACAGAGGGGAAATCAACTGCGAAAAGGGCACTGCTCACAACTGCTATGGATTTTTTATCACTGCATGTGCAAGACACATTTCAGTCCCCTCTAGGAACTGAGGAAAACAGAGCCTTTACTCCTTTCTAGATGTTCCTGAATTCCAGAATACTGAAGGGTGACCACAAAATGCAGGACGGGGACAAGGAGGACAGCGTCAGAGGGCAATTCTTTCTTCCTAGAAGCTCCATCTTCTTTTATAATCAGACGTGTAGTATAATAATCGCTTAGTATTTCTGAACCCATCAGATCTGCTAACAACCATGGCTTTATATATTCACTGACACTGCTGTGAAGATGAGACGTGGAAAGTCATTCATTCAAACTATTCACTGAATATGCTGAAACACCAAGTATTGTGCCAGGCACATGGGAAAGAAAAGTTGAAAAATACTCAGTCCCTGCCCTGGAAAAGCTCACAGCCATCAAAAGTTGGGGGAGGGTGAAAATCCTGAAATCTGATCTTATCTATCTTCCTGCTTTTCAATGCCACCCCCACAAAACCAGCTGAAGCAGGCACTTCTGCAAGTCTGGACCCGTTACACACACGTTCTCAGCAGCTAGCCTCTTCCTCTCCTCCAGGGTTCTTGTCACTCCTTCTGTACCATCACCCCCCACCATCTTTAAATGTCAACACGACTAGAAAGGGTGAAATAATTCAGCCACCTTAAATACTGCAAAGGGCCTCTCCTAACAATTAAAGCGAGTGCTTATGGCATGTCCGACTCTGCAACCCCATAGACTATAGCCCACCAGGCTCCTCTGGCCATGGAATTCTCCAGGCAAGAATACTGGAGTGGAGAGCTGTTCCCTTCTCCAGGGGATCTTCCCAACCCAGGAATCGAACCCAGGTGTCCCGCATTGTGGGCAGATTCTTTACCATCTGAGCCACCAGGGAAGCCCAAGAGAACAAAGAAAGAGGTTCAGGGTGGGCCCTCAAGGTGACATCAGAGCGGACATCGCCAACGCACAAGCGCTAATGGTTGGAGGGAACCCTCCTGATTATCTCAGCCAAGTTCCCACCAAACATGAGTGGGGAGTTGGCACCTGCTGCCCCTCCCTGACACAGTGCCATGACCAGCAGGGTCAGGGCTGGAAAGAGTCATGGAGCTGAGAAACATGGAGCCCAGGGAGGGTGAGTGAAACTCTGTATTCCTAGACTCCGGGGAAGTGGCATATACCAGCTCTCTCTTGGGGCCCTTGCTTGTCAGGTCACAGCAGCTAAGAGCCCATCCACAGGCCATTAACAGCTTCTGTCTGTATAGTGCTCTACAGTTTTGAAAAACTCTCCCATCCCTTGCTCTCTCCTGATGACCATGGTCACCTTCAGTGTAGGCAGGTGGCTCTCACTAACCACAGTGTGTGTGTGTGTGTGTGTGTGTGGTTGTGTGTGTGGTTGTGTGTGTGTGTGTGTGTGTGTGTGTGTGTGTGTGTGGTATAAAGGAAGTCACAGGACTTCCCTGGTAGTCCAGGGGCTAAGACTCTGCACTCCCAATGCACGGGGCATGGGTTCGATCCCTAGTCAGGGAACTAGATCCCATGTGCCACAACTAAAGATCCCACGTGCTAAACTAAGACCTGGCCCAACCAAATAAATAAAAATAAATAACATTTTAAAAATAATAAAATGAATCCCATGGAGGCTGTGTGCTTGGACCAAAGCCCCGTCGAACAGGGAGAAGTGTCCAGGCATGTCCACTCCTCTTTCACAGGGCGGCAGGAAGTGGGCAAAGTATAAAACATGAGCCCAAGACAACGGCACCTGCGCAAAGGAAGGTGGCAACCACGTTTGGGAGGATGAAGGACACACAGAGAGGGCACCTACCCCAAAGAAGGGCCCAGCTCATACATTCGAAAATAATGATTATGTACAAGGAGTGAGTCAGGAGACCATTTAAAGAAGAGATGGTCACAGCAAACTGGGACAGTCAAGGGAAATGCAACAGAGGGGAACGTAAACTGGGTGTGCAGACAGCAGGCTGGTCAGGGGCATGCTACGAGGAGACTCATCTTGGTGGGGGCAGAGAGACAGACACAAGGTCAACCCATGAAACGGCGGTCCCTGGAGGACTTTAAATATCAAGCAACAGGCCCCAAGTACCCTGTCTACAGAAATGCAGGGCATCTGGCCAGCCCAGTCCTAGGTCACCTCCTGCTACAGACCAACCAGGACCACCAACAGGGTCAGAACTCACCTGTCTAATAGATCTGCCCGCGGCCTTGACCCCGTCCATATCCCACCCGCAGTCAGCCTGGGCGGGCCTGGAGCTGGCAGCTGGGGCAGACACAAAGTTCCTGCATATGAGGAAAGAGCTGAACCTTTACAAATCCATCCTGGCTCCAGAGAAGGTGGGTGGTGGGCAAACTTTCAATAGAGCCACATTTTGCACATTTTATGTGGTTTTCGCACATTTCTGAGCAAGTGGATGACTGCTGTGTGTGTGTGAGCATAACGAGTTTCAAAAGGGAAAAAACAGTGGGCAAATCTGACTCATCTTACACACACACAAACACACACGCATTTCCCGCCCCAGGACTTTGACTTGAATAGCACAGCTGGGGCGGTGGTGGGGGGGGGGGAGCCTGGGGGCTGCATTGGGTCACCTGCACTCCCTTCTCAAGTGCTCGCCTTCCAGGTGACCCATGAAAACACAATTAAACTGTGGACTCCTGGAGGGCAGGAACTGGGTTTTCCTCACACTGCCTTTGACAGAGCAGGGGCCTCAAGAGCCCTGCTGATCTGATGGCAGAAATAAATAACCGTGCATGCCAAGTGCTGCTTCCCTGAAAGTGAAAGCCAATTCTACTCCTCAGCTCCCAACACAAACCAGTCTGCATTGGTGCTTTATTCCTTCGGTCTTTCTACCCGCTGGCTTCATAAAGCGCTTCAGTAAGCACCTCGACAGCTAAAGAAGCACTTTCACATCCATCACCTCACTCAGATGCTCACAGCAACCCCAGGACATGGAAGAAGCTAGGATATTATTCACGTTCCAAGAGGAGGAAGCCCCAACTTAGAAACGTTAGACCATTTTGCTAAGGTCACGTGACTAATAAAACTCGGGTCCCGTCATTCCTTGTCCATGATCTTCCTAACAGTCTAACTGTCAAGATTCTGGAACCTGATTCACCTTCTCCCAAGGATCAAATATATATTTAATTTCATTAAAGCTCAGTCTCTTTTAAATGGCATCACCTTCATCACTGTCTTGCCACCAACCAGGACAGGAGGCTAGAGCCTGACCTACGAGAGTAGGCAGGCCTGTCTACTGCATAACCAGAGGGTGGGAGAGCTAGGGGGCTTGCTAAATTTGAAATCTGTTCTGACATCCAAGCATTTAAACAGCTCATTGACTCCCATACGTAAATATTACTATAAGCTACAGTTTCATTTACCCTGTGCTGCAGCCAAGAGGGTTTGAAAGTAGAGTGAGCACAAATTAGGTACTGGAAAGTTTCTTATTTCCTGTAGTGTCAGATGTTCACAGTCAAAAAGAAAAGAAAAGAAGAAGCAATGTCACGCGGTAAGTCTCCTATCAAACAGCAAACGTCTTGTGTTCACACTTTATTGGTTCCTTTTGCTCAGCGCCAGCACTGAGCAGCACAACTGGAATTGTTCTAGACGACCCAGGTCTGAGGCTCTCCTGACAGCTGAGTCAGTCCAGGGGCTGCTCCACCAGCGTGAGACACAGTTTTCCCAGGTATTACCTGAGGCACGTGCAAAACAGCAAGTGGAGCAGAGGCGAACCTCTGTAGCTGGGCATTTATCCAGTGACACAAAGAAGCTTTAAAAAAAAAAAGCACATTTCCATTGCGATTTTCCTAACAGAAAGTGAGAAGGCCAGAATCCATACCCCAGCTCTGAGCCCTTCGGCGACTTACTATCCCTCTCTGGGTCTCTTTTTTCTCCTAAAGGTGAAGCCTGGTTCAGAAAGCCTCAAGTCTGCTTCAGTCGCAATGCACACACCAATGACTCCTCCCTTTCTCTCTCACTCAACACAGCATACCTGAACCCAAGTTAGTGACAGGGCCACCGTAAGGAAAATATATTTATTAAAATACATATTGTGATCTACTGGACATATACCCAGAGAAAATCATAATTCAAAATGACACCTGCACCCCAATGTTCATTGCAGCAGTATTCACAATGGCCAGGACATGGAAGCAACCCAAATGCCCATCAACAGAGGAATGGACAAAGAAGATGTGGTGTGTATATGCAATGGAATATTACTCAGTGGTAAAAAGGAACCAAACTGGGTCATTTGTAGAGATGTGGATAGAACCAGAGATTGTAATGCAGACTGAAGTAAGTCAGAAAGAGAAAAATAAATATCATATATTAGCATATATATGTGGAATCTAGAAAAATGGTATAGATGATCTTATTTGCAAAACAAAAACAGAGACATAGAGAGAACAAATGTATGGACACAAAGGGGGAAGGGTGGGGTGGGATAAATTTGGAGATTAGTACTGACATATATACACCGTTGACACTATACATAACATGGATAACTAATGAGAAGCTACTCTATAGCACACGGAACCTTATTCTGTGCTCTGTGGTGAACTAAATGGAAAGAAATCCAAAAAAGAGGACAGAGACATACAGCTGATTTACTTTGCTGTACAGTGTCCAATACTTTGGCCATCTGACGTGAAGAGCTGACTCATAGGAAAAGACCCTGACTTATGCTGGGAAAGATTGAGGGCAAAAGGAGAAGGCAGCAGAGGATGAGATGGCTGGATGGCATCACTGACTCAATGGACATGAGTTTGAGCAAGCTCCAGGGGATAGTGAAGGACAGGGAGGCCTGGCGTGCTGAGTCCATGGGGTCACAGAGAGGTGGACATGACTGAGCAACTGACGACAGCAACAGTGCAAACGAGCACAACACTGGAAAGCAGCTCTACTCCAGTAAGGATTGATTGTAAAAGAAACACAAAATATACACTGTGATAAAATGCACATAACCCAAAAAGTTGCCACTTTAACCATTTTAAGGCGCACAATCCAATGGCATTTAATTCATACAGAATGTTGTGCAACCACCACTTTTATTTAGTTCTAGAACATTTTGATCACCCCTAAAGGAAAGCCATGAAATTAAAAGACGTTTACTCCTTGGAAGGAAAGTTATGACCAACCTAGGTAGCATATTCAAAAGCAGATACATTACTTTGCCAACAAAGGTCCGTCTAGTCAAGGCTATGGTTTTTCCAGTGGTCATGTATGGATGTGAGAGTTGGACTGTGAAGAAGACTGAGCGCCAAAGAATTGATGCTTTTGAACTGTGGTGTTGGAGAAGACTCTTGAGAGTCCCCTGGACTGCAAGGAGATCCAACCAGTCCATTCTGAAGGAGATCAGCCCTGGGATTTCTTTGGAAGGAATGATGCTAAAGCTGAAACTCCAGTACTTTGGCCACCTCATGCGAAGAGTTGATTCATTGGAAAAGACTCTGGTCCTGGGAGGAATTGGGGGCAGGAGGAGAAGGGGACGACAGAGGATGAGATGGCTGGATGGCATCACCAACTTGATGGACGTGAGTCTGAGTGAACTCCAGGAGTTGGTGATGGACAGGGAGGCCTGGCGTGCTGCGATTCATGGGGTCGCAAAGAGTCAGACACGACTGAGCGACTGGACTGAACTGAAAGGAAAGCCTGTACCCTTTAGACAGTCATTATACCCCATTCCACCCCATCTCAACCCCCTGGCAACCATTAAATCTACTTTCAGTCCCTAGGAACTGACCTATTCTGGGCAGTTCATGTCTATGGAATCATCAACACATGGCCTTTGTGTCTGGCTTCTTGCCCTCAGTATACTGTTTTCAAGGTTCACCCCTGGTGCAGTATGTACTTCATTGCTTGGTTGAAAAAATATTCCACTGTATAAAGGAATATGTTTTGAATTAATGGGCAAGGAAACTATTCATGAACTTCAGCAGTATTAGCAGTAATAATTAAATAAGATGATCTAGATAAGGTCCCGGGCACATACTAAGTGCTCAGTTAACAGAAGCTTCATTATCTTCAGTCTTCCTGAAGGCTCAAGTTTCTCACAGCAGGGCTCGCTTGAGAATCTCTGACCTGGATGCCTCCCGAGGCACCACCCAGGCCCCAGCTTCTTTGAATAAGCGAAGCAAAACGTTGCACCCACGTGCTGCAACTTCCCCCAGCTCTCCAGGACATGTGAACCACTCCTCTGAGCAACTGAGGAGTAAACCATCCTTAGGCGCCAACAACACAACCTTGCAAAACAGTGGGGGCCTCTTCTAAGCCGTCTTGCTCCTTGAATGTACCAAAATAAAACATTGCTGGGGACGTAGTGTAATTCTTCATTTTTCAAAATGACTCACAACAGGATTCCTTGAAACGGTTTCCCTGGTATGCTTGAAACATAATTCAATTGACACCATCACTGTTTCGGCAATAGACCTTCTCCATAAAACAGCGTGTGGCTATTAGGAGTCGGCTCTCATCCTGGAGGACAGGGTTTGTTCCAAGTCAGTGGGACTGATGTTTGCCTTTCCCTCCTCGTAATCAGTGTGCTGCGTCTGGAGACAGAAGCCCTGAGCCCTCACCCTACTTCCCAGCCCTGCGACTTTGAACAGCCACCTCCTGGACTGTCACTTCACTTCAGGAATATAGAAGTCGCCCCCACTTCCCCTAGTGCTGGTACCAGAATCAAAAGTGCCACAGAGATGTGAATTACTGTTACTCACAGACCCAGCCACGTGTTGCATGATTCCATTCACAGGAACTGTCCAGAAGAGGGCAATTCACAGAGAGAGAAAGCAGACTGGGACTTCCTGGGCGGTGCAGTGGCTAAGAATCTGCCTGTCAGCTGAGGAAATGGGTTTGATCCCTGGTCCGGGAAGATTCCACGTGCTGCAGGGCAACTCAGCCCATGCACCACAACTACTCAGCCCACATTCTAGGGCTCGTAGGCTGCAACTACCAAAGCCTGCATGCCTAGAGCCCATGCTCTGCAAAAAAAGATCCCAAGACAAACAGTAGCGTAGACCCCGCTCGCCACAACTAGAGAAGGCCTGTACAAAGCAATGAAGACCCAGTGCAGCCAAAAATAAATTAATTAATTAAGAGAAAAGAGATTAATGGCTGCTAGGGAAGTGAGATGGGATGGAATGAAGCACAATGACTGCCTAATAGTCCTAGAACTAAGTTGTTCTGGGCACAAGTTTTGGGGCACAAGTGCACACTTGGAAGCATTTCAGAACCCTGTCCCACCTTCATGGGTAGCTTGACCTTCTCCCAGCTGGTAACCTCACAGACCAAGGTCACTCTCCCATCCCACACAAGCCCCCCTACTGTCCACATCCAGCCTCCCAGTGGGTCCTCAGAGCTCCCTTAGGGACACGCAGGGGCCTGGATGCCTGCTTCACCTGTCTTCCAGGGGCTGTAGAGGCCTCCACAACCCAAGCAACTCTCCCCAAGTGCTCTGTGGCCAGTCCTCTCCCAACTCCCATAGCTTGTTTTCTTTAATTAGCTCGCTGTGGCAGGAGAAAAATGCGGCCCCACCCTCGAAATGAGCAGATCTGGGCCTCAAATGTACTCTGTGGTTCGCCTCTGTGCTGCCAAGCTGTTAGCCGGGAGTGACAAAGCTACCGGAGCTTAATAGGCAGGGGCTGGTGAGAAACCCTGCTCCAGTAAGAGAGGCCTTTCTCGTCCCAGCATCTGACGTTTCTCGCCAACAAAGCTGGGCTGCACCCCTTCTCGAGTCCCTGAAACCTGCCATTGTGGTTCAGGGGACAATTCCAAATTCTGCTGGTTTGCTTTCTTTTCCCTCCCTCCTTCCTTCTTTTTTAATCTGCTCCTGGGACAGTTCATCGTCCATCTCTGATCTCAGAGATCAAGGACTTTGCCCACGCAAAGTAGCTGATACTCATCTCCCGATACTAGTGAGCAACGTTTCAACCAAGACTGAGAACTCACCAGGGAGTTCACACAGCACCCCGAGTCTAAGCTAAAGGAAGATTTCTACCCATGTCATCTCAAACGCCATGGAAGGCAGGCAGACCCATTTCACAGATAAATGAAGGGAGGCTTGGTGGGGAAAGGACTGTCAGAAGTCAAGTGACTCAGGATGACAGAGGGTGGAAGGACAAGGACCCAGATCTTCCAACTCCAAGCACGACAATGTTTCTCTCATTCTGATAAACTTCTAAAACAGTCTGCAGAGCTACTTAGGAGTCAGGCTTCCCAGGCACTCCTCCTCCCAGACCCTCTCCAGGTAGACCTTGAAGACTGGGGTCCCAAATGCTACTCCTTTGGTCCTAGAACCTCGAAGGATTGATTATTTTTCACCATCATGACCACTGCTATCATTTATTCAACACAATGTACCAGTCCTGATGTTAGTTCCTTTCCCTGAGTTCATTTCATACCATTTTACAGATGGGGAAATCGTAACAAGCCAGGAGGCTTGAACAACCTGCCCAAGGTCCTGCAGCTAGTTATGACATGAAGATGCGATTTGACCCAAGAATTCCGCCTCCAGGTAGCTCACACTCTTCACAACTACATTGTAACTGAGAGACTAAGGATTGTCCAATGAGGAGACTGACACAGGAAGAAACAACTTGCCCTAGGAGACCAAGCCAGAGGTGGAATCCTAACTGGGGCCTCTCTCTTAGCCATTGCTGGCTCAAGCCCCTGCATTGGGATGCTTAATAATTCACAAGAGTGAATGCACAGCACGCTCCCAAAACACCTCCAACAAGGGTATCTTTGTAGCCTCTGAGAATTCTCAGCTGTGAGGTCCATCGACGACAGACCCACCATCACCTGGAACAGCCTGGAATCTTTAGCGCAAGTGCCAATGTTCACTTATCCATAAGTTGTTTCTTGGTTCTACAACCTGGAACAGAGTGAATCTAGCAAAGGACCTGTGTGTATAAGATCAGTCTGAGGCCCCCAGCCCCAGGAGTCATCCAGCGTCAGCCACATAATTTGTGGGACTCTAAGCAAAATGAAAATGTAGAGACCTCAGAGCAGAAAGCAGGAAGAAATGGTATTAAATGTAAAATATTCCCCCTTTCTTCCAGTGTCTCTCTCTGGACTTGTGATAATGGGTTTTGGCTTGTTTTTGCTATTTAATACCATCCTAAGTCAAGAAAAATTACAATTTTAAATTATTGGCATGAATTTTGCCATTCATGTTTACATTGTGCAATGCCAAGTTTTGAATACAAACAAAAGAACACTTAACTAGTATGTGAAATCATCAAAATCACACTGTTTGTATTTCGTAGCTTGGTGCTGTATGCTCATTCGTGCCTGACTCTTCGCAACCCCTATGACCTAACTATAGCCCACCAGGCTCCTGTCCATGGAATTTTCCAGGCAAGAACACTGAGTGGGTCGCCATTTCCTCCTCCAGGAGATCTTCCCAACCCAGGGATCCAATCCACATCTCTTGCGTCTCCTGCATTGGCAGGCAGACTCTTTGCCACTAAGCATACATAATACCCACCACACATCGTATGACTAACCAGAGCAACAGCACCACTGCATAAACTAACTCAGCTGTTTTCACTTCACTTCTTGATACGTGCACATTCTACCAACATTACCCCTGGCTGCTTACTGATGAAGAGGGAAAAGGCACTGTGGGCTGCCTGATCTTTCCTTGTATGTCATCATTTTCAGGGTAAGTGATTGGCTAGCACAGAGAAGTCACATGAATAAGAAAGTATATGATGAGATTCTTTGGTGGTTGATGTTTCTTAGAATGACATCACTTTCTGTATCTCAAACAAGCTCTGGTTCAAACTCAGGACTATCATGGGCTTCCCAGTTCTTGGAATAGCTTCAGAACAATAAAGATGAAACAGGTATCTTCCAGTTATTCATAACAAGCTCCTTTCTACAACACCTGAGTTTATGGAAAGCCTCTATGAATGAGGGGCTTGTTGCCAGGGAAACCAACCTTATGATTAGAAGGTAGGAACTTTCAGCCTCAGCCCCTCAACTCTGCCCCCAACCCCAATCACCAATGGTCAATAATTTAATCAATCAAGTCTTCATAATGAAACCTCCATAAAAACCCACAAGGACTGGGTTCAGAAAGCTTGCAGGTTGGTAAACACATGGAAATGAGCAGAGAGCTGTGCATCCAGAGCACGGATGCTCCGAGCGCCTTCCCACATACTTGCCCTGTGCATCTCTTCCATGCGCTTGTTCTCGAGTTATACCCTCTTACAATAAACCAAAAGATGTTTTCCTGTGAGCCGCTCCAGCAAATTAACTGAACCCTAGGAGGGTGTGGGGGAAAGCTCTGATTAACAGCTGGTAGGTGAGAAGCACAGGTGTCAACCTGGACTTGTAACTGTTGTCTGAGGTGGGGGAGGGTGAGACTGAGCTCTTATCTGTGGGATCTGACGCTACCTGCAGGTAGAGAGGGTCAGAATTGCCTGAAACTGTTACTATCCAGCTGGGTGTGGGGAGATCACCATACCGCACCCCAACACACACACACACATACATACAGTGATCAGAAGCATCAGAAATGAAGTTTTCTGTGAGTAGGGTGTGAAGAGTAGACAAGTGGAAGCATTTTCCAGACACCCCTCTAGGCAGCCCTGATGTCCTCCTAGAGACTGGTAGCAGAGGTGGGTAAAAACTCAAGTGCACTGAAGTCCAGAAAAAGAAAGAAAAACAGAGTGACCGACTCCAAAGGTTCTAGAACATCAAGTCAGTTGCAACCTGCAACTTTAAATAAAGGATTTATTTAAAGAGTTTTAAATAAACTCTTTTTAAAGAGATTTAAATAAAGAGTTACTGAAAAGGCTTCGCTGAGACACCTGTTATAAAGGTATTGGGCAGCATCCTTACCTAGATGAGTGCAGCCCACCTGCTTCCCTAAATGCCTGTGAAGCAGACCTGAGGTAATTACGATCCTCAGACCATCTGGGCTATATTAGAAATGATGTGCATCTATTGCGTTAAAAGTTCAGGTCCTGCCTCCAGCACAGTTATTTAGCATCCTCAGGACCTGCCCGAGCAGGCCCGGTTCCGTGTTATCACACCCTGCCCTGGCACAGCCTTGTCCTCAGGGCAGCGATTCTGAGCAGAGCTGGAAGAGTAAGATTGTTTAGTGCTGAGTCTATCTTAGGAGGAGGCTAGGCAGATGCCCTCAGCCCTGCCCGGGGGGAATCACCAGGTGGGAAGACAGCCCCGGCTGACCCCCAAGTGTGGGATGAACGGAAGCAGTGGGTGCTCCCCTCTTAGAGCCTTCACATCCCAACCTGATGTCACTTCTAGCTACAACCCAAACAAGAGGATAATGTTTGCTGGTTGGAGGAGGACGCGTCTTCTGACCTGCCCCAGCCTTAGGCTGATTCGCTGGACCTGTCACATACAGATCACCCCACGCTGGTCATCTCACACAGACCCACTGACCACCTGTGGACCCCCCACAGAACAGCTGGAAAAGGATGTGGAAGACTGCCAAGTGGTGGCTATGCCTGGATCTGAGGAACACCCTGGAATCATGCCAAGAGCCCTGGACCAGAAAGGATGCGAACGGGGCTCAGATACCCACCCTCAGACAACCCATTCGACTGCTCGGAGCCCCAGCTTCTTCAGCCGTCAAGTGAGGAAGGCGTCTGGGTGTGCAGAAGGACGGCGGCTGGTCCTCCCACTGGCCCAAGAGGCCTCTCACAGGTGCTGCCAGGAGCGGTGAGGTGGGAACCTGGCTGCCCGGGTTTCTGTTGGGCAGCCAGCCTCCCCACCGGCCCTGATTGGCTCCTCAACTGCACCCACGACACTTGTGGGCGTGAAACATCATCAGAAGCCAGCAGGAGCCCTTACCCAGTTCCTCTTTCCCTTCTTAGCAACAGCAATGCTGCAGATGGCTCTGGGGCCAAGTGGGCCTCCGTCTGTGCCCTCAGGACCGGCTTTGTTTACATCCTTCCTCTTAAGCTATCTGGGCCTCAGCTACTTCTTGGAAGTCTTGGTCCTTGGTAGGGCTGCTGGGAGGACCGAAAGACTAAAATGTGTGGAAGACCCTGGCCTGGTACCTTCCTACAGGTCATGGTTAGAATGAGGATCCACCCAGATTGCCTGCCTTCGCTGAAGGAAGCCCCTCCTGCGTTGGGAACAGAGTATGAGGCTTATGGAGATAGCAAGGCGGACGAAGGGCCCAGTGGAGATGTGAACCCTAAAGCTGCATACTCAAGGGACCCACTAAGGTTCAAGCCAGATTCCACATCTGTCACCCCACCTGATCTGCACCATGGTCAGCGAGCACAGAGGCTTTACAGACAAGAAAAGCGCGGCTCAGAAAGGTTAAGTGACATGCCCAAGAAGACACAGCCAGCTCAGGAAGCCGGGGTCCTGAGGGTCCTTTCCATGACACCAAGTGGTGAACAAAAAAAGAGGGACAAAACAGTGGTCACAGGGTCAGAGCAGCACCTCTAATAAAAAGGGCAGGGAAGGGATCTTGACTATAGATACGGAACTCTCAGTCCAAGATTCCTCCTGCCTTAAAGCTCCCTTTCAGCCTCCCAGTGCTCATCACTGACTTTCGGACCACAACCCTCAGGTACTAGGGCCAGGGCCAACTTCCTATGGCCCAGATGCCGGCTGCTATTGCCACATTTCCCTCCCTAAAGCTCTAGAAGACCCAACATATAGGAAACATCATGCCCGTTCTTGAATCCTCAGAACACCGCCAATGATAAGATTTCATATTTTTAGCTGTTGAACAAATGAGAAATGAATCACCCAGGCGCTTAAGGGCAAGAGAAGGCTTGACCCTAGAGGTGAACAGCCCTGGACTCTGGGGCCTTTTCTGTCACACCACACAGCTCTGGATAAAGACCCTGGACCAACAGTACCCTCGGTATCCTGTCCCCACCTTTAATGGGGTGCAGCATCACCTGTAACAGTGGCTCTCCAGTTTTAACGTGTGTCAGCATCTTTCAGAGGAAACACAGACTTCTGGGCCACACCCCAGGGGTTCTGAGTTGGGAGGTCTTGCTTGGCAAAGCCTGATACTCTTCATCCCCAACAAGATGTGGAGACTTGCTGGCTGGTGACCACACTTTGAGAACTGCTGATTTATCATGCATTTAAGCTCTCTCCGAACAGCTGAGGAATGGTTAACTCTGGCATATCCACTTGAGATAATGTATAATTATGAAGACCATGGGGAAATGCTTAAGACAACATCAAATTAGGACAGGAGGCTGGCTCCCTAGGCTGGTCCAGATGCTGTGTGTCCTCTGATCCGTTTCTCATCCTCCAGTCCTCTGCTCTGTATCCCCAGGGCTGATCCCTAACAACAGGGGGCAACTGGGGAGTTTGGACAACAACACAACTCATGGGAGGGTGGAGGGTGGGAGGCAGGGAGCAGCCGGGGTGTTCCTCCCCTCTCCCCGTTTCTGCCTTGGGTGGGCATTTCTAGAAGCAGCTGCATCTGTTCTAGATAGGTGGCCCACCAGTGACCCTTGACCTTGGGCTCTGGACAGAACACCTCTTCCCTTTGTCCCTCCAGCCTAGAAGCAGCTTTCCTGCCACTGAGCTCTAGGTCGCCTGCCCTTCCCATGTTTGGCTTCTTGGCTTCTTTATCACCTGCATAATGAAGGCCCATATTAAATTCCCTTTGAGGTAGGTACTTGATGGTGTTCCTGCTTTCCTGGTTAGATGACTAATATACTCTGATTACAGCTACATAAAAACGCTTATGCCGACGGACAACTCTGGAAGGTAGTAGGGAAAAATGAAAAGAGGTAACAAGGTGAAGCTTGTCTTCCAAAAATGTGAGAAGACTGTCAGCTATTTATTATCAATGACTAATATTTAAAAACTGGTCCTAAGCACATGGTTTAAGAGAAAACAAGGAAAAGAAAGAAAGAAAAAGAGAAACAACTCTTTCCTTCATAAGGAAAAGGTTGGGGAGCCAGGAGTCCATGACAACAATCTAAGGAGAACAAACCCTTTACCTTCATTTCTAAAAACACCTTCTCTTAGAGAAACCATGGCCACAGCCACAATGATACTAGCAGTTCCCCCTGAAAGTACCGGTGGTTATCTGGGGGTGAGTGACTCACTTGTTAAAGAGGTCACGTAACATATCATCACAAAGCTGGTCTCCGGGGCAGAGCGGGTCACACTGGACAACTGCCCAAACCACCTTCAACCCTCATTACCATGGAGGCAGCTCCCACCTCAGGTCAGAAACCCGGGACCCATTCGAGAAATCCCTTTAGAGGAGACCAGGGTCCAGAGACTGCTGGGAGGGCAGGAGTAATGAAAGAAGATGTTCTAAAACGCAAAAGGATTCTGTTCAAGCCACATCCACCAAACACAAGGGCAGCAATGTGTGTGCGCCTGGGGAACGGGGTGGGGGGCGGGTATCTTATTTTCCCAGCATTTGTAGGGCTTTTCTCTCCCAAAGAGCACAATTAAAATCAAAAGCAAGGCTCCACAAAACCAGATGGTAACAATATAAGAAATTATGCTGGATTCCTGCATTGAACTCAAGGCTGAACACTGCGGCAGACAATCAAATGCTCAAGTGGGGAGGGAGGTTCTTGGCCTTGGACCAAACACAGTTTGGTGGTCTGTTTATAATATTTTAGCCTGACAGCACTGCACAGGATGGACCACGAGGCTCACCGCTATAATGGGTTACTTTCAACCCCAAGCCAAAGATGATTTAAAGCCCTAGGGAAATGGGGGTGGGGTGGGGTGGGGAACGCAACAGAGAGAAGCATCAAGGGCTTTACGAGAAATGTACATGTACTCTTGAAAACTCTGAGTGGAACATCTCAGCGTCAGAACCATGCTTACCATCAAGAATACTTGGAAAACCAGGACTAAGCTTACAACAGCTCACGTGGAGCAAGCATCAGAAAGTCTTTACTGCCCTGCCCTATCCTCCTATCCATTCTCCTCGTCCCAAGAAACCTCGTCCCAAGAAACGGACATCAGAGACCTCTCACCTTCATCCCTGGGAGCTGGCTGACTCTACGTCATAAGGCAAGTAACTCCTCAGGGACAGGGCTGTTTGGCCAGGGTGTAAACTAACAAGAAAATCTACCCCAAGTTCAGGCAAAGCACAAGCAAACAAAACACCCACACAGGATCAAGAGACTCGGCACCATCTCCAGCTTTGCCCCTCATCCACTGTGAGCTGGGGCAAGTCCCCGTGCCTCTCAGAGCCTCAGTTTCCATCTGTGAAAGGGGCTGGACTAGATACCTATCAAGTCAATTCACCAGGGGAGTCACTCCTGTGTAGACCCAGTCGATGGCCCATGCTTCTGAAGGACAGACAGAGTACCCCCCAAGTTCGGGTCAAAGTGCTAAAGTGACTATCCTAAGAGCCTAAGTTGGGACTGTCAGCAAACCTGCCAGGCTCCAGACTCCGGGCCTTCCTACCACCCCAGGAGAGGTGCCCCACTCTCAAGTGCTGCCTTCCTGCACATACCCTGCAGAGTCAGCCTCTCTCAGTCTGACCCAAGCAGCCTGTCCCCACTCCCTCGGGGTGGCCCTTCCTCGGTCTGAGTGTGACTCCTCCTCACACGTGGGTCCAGGCTTCCACACAGGGCAGGGCAGGAATCACGACCCTGTGCGGCTTCAGAGGCAAGAACAGCAAAACCCAATGCCTCCAACTGCTGGTTTCACCACCCACCGCCCCCGCGGGATTCTCACTTCCCCATCCACTGCTGCTACCCGCTTCCCACTGGCCTGATGACCAGATGCGGGGCCCTAAGCCAAGTCACTCAGCATCTCCAGGCCTCCGTTTGTTCATCTGGACCAGCATCAACTTCCACAGATTGTCACAAAGATGAAATAAAATCAGGTATGTGACACAGAGATAAAATGAGATCAGGTCTATGAGAGCTCTGTGTAAACTGTAAAATACAGTACATCAAAGGCCATGTGGGGCTTCCCTGGTGGTCCAGTGGTGAGGAGTCTGCCTTGCAAAGTGGAGGGTGCCACTTCCATCCCTCATCTGGGCAAATCCCACAGGCTGTGGGGGAACCAAGCCCATGCACCACAACTGCTGAAGCCTGCACACCCTAGGGCTTATGCTCCGCAACAAGAGAAGCCGCTGCAATGAGAAGCCCACGTACTGAAACTAGAGAGTAGCTCCTGCTTGCCGCAACTAGTGAAAGCCTGTGTGCAGCAATGAAGACCCAGCACATCCATAAATAAATAGTTTTTTTTTTTTTTTAATGTCCTGGTGGTGGTGTCTCCCCTTCCCAGTGACAGCAGCTGGAAAAAGAGTCCATTGTCGTTGGCAGGATGCACTGAGAAACCTCGTGAGCACACACACCTGTGCACTGACGTTTGAGGCCACGTGGTGCAGCAAGAGAACGACCCTGTCAAAGCAGAGGAGAAAGGGCCACATGAACACTCAGATGGTCCCTGTCACCTAGAAGACGGGTGAGACCACGTCTCTGCCACCCCCCGTCCCAGGGCTGCTGTGAAGGAAGACAGTGAGAAAGTGCAAACTCCCCGTCCTCCCCGCAGGAACGGGGAGATGAAGGTAACGGCTAGAGGACGCTTGGCTGCCTTTCTTGCTCTTCAGAATCACCAAGGAGCTCACAGAAAGGAAAAAGCGGGAAAAAGGATAGCGCATTGAAAAAACAGCCGGGGAGCAAGCATGGCTGGGCAGGCAGAGCTGACCAGGAAGGAAGAGGGTATGGGTTTTGGGGGTGTTTCTCTTATCTTTCAGGGGCTTCTAATCTGGTGTCTTTAGAAACACAAAAACAAAACAAAAGCAGCCATTTCCCCAAGGAAAACAAAAACAAAAACACCTACCTTGCAAGAGAAAGTTGTTGGCTTGTTCACGCTCAGGACCGTGCTGTGGGTCACAGAGTTTCCTGGGGTTTCCCGGGAGCTCTGTGGGGCCGAGTGCTGAGGGTCCCTGGGGAAGGGCTTGCCCTTCTCAGTTCACTGAGTGCTCTCTGTTACACAAGGATGCCCAACAGAGGTTTGAGCAACCTGGTCCATACCATGTGCTTCTGGGTGCTGATAGACCCCAGGTGTGAGCCGCAGTGGGTGCCAGTCCCCTCCACCACCCCCCCCCAGAACAGCTGCTCCCTGGTTTGTGGAGGTGGGGTGGGTTCTGAAACAGCCTTCCTAAAGCTGTGCCCAACTACAACGTGTGAAAAAGCAGCAAAATACCGCGTGTGTTTCCTTCGAGCCTACTCCCACCACGCAGCCCCATAGCTCTGCTGCTCTTGTGGGTTTCTCCCCAGCTCTGCCCCCTCCGCTCCTTCACGGATGCTCACTCACACTCATCGATGCATTCCACCTGGCCTCCATCCCGGGGTTTCCCTGGTGGGCTTCCCCAGCCCCTGCCCACCCCACTGCCCTAACCCCAGCTGACAGGTAAATCAAAGAACATGAGATCCACCAAGCCTACCGGGTGAGGCAGCTCCCACTTAGCAAGAGCTAACCCTCATGTGTGGCCCGCCTCCAAGCCATAGTCTCAGAGAATTAGTTCTAGGCTGGGGCTTCCCTGATGGCTCAGTGGTGAAGAATCTGCCTGCAATGCAGGAGACCCAGGTTCGACCCCTAGGTCAGGAAGATCCACTGAAGAAGGAAATAGCAGCCCATTCCGTTATTCTAGACTGGGGAATCACATGGACAGACGAGCCTGGTGGGTTACAGTCCACAGGGTGGTAAGAGTCAGACCGGACTGAGGCAACTGAGCACCACTGGGGCACTGGACGCCTCTGACTACCCGAGCAGAACATCCACACAGGCAAAGGGGCAACAGAGAAAACAGACCCCGGACCAGAATGACACTGCATGAAGCCTCCTGCGATAAAGGGAGAGAAACGAATAAACGCATAGCCGCTCCCACCTCGAGCTCCAGGTCTCTGTTTTTACTCTTCTAGATGAGCTCCAGGAATCACTGCTGAGCTGTCGATCAGCTGGGCCAGAGGAACTCTAAGAACTTTGATAGAAACCATGGCTTCCCAAGGGCCTGGCTTGCTCCGCCCCAACCCCCTCTCCCAGCAGAGCTGGCATCATAGCAAAACAATTTCAAAGCACAGAGACCATAAACACCAAATTAAAAGGTAAAGTAAAAAAGGGAGGAGATGTTTACTGGAAACTTAAGTTCTACTGCCCAGAAAAAAAAATATAGGTCTTTTTTTAAACACACATACACCAACACACACACATATATATAAAGCCTCTGCCGCCCACCTTAAGAAATATGTACTTTGCTCTATATATGGCTTTCTTATCTGCCCTCGATTATGCTCAGTTCATAACCGTGAAGCCTGAAATAATTACCCACAGAGAAATAATAGCCTTGGCCCCAGTCAGGGCCTAACAAAGCCAGTCCTGTATTTACCAATGATCACACAACTCACTCGCAGGACAAACTTGAGTTTGCTGATGCACAGATAATCATTCCCATCCATACCTGAACCACAGCCACCGCTGAGAGGGTGCCAGGTGGCTACTGGAACCAAGAACACTCATCTTACATGGTATTTCTGGGATAGAAAGGAAAGGAGTTCCAGCTGAAACTAGGCAGGAAATCAAGGTGGGCAGATGGTAATCATCAAAGCAGGGGGCTGGCAAAGACCACCTCTCTCTTGCAGGAGAAGGAAAAAGCTAGAGGAAAATTGACTCCTGAAAGCAGAGAATTTTGAGGGGGGCAAGAGTACACAGTCCTTCTTACCAGCATGGGGGTGCCCCTCGGGGCTGCTCCCCAAAGACAATCAACATGTTAGAAGCAGGGAGACAGGCCCAGGAGTTTCCTTTTCGTTAGCTCACATCCTTGACTGGACCTGATCTGCCCCACCCGCACCTCCACTGCCCCCCCTCTGGGCCCCTGCGTCCTCACCACGCTCCTGAAACACAGAAGGCCTTCTGATTGGGTTGCCCAAATGTTCCTTCAAGTTCCCCTGTAAGATACTATGGAAACACCTCAATGAACATTTTGGCCCACCCAATACTATCCCATACTTGTGCAATCAAATCCCAAGTCAGACGGTAAGCTGTCTGAGGGCAGTGGCCATATTTGCCATTTCTCTGAGCACCCTGCTCCATAAATTTAAGTGACTGATGGATTCTTGCCTGAGAAACAGTAACCTCCATCTGGCATCTGTGTCTACACCCACAACTCAAACCCTGTCACTGAAAAAGCTCTTGAACCCCACTCCCCTATTTGCAAGACCCTTCGGGGTTCATCAGTACTGACCAGGTCTCCTCCCTCCTGAAGCTCATTTCACACCCAATAAGTCATCACCTTTGCAATCCCACCACCATCACAAAATGCCCTCTTCTCTGCCTGAAAATTAGAACTGAGCTGTGCTTTCCCATTAAAGTCTGACCTGGACAGCCCCTCAGATTCCTTCGGCAGTAGAGATGGAGTGCCCGCAAGGAACTATGAATGACTGGGCATAAACAGGAGTGTTTAGATGCTGCAGCTGAGGGGAAAGAACACCCACCAGGGCACAGGGACCACCACGGGACACACTTTCACGGCCCCCAGCACCCACCAGGGCACTGCCAAGGTAACACTAAGGTATGCCAGCACTGGCTGAGGCCTCTCACTTGGTTTCACCATAGAAGTGTGGGTGCGTGTAATGGTCTGTTTAATCCATTCCTGCTCCGCCTCTGCTCTTGCCACCGCCCCTCGCCCCACCTTAGTACTCTGAGTTTCCCAAGCAGAAATAACCAACTACAGATGGTTCCACTCCTTCAGAGATGTTTGAGAAACCACTGACCCAGAGATAGGAGAAAACTGAGGCTCCAAACCTCAGGGCAACTATCCACCATCGGCAGCTGTGATTACCCAATCAACATGCTTCTAGAACTTTTTTCTGTGTACATGTGCTTTTTCTTTTTAAACCAACCACTATCACTTTTCCCCGAGAAGAGATGCCCGAAACACTGAACCACAGCTTTACTTAAGATCTAGAGCTGGGGTTTCCCTGGTGGTTCAGTGGTTAGGAATCTGCCTTCCAATGCAGGGTATGTGGGTTTGATCCCTGGTCAGGGAACTAGATCCCACATGCCACAGGCAACTAAGCCCGCATGCCTGGACTACTGAGCTCGCACTCCACAAGAAGATCCAGTGTAGCCAAAAAATAAATGTTAAAAAAAAAATCTAGGACTGTTGATTCTCAATCCTGGCTACACACCAGAGAACTTTAAAAGTCCTGATTCCCAGGGCCCACCTGTAGAAATTCTGAATTGGTTTGAGGCGTGGTCTAGGTATTGGAATTTTTATAAGCCACCAAGGTTGAGAATCTTCCATGTTGAGCCTAAGCACCAAATGTGAATCATGAGGAAGCAGGAGTCCCAGCTGCCACAGCTTACTCCTGCACCTCAAAACTCTTTTCATCCTGTCTTCAACGGCAAGGCCCCCATCTCCAGCGCGCGGAGCGATGGTACAGTGATCTTGAAACTCCCCAAATGAGTAACAGAGTTGGTCATTTCTTTGAATGCAAACTTCAGAATTAGAACGTTTAAGGTACAGAAACTTTAAAAATCCTGCTAAGCCAATGCCTTTGGTTTGTCAAGGAGGAAACCAGGGGCCCAGGTAGCAAAGTGACTCACCCAAGGTCATGAAGCTGGTTCACAATGGGACAGGCCTAGAACCCGGGTCTTCCACCTCTAGTTCTCTCTCCGGGACACCAACCAGGAGGTCCTGGGGTAACAGACCCCCAACAAAAGCGAGGTCACAGGAATGGCCACTGTTTACTTCTTGTGTGCTTTTAGCGGCCAGCCCCTCATCACTGCATCTCTGGGAGGCTCTGTCTCTTCGCTGGCCTTAAAACAGCTGAGAGCAAAGATGGTTCTTCTCTTTAAAGATTCCTGAGCATGCCGGTCAAATCATAATCCTCAAAGAATATATTTGCTGGCTGGCTGGAGTTTGTGAAAAAAACCTTTAGAAAAAAGAGTCTACCCAAGTTTTGAAAGAGCGCTCTGTTGAGCTGCGGGTCTGAGAGCCTGAAAAGCAGCAGTGGATTCTGGTTTCTTGTGGATAAGAGAGAGTTGATTGTTAGTTTCAAAATCTCTAACCAACCTGTGAACACGTTTCCCTTCCTTCCTGTATTTTTACGGCACCACGCCTGCAACGCATGCAGCCGGTGGCTAGAAGCACAGGAAGCCTGTGCTTTGGGTGAAATGAGAATTCCTCTCTGCCTACAAGCTGCCTTCCCCTAGCATAGGGAACAGATCTTCATCAGGTGAGCCTTGTTTCAACACAAGCCTGGCAGCTCCAGGCAGCAGGAGTATATGCAACTATCCAAATCTACAGACCAGTTACAGCCCCTGGACCACAGTGTCTGACAGCACCGCCACCAGCTGAAGATACTCAGTAACTATCTGACGTGTTAAGTCACCATTGTAACAATTAATGTAAGGAGCGGGCCACCTCTGAAGGTAAAGCATTGGACAAAAAATTAGATTTATCCCCCCAGAAAATATGTGCATCAAGAAAAGAGTGAGGGGACTTCCCTGGTGGTCCAGTGACTAAGACTCCACGCTCTCAATGCAGGGGGCCCAGGTTCCATCCCCGGTCAGGGAGCTAGATCCTACATGCCAAAATTAAGACCTGGCAGCAATTAAGTGAAAAGCAAGAAGTCAAGGGAGAGAGGGCAAAGAAGTGTCATGAAATATTAGAAGTGATATGGACCTTTGAGATTCTCTCTTGGACTTGTCATTTTCTAGATGCAAAGACCAATACTCAGAGAAGCCAAGTGAACTTTCCTGAAGTCAGAAAGCCAAGTTGCATCAAAGAGTGGCCGAGGGCCCTCAACCTCACTGGAGAAACAGGATGACGAGACTGCATGTGTGTCTGTTCTCAGGCTCATTCAGCCCTTCATTGACCCTGGAGCTTCAGCAATGATGACGGTGAAGACCTGTGGAGGTCGTGGAAGGAGTATAGACAGCAATAGTCATCGTTCAATTCCAGGCATTTCTGGGATGTTCAGATACAGACGTCCAGTGAACAGCTGAAGCTGAGGGTCTCTAGCTGTGCAGAACTACAGATCTGGAAGTCAGCTCCTCAGTGAAACCCAGGCAGAGGACAAGTACTGCAATTCTGAACTGTGATACCCAGCAGGGTAGAACGAGGTCCAGCCTGTGGTTTGATTTTCTCATAAACAAAGTTAAGGCTGATAGGCAAAAAATAAAAAAACAGAGTGGCCAAAAGGTGACATTCAAAAAGATTCTGGGATCAAAGTCCCTTTGTGAGCACTGTTATTTCACCCTCCTCTGAACGGTAACCACTTCCCACATGAGCCTCAGTAAGGCAACCGTGTAGCCCACAAAAGAGATAGAAATATGACCACACTTCCCTCTTATAAACAGGCGATGGTAAACATCTGAGACCACTGGTCCACAGTCGTGGTTAAACAAAGGGTCAGGGGGCCCCCTGGAATGGCTGTCAGGGCCTCCATCTCCCCACATGCTGACCCTCCTTCTGAGTGGGGACCTTGGACCATTAACTTCAGAGCTCCAGCTGGTCAAACAGAGCCAGCCTCACCCTGGAACCACTTTGTTGGCTTTCACGGCCAGGCTTCCCTGGCCACTACTCCTAAAGACTCAAGAATTTTTAAGGAGAGTAGCTGCCTTGGTGCCTGCCCTGTGCTCAAAAATGCCACTCTGGGGTGGGGGGTGGGGGGGCAGGTTCTCGCAAAGCAGGCAGGAGGGCAACATGTCATGCATGTGCTGAACCATGCAATCCCCCCACCCCCACCTCCTGGAGGAGTAGTGGGGGTAGATTCTCCTTTAAAAAGAAAAAGAAAAGTCAAAACTGCAACTCTTTCAATCAAGCAAGAAAAAGAGGCAAAACCTCAAACAAGTATCTTTAATTAGCTTTAAGATGTTCCTGGGCGGGGGTCCCGGCTCCTAGATCAACAGGAAAATAAACTTTGAGGCCTTGGGACAGACTCTGTTTTCTCTGAATTGGAATGAAAAAGGCTTTGCAGACCTGAAGCCAGTTGTTAGCTGACTGTGACAGAACTCCTCCTGGGTATGCTGTGTCTGCTGAATGTTCCATCAGAAGAGGACCCTCAGATTCTACAAATCGGCCAGTACTTTGTTTTTAACCACTGAACATTTATAGAATTCTTATTTCTTCGTCTACATGCTTTCAGAGAAAGTTTCCAGCAACTTCAAAGCCAGTTAGACGCACAAAGACGCTAAACATGCAATTAAATTTCACAGGGTTTTGAAGCTAGAATACCACAAGAACCTTTAGAAAATTTCCCCTGGGGGCAGGAGGCTCTTAACTCTGTACCCCACCCCCACTCCATACTCAAGGGCAAATTTTTAATCTTCATTTCGTCAACAGGAAAACACGACTGGTAAAGGGGCGGAGATAGAAATCTGAACTGCTTGAAAGACCTGACTTAAGTCAGAAAGTATATAGTCCTCAGATACAGTGTTCAGAGGCTCTGCTGGTCCCCTCAGTGAGTCTCACTTCTATTTGCTCCCCTGAACCCCAATTTCACACCCATTCCTAAGCTGTCCCACAGCAGACTGCTACAACCCACACAGGTGGATGTTCTGAACACAGATAATGGTCTCTCCATCTCGACTGTAAGCTCCATGAGGGCAAAATCTAGCCCTCTGATTGGGTTACCAATGGGACCTCTAAACTCAGCAAGACATCGTTCAAGACATCAACAAGCCAAGTGTTCAGGAGTCTCAGAGAAGAAGGAAAACACCAATCAAGTATTAATTGACTTTTACCAAATGCCCAGCAGGTATTACTGTTCATAGAATTCAGTAAGGAAATCAACCCTGAATATTCATTGGAAGGACTGATACTGAAGCTCCAACACTTTTTCCACCTGAGGCGAAGAGCCAACTCATCGGAAAAGACCCTGATGCTGGGAAAGATTGAGGGCAGGAGGATAACGGGGCAACAGAGGATGAGATGGTTTGATGGCATCACCAACTCAATAGGCGTGAGTTTGAGCAAGCTCCAGGAGTTGGTGATGGACAGGGAAGCCTGGCATGCTGCGGCCCGTGGGGTCAAAAAGTCAGACACAACTGAGTTACTGAACAACAAGAGCAGGTACTGAGTACCACAGTGAGCCAAGGAAACAGCCTGGGTCTTTGACTTTGAGGGACTTGTTACAGTCTAATTTCTGCCACTGGCTGCATGGAACACAATACTGGCCAGTGAGATCCAAGAGGGGTTCTGGGAAAGGTTTCCTTCCTGGATAAAGAGACCCCCAAGGAGAAGCAGCCTTTCCTGCTGTTGGATGCAACCGTGTAAAGAGGGGAACACCTGGAACAGCTGTGATCGTCAGTGGATCATGAAAGCTGGAGATGGCAGAGCAGAAAGACGGAAGGCTCCCAAGTCCTGCAGGTGCCTGACACCACCCTGCCTCCAGACGTCTTAGAGGCGGTAATAAGCCCCCTCCTCTAAGTGGTGAAGCTGTTAGCTGAGTTTCAGGTTACTTGCAGCCCAAGCATCCTCAGACAGTGAGTCTGGCCCCTGATCACAATATGGAGTGGATCGGAGAGCAAAGGAGCTGGCTGGCTTACTGCAGAATCCAGGCATGAGAAAGCGGGGGCCTCGGCTGAGGAGAGGGTGGTGATGGTGAGGACAGCTTGAATTCAGGAAACACAAAAGCGGATTCCAGTCTTACCCACACGATGGCCTAGTCATCTCCATGAAGCCCAGGGCCTAGTTCCCACGCTGACTCTCCAATGAACTGGAACATAAATAATTAATATTCCCGGCCCATCCTCACCCACACACATGCCTGCTTGTGTCTGTGGGGTAAAAAAGAAAAAAAAGGGAAATGCATGTTGTTCTATTTATAAGAAACAGTGCAGCCACAAAGGGTGTTGACTAGAGGGGCACAGTATCAGCTGAAGTTCTCCAAGCAAGTGCTAAGTTCGGTTTGAATTTACACTTGGCTTCTCTCAGCCTGTAACTGGTCCTCTTCAACACTCCAGCTGCTCTCCTTGGAGCTCATCAGACAGGGCCTTGCCCACAGCAAAACAGTCTGGTTGGAGGGAATAGAGAACTCAAGCCCCCTCTCTAGGCTTCCAACAGATTATCTGGGGCAAGAGAGGAAGAATGAGGCTTGGATGATCACAGAAACGAAGCCTGTGAACACGAGGCAGGAGTGAAAGATGCAAAGTCTTCCCATGTTCTCCATGAGATTCCACTGGCAGACAGGGTTACTTAGGGCCACGCACCCTGGTACATTCCATGCATTTACCACCATCAAAGAGAAAGAAAAGGTATGCTTGCTCTTATTTTTAATTCCTTCCCCAAAGCCTTCCAAAACTCTTCAGCAGAAGACTGATCCACTAAACCCCCACAGCTCCCAGCCAGTAGTATCTTGGAAACCTTAATGAAAATGGAGCAGGAAGCAGGAGAAGTCAGCTCACAGAAGACTTCACTCCTGGACATGAAATCCCATCTCAGCTGCACTGGACCTGGGGGCATCTCCTGCTTTCCAAAGGGACATGTCTTGATGAGGATGCATATGTTCTAGAGCCAAGTGAACACCCTACCACCCCCTCACTGCCACCCCAACATCCCCCGGACACACCCCCATCTCCACCTCCTGCTTCTTGTCCTTCCCTTCAGAGTGGCCATCAGTGAAGCCAAAGGTTCCCCAGCTCCCACTGCAGCTAAGTAAGCGCTAGTGTTAATTTGACTATTGTAGATTATCTCTAAGGTCTCATCCAGTTTTAAATTATGTTACATTGCCAACTTACTGAATGATCTTAGACAAGTCACCTCACTCAGAACAGTAGTAAACGATCTAGACAGTCCCTGCCTGACACTTTAGCAGTGGCAGAGAAAGCGATTGATGGACCCTCCCAGTTACTCTGGCCAGGTATCGTGATCACTGGCACAGAGGCAGGGTGGCTTAGAGGGTGGCACTACCTCTCCAGGTTTGCCTAGATAGTCCAGGTTGACATCAGTTTCTGGCCATCACTGATAACAGCACTGCCCCCTTTTCACTCTTAGAAGTGTCCTTAGAATTTAACGAATTCTTTGGTCACCCTAGATTCTAAAAGGGACAGAGCTTCAGAGGCAAATCCAGCTCCATCTCTTATCATGAGACCTACAGCAACTTTGCTAAGCAATTTCATGGGTTTTCTTATAAAAAGGAGAACAGTAGCCCCTTTTTGGGGAGCCCTGGGGCAGACAGCTGGGAATGAGAGGCCTGAACTCAGATTGCTAGGCTGCTGCTGACTCCTCAAAGCCTGAGCCTCCTCTTCTATAAACATTGGGAACTCATCCTTCCCAGAAGATGGGTAAAGAAGATCAACCAACTGATGAATGGCCCACCTTGGTGTCTGGCACATAGTCAGCACCCAGTCCACGCTGCATGTACCAGAATCACTCCCAGTGAGACAGCTCAGGTGATCCGCCACATTTCAGCACGACTGACCCAAATCCTCAGACAAGACCATAAGCACCAACTCACCTAAGCTTCTGGAACCAGACCCATGCCCCTCCTCCCCCCCAATCCCCCACTAATGGTACGCACACCCTAAGATCATACTCCTGTTGAATTCTGTGTATCATTAAGGTTTTTCTCTAAGGTCTCTGTGAAAATGTACGTGTGACCTTGGAAGCCTTAACTCCATCTCTGTGAGGAAGGGTTTTTAACAATACTATAGACCTGCGCTTCATAAAGAAAGAATGAGTGGGGACTTTCCTGATGGTCCAGTGGCTAAGACTCCATGCTCCCGATGCAGGCGGCCTGGGTTTGATCCCTGGTCAGGGAGCTAGATCTGACACGCCACAAGTAAGAGTTCGCATGCCACAACTAAGACCTGGTGCAGCCAAATCAATCAGTCAATCAATATTTTTTTAAAAAAGAAAGAAAGAATGAGTAACACTGCATAATACTTTATAGTCTGCAAAGATCTTTCAATACGTATGCTATGCTATGCTAAGTTGCTTCGGTTGTATCCGACTCTTTATGACCCCATGGACTACAGCCCGCCAGGCTCCTCCACCCACAGGATTCTCCTGGCAAGAATACTGGAGTGGGTTGCCATGTCCTTCTCCAGGGGATTTTCCCGACCCAGGGAT
Organism: Bos javanicus; assembly: GCF_032452875.1. Lineage (NCBI taxonomy): Eukaryota > Metazoa > Chordata > Mammalia > Artiodactyla > Bovidae > Bos > Bos javanicus. The sequence continues at coordinate 13,902,382 of NC_083877.1, read as the reverse complement.
CAAACCCAGGTCTCTTATGTCTCCTGCACTGGCAGGCGAGTTCTTTACCACTAGCGCCATTCATTAATACATAGCTCATCTACATAAACAACCACCATCCTATCAAAGGAGGCATCGTGTTTCTCATTTTACTGATGAGGAAAGGGAGGCTCAAAAAAAATCAGGTGACTGGTCTAGAGTCACCAAAGCAGGAAGGGGGAAGGCAGGGATTTGAACCTGGGTCTCCTGAATGCAAGCCCAGAGAGCTCCATCGCAGCAGGCTGCCATTTCAGCAACAGGTCTCTATCAGGGTTCTCAAAAATGGTCCATGAACTAAGAACCTGTCCATGGACACAAAACTTTTAACTTCTAAAAACCTATAAACTTCAATTAACAGCAACAACAAAAAAGCTGACCCTGAACAGATGAGGTAAATTGTATGCATGGTTACCAAGATTTCTGCTTGCCCTTGTGATGAAATATATGAACTTACCCCATTTCACTCTCTTACTAAGGAATGTAATCTGTTTTTAATACATGAGAGCATCTGATGAGTCTGAAGTAGAGAACTTAGGCATTTTTACTGATTGCAGTGTGGTCTGGAACTGGAAAGCCCGACCTAGACGATCGTCAATGAAGAAATTTAAAACACTGACCAGAGACATTCCACACAAAGACACCATGCCAGGCACAGGGAAACCCAAAGAGAGGCTGGGATCTGACGTCGGGGCCGTTGCTTGGGGAGAACAGGCCTCTGCATGGAGCCCAGCGACACTCTGCTTAATTTCCCAAGGAATCCATGTCAAGAGGCTGGCATGACTCACTGGCTAATTACCTGAACACTTGGGCTCCCAGAGCCCTCCTGGCTGTACAACCCGTCTTCTCTCCTGCCGGCGAACAAAACACTATTTTCACCCTGGTCCAGACATAGCCTAAAGCTGTCCACATGGTGGTGTAAGGGATTATGACTCTGACCTGGATAACTCAGGCAGAAAACTTGCTCTTACCAGCCACGGGCTGGGGGAGGCGAGGAAACGCGAATAGAACGGTGGCTCCAGCCCTGCCACTCCCGTAGGGTGCTTTACGGAGCAAGGTCCAAACACTAAGCTTGGCCGAATGAAACCCTTGGCAACCTCCTTCTCAGACTCCTCTCTGGCCACGCCCTCTTCCACGTTCTGGCCTCCCCACCCCAGACGCCAGGCCCTTCCACGCTCTGTCTGGCCAGTGCTGCACTCAGCCTTCCCTTCACTCCCACACTCCTATCCACCCTTCAAAGTCTCGCTGGAGCATCATCTCTTCTGTGAAGCCTTCTGAGTCCCTCAGAAACAAGCTGCTCTTTCTCTGGGATCCCCAACACTGCTTTATTCAACCTGGAAGTGTCTTTCCCACGAGCCCACCGTAGCTGCAGTCACTGTCCCTTTTAGCCTCTGCACAGTTCAGAGACAGGGCTTTATCTCCGCATCTCTCTCTCTCCTGAGGCCCAGCACAAAGTCAATGCCCAATAAATGAAGCCACCAACCAACTGCTCTAGCGGGGGTTGGGCTCTTCACTCTGCCTTTCGGATAGGCAGCTGCCATACGCACCACCCATCCCTGACCTGCACTTCATTCACTGTGATCTGAGTTCAAGGTGAGGGAAATCAATCCTGCCTATAGAAACACCCACAATCTTCCATATAATGGTGCCACCTGAGTGGGGCCTCAGTTGTGGCTCTATAACAGAGAAAAAGTATTAGTTGTTCCGTCATGTCTGATTCTTTGCAAAGCCATGGACTATAGCCCACCAGGTTCCTCTGTTCATGGGATTCTGGAATGGCAAGAATACTGGAGTGGCTTGCCATTCCTTTCTCCAGGGAATCTTCCCAACCCAGAGATTGAATCCGGGTCTCCCACACTGCACGCAGGTTCTTTACCATTTGAGCCACCAGGGAAGCCCACTGAGAGGATGGCCAGAAAAACAGGACTGCCTCCACCATCAAACGGTCTGAGAGCGGGAGGAACTATGCAGTTGCACATATAATATGTCATATATAAAAGAGAGAATCAAGGTAACAGACTGACAAACAGAATATGTTCTATCATATTGACAAGGACCTTAAGACAACCTGGGAGCCCAGGTTTGAATGTAGAGTTCTCTGACCCCTTGGGTTTCACAGTGGAACTGGTGAGAGAATTCCAGGAGAACTGACCCTGAATCCCAGCCCATTCCTGTCATCACCCCCCACTTAGAGGGGCTTCCTGTACACTCGTGCAGACACCCCAAGGCTGAATTTCATCCAATTTCTCCATCTCCCAGCATGACCCACGTCATCAGCCCAGGGTCAACACAGTCTCCCTTCCTTAGGCAGATGGACCTGGGGAAGAGCCCACCTGGGACCTGGAAGCAGGCTCAAGATCACGGGGGCTGGGAACGGAAGGGTCGAGACCCAGTATACCATCTGAAACAAGAAAGTGCAGGCTCTACACGGGCCATCCCTGGGCCCACAGCTCTACCCCGTGGAAAGGACCACATCCAGAAGGATGTGCAAAGGATGGTGCACTAAGTGTGAGCCCCCTGACACACCTAGAGGGCAGCCAAAGGTACCACCGTCCATGTCTGGGTCATTTTGGAGCCATGAGCTTCCGGGACTGAACATTCTCACCTGACAACCAAGCAACTGGTGAGGGGGTGCCTGGAGCCAGAACTGCCTTCCAGCCAGGCCTCAAAAACACACCAGGAAGAGTAAACAACAGACACTTCCACACATGGATGGGCAGGCTATCGGTGACAGGCCCGTGAGTCACGGCATTTCTTCTTCAGGATCTTACACCCACCCCCCACGCCAGGAGCACTGATTCATCAAAGTTTGTTTTCAATACTATTATTTTTAGTCAGCCAAACAGTTTTAAAAATGATGATGGAGGACAGGAGTGGGGAGGGGAGAACCACCTAAGAATACGAATTGTTTCTCTTTGAATAGCCTGCCAAGCCCTGCATCAGCAATCAGTGAGACTGTGGCCTCTTGGTGAATATGAGCTGGAGGCAGATTCTTTTACTGCATCCACAGGGGGTCTCCAAACAGTGAGCCCCGAGAACGAGTGGAGGGGCCAGGATCCCTTACTGGAATCTACCAACACCATCAGTCAACCCCACCTCCGTCCTTGAAAGGGGAAAAGTGAATGTTTAGAAAGCACCTACTATGTGCTGTGAGCCACAAATACCAGCCAAGTGCATGCTCTCTCTTATATCCTGTGTTGATTTACAGGAGGCAGGCAGGCCCATGCCCATTACACAGATGAGGAAAGTGGAGCTTCATCAATGGAAGCAGATGTCCCCAAGGCTGCCACATGGTCAGTAACTGGCCAACTCAAACCCAGGTTTGTCAGACTCCAGAGCCCTTTGTTCATGCTTGATGACTGTGGTCTTCCAGCCTACTCACGCCCTGAACCCCTGCTCCCCAGGCAACATTTTAAGAATCTTTGGGTAGAGATAAAAGGGTACACATAACATCTTAAGGGGGGACAAAATAAGGTCACTCACCCTGCCCTTCCAGGCACACAGAGAAACAAGACTCACCTTGAGCCTGAATTCAACGAGGGTGTGAGAGAATTTACAATGGGGAACATTTGAAACAAAAGGAAAAACCCAGCTTCCATCACCAGGGCCTGCTTTCAGCCACTTGTAACTATTCAAAAAGTCCTTTCTGGATCCATTACTCCACATTTGGGCTTAGCCCAGAGGTGATTTTTTAAGGAAAAAATGCCTTTTGGCATTTTTGAGCTGTGACAGCCGTAAAAACAGACCTTTAAAAAACACACACCCAAAAAGCATTACTATTTTCAAAAGCCCAGTCTCAAAGAAAAAGAAAAAAAAGGTGACACCCCAGAGCTACAACTAGGCCTGGCGGTCTGTGATGCGAGCCTGAGTGGGGAAAGCCAAAAGACTGATAATGCCATAGAATTCAAAGGCAAACCTTGACCCAAGGTTTCTTAAACAATACCCCAGTCCTAAACTCCCAACAAAGCTGTCAGGAGAAAAACCTGCCAGATGTAAGCACGGAGAGCCGGTGTGATACAGAAAAAGTACTATTATTTCGGGGGAAACTCACTTTTCATTTCTTAGCTGGGGTTTCAACTTGTAACCTCCATGCCCACCCCGCAACAAGAGGCGCATGCTTACGCAATCAAGTATAGCCTTTCTTTATATAGATGCTTGAAAATAAATAAAGAAAGCTTCCTGGGTAAACTCTGACATATGAGCAAACATTTTCCACAGGTATCCTCTATAATGCCTACCTCTCACATTTAACCATTTTTAGGCAATTGTGGTCATTAGTTTAAGTAAACTTCCTGCTCTGAGGATAGCCAAAAATAGCAACAAAAGAAAAACTGCTCACTGCATCTCAAAACATTCAGCCTTCATGGTGTTATCCTTGTATTCAGTTATTTTTATATTCCTTTGTAGTTAAATTTCACTGATTTAGACTCACAGGGCAAAGGAGAGGCAGGGAGGACAGAGAGGGGGAAACAACTAAAATTAAAAGCTGAATTATAGTTTTCTTACTTTCAACTAGGGAAATTCATTGGCACGAGACTAACAGGGACTTAGGACATTAATAATTAAGAAAGATGTGTGGTTTAGTGATCAAGCGGATGCATGCAAAGGGATGCTTCTAAGATGCTTGCATAGAAACCACTTTAGAGTTAGAATCTCTGATACAGCTCAGGTAGCCCATTTCCCAGTTGTGAACATCTGAGGACCAGAGACGGTCAGTGACTTGGCCCAGGTCACACAGCTAATTAGAAACAGAGTTAAAATCTAGAACTTACCCAGGTCTGTTGACTCCTGCCTCCAAAATGACTCCCAAAAGTTTGTTCATGACTAATTTTTCTTGACAGCATTTATGGGGAGAAAAGGCCTGCTAAACAAACTTCAGCCTAGTCCAGAATTAGACAAACTTCTTAATTAATAGGCTTCTACTGTGTTTTCATTTTAAGCCGAGTCTCTCTGTCAAAACACCCTGCAGCAGTGTGCCACGGTGGCAGGCTGCTGTTTACAGCAGAGGCCTCAGATAATCACAACGGATAGTGTGACTTGTGCTCTAGATTTGTTATTTCTAAAACTGTTAATTAAGTCAAAACAAAGAGTAACGTTACACTCTCTCTCTCTCTCTCATCAGGACTCAATAAACTGCAGGGCTTGGGGAATTTGGTTCTCTGGCATTAAGAAAACAGTATTTACAAGTTAAGCAGAGTGAACACACGCATGATTCTTACAATTCCAAAGGACCAGTGTTCAGCAGCCAGTGGACCCGAGGCTACAACAGGGCAGGATACGGCATCTGCCTCGTGCATTGGTGTGTTCCTGCTACCGGAAACAGGTTTTGGCACCTGTTAGGTGCGCTAAGGCAGCACGCATGAACTGGACAAGTGCTCTTGGATCTTTGTTTTAAAATCTGGAATTCGGTAAAATTAGAAACCAAACTTCTGCAAGGTAGGTTTACTATGGCAACTTCCAACTGTTTCCAGAAACCACGGCACCTGAAGATTGAAGGCTCCGTGGCCCAGGAACCTGTCAATGGTCAATAGATGATGCCCGGCCCTCCTGGGGAAGAACTAGTCCCATCCACCACTGCAGGGGACATTCGTGTCTGCAAAAGGCTGCTAAACCTCCCAGGCCCTGCATCAGCAGCCTTTCTGGGCAGACTGTAAAACCAGATGTGGATCTGGGAAGGGGGCAGGGCGAATTCTTTTTTTTTTAAATAGGTCAATACATCAAAGGAGACAAGGACAAAAGTTAATTAGAACTATTCATGAGCTTTGTTGATTGAAAAAGCGGCATTCCACTTTCAAGAACTTAACTGCGCTTACCAGAGGCTGGGGGAGGGGTAAATAAGGTGGGAAAATAGATGAGGGAATAAAGTCAGACTTCAAGTCTTAAAGCAAGCACCGCTTGCAACGTTGATAGACCTAGAGGTTACCGGACTAACTGAAGTAAGCCAGAGAAAGATAAATATCATATGATATCACTAATGCATGTGGTCTAAAAGCACGATACAAATGAACTTACACAGAAAACAAAAATAGACCCACAGACCTAGACAACAAACCTGTGCCTACCAAAGGGGGAAGGGGAGGGAGGGATACATGAGGAATCTGGGATTAACAGATACACATTACAATATATAAAACAGATAAGCAACCAGGACCTACTGTCTTGCACATGGAACTGTATGCAATATTTTGTAATAAACTGTAAGGGAAAGGAGTCTGAAGAAGGATAGACACATATAAGACTGAATCACTTTGCTGTACACTTGAAACTAACACAACACTGTAGATCAACTATACTTCAATAAATAAAGCAGGCACTTCTTGGTCCTATTTATTTCCTAAAGGAGCTCGTACAGAGACACGGCTGCATTGTGCAAACAATGGCATTTAGAAATCTCCCCATAAGTTAACAAGTGAAAATTAATGGTCGCTCAGTCCATTAAATCGTGTTAATTTTATTTCCATTAGAATAACATAGCAATTACAAATTTACATTATTGAACCAATATTTATTTTTCAAAAACTCATTTTAATTGGATTCCTGATGTGATAAGCTCAAGCCAGTCTCTCTATACCATCAGCTGCTTCCATTTCTCATCAGAAGGAACCGACTACTGTATTCATTGGCTTTTTCTATTATTAGAATTGTCATTTAAACCTTTATATCCTTGCAAAGACTTTTAAAAATACATTATTAAAGGCTCTTATGTCTCTGTAGAAATTCAGGTTTAAAAGATTTATTTTTTGGCAAGTGTTAACCAGAGAAATGAAAAGTTACGGTACACCAAAACTCAAAAATTCTGAGCATCCACCATCACCTCCAAGTTGCCCACTTCTTATCGCCGCGGTCTGTTATATTCTGAGCTAATACATCCTAAGTCACCGTTTCCACCAAGGAAACTTGAATTTCAGGTTTGCCATACTAACTCCTTTTTTATTTCAAAGGGAGAACACTTTACAGTGGCATAAAATACTGAACCCAAGTCACTGGTCTTCTGGTGCAGACTAGGAGGGTACATATTCATAGCAGCACTCCATTTAGGAACAAGAGGAAGATAAAGACATTCTCAGTCCTGTAGGCAACTAACACCAGAACCCAAAAGTTCCCATGACTGTACTACGGTCCAGAAACCTCCTCCTCTGGATTATAACTCCTGTCCTCTTGGTTTTCCACCTTGCATTGACCCCTCCCTCCTCTCCCCACCTCTTCCCAGAGAAGTAATGGTCTGTCCCGCACATCCCTGGGCATTTTGTACATCCTTTGGCTGCAGCTCATGGCCTATATTTTGGGCAAGTCTGTCTCCCACTCTAGACAGGGGGGCCCTTGAGAACAGGTGCCCTGCCCTGCTCATCATAGTAGGTATTTCATAAATGACTGAATAATTTAGTAATGAATGGATGATACACAGAGACATCTAAATATAAAACACATCTGTCAAACTTTCTGGTTTACAAAACACTTCCACAGGCTTTACCTCATCCCGATTTTACAGGTGCCAACAAGAAGGCTCTGAGACATCAAGTGAACTGCTAAATCCATCCAGGTATTAAAACAACAAGATTTAGGACCTGAATTCTGTGCTTTTTTTCTGGGGAAAACAGATGGCCATGCTTACTTTGTTATCTAACATAGTGACCTCTAAATATTTAAAAAACATATCATAATCCCCCTCGCCCCCCAAAAATATCACTCCATACTAGAGCTCATATTCCTCCTGATGGCTGGGAATAAGAAAGAAATAGACACAAATAATGTCCTGTTGATGTTTTCCTTACTCAAGTGTAAGCTTGTCATAGGCAGGGACCATCTCAAGTTTATCTCCACATCCTCCCCCACTTCCCCGAATACTGACTCAGACATGGGAGGGGCCAATACCTATGAATCCACAAAATCCCATCCTGTAACATTTGATTAGGAACTGTGAGCAAGGGACGGTCTTCAACACATACTGAGCCCAATCATTCAACTCCTGGGTGCAAGGAGCAAGTTCGAAGGTTCCAAATGGCTCCTAAGTTTGAAGGTCAAGTGGCTCCTTGGCTCCTAACATTCAGCCATAGCTCTAAGCCAGCCCCACGTCCACTACCCAGTGTCCTGCAGACTCCTTCTCTTTCCTGCCTTGGTGCAGAACTCCTCTAATCGAGCTTAACAAGAGAAAGGAGAGGATGGGTGCTTGCAAGTGAGTTGGGTTCCAATGGGCCACACAAGAATGGTGCTCTGAGCTGCAACTGAGAGCAAAGAGGACAGGAGATGCTGAAATGGAGAGGGTGTTAAAGCTACCACTCTTGCACCCCTGGTCTGTCCCCAGAAGCCTGAGAAAGAAATGTTACAGTGAGACCAGCCTGGCAAAGTCCAGGCAGATAGCAGGACGAGGCCACACCAAATGAACAGATGCACAGAAAGGTATGTGTCAGACCTTATGTTTGGTTCGAGTCCGCCACTTTCCTCTGGACTTGGTGCTCTAACACAAGAAAGCCTGAATTTCCTTCCAAACAAATAAGGTCTTAAGCTTGGTCCAGCCCTCAACAAGTGGGCCACAGCATGGGTCCCACTGGTAGAAATACAAATTATCTGTGTCCATCAGAAAAGTCATTTTTAAGTGTGCCTGGCTCCTTCTCCCTGATAGAACATACACACACCTTCTCTGCCTCTCGTTGGCAAATGCTATCACTCTATTCTTATAAACTGGCCAGGAAGATACCTGCAGCTGGACTCAGGTACTCAAGAAGGATAGTAGATGACAGGGAGGATGCTATTACACAACTCATCAAAGTTCTGACCATCCTGCCAGACCTCAGAGAATCCTGATAGCCCCTCTACTGGTGTATCTAAATCAGGCTCTTACCACTGCTTTGGCACCAGTCTCTTTGACATTCTTGAAACCAGTAAGCCTGTATCACTCCAGCTCTCTTGATCACTGAGATAAGTTAGAGCCGGAGTAACAGAAGAACGCATGCAGTCTGGTGGGCTCCAATACACAGCTCTAACTGCTAAACAGTGCTGCTGCGGCTCATGACCTTGTATTAGCCAAAACAAGCTGGAGAAAATCTCCTTAGACAAAGGGTTGCTTACACTGTGAAGTCCAGATCTTGTAGGGTACTTTTAAGCACCCAGGGTCCCACCGCACACCCACAGTGGGATAGCTAGGTGAAACATTTCCCTTTGTCAGTTTCCCAAAGACCTCATTATAAAAAGCTGTGAGGAGAGAGCAGACAATTTGACAAGCAACCCCACAACCTATGGGACTCAGAGACACACCGCTAGCACCCGTGTGAGGCCAGCTAGCCACCTCCCCAAGACATGGCCTTTAGTTTTCTGCCCACGAGCAAAACAGCAGCCGCTGTTGCCAAGGGAGACAAGGTGACCCAGAGGCGTGGGCACAAAATCCAAGGATGGAAATCCACTTTGTCTGGATCCACCCGAGTAACGGGGTTTCCCTAACTGAAAAAGATGGAAAAAAATGTGCCTCAGCATTAGGTCCTTGCCAGACAGGTAGAAGATGGCTCAGTCCTCACAGAGCCATGGGAAGGCTGAGTTAACTTGAACTCTCAGGAACATCCAAAGTGTCCATATGCCCCAGGCTGCGGAAAACACTGGAAGAGGAAAAGGCAGGCCACAGCTATGCTTTCCCAGAGGGCAAACTCCTACTAAGGCAAGGGGGAGCCAGGCCTCTCCTCCAGGCTGTCACCAGCCCAAAGAATGCTGGCAACCTTACTACCAAAGGTCCCAGGGCCCACCCCTGTAGCCATCAGCAAAGAATGTATTCAGACCCTTCAAAGTGAAGAGGAGCCATGGTAAGCAGAAAGGGCACATTTGGTCAGAATGGCATGCTTTGCTATGCCAAGCCTTTTCACCTCTCTCCTCCAGAGTTTTCTCAACTTTGAAAATAGGATCAGTCTTAGGCCTAATTAATTGCCTTATCTATTTTCCAGCAGTTTCTTTTTCTTGATCTCCTAAAAGCATACCAAAGTCCTTTGTAAACTGTGAAACAATTCATGCAGCTGTTCGTTTTATACTGGATACTGATTTTTTTTTTCTGTCTCAAAACATAAAAAAGCACTTGTCCTCAGCACCCTCAGGCAGGTAAGAAGGTAGGTTCTCCCCAGGAGGGAGAAGTATGACATTCATTTACCCTACTCCCTACCCCTCACCTAAAGTAATAAAGAAGGAAGAACCGGGGCTGAGACCAGGACCTAGGACTCCCTGACCATCACATCACACCACCTCCTCTGAAGTCAATTCTGGCTCCCCATCATACACCAGAACACACTTCCCAGACAGCACACCACCTTCCTTCCCGCTTTATTGACTGGATCCACCCAGTTTTGAAAAAAAAAATTATTATTTTTCAAGTCAGCACTCCCACCATATGTGGCATTTATTTCCAGAGGAGGCCGGCTCTGGGTTTCCGTGGACAGATGTTGCTTTGTGCCTGCCTGACACGGCTGGCGGCCGGCGTACAGCTGCCCTGAGCAGGTGGCCAAGGACGGGGTCCACTTCTGGCCCGGCATCAAGAGGGACAATTTATGTGGAGCTCTGGCCCCGGGGACCCTCTGCTCATTCCTCCACAGCCAGGGACCCCTACTCACACACACAAACTCAGTACACAATTAAGACGTTCAAAGGAGGCTAAGAGGGAGACACAGAAAGCTAGGATACCTCCCCCCTCAACACATCCCAATTTCCAGCCAGGCGCAGCTAAGCTAAGAGAAGGCCGTGGGGAGTGGAGAGAAGTCACTGACCCCTTCTATCAGCCATCTGTGAGCTCCTGCCAGACCTAGCTAGCGCGAAGTGGAGGATAAAGGAGGTCCAGACAGATGGCAAAGCGCTTTGGGAAGGAGGGCTCCGTAGGAATGCGAGGGCCGATGCGAGGCCCACTTTGGGGTGCGTTTTGTTATCTCCTCGGCTCCAAACCCCCCTCCTTTCGGCACCCACCCGCAATCTCAGACTGAAAGAAGGGCAAAAAACAGTCGGGGGAGGCGGGGGAGAAGACCCCACTCTCCGCCACTTATCTCTCTCATTTGAAAGTCAGAGCACTGCACTGCAACTAAAGTGCGTGTGTGCGGAGGGGGCGGGAGACTGGCACAACCGAATCTAAAAATACTCGATAAAAATGCTAATCCCGAAGGCAAAGAGAGAACGAAGAAGGAATCTGTCAATCACGAGGCTCCCGCTCCTCACCCACAGCCCCAGCTGTACGGACTGCATTCCTGTCGAGAAGGAAAGAAGTGGGGGGACAGGAATGAAGAAAAGAAAGGGAGAGACACCACCACCTCTCCGAGCGCGGGCCGCGGGGGCGGGAGGCGGCGGCGGAGGAGGGGCTCGGGCCCGCGGAGCCGAACAAAGCGGGCCTCAAGTTCTATCCCGCAGCTCCCCGGGGTGTGGGGGGGGCCATCCTGCAGCACCCCCTTTCCCGGAGGTGAAAAGCCAATGCGGGGTCTGGGAGAGCGAGTGCCGCGTGGAAGTCCCAGGCTCTGAATCTTTGCAATTCTAGAAAAGGTTTTGTTTGGGGTCCCCCTCACCCGCTTCCTGCCTGCGTTCCCACCCCTCGTATATACACACACACGCACACAATCCCTCCTGCTCCAATCCCACCAGGCCGGCCCCGCCACGCTATGGGGCTGGGCGGGCGCGCCCCAAGGTCCCTCCAGCCCCCACCTGGGGATGGTGATGCACTTGGTGTTGACGTTCTGCGTGGTGATGGCTTTCTCCAGCTCGTCCAGCTGCCCCGTCTTCTTGAGCTTCTTGACCAAACTCTTGACTGCCTTCTCGCACCACTTCTCCTCCTGCCCGTTCTGCTCGCCCTTTTTCCAGCCCAGCAGGCGCTTCACGATCGGGGGAGTGAAAGGCAGGATGGACGACATGGTTGGGGAGGGCGCGCGAGCTGCGAGGAGCGCCCCCGGCGGGGCTGGGCGCGGCGGGACGCCGGGGGCGCAGCGAGGAGCTCAGCCCGGGCCGGCCGCGGCCGCCCAAACTTCGCTTCAACTCTCGGCGAACTTGCTGGTTCTCCGGGCCCGGCCGCGGCGCTGCAGCCGGCGGGGCTCGGCGCGCGGCCCTGCGCCCCGGGCGTCTCCCACGGCGGGGAGAAGGACGGCGGGGCGGCGGGCAGGCAGTAGCGAAGCGGGATCGGGAAGGCCAGGGACGCGGGGCGGAGGCGGCGGCCGCGGGGACCGGAGTGGCAGAAGAAAGTTTGGGTTTCCGCACGGGGTGGCTGTTTGGGTGCCGCCTCCAGGAAGGAAAGTCCAACCCCCAGCCAAACTTTGCTCGCCTCGCTCGCTTTGATGCGCAGATCCCTCCGCCTCGGCAGCCTCGCCTCCCCGCTGCCCTCCTCCTTCCCAGCTCGCTCGCTAGCTGGGCCGGCCCGGGGCGTGCGCCGCGCTCCTACTCCCGCCCGCTCCCAGTCTGTGTTTCATGCAAATCCGCGTGCAGCCTCCTTTCCAAGCGCTGTCACCGCCCCCTTGCCGCTGGGGCTCCCCGCCTCCTCCCCCGCGCCCTGCCGCCTCCTCCTGCGGGCGCCTTGCCCGCGCCCCCCCACTCCGCCTCCGGGAGGGCTCCTGGCCTTCCCCCCGCCCGACGCGGAGCACTCCCACGTGGGCGACCTGGGACAGCGGCCGCCAGGGCTGGAGCGCGCAGGACCCGGCGCGGCCCCGACCTGAAGTCCAGCGGACGCCGGGAGGAAGTCGTGGGAACGGAGCGGCGAGAAGGGCCCCTGGCGGGAGGGCCGGGCTCGGGTCGTGGCGTCCGCTCTCGGAACCCACACTCAGGAAACTCAGCTGGAGTGGCGGGCCCGAGGGTTAGACTCGCACGAACGGACGAGAGCGGGCTGGCCACAGGCAGGCGGTGCGCTCCTGGGAGGACCCCGGCTCGAGGGAGGATTCGCGGAAGGTTGAGGCCCAGGAAGTCGGGGCGCGCACCAGGACGCTGGCGCGCGGATCCCAGTCAGGGGCCGTGGCGGCGCCGGGGACTCGGGGGGCTGTTTTTATTCTCGCACCAGTGTGACCGTTCCAGTTTAGAGCCCCAGGGATTAGGGATTAGGGAGAGGCTCCCAGAAGTGCCGATTTGGGGACCCCAGTGACTCCCCGGATAATAGCTGGAGTCAGGGGTCCCTTGGGCCTTTGGGAATCAAGTGCCCCGCAGAAAATGGGCCTCAGAGTCATTCGTTAAGCTCAGGAAGAAATGAATGGGGGAGCCTTAGAACTTATCTGTAGAGGAAAAGTTTCATTACAGGATGCTGGAATCCTATGGGAAACAAAGTATCCGAAATTCAACAGCCAGTAAATAGGAGAGAGAGTTTTGTTTTCAAAGCTGTGAACTCGCAAGAAGTGGAGCAAAAGGGCAGTCTTTGGGGACCTTATATATTCCACATTAGCTTCGGTGGGAAGCAAAGGAACACCAGGATATCGGGGGTGCTCTGGGGCTTTTCTCTCCGCCAACACAATTCAGGGGCGTCTACCCACAGACCGCTCACTCTGCGGTAGTCAGCAGTTACCCCAGGCCCCCAGGGCCTTTCTCCTGCAGCCCCTCCCCTACCAGACCTCTTAGCCTTTGTTTGTTTTTAACAGCAGGAAACTCCCTTGGTGAGAAAGAAGTGATCCGCAAACCCTCTAGCGGGTGGGGAGTTACAGAGCCCTGTGAGGTGTGGCCTAATCCACAAGTCAGCCCAGAAGCTGCCGGGGTCCCTGCCTGGGAGAAGAGAAAGAGCTCTGGCAAGCCTGTCAGCTGCTGGGGCTGAGCCCAGGGCTCCCCTCCTAATTCCCTGCCTGCTTGGACCTTAAAGGAGAGTCCCCTGAACCCCAAATGGGGCTTAATGACCTGCTCCCCACTCCTGGCCGGTGCTCGGAACTAACCAGCAGCCACTATAATCTGGTTTCATTCCCTTCCTCTGGCTCTCATGGAAAAAGAGAAGGGAGGAAGGCAATAGACTTTTATTGATGGCTTTCTTCATTCCAGGTAGAATGAAGAAAGTGCTGCCCTCTGATTTCATCTTCACAGTGACTCTTGAACTAGATGTCCCTGATCTCCCATTTACAGCTGAAGTACCTGAGGCCCAGAGATTATAATACTGGAGAGCTCTAGCTGCAGAGTTAGGATACAAACCAGTGATTTCTGAGGCCTCAGCCCACACTGCACCCAGCTAGCTGCCTTCTAGAGTTGCAGAGGTAGAAGGTGACATCACAGATGGAGCTCTGCAAAACCAAAGTTCTTTACACAGGTGCACTATTGTGATACTAGAAGAAATGTTTGCTCACCTGGAAAATGGGCTAGAGATAGCTTTCCTCTCAGTCTGTTAGGGTGGTTGTGGGAGTCCGACGTGAAAAGCTTCGCCAACCATCAATACTCTAAAGGAATAGAGCCACACCTTCGGGCCGCTGTTAGTGCCATGGAGAAGGGTGCAAAGTGGGGAGCAGGGTTCAGTTAGACATGCACATCTACAGAGCACCTCTGTGTGCCGTCCTACTCATTTCTGAAAATGCTGAAATGAAAGACTAAGTGCCCTAGCCTCACAACCTAAAGAAGCACCAAGGGGTAGGAGGTGTGTGCCTGTGAGAAACGGGCCCTTGTGTAAACCATTCATATTAACCTGAACATTGCATCAGGCAGGTCCCACTGTTGAGAGGCATCCGGCAAAAAGACCTCAAGCTTCATCAATGACTGACCTGGCTTTTAGTCTTGGCTCTCCCTACTTAGCCCTTCACCCCACCAAGCATCTATTCTCTCAGCTGTAAGAATGAAGCACACAGTTCTTATCCTTCAGTGCAGAAGCCATGTGTGGTGAAGTGTAATGTACACTATGAAGGTGAGGAGCCTAAGAGAGATCTGAGTTTTGCAGGTAGTGGAAGGGCCTGGCATGTCCCCGAGCCTCTGAATCATGACGTGTGAAGGGCCCCCCCGGTCAGCCTTCTCGTTGTCCTGAAAGGAGGCAGTGACTAGTCAGCAGTCAGTGTGGCTGAAGCTTGCTGTCCTGCATTTCCTTTGCTGGTCTCGGTGGGACAGCTGCTGCATGCAGAAAACAGGGCTGGCTCCACGTGTGAGGCCAGCAAGTGCCTTGTCTGGGCGTTTCTCCTCTGGCCTCAGTTTCTCCACTAGAAGAGTTACAGAAATCAGTCCAGTTTCATAAAACAGTGAGGAGGGCTAAGGAGCAGATTCCTCTGGGTGCCCGAGAACCCCTTGTACTCCCTGACTTTGGCAGGTGAGTGGGTGGGCGGCTCTGGGTGGAGAGGAACTCTGCTCTAGTGCCTGTGCTCCTGGGGCCCGGCCAGGCCAGCTTCTGCAGAGGCTGTCCTTGGAAAGGAAACATCAGCCCAGTTAATTTTTCATCGGGTTAAGCACGAAGTTCAAGAGAGGTGGGATGGGGCCGGAGGCAGCGCCTCTGTTTTTCTGGGAATAGTTAGTCCTATGGGGGAGGAGCCTCACAAGCAGATTCGCCAAAAGATTTTCACATGTTTGGCATGGCTCCCGGGTGAAACACTGGAAAGAAGCAAACACCTGCCTTCAATTCTGATGATTTTTCTGTTAGCTAAAGGGCATTTAATCAGTAAGGGGTAAATCTTGAAAGAGCAAGAAAATTGTTCCTGTGTTCATTTTACACAGACATAAAGTGACATCTGGTGAAGGCAGGTGATTCACAACCTGGAGATGAGTCAGGATCTAGTGAGGACTAGAACTTTCTGCAGAATGCCCTCACCTGAGAGGGAGCCTCTGTGTGCAGCTAGCCCTCTTTCTTTAGCACTTAACACATGTGAGTTCTCTTTGTGGTACCAAATGGACCTGAGTTAAAATGTCTAGTCTCCTCTTTCCAGCTGTGTGACTTCAGGCGAGTCCCTTAACTCTGTGCATCAGTTTCCTTATAGAATGGGAATAATAATAATCTACCTCTTAAGATTGCTGTAAGGAAACAAACAACACATGCAGAGAGCTTTCTACAAGCACTCAGAACATTTTCAATACACTTGGATATAGTTGGTGCTCAGTGTAGAGTACTATGCACAAATTAGAAGCAATGAGTTCTGTGTACAGGAGAAAAAATGGCTGTATCTTAAAAACAGTTCAAGGTGAAGATAGCAACACAGAAAATAAAAGAAATAATGCTGTGTTACTTGTGTAAAAAGTTACATTGGCACAAAACAACTATATATTTTGAAAGAAGTCATATAAACAAAAAGATACATACTGAATCACTTCACACCCTTTAGGATGGCTACTCTTAAAAAGGAGAAAATAGTAAGTGCAGGTGAGGATATGGAGAAATTAGGACCCTTGGGCAGTGTTGTGGAAAACGGTATGGTGGTTCCTCACAAAAGTAAACATGGAATTACCAATTCATCCAGCGATTTCACTTCTGAGTGTATACCCCAAAAGAAGTGAAAGCAGAGATTCCACAGATATTTGTACAGCCATGTCCATAGCAGCATTATGTGATAGTCAAGAGGTGGATGTAACTTTAGTGTCTATTGATGGATGAATGCATTAACAAAATATGGTCTATACGTACAATAGAATATTATTCAGCCTTAAAAACGAAAGAACCCCTGTCACATGCTACAGTGAGCATGGACCTTGAAGACCCTGTGCTAGGTGAAATAAGCCAGTCACAAAAGGACAAACACCATATGATTCCATTTACACTAAGTATGTAGAACTGTCAAATTCTTTGAGACAGAAAGTAGAATGGTGGTTGCCAGGGCCTAGGGGGAGGAAGGGAATTAATGGGTACAGCATTTGAGATGGGAGATGAAAAAATTTTGGAGATGGATGGTAATGATGATTGTACAACCATGTCACAACTGTATACTTCAAAATGGTTAAAATGATACATTTTGTTACCTATATTTTATCATAATTAAAAAATAGAAAAAATACACATTGAACACAATAGAATAGGTGTTTGAGGGTAAGCGTATAGGAATTGGAGTGGAGACTAGAGGGGGAAAATAAATACATCCATGGGTCTGTAACGATGAAGTACTGCGTGGTGCCGAGGAATCTGTTAACCTCACTCTCTGCACGTAAGCTGCAATAGTACAATGTACTCAGCACAGGGTAGTCAGTAGCCTGATTATTCTCTAGTTCGCTCAAAAGTCAGTCTTTGGGACTTCCCTGATGGTCCAGTGGTTAAGACTCCACAGTGCAGAGGGCGCCAATTCCCTGGTCAGGGAGCTAAGATCTTGCATGGCACATCCAGTCAGTCAATCAGTAAAAAGACAAAACATCTAAACCACCACAAAATAAACCAGGACAGAGCCTTTGCTTCCCAGCACCTTCCAACCAATGATGGTGCTTTCTCATAATTGGAGAACCCAGTCAAAATTATTTAAAATGCCTGCCCCAGGGCCACCCCTAGGAACCCGCAGCTCAGACATTGCCCCCACCTGACAGCTGAGGGTGCGGGGACCAATACCCTTTGCAGGTCTGCTCTAGGCCAGGCTCTGGGCAGAGACTTCTAGGATAGCATCTTGTTTGAAATTCTCAGTCCCCAAAAATGGTTCCTGTTGTTGCTGAGGACGGACCACAGACTGAAGAATTTAAGTTGCTATTGTCCAAACTGGATGGCTGACCCCTGACTGCCAGCCCAGCATGGACCCTCTGTCTCCAGAGCCCCCAGAGTAAGGTTCCTAGGGTTGATTACAGACAGTCCCTGGGAGAAGGGAGCTGGAACAGAAGGAGCTGGGTGTAGGGAAGTGGAGTGTAGGATTTGGGTGTTGGGTCCAAGGAAGATAAGGTGAGAGGCCAGGTCTGACAGGAGGAGATTTGGGGTGGGGGACTGGACTCGGGGGTAGGCATTGCTACCCGCCGCTGGGTACGGACTGAGGCACAGGGCCAGGGCTTCGAAGGAGGACAGGATGGGCCTGTGGGCAGGCGGCTGGAGCCCAGGGCAGGGTTCACAGAGCTCTTTTCCTGAAGAAGCTCCTTCCCAGTGTCCAGAAATGGTAGGCCTGGGAGTCAGGGGCCAGGAGAGGATCCTGGTAGGTGTACAGTTGTGTGTGTGTGTGTGTGTGTGTGTGTACCTGATTATACCACCTGTGTACGTGCTGGTGTGTTGATCACTCTGTGTTTACACAGGTGTTGTTGAGATTCAGGTGTGTGTGTGCTGAATGTCTCTGTCCACCCATGCCTCTGAGATCTGTCTTGTTCAGATCACATTATTTCACAGGGCCCAGCCCCATATGTTTAAGTGAAATGGATATGTGTGGTGTGACTTTTCCCCCTGGGTTCATGTGTTTCTGTGTCTTTGTCTTTGTACCGTGTATGAGTGTATATTTGCAGAGGTCACTATGTTTTCTCTTTCCTATTTTCTGGGATAATAAGAGTCACAAATGTGGCCTTGGCTCAGGCCCAGGATTTCCCTCAGTCCAGAGTTCAGTTTACAATGTGGCCCTAAAGCAGCAATGGTTGGCTCATATAATTGCATTTATTTTTAAAAGCACAGGTGCATATGAACAACCAGCAAGGAGTGGTGTGCTGAAATAAAAATACAGTTCTAGAAGAGCAGTGAGACTGTATGCCCTTAAATTACTTTTTAATATATTGGCAAGCTATTTTTACACTATAAGTGAATGGAAGATACTATATCAAAGTTACACCTCAATTTAAACAAAGATTTTAAAGAAAGACAGCAATGTGCAGGGTGAAAGCACAGTTGGGTTTATCCAGGGCAGGGAATGTGGACCCTGGAGGGAATGAGGCAGGGGTGGTTTGGACTGTCTGCTCCGGTCTAAGAGTGTGACTGATGCTTGGGGCAGTGGTAGGGTGGTCTGTTAGTGCTTTTGTGTAGTCAAACATGGGCCATGTTAAAAGAGAAACAGAGTCCTCATTTCTCAAAACAACACACATATATCTAGAATATTCTGTCCCTTAGATACACCCCAGCATCTGGAAACAAACCTCCTGTGGTTGACTCAGACCTTGAAGGAATAAAACGGGAAAAGCTGTCCCTCTCCCAAGCAATTCAGTCTGACCAGAGGGAGGGACACCAGCTTCAAGACATGAGTTAGGCTGCTGTTGCTGTTTTAAAGCCCACATACTCTAGGATTCCATTTCTCTGAACTGCCCAGAATAGGCCAATCTACAGTGGCAGAGGTAGATCACAGGTTGCTGGGGGCCTGGTAGAGGGTGGGGTGGGAGTGCCTTCCAAGGGGTCCAGAGTTTCTTTCTGGGGGAATGAAAATATTCTAAAGTTGACTATTGTGATGGTTGCACAGCTCTTTGAATATATTAAACCCCACTGGCTCATTCATTTCTAAGTGGGTGAATGGTATAAGTGAATTACAGCTCAATAAAGACGTCTTTAAAAGTAATAATAAAGGCTAACACATACTGACGTCTCACGAATGCTAGGCCTTGCTCTCAGTGCTTCACATGAATGAGATTAACTCATTTAGTTTCTGCAGCTGCCTGTGGCTGGTGTCATTACCCTCCTCTTTCCAGAAGAGGACACTGAGACATGATGAGGTGACATTCAGAAACTGGCCTTGGTCGGACAAGCCACGATACCTGCTGGACAGTCCTTGTTCTTAACCATGATGAGGACAAACAATGACCACAGACTAGAGATAATCACACAGCAACCCCCTGATTTGTCACTCAATATATCATGAACATCTTTTTCTATTACTCCACTATTTTGAATGCATGTGGAGCAGCCTGTCACATGGGTCTATCATAATGTATGAAGCCAGTTTTCCCCAAGTGGACATTTAAGTAGCTCCCAGTTTTATTCAGCATTATAAAAGTGATGCTGTAAACACTTTTGTACATATGCATTTGTGTGTCTCTCTGATTATTTTCTTACAGTAGGTCCCTAGAAGGAGAATGGCTACTTATGGAGTCATTACCAAATGGCACCCTGAAAAGCTACTGTACCAGCTTATCCTCATCCTAACAGCTTTATAAAGTGAGACTGAATCTGGGGCACAATTTTTCTTGTCATCTGACTTAGTCATCAATAGCTCCACTCAAGAGAGCTTCAGCTTTTGCTGTGACATTTTTTGTTTTCTTCTGAAATCAAAAAGTGAAAAAGGGTCTCTACTGAAAGATCTCCGAGTACAGGGCAGAGGAATCACAGGGCGGTGTTATTGGCAGGCAATACGAGGAAACGCTTTTCAATCTTTTCCCCCTGCCCTCCCATAGGTGCTGGTGTTCCCCGGGGCCAGGCACTTGCTTCTTTCCTTTGACTTCTCTCCCTGTGTAACCCTGATGTTGGAAAAGACCCTGATTCTGGGAAAGACTGAAGGCAAAAGAAGAAGGGGACAGGAAGGGATGAGATGGTAGATAGCATCACTCACTCAATGGACATGAGTTTGAGCAAACTCTGGGAAGTAGTGGAGGACAGGAGTGGTGTCCTGCAGTCCATGGGGTCTCAAAGAGAGGGACATGACTTAGCAACTAAACAAAAACAACAATCCTGGGTGATCTTATTCTGCTTGAGTCTTGCCTGATCTTTAAAAACTGGCCCCAAAATCTAAATATCCAACCCAACCCCTCTCCTGAGCTCAAGTCTCAAACTGTCACCTGGAATTAGAGGCCCACAGTCATCTCAAGTTCATGTTCAGAACTGAGCTCGTCAGCTTCCTCCGTGAACCTGCTTCTCAGCCCTCCATCCTCAGGGGCATCACCATTGTCTCCAATCACCCAGGAACTCCTCCCCTCTTTCACCCCTATATCCAATCTGCCACCAGACCCTATAGGATCTGCTTCCCATCACCCAGCCTCCATCCTAATTCAGGCCCCTATCACTGCCCACCACCAATTATTACAATAATTTTCTAATTGTCTTCCTTCTCTACTTGCAGCCAGAGTGAGCATTGCAGAAGTGTAAATTGCATCTACATTTCCCTGCTTTGTAAAAAAATGCTTTCAGTAATTTATAAAGAATGCTTTCAATTGTCTACAGCAGTGCTGTCCAGTAGAATTATATGCGAGTGACCTATGTAATTTTAAATGTTATTGAGGCTATGTTATTTTTTAAAAAGGAAAAAGAAACAGGTGAAGTTAATATATTTGATGTAACCCAACATAGGGCTCGGTGGTAAAGAATCTGCCTGAAATGCGGGAGACACAGAAGATGGGGGTTCAATCTCCGGGTCAGGAAGATCCCCTGGAGGAGGAAATGACAATCCACTCTAGTATTCTTGCTTGGGAAATCCCATGGACAGAGGAGCCCCGGTGGGCTGTAGTCCATGGGGTGGCAAAGAGTTTAACGTGACTGAAGTGACGTAGCATGCACGCAACCCAGCATATCCAGTATATCATTTTAACATGTAAACACTATAAAAATTATCTCTATGTTCTTTTTTTGTGTGCAGTCTTTGAAATCTGTTGTGTGCTTTATGCTTGCATCTCAGTTTAGACTGGTCACATTTCAAGTGCTCAGTAGCCATGTGTGGCTCCCCTGTTGGACAGCACGCTTCTAGAGAACAGAATCCATAGTGTTTCATATGGAGTGAAGGCGCTGAGTGATGGGGCCAGTCTGTCTGCAGCCTCAACTCGCTTGCTTCACCCACATCACATCCTTTCTCCAGGCACATCACAAACATCCCTGGGCCTTTCCACCACAGTGTCTTTGCTTACACCACTCCTTCTTGACTTTGGTGTCCTCTCCATCCCTCCCATCTCCACATCCCACCCCTTCAACTAGCTGAACACTCCTTCCATCCAAGTCTAGGTTGGAGCAGCACCCACTTCATGAAGCCTTTCCTCCTCTATCCTGTTCAGACCTCTATGCTCATACTTAGGGCTTATTCATGCATTTATCTGTTTATTTATTAAAGGTTATTGTTAAAATATTGTGGAAAAGTTATTGTGGTTTTGGACCGTGAATTTTAAGTCATTATGGGTCAGACACATCTTTATGAATCAAAACAGAAACCATTACAAGCAACACATTTTCGCCAATGAGAAATAAGTTGATTTATTCCTGTATAAAAATCCCTGCTTCGGAATTCAGTGAACTCTTGGAGAGCATTTTCTGCCTCCTGGTTGCGGAAGCGTTTTCCCTGCAGAAAGTTACCGAGATACTTGAAGAAGTGGTAGTCGGTTGGCAAGAGGTCAGGTGAATATGGTGGATGAGGCAAAGCTTCAGAGTCCATTTCATTCAACTTTGAAGCGTTGGTTGTGTGACATGCCATTGGACATCGTTGTGGAGAAGAATTGGGCCATTTTTGTTGACCAGTGCTGGCTTCAGGCACTGCAGTGTTTGGTACATCTCATAGATTTGCTGAGCATACGTCTCAGAAGTAATGGTTTCACTGGCATTCAGAAAGCTGTAGTGGATCAGACAGGCAGCAGACCACCATACAGTGACCATCACCTTTTTTTCAGTGCAAGTTTGGCTTTGGAAAGTACTTTGGAGCTTCTTCTTGGTCCAGCTACTAAGCTGGTCATTGCCAGTTGTCATATAAAATCCACTTTTTGCCTCACATCACGATCCATCAAGAAATGGTTTGTTGTTGTTGTGTAGAATAAGAGAAGATGACACTTAAGAATGACGATTTTTTTTTTTTTTTTTGATTTGTGGTCAGCTCGTGAGGCACCCACTCATCAAGCTTTTTCACCTTTCTAATTTGGACAGGGAGGCCTGGCGTGCTGCAGTCCATGGGGCCGCAAAGGGTCGGACACGACTGAGCGACTGAACTGAACTGAATTTGCTTCAAATGCTGAACAACCAGAGAATGGTCGATGTTGTCACCTTCTGATGGCCAGCCACTGTGCTCCTCATCTTCAAGACTCTTGTCTCCTTTGCAAAACTTCTCGAACCACCACTGCACTGTACATCCATTAGCAGTTCCTGAGCCAAATGCGTTGTTGATGTTGTGAGTTGTCTCTGCTGCTTTACAAAACATTTTGAACTCAAATAAGAAAATTGCTAGAATTTGCTTTTTGTCTAATATCATTTACCTAGTCTAAAATAAATATAAACAGCAAATAATAAGTCATTAGCAAAAAAAAAAATGAAAGAAATGTGCATTAAAAGGATGTATAACATAATCACACTTATTTAAGAAAGTATCCCAATATCAAGCAGCAGATTTCAACAATTACTTTTGCACCCATCTTAATAATTAATTCATTATAGTAGATTTTAAACGCCTTGAAGATCAAAGACCTTGTCATATTTTTCTCACCCCAACACCTGTGCTTGAGCCCACTGAAAGTACTCAATAAAAGTTTGGTGATGAATTGAATGAATAGTCAGGCAATTGAGGCCCAGAAAGATTAAATGATGTGCCCATGGTCTCATAACTAAAATGTAGAATCCTGACTTAAACTGCAGACTCTCAGCCCCATGCTCGTTTGGCCACTGGGTCAGGGGATGTCAGAAAGCCAATCTGTAGGGAATGCATGGGAGGATTTACGTGAAGATTGGCTTGAGGTGCTAATTGCTAAAATCCAGGCAACCTGGCCCACAATCCTGTAGTTCCTGGTATGGATTCATCTTCCATTGCACTGTATTTTACTGTCCCCGAACAATTACTAGGAAATGTCAGGGGCCAAAAGGAACATAGGAGCAGCATGCATTATCATCGTCAACTTCTGATCCGGACCAGCCCCACCCATAGATGAAAAGAATGGTTGTGACTTGCGGAGGAATTCTCTATGAAGGGCTTGAAACCTGGTTAAGTGGCAGAAGAAATGACTGACTGGAGTGCTGGGGTTGGGAATGGTGGAGAGTTTGGTTCTATCAATGGAACTGCTCTAGCTTGTATTGTATTGTATTATTATTTACATCCCCAGTCTCAGTTTCCTCGTCTGTTAAAGGAAGGGATTGGAGTGGCCTTGGGTTTAAATACAAGACTCAAACACCCTTGTTTGCACGCATGGCAGATGTCATGGCAGAATGGCTTTCTGAGTTCTTTTCTGCCTTGGGATCCTTCTTTAAACTCTGCCACGGAGCTGCCGTTCCTCCAGTTGGAGCCTGTTTGCCTCTGTGCCTCTTCTAGCTCTGACCTTCTAATTCACTGATAAAGACGCATCCTCTGGTCTCTGGGAATCCCCTAACTCGATGCAAATGACTGTGGGAGGAAAACACCTCGACTCCTTGTCAGCTTCAATCAACAACTAAACTCTCGGGGCCCCTTCCTGCCAAGGCCGCCCAGGAGGCCCAGGAGAGAAGCCAAGGAGAGCGGGTGAAAGATGGAAAGGGCGTGCATTCGTCAGCCTGCTGGGCCCCATGCCTCAGCTTCCATCGTAGGCACCTTTGTTTAGGATGATGGGTGGAAAAAATGCCTCCAGAAGAGCCTGGCCTCCTGCCCTTGGGTAGCAGGTAGGTTAATTCAAGAGCCAGAAAAGACAAGTGCTGTTCCCACTGACTTGAATACACAGATCAGAACTCATCTGTCTAATTAACAGGTATGTCACCAAGTGTCTAGGATACTGCCTGACACAAAGCAGTCTTCCCATAAATATTTGATGGAATGAAGGAAAATAATGAGCGTACACAAACACTAACTATCCTACAGTTTAGCTAGCAAGGGTGGAGGTAAACTCCCAACCAGCATGGACTCATATTTCTACAGGTCGCTCTCTACTCCCCTCAGATTTTTCCAAGTGAGGCCACATTACCTTAATGTCTAAAACACACACAATTATACACTCCCTCTCAAACTCAAACCCCACTGGCCGTGGTTTTGCGGTGTGTCACACCTTCATTAAGTGTATTTTTGCCTCCAATGTTATTTTTTAAGCAGAGCTGGTTTTAAGTAGGAAAGCATACCCATATCATGCATCTGCCTGGGGCTGCATCAGGAAACTCTAAAACCCCTTTATGGAACTGCGTCTTCTGTGAAGCTGTGGGTTCCAGGCCCAGCGTTCTAGCCATTCAGTTCAGGGCTAGCAGTTGATCCTTCTGTGAGAAACTTGTCCGTAAAAGACAGTCAGCATCAGGGCTCAGTTAGCACCTGGGTAAGTGTGGGGATCCCAGACTTGGATACTTTTTTTTGAAGTCTTTATTGAACTTGTTACAATATTGCTTCTGATTTATGTTTTGGATTTTTGGTGGCAAGGCATATGGGATCTTAGTTCTCTGACTAGGGATTGAACCCTTACCCACTGCACTGGAAGGCAAAGTCTTAACCATTGGACCTCCAAAGAAGACCCTTGGACTCAGATATTAATTAGGAGAGGGAACAACATGTTTTAATTTTGCTGTCCCTTTAAGCTGGAGCTAAGGAGGGTGGATGAGACCACACACATTGTCCTCCTATGCCTCCTCCCCGTGCATGTGTGTGTAGGTGTGTGTGTGCACGTGTATGCCCCAGCTAGGCTGGCACAGACTCTCTGCCCACACCTCACACAGTACAGCTTAGACTTAGTTCTCTTTGGGAAGTGAGCATACATCATTCAATTCAGAATATGGGGGTTGAGCACCCACTATGTGTAAGACCCTCTTGGCAGATAGGGGAACCCAGGAGGCAGAGCAAGAAGGGGCTTAAGGCCACTGCAAAGCACCCTCCCCCTCCTGCCCCTCTTGCAGCCAAGGAGAAAAATTCAACTTTCTTGCATTCACGCAGGATTTTAAAAGCAGAATCTCTAGAAAAAGCTACTTGAGTTCAGCACACATGGATGGGAGGCACATTATCAAGTTTAGACTATTTTTGCCGGAATGTGGTATGTGGAGACTGAATCTCTCAGGGTGTCTCAGGGTCTCGTCCCAGCCCTGTCCTCATGCAAGGCGATGAGAAAAGGCCCCCAGGACAAGGACCGCACCATGCAATAGCCACAGCCTCTCCAACCTAGGGCCCATCATTCTGAAGCTGGTAAAGAGGACAAAGGGGTTCCTGTGACCACACAGCCCGGGTACCACAGTCCAGAGTCCTGGAGAGAAGTCAAATGTAGTTCCCATGTTCCGTGGGACCAATATACTCCAGTCTGGGACTAGAAGCAGCACCTGAGAAACATTCTGCTGAAACCAGGATTTCTTGAACTAGGAGTCAAGGACTAAGGTTCCTTTCCCAGCATCTCCAGGAATTCTATTAAGACCTTATGTCCAAGGCTCCTCTGCAAATGCAAACCCCACTGTCCAAGGTTTATGATCCACTCCCCATCTACCTTGAGCACATCACAGAGCTCCTCTGAGATTCAGGCCCTCACTACAAAATGAGGTAATGAACTCACCTGACAGAGTAGATGTGAAGGCCTTCCCAGGTGGCACTAGTAGTAAAGAACCTGCCTGCCAATGCAAGAGATATAAGAGACGCAGGTTCAATCCCTGGGTCAGGAAGATCCCCTGGAGGAAGGCGTGGCAACCCACTCCAGTATTCTTGCCCGGAGAATCCCATGGGCAGGGAAGCCTGGCAGGCTACAGTCCATAGGGTGGCAAACAGTCAGACACGACTGAACCGACTTAGCACACACACAGCACACACTTGGTGGTGGGCCAACATAAGCCAACTTTCAGCATCTTCTCTCTTTCCCGCACTTGAGTACCTGGGACAGTCGTAACAACAAAGGTGATTTGCCAGGCACTGTATCCTCATTTACATAACAGCTCCTGAGCCCCTCCCTCCCCTGATCCCAGGGTCTTCCTGTGAAAGAACCAGCTCCAGAAGCTGAAGGAGTTTAGTTAAACCAGATGTTGTGGCTCAGATCACGAATTTCTCACAGCAAAAATCAGATTTAAATTGAAGAAAGTAGGGAAAACCACTAGACCATTCAGGTATGACCTAAATCAAACCCCTTACGATTTTACAGTGGACGCAACAAATATTCAAGGGATTAGATTTGATAGACAATGTGCCTGAAGAACTATGGACGGAGGATTGCAACATTGTACAGGAGGTGCTGATCAAGACCATCCCCAAGAAAAAGAAATGCAATAATGCAAAATGGTTGTCTGAGGAGGCCTTACAAATAGCTGAGAAAAGAAGATAAGCTAAAGGCAAAGGAGATAAGGAAAGATATACCTTTTATGTCAAAGATATATATTTGAATGCAGAGTTCCAAAGAATAAAAAGGAGAGATAAGAAAGTCTTCCTCAGTGATCAATGCAAAGAAATAGAGGAAACAATAAAATGGGAAAGACTAGAGATCTCTCCAATAAAATTAGAGACACCAAGGGAACATTTCATGCAAAGATGGACACAATAAAGGACAGAAATGGTATGGACCTAACAGAAGCAGAAGATATTAAGAAGAGGTGGCACGAATAATCAGAACTATGCAAAAAAGATCTTCCTGACCCAGATAACCATGATCACTCACCTAGAGACAGACATCCTGGAGTGCAAAGTCAAGTGGGCCTTAGTAAGCATCACTACAAACAAATCTAGTGGAGGTGATGGAGTTCCAGTTGAGCTATTTCAAATCCTAAAAGATGATGCTGTGAAAGTGCTGCACTTAATATGTCAACAAATTTGGAAAACTCAGCAGTGGCCACAGGACTGGAAAAGGTCAGTTTTCATTTCAATCCCAAAGAAAGGCAATGCCAAAGAATGTTCATCTACCACACAATTACACACATCTCACATACTAACAAAGTAATGCTCAAAATTCTCCAAGCAAGGCTTCAACAGTACGTGAACCTCCAGATGTTCAAACTGGATTTAGAAAAGGCAGAGAAACTGGAGATCCAATTGCCAACATCCATTGGATCATAGAAAAAGCAAGAGAGTTCCAGAAAAACATCTACTTCTGCTTTATTGACTATGCCAGAACCTTTGACTGTGTGGAGCACAACAAACAGTGGAAAATTCTTAAAGAGATGGGACTACCAGGCCACCTTACCTGCCTCCTGAGAAATCTGTGTGCAGGTCAAGAAGTAACAGTTAGAACTGGACACGGAACAGCGGACTGGTTCCAAATTGGGAAAGGAGTACATCAAGGCTGTATATTGTCACTCTGCTTATTTAACTTTTATGCAGAGTACATCATGAGAAATGCTGAGCTGGATGAAGCACAAGCTAGAATCAAGATTGTCGGGAGAAACATCAATAACCTCAGATATGCAGATGACACCACCCTTATGGCAGAAAGTGAAGAGGAACTAAAGAGCCTCTTGATGATGTTGAAAGAGGAGAGTGAAAAAGTTGGCTTAAAAGTCAACATTCAAAAAACAAAGATCATGGAATCTGGTCCCACTACTTCATGGCAAATAGATAGGGAAACAATGGAAAAAGTGACATACTGTATTTTCTTGGGCTCCAAAATCACTTCAGATGGTGACTGCTTGCTTCTTGGAGGAAAACCTATGACCAACCTAGACAGCATATTAAAAAGCAGAGATATTACTTTGCCAACAAAGGTCTATCTAGTTAAAGCTATGATTTTTCCAGTAGTCATGTATGGATGTGAAAGTTGGACTATAAAGAAAGCTGAGCACCAAAGAATTGATGCTTTTGAACTGTGGTGTTGGAGAAGATTCTTGAGAGTCTCCCTTGGACTGCAAGGAGATCAAACCAGTCAATGGTAAAGGAAATCAGTCCTGAATATTCATTGGAAGGACTGATGCTGAAGCTGAAACTCCAAAACTTTGGCCACCTGATAAGAAGAACTGACTCACTGGAAAAGACCCTGATGCTGGGAAAGATTGAAGGCAAGAGGAAAAGGGGACAACATAGGATGAGATGGTTGGATGGCATCACTGACTCGATGAACATGAGTTTGAGCTGGCTCCAGGAGTTGGTGATGGACAGGGAGGCCTGGCCTGCTGCAGTCCATGGGGTCTCGAAGAGTTGGACATGACTGAGTGACTGAATTGAACTGATTTCAGTTCAATTTCACAAAAGGCCTGAGGATAAAGCAAAGCTTTCCTACCCTCTTCCCTTAAGAAGCTGGTGGGACTTCCCTGGCAGTCCAGTGGTTAAGATTCTGTGCTTCCAATACAGGGGGCATGGGTTCGATTCCTGGTGGGGGAACAAAGATCCCACATGCTGCATGGCACAGCCAAAAAAAAAAAAATGAATAAAATAACAATAAGAATAATAAAATATGTTTTTAAAGAAATACTTGAAAAAAAGAAGCTGGCAGGAAAATGTGGACACAATGGGAGACAGGGTCCTGGGTCCTTGGAGGTCACTGGCCCTCTGCCCTGGGCACAGATTAGTGCTGCCCATCCTTCATGGGGCCCACAGGGTGTAGGACCAGGTGCAGAAGTGTTCCCCAGGCTTGAGATGGAGGGGGCATGCTCAAAAGAGTAGGTTTTGAATTCCGCTGCTGCTGCTGCGACCTAGGTCTAAAACTCCTTCCTCTTGCCCATTCATTTACCAGGTTAAGACGTGGTTCCAGTGTGAACTAATTTCCCCATCTGTGGAACACGCTATTGCAAATAACTTACTCATGAGTAATGCGGCCATGTTTGTGCAGAGTTTATTTAGATAAGAAAAACAACTCCAGGCCTCACGGGAGGGGCTGCTCAGCCGCTCAGAGCCAACCCGTTTCCTGGGCCTGCCAGGGAGGGTGAGGCCTTTAGGCTGCAGGAGGCTGGACTTGGAGGGCTGCCGAGAAGCCGGCCTGTCCCCAGATGCCTCCGGGCCCTGCACCAGGAGTGAAGGTGAGGGAAGGAGCAGAGCGGGTCGGGGAAGCAGAGCTGGGCGGTGAACACAGCTTAGTTGCTCCACAGTGTTCGGCCTTGGGTGAGATACTTCCACCCTCTTACCACTAGTCTCCCTGTCTTTGAAAAAAGGTGGGGTGCATCCACTTACAGAAGGGCTGTGGAGAGTCCTCGGAAACTGCGGAGGGTAACGCACAGGTTACTTATTAACTGATGTCTGGATTAAGGCTGTGTTTTCAGGCCACACACACTCGTGGAACGGGCCCAATGCCAGGATTCAAAGGCCTGGGTCCAAGTTTCAAATCTGCCACCTCCCAGTCATGTGACCTCAAGTTTCTTCACCTCCCTGAGCCTCAGTATTCATCTCTGTGAAGCTGGTAATCCTGAAAGCTCCAGGTTGATTTGAAGGGAAAGACAGATATTTTTGTCCTATATGAACAAAGAATCTGAAAAAGAATGGATATACGTGTATATGTAACTGAATCACTTTGCTATGTACTTGAAACACACAACATCGTAAATCAACTATACTCCAACATAAAATAAGAATGTTTAATTTTTTTAAACACATTTCTTTTTTTTTTAATAGTCCTTATTGAATTTGTTATAATATTGTTTCAGTTTTTTGGCCATGAGGCATGTGGGATTTTAGCTCCATAGCCAGGGATTGAACCCACACCTCGTGTACTGGAAGGTGAAGTCTTAACCACTAGACCACCAGGAAAGTTCCCCAAATAACAATTTTTTAAAAAATAAGAAAATAAAAGTGTTTCGTTTGTGTACTGTAAAATGTACTAGTATGAGATGACCATGGTGGTAAGTTATTCAAAAGTTTATCCACGAGTCGATCCATCACCAAACGCTTACTGCACTGGACACGGAAGATACAGACACAGAGTCTAGCTGCAGAGAAGAAAAGGGGGGCTGCATGAGA
This sequence comes from Bos javanicus, assembly GCF_032452875.1. NCBI lineage: Eukaryota > Metazoa > Chordata > Mammalia > Artiodactyla > Bovidae > Bos > Bos javanicus. The sequence goes on along the minus strand of NC_083877.1, from coordinate 13,871,957 downwards.
AGTCTATGGACAGTGCAGAGCAAGGCAGCAGAGGGGCAGACTGGCTTGGGCTGGAGGGGGGACCCACTACCGCCTCGCGGTTCACACAGCCCAGTGGCGCCTGTAACGCTTTGTGAACGATACTTTCACTCAGTTTTCATGCTGTTTTTGTTTTTTAAAGCAGAATCCATTTTTCAAACAAAAAGTGTTAACAGAACTGCAAATCCTAACGCATGAAAGCAAATCTGTTCTGGCTGAAACAGGTAGGGGCCCAGAGCCGGGACTACCTGGCCCCACCCTGCAGCCCCTGCGTCCACTCACCCATCTGTCTCCTCAGTCCTGTTCCTCAGCAGTCCTGAGCGCTGAGTCTCCATAGCTCTAAAACCACAGTTTCATCGGGGAGGCAAGCACCCTACAGACACTCTCACGCAAGGAGGCACCTGCATGTGGGTTCACAGGAGCATGACTTGTGGTGATGAATGCTGGAGGGAACCGAACATCCGTAAGTAGAAGAAAGGGTAAACAGATGGCGTTATATGTATACAGTGTAATTAAGTTTGCTCCAGTGAAAGGCAATGAGTGAAAGCTACACATAGCAACGAAGATTAATCTCCTAAATGTACTATTCAGTGCAAAGAGGAAATTGTAGAATGTTATCGTATTTGCTGTTATTGTTTAGTCACCAAGTCATGTCCAACTCTTTTGCGACCTCGTGGACTGTAGCCTGCTAGGCTCCTCTGTCTATGGGATTTCCCAGGCAAGAATACTAGAGTGTGTTGCCATTTCCTTCTCCAAGGGATCTTTCCAATCCAGGGATCGAATCTGTGTCTCTTGCATTGGCAGGCGGATTCTTTACCACTGAGCCACCAGGGTTATTATATTACTATGTTATAATATGTTATTATATATTATTTATATAAAACTAACTAGACTCTGATGCTGGGAGGGATTGAGGGCAGGAGGAGAAGGGGACGACAGAGGATGAGATGGTTGGATAGCATCACCAACTCAATGGACGTGAGTTTGAGTGAACTCCAGGAGTTGGTGATGGACAGGGAGGCCTGGCGTGCTGCGATTCATGGGGTCGCAAAGAGTCAGACACAACTGAGCGACTGAACTGAACTGAACTGAATTGAAAAATATACAAAAGAATATCATATTTGCTTTGATATATATACAAGAAATTGCAGTGTGAAGATGTGCATGAGAAATAATAAGGCTTCTATTGGAAAATCTAGGAGAATATCTTCAGGACCTGGCAGTAGGCAAAGACTTCTTAGGACACAAAAAGGACTAACTATAAACAAATTGACAATTTGGACTGCGTTAAAATTGAGAACTGCGTGAAGAGACAAGAAACGAAAAAGCAACACAATTAAAAAGCAATTTAAAAGCAACACAGAGAGTAGGAAAAAATATTTGCGATACATATATCTAAGGACCAAATTCAAAATTCATAATAAGCTGCTACAAATCTATAAAAGACAATTCAATTATTACAAATTCTAACTTGAAAAAATAGGTTCTTTAGAAAAGAGGCTATCTAAAGGCCACTAGACATATAAAAAGATGTTCAACATTCATTTTTAGGAAAATGCAAATTAAAATAGAATGCCATACCTCTACACACTCATCAGGATGAATATAATTTTAAAGACTGATGACACCACGTATTATCAAGAATGTGAATCAACCAGAACACCCGTGCATTGCTGGTGGGAATGTAAACTGGTGTAACCAAACTGTTTGACGCTATTTAGTACTGAATGAAGATAAACATCCTCCAGAAATCCTATCCCTGATCATATACCAAGCAGAAATGAATGATGAAGTCCATCAAAAGTCATGTACAAGAATGTTATATATTCACAGTATTCTCAAGAGCCCAAATGTCCATCATTAGTAGAATGGATAAATTATGGTGGAGCCACACAATGAAATACTACACAATAGTAAAAGAAAGAAGTCCTGCTATACACAACAATCTTACAGGTGAATCATACAGGTGAAGCAAATCAGGTATGAGACAGGATATATTGCATGTCATTCATATGAAGATCAAAAAGAAGCAAAACGAATTTATGTGATAGAGTTCAAACTAGTGGTACTCTGGGCAGAGGCTGGCTATGACATGGTTTGAGGAGATTTCTCGAGTTCCTCTATCCCAGTGATGATGACCCAGGCATGTTCACTTTTAAAATGCATCAAGTTGTACATTTAAGACATGTGCACTTACATGAAAAGATGCTTAGCATTGCCAATTATTAGAGGCATGCAAATCAAAACTACAATGAGGTACCAACTCATGCTGGTCAGAAACTCCATTGTTACAAAGTCTACAAGTAACAAATATTGGAGAGAGTGTGCAGAAAAGGGATCCCTCTTACACTGTTGGTGGGAATGTAAGTTGGTATAGTCACTATGGAAAACAGTATGTAGGTTCCTCAGAAAACTAGAGTTACCATATGATCCAGCAACACTACCCCTGGGCATACATCCAGACAAAACCATGGTTCAAAAATATATATGCCCTCTTATACTTATAGCACTGTTCACAATAGCCAGGACATGGAAACAACCCATAGGCCCATCAACCAATGAACAGATAAAGAAAATATGGTGTATATATATATACAATTAAATATTACTCAGCCATAAGAAAGAATGAAATAATATTATTTGCAGCAACATGGATACAACTAGAGATTATCATGCTAAGTGAAGTAAGTCAGAAAGAGAAAGACAAATACTATATGGTATCACTTATATGTAGAATCTAAAACATGACACAGATGAACCTATCTATGAAACAGAAAGAGAATCATGGACATAAAGAACAGAAGGGTGGCTGCCAAGGTGCATAGGGTGGAAGAGGGTTGAATTGGGAGCCTGAGATTAGCAGATGCAAACTGGTATGTATAGAATGGATAAACAACAAGGTCCTACTGTATACCACAGGTAGCTATATTCAGTATCCTGTGATAAGCCAGAATGGAAACGAACATGAAAAAAGAATGTATATGTATATAAATGCATAACTGAGTCACTTTGCTGTACAGCAGAAATTGGCACAACATGGTAATTCAACTACACTTCAATAAAAATACATTTAAAAATTCAACTACACTTCAATAAAAATACATTTAAAAAAGACGTGTGCCCTTAATGCAGGTGATTCATGGATTAAACCCTCTGGACTATAGCCCACCAGGCTCCTCTCTTCATGGGATTTTTCAGGCAAGAACACTAGAGTGTGTTGCCACTTCCTTCTCCAGGGGATCTTCCCAACCCAGGGATTGAACTTGCATCTCCTGCATTGGCAGGAGGATTATTTACCACGGAACCACCTGGGAAGCCCCAGATGGGAATCACTATGAAATAATGCTGCTTAGTACTGTGCTGGCCCAGAGTACTCAAGAAACAGGCACGCTTCCATCATAATCTTCATACCAGGAAACTCTCCTAACAAGCGCTACAATGGGGCACTTGCTGTCTTTCTCAGTCATCATCCCAGAGGCCTGACATAACACAATAGGTACCAAGAACCCTCACATCATAAAGCAAGGGCTGGGCCATGTGTCTGGGACAAGCTAAGAGATTGTAGAACGTTCTGCCAGCACCCCCAGGGTGATAGGAGGATTTCCTTCTTTCTCATGGCTGAGTAATATTCCATTCTACATATATACACTACATCTTTTTAAAATTAATACATAGTTAACATAAATATGTTTCAAGTGTATAACATAGTCATTCACAATTTTTAAGAGCTATACTCCATTTACAGTTATTTTAAAATATTGGCTACATTCCCTGTGTTGTACAATATATCCTTGTAGGTTATTTATCTTATACATGCTAGTTTCCACCTCTTAATCCACTACCCCATCTTGTCCCTCCCACCTTCCCTCTCCCCACTGAAAATGACCAGCTTGTTGTCTGTATCTGTGACTCTGTTTCTGTTTCGTTATATGCATTCATTTATTATTTTTTTTTAGATTCCACATACAAGTGATAATAGAGTATTTGTCTTTCACTGTCTGACTTAATTCACTAAGCATAATACTTTTCTTATGATCCATCCACATTGTTGCAAATGGAAGAATTTCATTCTTTTTATGGGAGAAGGCAATGGCACCCCACTCCAGTACTCTTGCCTGGAAAATCCCATGGACAGAGGAGCCTGGTAGGCTGCAGTCCATGGGGTCGCTGAGAGTCAGACACGACTGAGAGACTTCACTTTCACTTTTCACTTTCATGCTTTGGAGAAGGAAATGGCAACCCACTCCAGTGTTCTTGCCTGGAGAATCCCAGGGACGGGGAGCCTGCTGGGCTGCTGTCTATGGGGTCACACAGAGTCGGGCATGACTGAGCGATTTAGCAGCAGCAGCAGTATTCCATCGTATATATGTACCACATCTTTATCCACTGACCTTTGATGGATAATTAGGTTGCTGTCATACCTTGGCTACTGTAAATGATGCTATGATGAATGGTAGGGTGCATATATCTTTTCAAGTTGGTGCTTTCATTTTCTTTGGATACGTACTCAGCAGTTGCATTGCTGGATCATATGGTACTTTTATTTTCAGTTTTTTGAGGAACTGGAGCTTGGAGTTTTGACATTATACCAGACCAGATTTTCAATTTACTGAAACGAAACTCTCTTGGAGACTAAAAAGGCCCAGAAAAAGCTATAAGACCTAAGGTTTTATTTAGGGATGGAAAGAAAGAGAATAGTCTAAAAAGGACAGGGGGAAAAAAAATGAAGTTGACTTCTGTTTGCATATTGAATCCAGCTGGAACCATAAAGCAGCCACATGTGTATAAAGTGCCCGGCACATGAAGTGCACCTCCGGTTTCCCCTGGACCTGGGAGAAACTGCCTCCCAGGCCCCCTTGGCCCTGTTCCAATCCAAGAGGTGCCTCCCCCTCCCACTCCCAGGAAGGCCCTGCTCGAGGCTGGAGGCTGACAGCAGGGAAACTCCTCAGCAAAGTGTTAACCTCAGCCTCTGGAATGTACACTTGCCCCACCACTGTCTGCTAAACATTCCTGCCTGAAATTCCAGCCGAACCAATATACTGCTCTGTGAAGGCCCCTCGACTGGTAGGGCCTGGCAGTCCTCTCCCAACTTCCGAATTGCTGTCAGAGGCTGTGACCTCACTTCCTCAGCCTGCTCCAGCACGGGCCTCCTCCCTGGCCTGCCGGGATGCTGTGTGGATGCCAGGCTCAGATGCGGCTCAGATCCCTGCAGGCTGCTGGGTGGGCTTGGGGAGCCACTGCCACCCGTCACTCCCTGCTCTAGTGTCCCATACCGTGCCATGGTTCAAAGGCAAATGCACAGAGGAAATGCCCGCATTCCAGGAGAGTTGGGGTAGAGGGGGCTTCTCTTGGCTCAGCTTTCGGATTAAGGAGAAGGGAGGAAAGGAGCTGCCATGTATTGAGCGCTTACTGTATATGAAGCCCGGTGCCAGGTCCCTTCTGTGAGCCATCCTACACTCCTGAGAACAGCCGCCTGGTGTGGATATTGTCATTCCCATTTCACAGAAGAGGAGGACAGATGCCCCAGGAATTAGAAAACTAGCAAGCGGCGGAGATACATTTTTCACTTGTTCTTGCCATAGCATTATGCTAGTCTGGATATGGTAACCTTCTTGCGTGACTTTGGCCCTCAGCCACTGTAAATTCAAATTATTTTTTGCTGGTGTAGAATATGGAATGTAGTAGTATGGTGTTAAAAGACAAGGCTGGGGTCAGCCTGCCTGAGTTCTACCACTTTATGGGTGTGTGCCCATGAAAGTGTTACTTTTCTGAACCTCGATTTCTGTGCCTCTAAGGAAGAACAGTAATAATAGCACCTTCCGCATCGCGCTAAGCAGACAACATGTGATGGTGTATGGAAGTGTGAGTCCAGAGCTCGGGACGTTTTTATATGCTCAGTAATTATCACTTGTGATTACTCACATCACAGACTAGTGAGGGGATGGGGCAGACTATGGTTACGCTGTGTGGATGGATGGCTAGGACTCTGAAATTCAAAGGTGAGATAATATCCAAGGTCACTTGGTGACTGAAATGGCCCTACTTCATGGCAGGTGCCAGCTCCTTCAAGGGTCCCCTCTCACCCTGGAGACCTCCCATGGGTTTCTGAGCATTTGCCAGCCCACAGGGGGAGGCCCTGAGCTGTGTGCAAAAATAGAGAAGGCTGTGTAGGTGGCTGGTGCTGCAGTCTACCGGGGAATGCTGCTTCTCTGTACTCTGTGCAGCCATTTGCAGAGGTGGGAAGGGGTGGCTGTTTGAAACAGACAAAAAGTACAGAAAGCTCCAGAGGCAAAAAGTGGTCCCCTGCTCCTCTGCCCTCACGATGGAGTCTTTAACATAGACGCATGTCACTTTCCATTTTTCCTAGATCCCTCCATTTGATGCCTTGAAGCATCACACTGAGCTTCTCTACCCATTTCTTTCCCGGGAAACCCCCTAAAAACTCTCACACTTGTACACTGGGAGTTCAATTCCCCCAAGGTTTAGCTGGGGAATCCCCCTACCCATCCTCAAGGGGAAAGCAGCCCACATCTGCACATCTGGGCATCTGGACCCTTGCCACCCTGGACTTTGAGAACAACAGCAAATCTGCTAGCCAGCAGAGGAACCCAGCTCGTTCTCAGTAAAAATAACCTGTCAAATCAATTACTGTGGCAAAGCCAATTAGGGTGACCGCAGGGGTATAAATATGCCGTGTTTAACTTAATCATCTTTCTGTTCCAACAGCACTCTGGCAGGGCTGCATGACTAAGGCAAATGATTATTATATAACTGATATTTTTATTCTTTGCCCCTTCTCTTCAGAAAGAGAAGCCGTTAAATTCCATTTTTCTTCAAAGTAGGGGGGAAAAGGCAAAGAAAAGTAAGATTGTCTGAACTCACACAAATGATAAAAAGAAAATCTAGGACCCCCTGTGGTGAATAAACATATGTAAAACTACTCATCAGCTATGTGACTTGAGGCAAGTCAACTTCCTTCTATGATTCCCTATCTGTGAAGGGAGAGGATTGGACTTGGTGATCTCCAAGGGCCATCCTTGCACATTCTGACTATTATCTTGCACAGTCACATGACATCTTTTTTGAGTCACCCCACTGCTGCATGATGGTGACTGCATCCATGAAATTAAAAGATACTTTCCCCTTGGAAGGAAAGCTATGACAATGTAGACAGCAGATTAAAAAGCAGAGACATCAGTTTGCCAACAAAGGTCCATATAGTCAAAACTATGGTTTTTCCAGTAGTCATGTACAGATGTGCGAGTTGGACCACAAACAAGGCTGAGCACTGAAGAACTGACGCTTTCGAACTGTGGTGCTGGAGAAGATTCTTCAGGGTCCCTTGGACTTCAAAAGAGATCAAATCAGTCAATCCTAAATGAAATCAACCCTGAGTATTTATTGGGAGGACTGATGCTGAAGCTGAAACTCCAATACTTTGGCCATCTGCTGGGAAGAGCCAACTCATTGGAAAAGACCGTGATGCTGGGAAAGATTGAGAGCAGGAGGAGAAGAGCCAACAGAGGATGAGAGGGTTGGATGGCATCACTGACTCAGTGGACATGAGTTCAAGCAAACTCCAGGAGATGGTGAAGGACAGGGAAGCCTGGAGTGCTGCAGTCCATGGGGCCACAAAGAGTTGGACACGCTGAGCAAACGAACAACAACATCGCACCTTTGACAGCATCTGTATACTGAAATTCCCAGTCAATACTTGCTGAACTGAACTGATTGACTCACTCTTTATTTCAATTATTTCCTGTCTCTCAAACACGAGCCAGGTACTGGCAGATAGACAGCTAAATGGTGGAAAGAAGAATGTTCTTTCGAAGATGGTGAGATGTGTCACTGTGAAATGCCAGAGTCCTGTGTGATCAGATTAGATGATGTCAGAGACAACGGATTTTCAAAGAAGAGGGAGCTTTCCAGCCCTGGGATGGTCAAGCACTTCCTGGATGAGGTGAAGTTTGGGTTGGGCCTCAAATTCAATTCAGGGAAAGGTACTCTCAGGGCATCTGTAGGAATGGCCCGTGTAGAGGCAGAGGAGGAGAAAGCCTGACGGCACTTGAGGGTTTGTGTTGGAAGATAAAGTATTTTAGAAGACCATGAAAAGCTCTGGAGACTGGGGTGGGGATAGGGGTTAGGAAGAAGGTGGGATGGAGACTGCAAGACCATCACCTCCTCCTCTGGCCAGGGGATGAGCTCACCTTTCTGACCAGTTAGAGATGAACTCTGGTCTCAGCTTCTGAGAACCGTCCAGAGGTCCTAGAATCATGGGGGAGGGGTGTCACTGAGTGCAAAAGATGCAGTCCTTGCACTCTGCACAGCACACCAAGGCCTTAAATTCCCCTGCTTTGCCCATGTGTATGCCTACAGCTTTTCAGGGCTGAGGGAAGAGTTGCAGGTCAATTATTACAGAGATGTTATCAGTGTCTTACCTCTGCCTTTGCAGGCACTATCCCTGACACTCAAGGCTGCTTCCTTCCAGTATGTGCAAGCATGGTGGGCCAGTGTGGGGCAAAGTCCGAGGTGGCCATGAACAAACGCTTCTGGAAACAGCCCTCTATAAAGAGAGATGCAGATATGGTGGGTTAATCCCCAGCTGGGGCAGGAGAACTCTGTGGTCTGCTCCAATTCTGTCTCCCAGAACTGCCCAACTGGATGGAGGCCCAGTTGCCATGGTGATGGCCGGCTCAACAGCACACCGTGTATTGGCTCCCTTCCCTCGGTCTCATTTCCACACCCCTCGGTCTGAGTTTCCAGGAACTACTTACATTTGAATCTTTGACCCAAGTTCAGCTTCTGGGGCAAACCAAGTCAAGACAGGTAATGAACCTCCCTCAGTTTATAGCTGGAGAAACTGAGGCTCGGAAAAGAGAAGGGGACTTGTTTATGGTCACCAAACAGCTGGTTGAGTCGGCATTTAAGCCTGGGCCTGCAGGCCCCCAGCCTAGGGCCCTACCCACTAGGCTAGACATGTCTTATGTTAGCTCTTCCCCCTCTCTGCTTACCTCTGAGAGCCACCCCCACAAAGTCAGAAGTAGAAGCTATTCTTTCTCCATTTCTATTTGAACAGAAAGCAAGAGGCCTCAGTAAGGGGGAAGGGGCAAGGGTCTGAGGCTCCCAGATATGGCCCTCATTATCCTAGGAAGTGGGCTTTTGTCTCCATGGCAACCAGGGCAGCCACCCCATTTATCTGTTTCAGCGAAGGAGCTGTATTCCTGGGTTCCAACTGCTGGGGCTTAAATGGCATGTTTGCAAAATGGAGTTATTAGCCCTAAAAAAGTAGGAGGAGGTAGAGGACAGGAAGCTTGGGGTCGTTTATATCAACATTAAAGAAGTGTGATATCCAGAGAAATGACTTTAAAGCGACCAGAGCAACTCCACATAAAGACAGCAACCAGAAAAATGGAGTGGAGGTGGATAGAGTGGTGTCCTTTTAAAAGCAAGCAGAGACATCTTATAATAGTGAAGCTGTTTATCATCAGTGAAAGGAATCCACAGGGAATATCACTGAAGAACAAAGATGTTTTCTGTCTCTTTAAATAACTCAAGGCAGCTTGACATCTTAGTCAACAGAAGGAACAAAGATATTGTGTGTTCAGGGAAAGGAAACTATTTTTCTCCTGAAAATAAAGCAGATGTTATCACCTACCTTGAGAGAGGTTTGCGGAACCAGAGCACAATTTGACACTTTTCCAGGTTCAATAAACACTGCTTTGATGTGCTAACAACCCCTAATGGAGTTGCTCAGTTAAATGAGCTAACCTCTAGGCTACTAATAGATTCTTATGACAGTTTCCTTTTCTGTGTATGGAACATTATACTGCAGATGCCTTGAGCAAATCATTCTGTTCCCGCCTTGCCATGCAATGTGTGTGAAGGGCTAATTGCAAATTCATTCATTCGTTTACACAGAAAATTCAGTATTTTTACTGTATGGTTGAAGAAATGATACATACAGATGATATTAATAGATTAGATTAACTATACTTATAATTATATATCATCAAAAAAGTACCCCAGAGGGACTTTCCTGGTAGTCCAGTAGCTAAGACTCTGTGCTCCCAATGCAGGGGGTCCAGGTTCCATCCCTGGTCAGGAAACTGGATCCCACATGCCAAAACAAAGATTGAAGATTCCGCAAGCTGAAACTAAGACCCAGCACAGCAAAAAAAAAAAAAAAAAAGTACCCCAGAGAATCGTGTTGCAGGCCCAGCAGGAACATATCACTATGTTCAGGGGAAGAAACAGGATTTCGTTGAGACTGTTTATCTTTTTGCCCAGCCCCTATAAGTTTAGGGGAGAATTTGAACAAATAGGTGGGAAAGTAGTCAAGGCTAATGCCAAGGTAGTTTGGCTGGGGCTGATGGTAAGATGTGAAGTTAATAGAGATAAAGATGGAGAGATAACTTGGGTCCCTATTAGCTTTTTCTTAAAGGCAACAGGGAGTCATGTCAGTGGTCATGTTGAGGAGGAAGATTGGGCTGAAGATGGTTGCCTACTTACTCCAAAGGACTCTTAGCTCACATCCCTCATACAGCATTGACACGATGAGTTGGTTATGAAAGCCATTCACACATATGGCTAACTTGGGGGATGGGAAGCAGAGAGGAAGGAAGAGGTGAATTATTAAGATTTCAAATTACAAAGTGGAAGAGGAATTTCTCAACTGGGTTAGACAGTAAGGACATCCTCTCCCTGCTAGGACCCAAGACCCACCTGGCACATAACTGTGGAATTAAAGCAGCACCCATTTGAGTTACTGGTTAAAATTCTGCTGTGTTTTTCTTGATAAACTCTTAGACACTTAACATTTATTTATATGGCTCATCCACAGAATTTTTGCTTCAGAATGGACCTCAGCCTGTTACTTAATTCCTCCCCTTCCCGTCCTCCGCCCCCCACCCCCGCATCCTTCCCAAATCTATCCTGGGGAAGTTAAACTTCAGTAAGACCTCTTGCATTTCTCTGAAAGAGGTCTCTTGCATTTCTAATTATTTGGGGTTTTCCCCTTCTACTCCTCTCAGGCCAGACTTCAGAAATGTATGCTTCAGCCAATATGCTCTTTAGCAGAAAGCTCAAGGAGTGGGAGGTACAGGGTAATGAAATTTTCTGGGTAATGGAGGGATCTATTGATAAAACTCAATTTGTTTTACCCTTCTTTCTGGCTGCTAGGTTTTGTTTTTTTTTTTTTTTTTTATGTCTGAGTCACTTTTTCTGCCCTGCGATTGTAATTAAGTGGATTCTTGCTGAAGAGGGTTCTCGCAGCCACGGAGGAGTGGTGCGGTCATCAATAACCACAGGCCAGGGCTAGAGAAGGAGATGAAAAAGGAGAAGAACACGGGGTAGCCACGCCCCCGACCACGGGGCCGCAGGGCATCATGGGAACTGAAGGTCAGCTGCGGCCACATCCCTCACGGTTCCCTCCAGCAGCCTCCTCCCCTCCTGTCACCCTCAGGAGAAGCAGGGTCAGAATCATGGCACAATCTTGTTTCTTGCCTCATCTTGCCCCGACCTTCACGAGAGAAAGACAGATGTTGGGGGAAACACTGTGCAGGAGTTTGTTTTTAGAGGCAACTTCTAGGGCAGGTCCGGGGGGTTCTGGACATCCTGGGTATTAGGAAGAAGAACGCCACCCATGAGCTGAAAGAGTTTATTTCTTGTCCTGCTCTGCGGTTCATAAGCTGTGTGGCCCTGGGTAAGTGGCTTCTCCTCTCTGGGCCTCATTATCTGCCTCTAAAAAGGGTTGCGGTCTGCAGGGTCTCTATCCATGCAGCTGAAAGTTGGGATAGTAAAGCCTTTCCCACTCACCTCAGGGAGGTATGGCGAGATCAAGATAAAAAGTGCGGGGAAATCCTTGGTAAGCTGTAAAGCCCTATGTCACCGGGAGAGGTGAGTTCTCCACAAGAGGCTCCCTCTTGATGCAAACCAGGTGTCAAGTGTGATCAGATCTGAAGGAAGGGGGTCTGGGGAGACTGTGGCCTGAGGGAGTTGGAAGGGAAGTTAAGTGGACAGCCAGGCCTTCCAGAATCTCCCCTCAGACAGGGCTCCCCAACCCTCCTCAGTCTCAGCACTGACAGGAGCCCCTCCCTGCCCCCCATTCGTGTTCACACCTTGTGATGCTGTGAGCACTCCCCTTGCTTCTCGGTCCTCTGCACCTCCCTGGGGGGTATGCAAGGCAGGTAGCTCCATCATGCTTCTGTCCAGATGAGAAAATAAGCCACCTCCAGAGAGAGGTTAGGTGGTGGGCTCCAAGCGCCCTGGCAAGTTAGAGCCCTAGCTGAACCCTCCAGAGTACTATGGGAAAAGCCCAGGCACTGAAAACAGAGGGTTTTAATCCCTGTTGGGCAGACTCTCCAACCAGCTGTGTGCCCTTGGGCAAGCTGTTTAACTTCTCTGAACTTTACTTTCAGACAAATCTGGGAGGTTTTCCTTAGGCTTCTCGGGAGGTTCCAACTGAGCTGAGCCCCTCTTGTGTCCGTAGCAGTGAGCTTAACAGTACCCCTTATACTGGACAATGCCCAGCACTGGAGAGGCACTGACAAGCATCAGATGCAGGCAAAGCTGTGAAGTGCACTGTTTTTCAGATGGCTTCCATCCAAAGCTCTGAAAACCTATTCCCCTCCCACTGCCCCCCCGCCCCTGTCACCACGCAGACCCCGCCTTTAGAACCGGACCACACTCAGGTCCACTCTGACTCCCGCACCTTCTCTTCACTCCCTCCGGCTCTGACGTTGAGGCTCAGCTGTTCTCATGAAGGCTGTTGGGACAGATCCATAATTCAGGGACATCATTGGTCCTCAAAGGTACAGGGAGGTTTTTGGGAAATAGAACTTGGAGGGAGCTTGACTTTGGCCGAGAGGGTCGCGGTTTGGTCCCTCGAGCTTGGAGTTCAACAGAACCTTAAGACACATTTGGCCTGCGTGTAAAATCTCTGCTCTGTGCCCCCAGCTGCAGGACAATGGGGGCCATTTATAACTTTGCACATGGAATGAGAACATCTGGTTCAAATAACACACACACACATACCCCAACAGGAACACATTACAGTAGAGACGAGCGCTCTTAAACTGAATGTACTCTCCTGCTCTCAGTTCAGGGACCATGGGAACCAATAAAGAAGATACAAGCCCTGTCCTGGGGGAACTGGCAGGGGTCGTTTTATCTAACACTGCGCACTCTGAGTCCCTTGGACAGCAAGGAGATCAAAGCAGTCAATCCTAAAGGAAATCAACCCTGAATATTCATTGGAGGGACTGACACTAAAGCTCCAGTACTTAGGCCAACTGATGGGAAGAGCTGATTCATTGGAAAAGACCCTGATGCTGGGAAAGACTGAGGGCAGGAGGAGAAGGGGCGACAGAGAATAAGATGGTTGGATGGCATCATCCACTCAGTGGACATGAGTTTGAGCAAACTCAGGGAGAAATGGTGAAGGACACGGAAGCCTGGAATGCTGTAGTCCATGGGGTCACAGAGAGCTGGACATAACTTAGCGACTGAACAACAGTAACATCTGAGATGGTGGGTAACCTGTCTGAGGTCACACAGCAAGTGAGAGACAGTGGACCGGTGGCCCAGCCTCCGTCCAGGCTGCCGCTCTCCCCCAGCTCTGCACACATGTACTTCACCCAGGGGAGAAGCAAGCAGACCCTCTGCCCTTTGGAGTCTGGAGGATGGAGAGAGGCACCCTCTTCCCCCAACAAGTCAGAGGTCCCCAGGGTCCTGGCCAGCAGATAGCTTTTTGTCGCGTGGAGCATGGCCATCTGTGATGCCAGTGCTGGTGCTGCAGAGACCCCAGAGTCATGGAATCTGCAGGGAGGTGGGGTGCTCTGCAGCCAGTCAGGCAGGGTCACAAGCACCAGGGTCGCACAAGTGAACATGGGTGCAGGTGCCCCTGGGCAGTGGGCCCAGCTGCGCATGCCTGTTGGAGAGTAGATGGTTGTGCCCAGTGGCGCATTGAGCGTGCACTTCCTCCACGGAAAACATCTGCAGAGCTGGGCTGTCTTTTCTTGCCCTATTTTGTTTTAACTCCTTGATTTCTCTGGTTCTCCCTCTTTGCACAGTCCCTCCATTATGTTTCTCTGCCCCAGATTCCCTCAAAGGTTGGGAGACCCCGGCCTCACTTTACCTTTCTTCCTCACTGGGGGTCCTTCATTCTGAGGTCCCGAGGGAAGTGAAACATCCCTTCACAGTTTCCCCTTCCCTGTCTTCCCAAAAGACTGTCACCCAACCCCTGACACAGGTTGGGGCAGTGAACATCAAGAGTTTCACTCTTAGACGTATTTTGCGAGACTTCTCAGAAGACAGTTGAATGTATGAGCCTGGATTTCAGAAGACAGATCTGATTGATGAGAGAAATTTGGAAGTTCGCAATATAGATGATATATAAAGCCATGGGCTGGATGGGGTGACCTAGGGTGTGAGTGTGGCACTTTACCCCTATTCTCTTAAGTGGGCTAACAGGAGAATCTTTCTTGTATTGTGGGGATGAAAAGGGATGATGAATGTGAGATGCGTAGCCTGACAGCTTGAGGTGCCTGGGGCTTGATACTTAGCTATTACAGATTGGTACAGGAAGGCTCAGGGAGGGAGGGTCACTCTGGGCAGCAGCAGAGACCTTGGAAAAGGTAAACTACATGCAGATTATTAATGGTGGGCCCTTAACCCCCACCCCTGGGAGAATGGGTTGCCGTCTCTGCAGAGATCAGATTCCCAGGAGCCCTCTGGACCCTGATCCTTTAATCCAGGCTGTCTGACCGATGACTCCTCCATGCACCCAGCACCCAGCTAGAAGGAAGCCTAGACATCCCAGCCCCGTCGAGACAAAACCCAGACCCTGCCTGCCTCGTGTTCATTTGACTCCAGCTCCTGTCTGGTTGGCCCCCTTGCTTCTGCTGGAGGCTTACTGTTTCCCTGCCTGACATGCTCCCACTGGAACTGGACACTGATCAGATGTTTCCCACCCTGTGTCATCCATTCTACCCCCACAACAACCTTATGAGAAAGATTTACTCGTCGCCCCTCTTCAGAGGATGGGTAAAGTGATATCACTCACTCCCTAGGTCATCTCGCCAGTTTCCTGGCCTCAAACCTCATCTATGCCAAGGCTCCCAAACTCTCCTCTTCGACCAGACCGCTGTCCTGAACAAACTCTTATCTCTGCCTAAATCCATTTCCCCTTTCTCTGCTTGGTTAACTATTACTCACCCTTCGTTTCATCTTAGACGTTCCATCCTTTCAGACAGCTCTAAAATCCTCCCCTCAATCTGGATCAGGTACCTTCTCAGAGTCCCCATAACACCCTGTCAACACATGCTATTGAATTCATCTATTTTTTGGCTTCTCCATGTCTCTAGATTTGGTCAAGTTTGTTGCTTAAAAGACAAAAGTATAAAATAGGTTAACAATAAGGACCTCCTGAATAGCACAGGGAACTATAATCATGATAATAACCTATAATGAAAAATAATCTGAAAAAGAATATATAACATATGCACACACACATATAAATATATATAAAACTGAGTTGCTTTACACCTGAAACTAACACTGTAGCCTTGTAAATTAACTATGCTTCAATTTTAAAAAGTACAAGAACTTCCCCGGGGGTCCAGTGGTTAAGAATTTGCCTTCCAATGCAGGGGATGTGGGTTTCATTCCTGGTCAGGGAACTAAGATCCCACATGCAGCAGGGCAAATAAGCCTGAGCGTCTCAACTGCTGAGTGTGCGTGTCGCAACTAGAGAGGCCCCGTGCCACGACTAAGACATGACACAGCCAATAAATGAATAAATAAATATTGTTTAAAAGTACAAAGGGAATGATGGGGTAAATCACAACTGCGTGTATTTGGGGATGAAGCCAGTAAAGACGATACCTCACCTTATACCCCACACAACCCCCAGGGAGGACTCTGGAGCAACAGATTTGGAGTCAAGTGGGCCTGGGTTCAAATCCCAGCTTGGCCAGTTATTAGCTGTGTGACCCAAGATTCTTTAAAATGTGTTAATAATCATATCTCGTTCATGAAATTGCTGTCAGAAGGAGCTGAAGCCAGCCTTAGAACAGAGTTATGCTCAAAAAGTTGTAAAAGTACTTGCTGGTATTCATGGTCAACCCTCTTCCTTTTGGAAAAAAAACACACAGGGCCAGCTGTAGAGCTAGCAGAATGTGGGGCCCAATGAGTGGCCCCTAGAAAAGACAGAGGGGACAGCATGTGAACAGGCCAGGCTTTGTTCTGCAGGGATTTGAGTTACCAAGCATCCTCAGAAGGGCGGCCACATCTCTTTCCAGCCTACAACCTGAACAAAACCAGCAAAGCTTTGACAAGCAGGGCCTGGAGGACTGGCTTTCAGAAGAGATAACACTGACTTCCCAGGAGGCCTCCATTGTAAACAAACAGCTGCTTCCAAAGTGCCTCTCCCCATGCGTGTTCTGGACTCTGCCTAAATTGTCCCCTCTGTCTGCATCTTTCAGTCTCTCTCTATTGCACACTTGCTCACCTCTCAGCTCTGGAATGCCTCTTTTTATCCCCTGCTGTTGGAGAGCTCAGTCATAAAGGCTGGCAGAGGGGCATGCCAGGGGTGGGGGCTGTGACTTTCAGGAAAGAAGCCTTGTGATGTCAAGAGGGAGGCCCCTTGAGAGTCTCATATGGGATCTTCCCATGGTCCCCCTGTCCCCACACCTGGCCACCTGGTCAGATGCCTGCTAGGTGTACCCCTGGTTCCAGACCCTAGGGCCCCCCTCACTCTAATTTGGTGTCTCCTGAATGGAGCTCATCTTTACTACTGGCCATCTCCAGTGGGGCACTGGCCTTCAGCCTCCTCTCCCAGGTAGGAGACCCAGGCCCAGACCCCATTTTCACTTCACCAGTCTTAACTGGGAGCTGACTAGTTATAAGGACCACAGCCTCACTATGGACCCAAGGTAGGACAGGCCCTCCACTACCAGCCTTTATGGCTCAGCACCATCCCCCTCTTCTGTGAAGGCTTCTGCACATTCTTAAGTCCTCACTGAACCCCCTTTTTTGAACTCTTGAAGCCTGAGTAAAATTTGCACCCCCTCATCTTAGTCCTGAGTTGTATACTTTAGAAATCGATCATCTTTGCATAATGTGGTAAAAAAGAAGGCATTATTTATAGTCACTAAATCCTGACTTGCTGAGGGATTCGGGCAAATGACACCACCTTTCTGGGCCTTGGTTTCTGCATCTGTAAAGTGGGATAATAGCAACCTTTCTCATGAGACTAGTTGTAAGGATTCAGCAGGTTATTATATCAAGTGCCTAGCATAGAGCCTGCCACATAATATGTGATCAATAAATGGCAGTGTTATTATTTAGGGAAGCAGACTCAGTGTATGTACTCTAGGGCTTTAAATGCACTCTACCACTTATGAGCTTTGAGATCCTGGGTAAACTTGTTAACCTTTATAAGCTTTGATTTTCTCATCTGTGAAATGGGACTAATGTCTATTTTTAAAGGTGAGGAAAGCAAGGCACGGATAGGTTAAGTGACTTGCCCTAGATTACACAGCTAGCAGTGTCAAATATAGGATATGAAGGCTCTAGAGCCTGTTCGCTTGACCACTGCCACAGAATGACATGAGGGACACACAGAGGTCCCTACAATGAGGAAGTGGAGAGGAGGGAGCCATCTTTTCTGCAGGCAGTGTCGGGGGAGATGGGGAGAGCTTTAAATAGAAGGTGAACATTGCTCTAGTCCTGGAGAAAGAGTATGTGTGGCTGAGAAAGAAGTTAGAAAGTCATTCCAGATGGGAGACCTCTTATAGTGATGGTGGGGTGTATATTAGTGCAGCCACTACGGAAAACAATTAACCGTTCCTCAAAAAAACTAAAAATAGAGTTGCCATATGATCATTGGAAGGACTGATGCTAAAGCTGAAACTCCAATACTTTGGCCACCTCATGCGAAGAGTTGACTCATTGGAAAAGACCCTGATGCTGGAAGGGATTGGGGGCAGGAGGAGAAGGGGACGACAGAGGATGAGATGGCTGGATGGCATCACCAACTCGATGGACATGAGTTTGAGTGAACTCCGGGAGTTGGTGATGGACAGGGAGGCCTGGCGTGCTGTGATTTATGGGGTCACAAAGAGTTGGACACGACTGAGCTGAACTGAACTGATGATCCAGCAATCTCTCTTCTGGGCCTATACCCAGACAAAATTGTAATTCAAAAAGATACATGCCCCTCTCTGTTCATAAAAGCACTATTTACAATAGTTAAGACATGGAAGCAACCTAGATGTCTATCAACAGACGAATAGATAAAGGTGATGTGCTACATATATATCTATATATACAATGCAACATTACTCAGTCGTAAAAAAGAATGAAATAATGCCATTTGCAGAAACATGGATGGACCTAGAGATTATCATACTAAGCAAAGTAAGTCAGAAAGAGAAAGACAATGCCATGTGATACCACTTATACGTGGAATCTAAAATACATGGATGAACATATTTACGAAACAAAAACAATTATAGAGAACAGATTTGTGGCTTCCAAGGGGGAGGGGAGGCGGGAGGGAAGTTGGGAGTTTGGGGTTAGCAGATGCAAACTATTATATATGTGCTGTATAAACAACAAGGTCCTACCGTATAGCACAGGGAACTATATTCAACATTCTATGATAAACCATCATGGAATGGAAAAGGATACATGAGATAGATAGATATATATCTGAATCACTCTGCTATACAACAGAAATTAAACATAACATTGTAAATAAAATCCACTTGCGAGCTTTAAATGCTTTTAATATATATGTTAAAAGCAAAAAAAAAAAAAAAGTCATCCCAGACAGTTGAACAATGCGAGTGTGCTTAATGCCATAGAACTGTACACTTAAAATTCATTGAAATGCTAATTAAGACTTTAAAAAAATAAAAATGTACAATTTTCTTAAAAGTCACAACTTCAGTGATATATGTATTTTCTGTGACCATTCAGAAGATAGAGATCATCAAGCAAAAATATAAAATAATTTGTTGTTCCCCTATTCAGATATGTCATTTTAATGCATATCTCTCTGGGGTTGTTTTCATACATATGTTCTGATGGTTATTTACTAAAGATTGGAACCTACTGTATTTCTATACATGTAGATTTGTAACTTACTCTTTTCACTCACTAAATTATAAAACTTCCACATCATTAAAAATAAAAACAGAGCAAGAGAAAGTCATTGTAAGTAGGAGGACTGGCATGAACAGAGGCATGGAGGAACGACAGCGTGAAAAGCAAGCCTGAAAAAAGTGAGGAGTCCAGAGTAGCAGGAGCACAAATTACAAAGAAGAATGTAATGAGAAGAAAACCTGGATAGGTCACTTGGACCTGGAGACTAGAGGGCCTTAAAGGAAAAAAAAAAAAATTATGCAGGAAACTCTGGCCTAAAGCAGATACTACACTTTATCACAAAACTTAGCTGAGGCTCCTGGTAGCCAACGCAACAAGAGAAATACAGTGAAAACCCCTGGTGGTCCAGTGGTTAAGAATCAGGCTTGCAAGGCAGGGGACACAGGTTCCCTTAGATCCCTGGTCAGGGAACTAAGATCCCACAAGCTGCGGAGCAACTAAGCCTACCCTAACTAGAGAGGCCCTGCGTCACAATGAAAGATCCCATACAACGCAACTAAGACCCATCAGAGCCAAATGAGTATTTTTTAGAGAGAGAGAGAGAAATGCAAAAAGGAAAAGAGGTTTCCATATACAAAGGAGTGAGGAGCACAAGGTCTGGTAGTAATAGTTGTGTTGCTTTGGCAAATTAGTTCACTTCTTTGTGAGTCATCCCTCTCCTTACAAAACAGGCCAAATAGCAGTGCCTACCTCATATGATCGTTGTGAGAAATTAAATGGACTAATTTACACCTGTGAAGGGCTCAGAGCCTTCCACGTTGTCAACTCCCAATACAAGTTAGAAATCATTTTCATCAATACTTTTTCCTGGCTGAATTCTAAGATGAATGTATCTTGAGATTTCCTCATGCAAAGAGCTACAAGCGACCTAAGGGCTAGTATTTGCAGTGAAAATGGGACAGTAACCCTGGCTGCCTTCTCAGTGAGCCTGTGTCTGACATCTCCTGGAAAGATGCCAAGGGCTCTGAGCGAGCCGGTGCTCCCATCCAGGCACAAGCTTCCTGACCGCCTGACCTGAGCCAGGAAAGGAAGGATTTTCACTCCCTTCCCGCCTGCCCTCTCTCCCCCTGTTGAGGTCATCCTCTTAGCCTGGCTTTCTGCCCAAGTCGTTTCCTGTTTCCTAAACATTTATCTCCTGCACATTCATGGTTTTTTCTCGTATCATCCCTCTGCCTGGAATACTTCTTCCTTCCAGAATCCTCCTGGCAAATGCCTGCCTGTCCTTTAAAACTCACTTCCTGTCTCTGGCATTCCCTGACTCTGCGAGTCTCCCTCTGCTCCTGGAGGACTCTGCACCACACTCTCTTCAGAGATGAGTGATGGTGACAAAGACGGTGGTGATGGCGGTGACGAAGATGGCAATAGCTTACCGTTATCACCCTCTTCTTATGGTCTAGGCACTATGTTAAGTGCTTTCCAAGCATTGTTTCAGTTTAATTTTTACAACCCTATACAGGAGTTGCTATTTGCACCCCCATTTGATAGAAAAGGGCTTCCCTGGTGGCTCAGATGGTAAAGCGTCTGCCTGCAGTGCGGGAGACCCGGGTTCGATCTCTGGATTGGGAAGATCCCCTGGAGAAGGAAATGACAACCCACTCCAGTACTCTTGCCTGGAAAATCCCATGGACTGAGGAGCCTGGTGGGCTACAGTCCATGGGGTCACAAAGAGTCGGACACGACTGAGCGACTTCACTTTCACTTTGATAGAAAAGGAAACTGAGGCAGAGAATAACTTGCTCGAGCCACACAACTGGAAGCGAAAGAGCTGGGATATGTACACAGGGAACCTGTTTTCAGAACCCACACCCACAATTGTTATGCCAAACCACTTCCCTGTATTATTATTTCCATTTTTATTGCATTTAATTTATTGTTACAGTTATTAAAAATTGATGATCGATGTGTTCCTTTGTCCTTGTACCCTCAGGGCCTGGCACCAGGGTGGACACCCAGGAGCACTGAAGGAAAAAACCTGCCACTGTTCACTCTGGCAGTTCAGTTCAGTTTGAACGAATCAAAGCTCAGTTCAAAGGCCTCGTCCTCACTGCTGGACCCCCTGACCAACCCCAACCAGATTTGAGAGCTCCTTTCATTGAGCCCCTTTTATGTCTTTATGCTTCTCCAGTGGCAGACACTTTTAGTACTGCAATGCACACATGTGTATACACACACACACACACACACACACACACACACACTGAGGATTCTTCCAGAGGGTGCAAGAGCAGCTGCCATATGATGAAGCCCTACTGCTCATCAGCACGCTGGTGACTTACATACCTCAACTCATTGATGCCTCTCTCAATTTAATGAGGCTGTATCCCACTTCAAAGACAAGGAAAGCAAGGTTTGGAGCTGGTAAGGGACCAAGGAACCATGCCAGGGTTTGACTCCATCACCCTCTGGCTCCAAAACCCATTTATTCCTCCTTTACATTCTCCTCATCCAGTCTCCCACATCCCTGAATTTCCCACCCCTACAACCTTGGGCAGGCTTCCCTGGTGGCTCAGAGGTTAAAGCGTCTGCCTGCAACGTGGGAGACCTGGGTTCAGTCTCTGGGTTGGGAAGATTCCCTGGAGAAGGAAATGG
This sequence comes from Bos javanicus, assembly GCF_032452875.1. Taxonomy (NCBI): domain Eukaryota; kingdom Metazoa; phylum Chordata; class Mammalia; order Artiodactyla; family Bovidae; genus Bos; species Bos javanicus. The sequence goes on along the minus strand of NC_083877.1, from coordinate 13,850,183 downwards.
CAACCCACTCCAGTATTCTTGCCTGGAGAGTCCCATGGACGGAGGAGCCTGGTGGGTACAGTCCATGGGGTTCCAAAGAGTCGGACACGACTGAGCAACTTTACTTACAACCTTTGGCACACAGTAGGCCTGCAATAAATATTTGCTCAATTGAACTGGATTATGGTGTGGGTGGTCCAAGAAAAATGTGCCACAACTCAGGCATTTCAAGTGAAATGCATAGTTTCCAAACCCAAGCTTGGAGGAGCCCGCTATTTTTGGATGGCCTTGCACAAATGTTGTGTGGGCTTCCTTTCTGCTACTAAATGTCACTGCATTAGTCTCCTAGTTTCATTCTCCTGCCTGGGCTGGGGAGGATTATGCAACCAGAGTCTAGGAATGAGTCATTGCTGGCTCAGCTGCCAAAGTGTCCACAATTGCCATGATATGCTACAGTCGTTCTTTTTTTCTTTCCAGGCTATTTGTGGGTGGTTTTGTTTAACTTTTACAGTCTTTTCTTTCTTTCTTTTCTTCTGATTTTGCATCTCTATGTCTTTTGCTTTGAGGGTATGAGTGACGGGATACTGAAGGTCTTCAAAACGATGACCACCCTGTGTCGGCCATTATAAGTTCATCTACTTTCTGTAAAATCTACATGGGGAAGAAAAATCCCTCTGGGGATGATATTATGAGGAGCTGACCTGTGAGAAAGACGGGCACTCTTTTCCGGGTTCACAGGGCTTTCCTTCCACTGGGTCAGCTGCCACCACCACCCCTCCCCTGCAAGCCTGCTGGGAAACAAGCAGAATCAGAGATGAGCCTCCCAAACTACAACTGTGCCCTTCACATTCCTTACACAAGCCTGTTTCCTGGATGTGTTGAGGCTGGTTGTTTACTTACGGTAAGGACCCAGTGGCCTTGAGCCAGGGAAGGCCTGGGGGCAGCCCCCAGCCCTCATTGGATGTACAGGGCAGACCCAGATGCAGTGGGATACGCAGGAGGGCAAGGCCCAATGGTCAAGATGACTGGGTCATCTTGGGTCAAGATGGGTATGTGGCACCTTCTGTGTGCCAGACACAGTGCTGGGATATCTGATAGCATGGGTGATCTGATACCCAGTTGTATCAGTTCAGTCCAGTCGCTCAGTCGTGTCCGACTCCTTGCAACCCCATGAACCTCAGCACGCCAGGCCTCCCCGTCCATCACCAACTCCTGGAGTCCACCCAAACTCACGTCCATCGAGTTGGTGATGCCATCCAACCATCTCATCCTCTGTCATCCCCTTCTCCTCCTGCCTCAATCTTTCCCAGCATCAGGGTTTTTCAAATGAGTCAGCTCTTCTCATCAAGTGGCCGAAGTATTGGAGTTTCAGCTTCAACATCAGTCCTTCCGAAGAACACCCAGGACTGATCTCCTTTAGGATGGACTGGTTGGATCTCCTTGCAGTCCAAGGGACTCTCAGGAGTCTTCTCCAACACCATAGTTCAAAAGCATCAATTCTTCAGTGCTCAACTTTCTTTATAGTCCAACTCTCACATCCATACATAACCACTGGAAAAACCATAGCCTTGACTAGACGGACCTTTGCTGACAAAATAAGGTCTCTGCTTTTGAATATGCTATCTAGGTTAGTCATAACCTTCCTTCCAAGGAGTGTGCTTCCTTATATAGGCTGATGGATCTGCGAACCAAGGCAAGGTTGAACCTGGAGGTGAAACCAGCAGATCCACATATGAGTGGTGGGGAAGATGGAAACAGGAGCTGGAACTTGCCTAGGTGAATAACAGCTAGCAGCAGTGCTCAGCCCAATGCTGAAATGAAGACCATCCGGCATGAGGAACATAGGATCAAGAAGACTCATCAGGAACTTCTTAGTTACTACAGTGCTCGCCATATGTGCAATACTTGATTGTTTCCAGAGCACTCTCTGTACATGCTCTCAAATGATGCCATAGAGCAGGTCCAGATCCCCCCAGCAATCCACATGCAGGAAGAGTCAGCCCTGTCTGCCCCTTTCCCAGCTCTCAGGCAGGAGCAAAGGTTTACACACTAGAGAGGAAAGAGCCCTGGCTGAGAAGGAAGAGTTCACCCAGACTTAGAGAATGAATTTATGGTTGTTAGCAGGGAAGAATGGAGAGAGTTAGGGATTAACATGTACACAGTGAAATATTTAAAATGAAAAACCAATGAGGTCCTCCAGTATAGCACAGGGAACTCTGCTGAACGTTATGTGGCAACCTGGATGGGAGGGGAGTATGGGGGGGCGGGCTGGATACATGGTATGTAGTCAAGGCTATGGTTTTTCCAGTAGTCATGTATGGATACGAGAGTTGGACCATAAAGAAGGCTGAGTGCCGAAGAACTGATGCTTTCAAATTGTGGTGTTGGAGAAGACTCTTGACAGTCCCTTGGACAGCAAGAAGATCAAACCAGTCAATCCTAAAGGAAATCAACCCTGAGTATTCATTGGAAGGACTGATGCTGAAGCTGTAATACTTTGGTCACCTGATGTGAAGAGCCAACTCATTGGAAAAGACCCTGATGTTGGCAAAGATTGAAGGCAAGAGGAGAAGGGGGTGACAGAGGATGAGATGGTTGGATGGCATCACTGAATCAATGGACATGAGTTTGAGAAAACTCTGGGAGGTAGTAAGGGACAGGAAAGCCTGGCGTGCTGCAGTCCATGAGGTACAAAGAGGCGGGCATGACTTAGCGCCTGACCAACAGCAGCAATATGTATGACCGAGTCCTTTTGCTGTCCACCTGAAACTACCATAACTCTTAATCAGCTATGCTCCAGTATAAAATAAGTTAAAAATAAAAAAAGAAGGAAGAAGAATCCAGCTTAGAATCCTGGCTGCTCATGCTATGCACATGTGGGCAATTTTCTTAACCTTTCAGTCTCCTCTTATTTTCTTAACCTTTCAGTCTCCTCACCTTTAAGATGAGACTTAATATGGCAACCCACTCCAGTATTCCTGCCTGGAAAATTCCATGGACAGAGGAGCCTGGCAGGCTACAATCCATGGGGTCGCAAGGAGTCAGCCACCACTGAGTGACTGAGAACATCAGCATATTCTGTGATCTAAAATGGTTGCTTCCTTTTGTATTCCTACCAGAAGAGTTTGGGACTTTCAGTTCTTCTATATCCTTGCCAATATGTTTAGTCTTCTTAAACTTTTGACCTTTCAAATACATGTGTAGCATTAAGAAGAAAAGATGGGACTAATAACACAACTGAGAAAAGATCACCCAATGAGGCGGCTCATAAAGTGGGTGGTGTCATGCCTCTCCTTGACACTCTCCACGGGCTTCTCGTCTCAGTCGGAGAAAAATCCCAAGGGCTCACACTGCCCAGGAGGTCCTGTGTGGTCTGCCCCACCCTCCCACTGCTCCTTGGCCCTGACCTTCCACCCTGCCCTGCTCCACCCTTGGTTTTCCAAACACATCTGGCTTCACTCCCCATCCCCACCTCAGGGGGGCTTCCCTGATAGCTCAGTTGGTAAAGAATCTGCCTGAATACAGGAGACCCTGGTTCGATTCCTGGATCAGGAAGATCCCCTGGAGAAGGGATAGGCTACCCACTTCAGTATTCTTGGGTTTCCCTTGTGGCTCAGCTGGTAAAAAAAATCCGCCTTTAATGTGGGAGACCTGCGTTGGGAAGATCCCCTGGAGAAGGGACAGGCTACCCACTCCAGTATTCTTGCCTGGAGAATTCCATGGACTGTGTATAGCCCATGGGGTCGCAAAGCCCACGGACATGACTGAGCGACTTTCACTTTTCCAGCTCAGAGCCTTTGCACTGGCTGTTTGTATTGCCTGGAGCACTCTTTGCCCAGTTATCTATCTGTAGAGAATCCTCTCACCAATCAGGTCTTTGTTCAAACATCAGCATCTCAGTGAGGCCTTTCAAGATCTCCCCAAAAGGTATCATCTCTTCCCAACATACTCTGTCTCCTCTCTCCACTAAAATATTAGCTCCACGAGGGTAGGACTTCTTCTATTTTATTCTCTGTTGTAACCCCAGTGCCTGTAGAATGCTTAGGAGCACAGAGAAGATGCACCATAAATATTCTCTGAATGAATGAAGTAGTAAATGAATAAAGCGGTCTTTAGTACTGTTATCCTACAGTTTAAAGAGCCAGCCTAAGTTCTAGCATCCTGACCCCACTAAGGCCAATGTCTTGGGACCTTCAAAACCATGATCTCATGGAGGAAACTGAAACCACTTCTCTCTCCCAGCTAGTCTGAAACCCCAGTCTGATAAAACAGAGCATCAGTTTATCATGTAGCGGATGACTGCATCTTTAACATCACACTAATGGTTTGCTTGTGAGAAAATGGGCACTTAGCCTGTTATCAGAATCAAATGAGGTGAGAGAAGCTTCTTCAAATGCCCATTTCCCTAAAAAGAAGAAGAATCAGTTTGCAAGAAAAACACCAGTTTTTTTATGATCAGTCCTGCGCCCTCCTGTCTGTCTGTCCAATAGAGGAGCAGGTTTGGAGAAGGACTATGTGTCAGTCCCTAAACTTGACTGGCAAGCATTTGAGAGCTGCAGCCAGCGGGGAGAATGCTGGCTGACCCTCCGACCATGAGCGTCCCAGGAGTTGGTTCCTCTGGGGATCCTTTTTAAAGCTGATTGTTCCCAAAGCAATAGCGCATTTTAATCTCTTCCTTTTGAAGACAGATCCTTTTCCTTAAAAGGAAAGTCTAGCTAATCTTTCCATGAAAGTATTGGTTTGCCTTTTATATAAATTCTAGATTTTTTAAATATTCTTTTTTTCTCCTTGCCTCCACTACCAACCCTTATCCTTGAATACTTAAGGCCTGTTGTGTGGGGGAGGGAGAGAATTATATTTAACCAATATATTTCACAATTTTATATACATAAAAATAAGCTGGATGTATTTCTAATTCACAGATTTGGGAATCTCTTTTCATTCTCACAATCTTCCACCACTGCTACCATTGTTTTTTCAGTGTTTAGAAGATTCCAGGAATAGGTCAGGTATACCTGCAAACTAGTATGACAGGAAGGTACTACTCCCCAGTGTCTGCTAGTGCCTCGCTGGACAGAAAGTCACCTGAGGCCCCTCAGACAGCCAGCAGCAATCCTGGGGTGAGCAGAGGCCACAGTGCCAGCCAGAGAGTGGGCAGGGAGCCCAGATCTGGGCCCCCAGCAAAGGCGGAGTCAGAGCAGCCTGGGACTCTGCCAGGTGGGGACCGGCAGCTTTGGGATCTGAGTCTGCAGAGGCTGACAGGGAAGCAAGCCCCGGAAGGTGAGGCGCTAAGTCCATCAGGTGGATGACCAGGCTCCTTGCCCCTCCAAGTCTCAGAGACATGTCTCAGCAAGCTGACCCTAGGAAGGGCACTGTGCCTTTGTCAAAGGCCAAGGTGACATGGAAATTCCTGATTCCATCACATGTGATAACAAGATGCAAATGTTACTATATCTGAATGGACTAGCATCCACACTGGTTTGAAAAGCTACGAAATTAAGGCCCAGATCATCCCCCCAAATATCAACAGTAAAAATCAACCTTTCCTGAATGTTTTACTGTACAACAAGCATGGTTCTAAGTGCTTTATGCAAGTTAGATCATTTAGTTTTTACAACAACCCTATTGGTAAATATGGATATTATACCCATTTTATTTTTATTCTTTTGGCTGCCCTTCACAGCTTGCAGGATCTTAGTTCCCAGACCAAAGGTTGAACCGGGGCCATGGCAGCCGAAGTGCCAAGTCCTAACCCCTGGACCGCCAGTGAGCTCCCTATTATACTCATTTTAAAGTTGAGGAAACTGAGACAGCCGGAAGGCAGATAGGTTGCTCCAGGTGGAGCCGGCAGTTGAGCCAAGCAGTCTGACTTGAAGCTTTCTCAGCCTTGGCACCATTGACATGTTGCGACAGAGACTTCTGGTAATTTTCTGTCAAGGGGGGCTGTCCTGTGCATTGGAGAGGTTTAGCAGCAACCCAGGCCCCTCGATATCAGGGGCACCTCCACCCTCACCCAAGGTGTGACCAACCTAAGTGTCTTCAGGCATTGTGAGACTTCCCTCCCTGTTAAGAACCACTGCTCCATAGCCAGGGCTGTTCACTGCAAAGCACCGCCTACCAGAGCAAACTGGATGGCTCCGGATGTGGAATTGGAGATTCATCTAGGAGGGATGCTGGAGGTGGTTACTCACACCAGGGCTCCCAGGGGAATCCTCACAAGGGTCCTTGGCTTTCGGTTTAAAAAGTCGCATTTATCAGGTCATCTAGAATCGGTTGGTCTCAGGGAAACAATCCCTGAGCAGCTTGCAAGCCAGCTGGACAAACCAATTCTTACTCGTGTATCACGGGGGAGGGGGCAGATGGGGACGCTGGCTGGCAGATCACACAGGACAGTCACTTGGGCAGGGGACTGAATTCTAGAGCAGCAGGGGAGCTTGCAGGAGGGGCTGGGTTTCCTCGCTGTGCTGTTTCTTCACGCTGTTTCTTTGCTCTGTGGAATGCATCATGGAGGGCTTACCTGCTTCCTGCCTTGTGAGGCAGGTGAGTCTCCTGGCCAGGCTGGCCCAAGGCAGAGCAGGACTGTCTGTCCCTACTCCTAGTCTGTTCCTCCACCACACACTGCCCTGTGAGCTCCCTGCAGGCCTCCCCTCATAGATGGAACAACACAGGTAATTAGTGACAGACAGAGCAAGGACAGACATCCCGGGTCTCTGCATCGCTCTTTCCCATGCCCACTGCTGGGTCCTCCCAGAATGTTGGAGAAAGGGGTCTCCAGAAGCTGGGCTTCACCTCCCTTCAGGGTCTAATCATACACATTGTTTGTTTGTTTGTTTTTGTTTTGATGTGGACCATGTTTAAAGTCTTGATTGAATTTGTTACAATATTGCTTCTGTTTTATGACTTGGTTTTTTGACCACGAGGCATGTGGGATCTTAGCTCCCTGATCAGGGATTGTACCCACTCTGCCTGCTTTGGAAGAAGCCTTAACTGCTGAGGAAGTTTCAGATCACACATATTTATTGAGGTCCTACAGTGGACCCAACTCTGCCCCGCCCTGTGACAGATGCCAAGGGGTACAATTAGCAAACCCTGGCCTCAAGGAGGTGAATGTGGTTATGAGCTGAACAGAAGCCAAGCAGTTCATCTACAGATAAAATGAGAAAAGGAAGGGAGAGAAGGAGGTACCATGGGTAGCCCCCCAGGTGGTTTTGGAGCTTGGAACACAGGTGGAAGGACAGGGTGCGGGAGGAGGTGATGACTCCATTTGAGACCTGCTGATGTGCAGGCCCCAGGGGATACCTGGGGGATACCCAGGTGGCCAGGTCAGAAGCTTCAGAAGAATTCCGGACCTGAGATGAAGAGTTTAGAGATGGAGAAGGACTGAGCTGCAGGAGTAGGTGAGGAGGCACAGGGAGGGTGTATAGAAGAAGGCAGGCTCTGAGAGAGACGATGCTGCAGGGATGATGGAGAAGGGGTAGCTGGAGACGAAGGGAAAAAGCCCAGGGCGGGCAGTGACCCCAAAGCTGGAGTGTCCTGCCAGGAGGCTGGTGAGGTGAGGATGGAAGAGGGCAAACTGTCATTAGCGACCAGGAGGCACTCAGGACCTCATCAAGAGCAAGTGTAGGTGGGGCTGGGGCAGAAGCCAGAGAAGGGAGTGGGAGGTGAGTGCAGAGTCCCCCTTCAGGAAGCTTCACTGTGTGGATCTATTCAATATACAGTCGTATGCATCTGTTAATCTCAAACTCCACATTTATCCCTCTACAATCATTTTCCCTTCAGTAACCGTAAGTCTGCTTTTCAGGTCTGTTTTCTATTTCTGTTTTGTAAATAAGTTCACTTCTATCATTTTTTTAGATTCCACATATAAGTGATGGCATGTGGTATTTGTCTTTCTGTACCTGACTTATTTCACTTAGTATGATAAACTTTAGGCCCACGCATGTTGCTGCAAATGGCATTATTTCATTCTTTTTAATGGCTAAGTGATATCCCATTGTATATATACCATATCTTCTTTAGCCATTCATCTGTTGATGGACATTTAGGTTGCTTCCATGTCTTGGCTACTGTAGATAGTGCTGCCATGAACACTGGGGGGTGTATGTATCTTTTTGAATTAGAGTTTTCATCTTTTTCAGATATATGCCCGGGAGTGGGCCTGCTGGATCATATGGTAGCTCTATCTTTAGGAGTTCAAGATTAACAGATACACACTACTATACATAAAATAGATAAACAAAGGAACTACTACCTAGCACAGGGAATTAGAATCAATATCTTATAATAACCTATAATGGAAAAGAATCTGAAAAATTATATGTATATATTTTTATATATATAACTGAATCACTTTACTGTATACCAGAAACAAATACAACATTGTAAATCAACTAAACCTCAATTTTTAAAAATAAAAAAAAATTTTTTTAAAGAAGCTTTGCTGTACAAGAGAGTTGAGAGGGCGAAGCTTGAGGGAAAGGTGGACTCTCACTTTCAAATTCCTGCCACTTGACCATCAGAGGAACTTGAAGACGGGGAAGCCCCGAGATAGTTCCCCACACAGCTGCCAGAGGCTGCTTCCTCCAGCGGTTAATTCCACTTCCTCTGCTACCAGATCCACTGCTACTGCAGCTCTCCTTCCAGCCATGGCTTTTCTGACTTGGCATAGACCTCTCACCCTGGCCTGGCCTTCAAGCGCACAGTGGAGAGGCAGCTCAAACTAGGCCATGAACGAAAGATGCCCTGGGGTTCTCAGCGTGCTCGCATGACTTCAGACCCCAAAACACATGGACTCTAAGTTGGAACATTTTTGCCAACACCTTGTGCAAAGAATCTCAAATTTTTCCCATGAAGGACCCCTATTGGCACATGGAAAGAGGTCCTACCCCAGGTGTTAGGGGTCAAAGTGGAACACAGAAAAACAGCCACAAGCCAAGAGTTTCTCTAGTTTTTCTAAAGCCTTATAGTTAAAAATCCACATGGCTTCGCATGCTCCTCTGTGATACACTTGTGTGTTCTGGAGTTTTAAAGTCCCAGTCTATGTTAAACTGCCACTCAAGGAAGACGTGCCAGCTTTGTCCCACTGCAGCCCCAGTTACAATGGTATCCCATAGCTAAGTCGGGCTTCCCTGGTGGCTCAGATGGTAAAGCATCTGTCCGCAATGCGGGAGACCTGGGTTTGATCCCTGGGTTGGGAAGATCCCCTGGAGAAGGAAATGGCAACCCACTCCAGTATTCTTGCCTGGGAAATCCCATGGACAGAGGAGCCTGGTGGGCTACAGTCCATGGGGCCCCAGAGAGCAACTTCACTTTCACTTAGTCCCGTTCACAGTCGCAGTCTGACCCCTCTGCCTCCAGCTACCTATATCTGCATGAATACACACACAATTTCACAGCTGAGGAGAGTGGGGCTCAGAGAGGGGAGGTCACATGCCCAAGGTCACATTGCAAGCACATAAACTAGAATCGAGGTCCATCGACTCCCTAGTCAGTGTTCCTTTTACCCAACTCTGTTGCCAAGGGAAGTGAGGATGGCAGAGCTTTCTTGGGCGAATCTTGGATTCCACACTGAATTTTGACAGATGAAATTAGAAATGGAGAGCAGGAAGTTTAGAGTAGAAAATAAGTAACTTAATCATCTGGGCTCCACAACGAGGTTCTGATGCTATTAAGGCTTGACACTACTAGAATTAATAGCCATGTCCCAGGGAGGGTTTGACAGACTTCAAAAAGATCTTTCTGCTCCAAATTCTCTCATCCCTTCTGGTGTGGAAAGATATGAAAACCACCTTTCAGTTAAGCATCATGTTTTCCCCCTAGGTCATTCTTTGGGGTTGAACTGTACACCCCCAAAATCCATATGCTGAAGTCCAAATCCCCAGTACCTCAGAATGTGACCCTATCCAGAGATGGAGACCTTGCAGAGGTAATCATTAAAATGAGGTCTTTGAGGGTGGGCAGTAGTCTGATATGACTGGTGTCCTAATAAAAGGAGATCTGGACATAGATACACACAGAGAGAAGACTAGGTGAAGAGATACAGAGGAAAGACAGCCAACCACACACCAAGCAAAGAGGCCTGGGACAATCCTTCCCTCCCAGCCCCCAGAACCAACTCTGCTGATACTTGGGTTTCGGACTTCTAGCCTCTAGAACTATGGGACAATTCACTTTTGTTGTGAAAATTAATGCAGTCACCTTTGCAGAGGCTTGAGATCCTGGGAAGGAATGCACAGCTGGATTCACACAGCAGAAAAGTGTGCTGCTCTTTTAGCAAAGGGAGCCTCTGTTTTTGAACTGGCCCCTTTACTAGGTGCCCCCACATGGCATCTCCTTTCCTCTCCACTGGAGAGAGAATAATAATAAAAATTGTTGCTCGTCTTTACTGAGCATTTATTATGTACCAGGAAGTTTTAAATGCTTTACATTTAATACCCACTACCAGGGGGTCTTCCCTGGTGGCTCAGATGATAACGTGTCTGCCTACAATGCAGGAGACCTGGGTTCGATTCCTGTGTCCGGAAGATCCTCTGGAGAAGGAAATGGCAACCCACTCCAGTACTCTTGCCTGGAAAGTCCCATGGACAGAGGAGCTTGGTAAGCTACAGTCCATGGGGTCGCAGAGCTGGACACAACTGAGTGATTTTCTTCTTTCTTCTTTACCAGGGGGGTCTGAGGGAGTATTATTCCCATTTTATAGATGAGGCAGTTGAGTACCAATGAAGTCAAGTGTCTAGTCCAAGGCACTGAGCTAGCAGTAAGCAGTTGGACCAGAAATAGAATCTACTGTTCACCCACCTTTCTATCTACTCTCAGGGTGAATGAGTTTTCCTGGGCTTTCCTCCTGAGTGATGGATGGGGAGCCGACCCCAGTCAATGCTTCTGAAGAGAGGAGGGAGGCCTCCTGGTGCCTGAAGCTCTGCACCTTCTGACCTGCCCACGGCCCCTCCTCAGGCCCCCTGCAGGTCTGAGGGGCTTGGCCAGAGTCTGGGCTGACGTCAGCCGGCTGGAAATTCCTCTGCCCAACGATCAAGGCTAGTAGAACAAAAGCTCCCACAGCAGGAAAAAAACTTCCTGCTCAGCTCCTAGTGAGAGGGCTCGGGTTTCAGCCACACAGCCGGTGAAGTCATCCGTCATGGGCCAGAGGCTGAGGTGCTCCTGAGGGCACAGAGCAGCTGGGCGGAAGGCCTCTCCAATCTTCCCTTCCAGGCTGGCCTCAGGGAAGCCATTTCTCATCTTCAACCTCAGCCAGTCCTTACATCCCCAACCATACATTTTGCTCCTGGGGAAACTGAGGCCCAATGAGAGGTGAAGTCAGTAACAAGAGGTAATGCTTTCAGTAACGAGAGGTGAAGTCAGGGGTTCCATGTAATTCCACAAATTAGACTTCGGGGGGAAGACCTGAACCCAGCCCTTGATCCCTCCTAGAATTCCTAAGAGGAGCTGAACTCCTGGTCCTAAGGATACCACTAAGCACAGGGAGAAAGAAAGGTCCTCCAACAAAGACCGGGTGGAAAGGAGACAAATTCCAAAGACACCTCCCCCAACCCCGCACCGCCCGCTTGCCTCAGCCATCCATCTGGCCCTCCTGGATCACTGAGGGCTGGGTGGGAGAACATTCACTTACTCACTCATTCATTCATTTAGCATCTCAGGTACCCACCAGGTGTGTGGGCCAAATGTTGAGCTGTGGGTAGGGTCAGCCTGGGCCCCATGCGTGACCAGCTAACTTACGAGCCAGCTCAGTCAGGTGGGGTCTGAGATCAAAGCAAAGGGAAGCAGTCACCGAGAAAATGAACACAAAGCAGCCAGAGACATGAAAGATATTATCATTATCAGTAATTCCTCGCAGTTAAGCACCAGCTATGACCAGGGCCAGGTGTCACAGCGCTGCGTCCATGCCCTGGCTGTACACAGGCCACTTTCTGTGGAATTTCATTTAATTTCACAACCACCCTATGAGGCTGTGGAGTAGACTCCAGGATCCACAGGCCCCTCTTTCTTTGGGACTTGGACCCCTTCCCCAGCCGTATGAGCGAGTCCCTGAGGCTATGTTTGTATTGATTGGCCCAGGCCCACTGTCACAGAAGATCGGACTGAGAGTGGACACATGACCCAAGCTGTGATGATCAGATTCTTCGAGAGGTTTGGAATTAGAATGTCACATTAACCAAGGCTTACAGGAATCAGGTCTTGGAGGAGAGAGAACCAACAATGCAGCAGGTATGCTGGGAGCTATAGTGTGGTTGGTGGTGCTTCCTACCCTCTGGTCCCCAGATTCTCCTACATCCTTATAACATATTCTGGCTTTGCATAAGCTGGCTTGAGTTGGTTTCTGTCACTTGCATCCAAGGAGTCTTAAGCAGACAGTGAGTTTCATGATGGCAAAGACCAGGTCTTGTTCACCAGAGTGTCCTCACAATGGGGCACAGAAAAAGTGCTCATTAAATACTGGTTGAATTAATGAAAAGTGAAGGTTCAGAAAATTTCATTGATTTGGACCCAGGTCACATAGTAAGTAACAGCTGGGATTTGAACTGGGTTTTTCAGCCTCAGAGCATCCGTTTTTCTCTATTATACCACGGCCTTTTACAAATTGGTTTTGAAATCAAGGCCATCAGAGGGGAGTGGATCAGAAAGGTTAGAAAGTCTGACTTTGAGACTTTCCTCGTGGTCCAGAGGTTCAGAATCCACCTTCCAAAGCTGGAGATGTGGATTCAATCCTTGGGTGGGGAACTAAGATCCCATTTGCCTCAGGGCAACTAAGCCCGCGCTCTGCAAGTACTGAGCCCACGTGCTCTAGAGCCCACAAGCTGCAAGGAAAGATCATTCATGCCACAGTGAAGATCCCAAGTGCCACAGCTAGGACCCAATGCAGCCAAATAAATAAATGTGACAAAAAGTCTGACTTTTCTTTTATAGATGGGAAACTGGGGTCCACGGAAGTGGGTGGCTGAAGTCTCTTGATTACTATACAGCCTTCTAACTGAGCCTGGGTTCTATCCATGTGTGTGTGATACAGCGTGTTGGTTGTTGGGACACTGAAGCACTTTTATTTGCTGTTTAATCGCTAAGTTGTGTCCTACTCTTTTGCAAACCCATGGACTATCGCCCACCAGGCTCTTCTGTCCATGGGACTTTCCAGGCAAGAATACTGAAGTGGGTTACCATTTCATCCACCAGGGGATCCTCCCAACCTAGGGAATGAACCCATGTCTCCTGCACTGGCGGGTGGATTCTGTACCACTGAGCCACCTGGGGAGCCCAAAGTACTTTTATACCTGTCGGTGAATACAAGCTGCTGGAGGCCCTAGACCTCCCACCCTCTCCTCAGCCCTTGCCTTTGGAAGCCCGGGGCCTCTAGTAGCCCACGTGATGCTTAACCCCAGCAGGGGTCTGCCGGTGCACTGTCGGTACTTATGCTGGTCTGTGTGTTAAACATTTTCAGTATCGACCCTCTACCCACATAGGGCAATCTGAGGAATTCTGGTCACTGTCTCTGCATTAAAGACAGCCCTCTCTCCCGTCTCCCATCACAGCTGAAATTCTATCATGCAGAGTTTTCATGTATCCATTCATTCTTGCATTCCACAAATATTTACTGAGTGCTGTTTCGGTGCCAGCTTTCAGTCTCCAGGAGTTCTTGCTCCCCAAGTGGGAAGGGGGGGAATGCAAATAGTCCTGAGGAGGGAGAAATCTGAAGTCTTTATGGCCCCTGTGTCATGGGGAAGGTTTGGCAGTGGTCTGAGATCACCCACCAGGCTGGCTAAACTACTGGAAAAAGGCCAGTAGTAAACGGGGGAACCAAAAAAGCAAGCAAGAATGGGAGAGTAAACACAGAAACAACCAATTGCATTTGCAGCATACAAGGAGGCTTTGTGGCACATCAAAACACCAAATTTTATGGCTTGGTGCTGTTATTCTGATTCATGTATTTGGGGCCATCTGAAATCTTAATCTAGTCTAACTGGCAGGTAGCTGAGAGCAAACTCCATGACCATAGATAGGGGCTGGACTGAAGTTCTAGGGGGAGAAGTGAGGAATTAAGGATGGATTAAGGATTTCTGCATGCCAAGCCCCATCTTATCTACTTTCTTATGCAATATGTCATTCCCCTAAAGCCAGACTAAGCAGATTTTGTTACTCCATTTTACAGATGGAAGAAACTGAGATTCAATATTCCTAAGTGATTTTCACAATGTGACATCACTAATAATTAATGGAGGACTTGCCTAGTGGTCTAGTGGTTAAGAATCTGCCTGCCAATTCAGGGGCCACTGGTTTGATCCTGATCCAGGAACCAAGGTTCCGCATGCCGTGGGGGCAATTAAGGCCATATACCACAATGACCAAGCCCGCGTTCCTCTGTAAGAGAAACTGCTGCAACTAGAGAGCAGCCCGTTTGCTTCAACTAGAGAAAGCTGGCGTACAACAACAAAGAGCCTGTGTGCCACAGTGAAGACCCGGTAAAGCCAAAATTAATCCATCAATACTCATAATTAACGGAACTGAGATTTGCACCTGGATCTGGCATTTAGTAAATAGCTGTTGAATGAATGATCTTTTTGGCTCCAGAGTCCATGCCCTTTCTACCACAACTGAGAGAACTCGCTGGGAAAGGCACCCCATCTATAGATAATAACTGTAACCTGTATACAATTTTTACCATGTGCCAGGCACTGTTCCAAGCTCCTTATACATACATTGGCTTCTCTGGTGGCTCAGTGTTAAAGAATCCACTTGCCAATGCAGAAGACTTGGGTTCGATCCCTGGGTGGGGAAGATCCCCTAGAGAAGGAAATGGCAACCTACTGCAGTATTCTTGCCTGGGAAATCCCATGGACAGAGGAGCCTGGTGGGCTACTGTCCATGGGGTCACAAAAGAGTCAGACATGACTTAGTGACTAAACAACAACAAAACCTCATTTGACAGATGAGGAAACCAAGGCACAGAGAGGTGAAGTCACTCGTGGAAGGTTTCAGAAGTGGCCCATGGATGAGTTGGTGTTACAGCAACGTGGCTGCAGAGTCCCTGCCCTGAAGGTCTCTATACTATCTGGCCTGTTTCCTGGCTCTACCAACACAGGGTTTTGCCACTGTATTTTGATTAGTTTGATAAGCATGTGCTGATAGCTCATAGCTGATTGTTTGCATTTCTCTCATTTCTGGTAGAGTTATGTACTTTTTCATGTTTTGATTTACCATCTGTACTTCCTGTGTAAACTGTGTGCTCATCTCTTTTGTTGCTTACTGACTGGAATCTGGGCACTGATTTAACTTTTTGTGAAAAAGCAAAAATTAATATATTTTAGATGTATCAGTGGTTTATCTTTTCCAGGCTATTTTCCTCTTGCAATTAATTGTCTATATTTTCTTTAATAAAACATTCCTATTTTTTAACTTGAAAATCTTTGTTGTCATCAGTGATGGGTTCTCTTCCAATATGATAAATGTGGGATTATACCTTCTTGTCTTTATGGATTGTTTTTCAGATGTGCACAAAATGTAGTCTGCACTTTATTTCAGAAAATAGTATAAGGTATAACTTTACTCTGTATTAATTATAGTTCTTTCCCACACATTTATTATATGGCAAATATTTTCTTCACTGTTGGATTATTTCTAGTTTTACTATATACTGAATTAATTTTGGATCGTTTAATTCCTTCCACTGATATTTTTTTCCCATTGTTACCATATGGTTCGGATTATTGTCTCTTTGTAATATGTTATGAAATCTGGTAAGTTAAATTTACTATCATACCCTTTAAAAAGAGGCTTCAGTCCTTTTAACCATTTAATGTCGGTAACTGAACATCACTATTCATTTCTCAGTTCAGTTGCTCAGTCATGTCCGATTCTTTGTGACCCCATGGACTGCAGCATACCAGGCCTCCCTGTCCATCACCAACTCCCAGAGTTTACCCAAACTCATGTCCATTGAGTCGGTGATGCCATCCAACAATCTCATCCTCTGTCGTCCCCTTCTCCTCCCACCTTCAATCTTTCCCAGCATCAGGGTCTTTTCCAATGAGTTGGCTCTTAGCATCAGGTGGCCAAAGTATTGGAGTTTCAACTTCAACTCCTTCCAGTGAACACTCAGGACTGACCTCCTTTAGGATGGACTGGTTGGATATCCTTGCAGTCCAAGGGACTCTCAAGGGTCTTCTCCAACACCACAGGTCAAAAGCATCAATTTTTTGGCACTCAGCTTTCTTCACAGTCCAACTCTCACATCCATACATGACTACTGGAAAAACCATAGCCTTGACTAGACACACCTTTGTTGGCAAAGTAATGTCTCTTCTTTTTAATATGTTGTCTAGGTCTCAAGCTCTTGTAAATTACCCTTTGGGAGTGTTAATAGGTAGTGCACTAAATCTATATAGAAATTCAAGGAAAAGTGTCGCCTTCCTATTTTTAATCTTCTAGCCTGGTATGGGTGGGCTTACCATTGATCTTGCTCTATTTCTCCCAACAAAGTTCTACAACTTTCTTTGAAAAAAATCATATGACTTGAAGTAAATTCATGTTCAAGTACTGAATAAATGAATGGAACACCCTTTCCTGTGTAGGCCTGATATATGGGCCAGAATGGGAGCTCTCAGCTCAGGGGAAGCTGTCAGTGACTAGGAAACTGGGCACACACGCTGGAGTGTGACAAGGGCCTGGGCAGCTGCTGGCAGTTCGAGGAAGGCTCCCTGGGGCTGGGGCTGGGGCTGGGGGAGATCCTGTGGGAGTCCTCAAAGTGGGAAGCATCCACAGGAGAGTATGACCACGTGAGCAGGCATGGCCTGTCACAGAGGACCCATGCAGGAGGCAGGAGTGGGGAACCGGAGGGCTTTTGATCCAGGCCTCAGATGTAGACTTCCTTAATTAAAAATTTCTTTTTTCAAAGCTACTTATTTATTTCGGGTTGTACTGGGTCTCTTGCTGTGGACGGGTTTTCTCTAGCTACAGCAGCAGGGGCTGCTCTGTGCTGTGGTGCCCAGGCTTCTCCCTGTGGTGGCTTCTCTTGTGGAGCATGGGTGTGAAGTAGTTACGGCGCATGGGCTTAGGATCTTCCCAGACCAGGGATTGAACCTGTGTCCCCTGCCCTGGCAGGCGAATTCTTAACCACTGTACCACCAGAAAAGTCCAGTTGTAGGCTCCTAACATTAGCTCCAAATGAGATTATTTTTGAGACATCACTGGCTAAGGGAATGACATCCTCGGAATTTCTGTTAGGTGGGCTGCCGTCTATGGGGTCGCACAGGGTCGGACACGACTGAAGTGACCTAGCAGCAGCGGCAGCAGAATGGTCTTTGGTATTTCAAAGCTTCCTTTGGGGGAGGCAGGAGTCTGAGACCTCTGTTGAGTGCCAACTATATGTACCAAAACCTGTGCCTGAAGCCCTAATCTTGCTGTCTTATTTAATCCTCTCGACAGCCTGATGAGGTAATAATCATTATACCCATTTTGAGATGAAGAAACTAAAGCTATAAGAGGTTAAGGATGAAGCCCAAAGGCACACAACTAGTAAGTTTCAATCTGCCATTAAACTTGGTGTTGCCTTCAAAGCCCACGTTCTTTCCATTCACCATTTTGCTTTTCCAGTGCAAGGTCTCTGCGAGTTACTCTGTCACCTGGAAAGGAGTGAAACATGAGTAGATCCCAAGACACAGCCAGCTCATTCATTTCTCCAACAAATGTTTGTCAAGCATCAGTTATGCACTCCACTTCTCCCAGGGTGAAATCACCCTCTCCATGGTTTGAACCACCAACATGCTGAAGTACCTCACTCAGACTTCTAAACTTTACACTTAAACAGCCAGCTTCCTGTTGGTAAACCCAGCAGGATGTCTCACATCTCAGCAAGTCATTTCTGACCATTTCTCCTTCATCTCCCCAAACTATGTTCTCCTATGTTCTGGCTCAGTGACTGATGCTACCATCTGTCTAACTTCTTGTTCGTTCCTGATACCCAATTTTTCACCAACACTTATTTATTTTCTTCCAAATTATGTCTGAATCTGTGTCTTCCTTTCTGTCTCAGCAACTACCCTCTTGGGTTAAATCCTGACCATTTGGTGTGAGTCCTTCCCTGGCTACATCTCCCAGAGCCAGAATGCTCTGGAGTCCCTAGTATGTTTCAGGTGGACCTTCCCATTCCATGACTCCAAAACCTTCCAAAGTGGAGAATTGCAAATTCAACTTAAGTGTGAAATCTCTGAATTGGACTTCATGCCAGCCATATCAATCATTAAACCTGCTCTTTAAGCCCTTTTCAAGGGGAACTGGCCTACTATTGCTACCTGCTCAAAGAGCAATTGTGTTTTGGGCCATGCCAGCTGATTGAACCAGTGTTAGCCATCTGGCCCAAAGGCAGCTGGTTGGTGGGCTGGCCAGCAATGCATGACATGGTCTGGTGTAAAAGAAGCATGAAGTTAATCAGATTCTCTCTAGAAACTGTGAGCAAAGAAATATTGAGAGGACAAGGCAGTGAGCAGTGGAGACTGAAGCAGAGTTGGGGCTGGAAAAGCCATGATGAGCGCCTGTGGGATGCAGGGTACACACAAGAGGAGGCAGCCAGTGAGTGCAGAGAAATGGATAGAGTAGCAGAGTACAAGAGCCACAAAAAGGATGCTGAGCAGCATACATAGGGTTCTGCAACTTGACGACTTCTAGCTTTAGGAAAAATTCTCCATATTGTCCTGACTTTTTTATTTTGCTCTAGGTCAGTAAGGATCACAATGGAATGTGGAGGGGTCTCCCAGCCTGGCTTACATCAAACAAGCCCTCTTTCTGACTGGGGTCTCTAGAGAGGCAGCAGAAGTCTTGCAGAGCTAGAGAAACAGCTTCAGATCTTCCCCCTGGGGAATCCAAGACAATAGGAACTGCCGACTTTTTTCCACTAAAAGATCACCACACGTGGCAAGGCACGGATGCTCCACTTCAATATTTAGACTTTGATGCTGTGGAAGTCAGCCGTGTTTGTTATTCTGGGGGTTGGTGTTTGGAGAAGCACATTGTCTCCACGGTGATGCCTGGTGCTGAAAGTTGTTCCATTGTCTCAAAACCCTGCCGGCATGAGATCACAAGGCTGGGCCAACATGTGCTTTTTCTGAATAGGCCCCAGGAGGTTGGGCTGATTTAATTCCCCAAGGGAAGCTGGTTTCCTAACTCCAGGGGGTCAGGGTAGGGCCCAGGTGCCCGACCAGTGCCCTGAGACTGTGGGCACATTCATATTGGTGTCTGGAAAAGGGGTTCACAGCATGGGCTCTGAAATCAGGCCTCCTGAAATTATAAACTGGCTCCATCACTTACCAGCTGTGTGACCTTGGATAAGTCAATCTCTCTGCGCCTCTGTCTCATCTATAAAATCAGGCTAATAATAGTATACACTTTATAGTGTTTTATCATAATTAAATAATGTATTAGGTTGATCTATATGAAACTGTAAAAATTTTTCTTGGTCAAAAATGGTTTCTCCTCATGCAGTTGTGATTAGCATGTAGCAAGTGTTTAATAGATGCTAGTTAAAAGTGTAAAAAAATAGAATTAACATTTATTTTTGTTTCAGCCCTTATCTTACAATGAGTACCAGTCATTTCTGACTAGGCCCTGCCCAGACTGGTACAGAGAGGGTGGTGGTACTGATGCCCACTCTGTATTGGAGGCACCAGGAAACTGTGGGTTTCTCAGCGCTGGGTCGAATTCTGCCACGAGTAGCTGTGTGGCTTCCTCTCCGAGCTTCTTCCTCTGACAAAATCTATACTATTGGACAAATTCATAAAGCTCTCTTCTAGCTCTGATTCCCCGATGCTAAGTGTTCTTAGACCATAGCAAATCTCTCTCTCCTTTCCACTTTTCACCTCTTTGTGTCACTGGTTTGGCACTTGCAAATTAACAGCTCAAGGACCCACTCTCACATTGGCCCCTGGGTCTTTGCTATGTCTAAACACCTTGGGAGAGCCTCTATAGCCTCTGACAATATATTAAGGCTATAGTTTTCTTTTGTCACCCAAATTATAATTTAGGCCACATTCAGCTTTGCTGTAAAAAGTACAGCTTTTTCACTTCTCCTTCCCTAAATATTGGGGAGGCCAAAAAGTTCAGGTTTTTCCATTACATCTTATAATAACTCACTTACTTGTCACAGTCTCTATGGACAGAGGAGCCTAGGGGACTATAGCCATAGGGTCACAAAGAGTCAGACCTGCCTGAAGTGACTTAGCCTGCACTCCCACATATATCAGGCATGCATCTTGGTGGCTACATGTGTTAAGCCAATTAAACCCCACAGCAAGTCTCTGCTGGATGTACCATGATCCCCATCTTACTGCTGAGGAAAATCAAGGGGCAAAGACAAATATCATGTCCCAGTGTCAGGTAGCCAGTAAGTGGCAGAACTAGGATTTAAACCATGTTCTCAGCCACAAACTCTACTCTCTTGGCAGTTCCTGTAAATTCTTAGCATTCCATACATCCCTCTTGGCGTCACCTGTCACCTCGTCCAGAATCTTGTCCCACTCGTGACATTTCTGGTGAGTCACACATTTCTGGTGAGTCTTTAGAGGTACAGTGTGACAGAATAGTACTTTCAGGCACCACCTTTGACCTTCCTGAAGGGTTAACAGAGGGTTTCATGGTCATATCTCCCTTCAGCTTCAGATTTTAAAATTTATTTTTTATTTTATTTTTATTTAGCTGTACCAGGTCTTAGTTGCAGTATGTAGGATCTAATTCCCTGACCAGGGTTTAAACCCAGGCATCCTGCACAGGGAGTGTGGAGTCTTGACTGTTGGGCCACCAGGGAAATCCCTCAGCTTCATCTTTAGACCATGATTTCCCGAGAGATTCCTGGATCTTTGCTCAGAATTTATTTCTTAAAAAATTTTAACATAATTTCCTATCTGGAGAGGTGGGGATCTTCATAAACAGCAAGTCCTATCTCTCCTGTTTAAAAAGTCTTTCCTTTAGCTTATCTCTCTCCTCTAGCATTTTGCTAAAAGCAGCAAGAAACCAGGCGGCACCTTCAACAATCTGGGTGGAAATCTCCTTAGCCCAAATACCCAGTTCACTATGATCATTTTCTACTTTCCAAATAAACTTCAGGTGAAAGTGTTGCTACGCTTTCTCCAACTAGATGTCAAGAATCTACCCTTCCTGATCCCTCTACACTGTTGGTGGGAATGTAAGCTGGTATAGCCACTATGGAAAACAGTATGGAGTTTGTTCAGAAAACTAAAAATAGAATTACACTATGAGCCAGCAATCTTACTCCTGGGCATATATCCAAACTAAACTATAACTCAAAAAGATACATGCAGCCCAATGTTCATAGCAGCGCTATTCACAATAGCCAAGACACGGAAGCGATCTAAATGTCCATCAACAGATGAATGGATAAAGACGTAAGATATACACACAGTGGAATACTACTCAGCCGTAAGAAAGAACAAAACAATGCTATATGCAGCCACATTGATGCAACTAGAGATTATCATACTATACTAAGTGAAGTAAGTCAGAAAAACAAATACCGTATCACCTATGTGTGGAATCTAAAATATAACAAAAATGAACCTATTTATGAAACAGCAACAGACTCACGGACATAGCGAACAGACTTGTGGTTGCCAAGAGGGAGGGGTGGAGTGGGAGGTTGGGGTTAGCAGATGTAAGCTATTACATATAGGATGGATAAACAGCAAGGTGCCGCTGTATAGTACAGAGATCTATATTCACTATCCCATGATAAACCATAATATAAAAGAACATATTAAAAGAATGTGTATATACACATATATGTGTATATATGTGTGTCTGTATGTATAATTGAATCACTTTGCTGTACATCAGAAATTAATACAACATTGTAAATTCAACTATACTTCAATAAAAAAATTGGTCAATTATAAAGTATTAGTCAACTATAAAAGTATCAGTCAAAATAATGAAAGGAAGCACATATTTGTGCTGAGCCGTTTTATCAGCCTGCTCCCTACCAGCAGAATTCTAGGAGTGCAAAAACTTCTTTTCATTTTTTTACTGTCTCTGTCCCTTTCAGCCTGAACTGGCAGTATTTTTGCTGATATAATTCTTTAAAAATGGTGTGTTATCCAAAATAAGAAATACTTAGGGATACATTTGACAAAAGCTGTGCAAGACTTAATGCCAAAAACTGAGAGAAATTAAAGACAACTAAAATAAGTGGAGATACATACAGCTCCTCAGAGATCAGAAGACTCAGCATCATTAGGTGTGAATTTCCTGAAGCTGATCTACAGGTTCAATGCCATTCTAGTTAAAACCTCAGTCGGACAATGGAGAAACAGACATAGAGAATAGACTGATGGACATGAGGAGAGGGGAGGAGAGGGTGAGATGTATGGAGAGACTAACGTGGACACTTACATTACCATATGCAAAATGGATAGCCAGAGAGCCAATGGGAATTTGCTGTATGGCTCAGGAAACTCAAACAGGGGCTCTGTATCAACCTAGAGGGGTGGGATGGGGAGGGAGATGGGAGGGAGCTGTAAAAGGGAGGGGATATATGTATACCTATGTGATTCATGTTGAGGCTTGACAGAAAACAGCAAAATTCTGTAAAGCAATTATCCTTCAATAAAAAATAAATAAATTTTTTAAAATTACTAATCAATTAAGACAGAAAATGAGAAAGAAGGAAAACTCTACTATAAAAAGATACAAACCTTCAATTAATCACACTAGAAAATATGGTTTAAATAGAAATAACTTCTGCTTTCAGGTATTAAATGTTGTTAGACCAATATTTGAAAACTGTATTTAAAATTTACTCTCTCTTAATGAGAATTCCACTATTGGAAATGAATTCAATGAAAATAAGCCAAAAAAGGGAAACATTTTCTATTCAAAGTTGCTCAGAGAATGGGAATTTATAATTTAAAGTGGAAATTTTAAATGTGTTCATGTAGCATAATGGGAAAAATTATAAGAAAGCTACTGTGCATTTATTAAGAATATAAAAATGTATTTCTGTGGCATATTTATTAATATATAGACAATAAATAATATTTGTTCCATTTATGTATTAAGGGAGGAAAATGGCAGGATGAGAAACTTCAAAACACTGAAAGTGAAAGTCATGTCCAACTCTTTGCAACCCCATGGACTATACAGTCCTTGGAATTCTCCAGGCCAGAAAACTGGAGTGGGTAGCCTTTCCCTTCTCTAGGGGATCTTCCCACCCCAAGGATCAAACCCAGGTCTCCTGCATTGCAGGCAGATTAGTTACCAGCTGAGCTATGGGGCAAGCCCAGAACACTCACACCTCACTAAATCAATGACAAAGCTGGCAAAACTTTTCCAGCTCAATTTCTTTCAGAACTCTGGAATCTAATAAAATACAAGAAGTAGGGAACTGTTTCATGAAGAAATAAGTGGCTAAATTTTGGTAAGAAACATTTGTTTCATTCAAAGTGAGCAGAAATAGGATGCAAAAATTTTTTTTTATTTTATTGAAGTATAGTTGATTTACAATGTGTTAGTTTCAGGCATACAGCACAGTGATTTGTTTTGGGTTTTTTATTTTTTTGCAGTTTATATTCCATCATAGGTTATTACAAGATATTAGGTATAATTCCCTATGCTATGCAGTGAATTCTTGTTGCTTATTTATTTTATATAGTTTGTATCTGTTAACTACACACTCTTAAATTGTTCTTCCTCACCTCCCTTTCCCCTTTGGTAACCAAAATTTGTTTGTCTATGAATCTGTTTTTGTTTTGTATATAGATTCATTTGTATTATTTTTTTAGAATCCACATATAAGAAATATCATACAGCAAAAAAAAAAAAAAAAAAAAACTCAGTTGGCTTTTTTGTAGGAAATGATAAACTGATTCTAAGACATACCTATGATAGCCTGAACAAGTTCATAAAAGAAAAAGTTGTTGAAATTATATTAGTTAATTTCCAAATATATAAAGTTATAGTACTCAAGACAGTATGGTATTGGTGTCAAGACAAATAGCTCATTGCAACAGAACAGAGAACCCAAAAATAGACTCACACGTATATGTGGTACATTGATTTTTCAAACAGTCCTATGAAGACATAATTCACACATCATATAATGTACCCACTTAAAGTATATAATTCAGTAGTTTTCAGTGTATTCACAGTTGTGTAACCATCACCGCAATCTATTTAGAGAGTATTTTCATTCCCCCCTAGAAGAAATTCCATACCCATTAGCTGTCATTCCCTATTCTCCTCCACAAACACTCAATGCCACTAAGCAACCACGAATCTATTTCCCAGCTCCATAGATTTGCCTGTTCGGCATCTGATATACGCAAAGTCATATAATATGTGATCTTTTGTGACTGACTTCTTTCATTTAATGCTTTCAAGGTTCATCCATATTGCTGCATGTATCAGCACTTCATTCCTTTTTATTGCCCAATAACATTACATTGCATGGATATACCCATTTTACTTATCTCTTCATCACTGGTGGACATGTGGACGGTTTCCACTTTGAAGGATATTATGAATAATGCTATTAACATTCATGTACGACATTTTATGCTTTCATTTCTCTTGGGTCTAAACCTAGGAATAGAATTACTGAGTCATATGATAACTCTGTGTTTAACCTGTTGAGAAACTGCCAAACCGTTTTTGAAAGCAGTTGCCTCATTTGACACTTCCACTAGGAGTGCACGAGAGCTCTTTCTCCACTTCACCTGCGCTTGTTATTGTCCATCTTTTTATACTGTGGTCATTCTAGTGGGTGTGAAGCGGTATCTTATTGCATCTTGACTTTCATTTCCTTAATGACTAATGATACTATTGCCTAGCCAAAAGTAATGAGGATTTATTGCTATGTTGTCTTCTAGGAGATTTAAAAGTTTTTGTTTTTCCATATAAGTGTATGTTCCAATTTCAGTTGTTGTATATGTATGAAGTAGAGTTCCAACTTTATTCTTTTGCTCCTGGATATTTACTTGTCCCAGTACCATATTTAAAAAAAACACCCAACCCTATTCTTTCCCCAGGTCAATTGATTTTTGACAACAATGTCAAAGCAATTCAGTGAGGAAAGGATATTTTCAACAAGTAGTGCTGGAACAACTGAATATCCATAAAAAAAAAAAAAAAAAAAGGATCCTTGACCCTTACTTCATACCAAATACAAAACCTGACTCTAAATGGGTCATAAACCTAAATGTAAGAGCTAGAACTATAGAACTTCTATAAAACAGAGGAAAAAAATCTTGGTGACTGACCGTGGGCTAAAAAAGCACAGATGATAAAAGTAAAAATTGATCAATCTCATTAAAAATTTTAAAATTTCTCTCCAAATGATCATGTTATAAAGTTATAAAAGGTAAACTATAGACTGGGAGAAAATATTTGCAAAATATACCTGATAAAGGACTATTCAGAATATATAAATATCTCTTATAATTCAATATTAAAAATAGCTCAATTTTTAAAGTGGCAAAAATCTGAACAGACACATAGTTACACAGAGATATCAAATAAGTATCATTAATCAGTAGAGAAATGTATATCCAAATTACAGTGAGATACTACTACAAATCCTTTCAGTTCAGTTCAGTTGCTCAGTTGTGTCTGACTCTTTTCAACCCCATGGACTACAGCACGCCAGGCCTCCCTGTCCATTACCAACTTCCAGAGTTTACTCAAACTCATGTCCATTGAGTTGGTGATGCCATCCAACCATCTCATCTTCTGTTGTCCCCTTCTCTACCCGCCCTCAATCTTTCCCAGCATCAGGGTCTTTTCCAATGAGTCAGCTCTTCGCATCAGGTGGCCTAAGTATTGGAGTTTCAGCTTCAGCATCAGTCCTTCCAATGAATATTCAGGACTGATCTCCTTTAGGATGGACTGGTTTGATCTCCTTGCAGTCCAAGGGACTCTCAAGAGTCTTCTCCAACACCACAGTTCAAAAGCATCAATTCTTTGGCGCTCAGCTTTCTTCACAGTCCAACTCTCACATCCATGCATGACTACTGGAAAAACCATAGCCTTGACTAGATGGACCTTTGTTGGCAAAGTAATGTCTCTGCTTTTGAATATGCTGTTTAGGTTGGTCATAACTTTTCTTCCAAGGAGTAAGCGTCTTTTAATTTCATGGCTGAAGTCACCATCTGCAGTGATTTTGGAGCCCAGAAAAATAAAGTCTGACACTGTTTCCCCATCTATTTGCCATGAAGCAATGGGAACAGATGCCATGATCTTCATTTTCTGAATGTTGAACTTTAAGGCAACTTTTTCACTCTCCACTTTCACTTTCATCAAGAGGCTTTTTAGTTCTTCTTCACTTTCTGCCATAAGGGTGGTGTCATCTGCATATCTGAGGTTATTGATATTTCTCCCAGCAATCTTGATTCCAGCTTGTGCTTCTTCCAGCCCAGCGTTTCTCATGATGTACTCTGCATAGAAGTTAAATAAGCAGGGTGACAGTATACAGCCTTGACGTACTCCTTTTCCTATTTGGAACCAGTCTGTTGTTCCATGTCCAGTTCTGACTGTTGCTTCCTGACCTGCATATAGGTTTCTCAAGAGGCAGGTCAGGTGGTCTGGTATTCCCATCTCTTTCAGAATTTTCCACAGTTTATTGTGATCCACACAGTCAAAGGCTTTGGCATAGTCAATAAAGCACACCCTTTAGATTGGCTAAAATTAAAAGACTGACCACACCACATGTTGGCAAAAATGTGGAACATCTATATTCCACTAACACTCATACACTGTTGGTAGGAAGGTAATATGGTAAAGCACTCTAGAAGTTTAACAGTTCCTCAAAGAGTAAATACAACTATAAACATTTATACACCAATAATTTACATAACCTAGAAGAAATGGATAAATTCCTAGAAACATACAACCTACCATGACTGAATCATGAAGAAACAGAAAATTTGAACAGACCAATAATGAGTAAGGAGGTTGAATCAGCAGTCAAAAACCTCCCAACAGAGAAAAATTTAGGACCAGACAACTTTTTTGGTGAATTCTACCAAACATTTAAAGAAGAGTTAATGCCAATTTCCAAACTGTCAAAAAATTTAAAATGTGGAAGAACTTTCTTTTTATGAGATCATTACTATTACACCCAAACCAGACAAGGACACTATAAGGAAAGAAAATTACAGGCTGATATCCCTTATGAACATAGATGGAAAAATACTCAACAAAATACTAACAAAAGAAACTAAATATTACATTAAAAAAATAATATACCATGATCAAATGGGATTTATCCCTGAGATGCAGGGATGGTTCAACAGATACAAATCAATAGATGTGATAAATCACATTAATAGAATAAAGAATAAAAATCAAGATCATTGCAATAGATGGAGAAAAAGCATTTGACAAATTCAACATTCTTTTATAAAAAAAATTCTCAAGAAATTAGGTATAGAAGGAATGTACCTCAACATATTAAA
The DNA here is from genome assembly GCF_032452875.1 of Bos javanicus. NCBI lineage: Eukaryota > Metazoa > Chordata > Mammalia > Artiodactyla > Bovidae > Bos > Bos javanicus. The sequence continues at coordinate 13,822,749 of NC_083877.1, read as the reverse complement.
TGACATAATATGACATAAATGACATAATATGACAAGCCCATGATGAACATCATAGTGGTGAAAAGCTAAAAGCTTTTCTTATAAGATCAGGAACAAGACAAGGAAGGTCATTCTCGCCACTTCTATTTAACACAATGTTGGAAGTCCTAGTCAGAGCAATTTGGCAAGAGAAAGAAAGAAAAGACATTCAAACTGGAAAGGAAGAAGTAAATTTTTCTCTTTTTGCAGATGACATATTATATATATATGGAAAACCCTGAAGACTCCACCAAGAAAAATGTTGTGCTTAGTCACTTAGCCGTTCTCGACTCTTTGCAACCCCATGGACTGTAGCCCGCCAGGCTCCTCTGTTCATGGGACTCTCCAGGCAAGAATACTGGAATGGGTTGCCATGCCCTCCTCCAGGGAATCTTCCCGACCCAGGGATCGAACCCAAGTCTCCTGCATTGCAGGTGGATTCTTTACCATCTGAGCCTCCAGGGAAGCCCAATAATTTAATAATGAAATCAGTAAAGTTACAATAAGTGAATTCAGTAAAGTTACAGGATATAAACTTATTGCCAAACTCAGACATAAATTGAAGAAAGTAGGGAAAAGCGCTAGACCACTCAGGTATGACCTAAATTAAATCCCTTATGCTTATACAGTGGAAGTGACAAACAGATTCAGGGGATTAGATCTGATAGACACGTGCATGAAGAACTACGGACAGATGTTCGTGACACTGTACAGGAGGCGGTGATCAAGATCATCCCCAAGAAAAAGAAATGCAGTAAGGCAAAATGGTTGTCTGAGGAGGCCTTACAAATAGTTGAGAAAAGAAGAGAAGTGAAAGGCAAAGGAGAAAAGGAAAGATATACCCATTTCAATGCAGAGTTCCAAAGAATAGAAAGGAGAGATAAGAAAGCCTTCCTCAGTGATCAATTCAAAAAAATAGAGGAAGACAGTAAAATGGGAAAGACTAGAGATCTCTTCAAGAAAATTAGAGATACCAAGGGAACATTTCATGCAAAGATGGGCACACTAAAGGACAGAAAAGGTATGGACCTAACAGAAGCAGAAGACATTAAGAAGAGGTGGCAAGAATACACAGAAGAACTATACAAAAAAGATCATAATGACCCAGATAACCATGATGGTGTGATCACTCACCTAGAGACAGACATCCTGGAATGTGAAGTCAAGTGGGCCTTAGGAAGCAAACAAAGCTAGTGGAGGTGATGGAATTCCAGTTGAGCTATTTCAAATCCTAAAAGATGATGCTGAGAAAGTGCTGCACTCAATATGCCAGCAAATTTGGAAAACTCAGCAGTGGCCACAGGACTAGAAAAGGTCAGTTTTCATTCCAATCCCAAAGAAAGGCAATGCCAAAGAATGTTCAAACTACCACACAATTGCACTCATCTCACATGCTAGCAAAGTAATGCTCAAAATTCTCCAAGTGAGGCTCCAACATGAGGCTTCGTACATGAACCGAGAAATTCCACATGTCCAAGCTGGATTTAGAAAATCCAGAGGAACCAGAGATCAAATTGCCAACATCTGCTGGATCACTGAAAAAACAAGAGTTCCAGAAAAACATCTATTTCTGCTTTATTGACTACACCAAAGCCTTTGACTGTGTGGATCACAATAAACTGTGGAAAATTCTGAAAGAGATGGGAATACCAGACCACCTGACCTGCCTCTTGAGAAACCTATATGCAGGTCAGGAAGCAACAGTCAGAACTGGACATGGAACAACAGACTGGTTCCAAATAGGAAAAGGAGTACGTCAAGGCTGTATATTGTCACCCTGCTTATTCAACTTCTATGCAGAGTACATCATGAGAAACGCTGGGCTGAAAGAAGCACAAGCTGGAATCAAGATTGCTGGGAGAAATATCAATAACCTCAGATATGCAGATGACACCACCCTTATGGCAGAAAGTGAAGAAGAACTAAAAAGCCTCTTGATGAAAGTGAAAGTGGAGAGTGAAAAAGTTGGCTTAAAGCTCAACATTCAGAAAATGAAGATCATGGCATCCAGTCCCACCACTTCATGGGAAATAGATGGGGAAACAGTGGAAACAGTGTCAGACTTTATTTTTCTGGGCTCCAAAATCACTGCAGATGGTCATTGCAGCCATAAAATTAAAAGATGCTTACTCCTTGGAAGGAAAGTTATGACCAACCTAGACAGCATATTGAAAAGCAGAGACATTACTTTGCCAACAAAGGTCCATCTAGTCAAGGCTATGGTTTTTCCAGTGGTCATGTAAGGATGTGAGAGTTGGACTGTGAAGAAAGCTGAGCGCTGAAGAATTGATGCTTTTGAACTGTGATGTTGGAGAAGACTCTTGAGAGTCCCTCGGACTGCAAGGAGATCCAACTAGTCCATCCTAAAGGAGATCAGTCCTGGATGTTCATTGGAAGGACGGATGTTGAAGTTGAAACTCCAATACTTAGGCCACCTGATGCGAAGAGCTGACTCATTGGAAAAGACCCTGATGCTGGGAAAGGTTGATGTCAGGAGAAGGGGACTACAGAGGATGAGATGGTTGGATGGCATCACCGACTCGATGGACGTGAGTTTGGGTGGACTCCAGGAGTTGGTGATGGACAGGGAGGCCTGGCGTGCTGCAGTTCATGGAGTCACAAAGAGTCAGACACAACTGAGTGACTGAACTGAACTGAATAGGGAAGTTTATAGCAATACAATCCTACCTCAAGAAACAAGAAAAGCATCAAATAGCCTAACTTTACACCTAAAGCAACTGGAAAAAGAAGAACAACAACAACAAAAAAATCCCAAAATTAGTAGAAGGAAATAAATCATAAAGATCTGAGTAGAAATAAATGAAAAAGAAATGAAAGAAACAATAGTAAACAGTAATAAAACTAAAAGCTGCTTCTTTGAGAAGATAAACAAAATTGACAAACATTTGGCCTGACTCATCAAGAAAATACAATGGGGCAAAGACAGCCTCTTCAATAAATGGTGCTGGGAAAACTAGACAGCTACATGTAAAAGATGAAACTAGAACACTTCCTAACACCATACACAAAGATAAACTCAAAATGGATTAAAGACCTGAATGTAAGTCCAGAAACTATAAAACTCTTAGAGAAAAACATAGGCAGAACACTCAATGACATAAACCAAAGCAAGGTCCTCTATGATCCACCTCGTAGAATAATGGAAATAAAAACAAAAGTAAACAAGTGGGACCTGATTAAACTCAAAAGCTTTTGCACAGCAAAGGAAACTATAGGCAAGGTGAAAAGACAACCCTCGGAATGCGAGAAATTAATAGGAAATGAAACAACTGACAAAGGATTAATTTCCAAAATATACAAGCAGCTCATACAACTCAATATCAGAAAAACAACCCAATCAAAAAGTGGGGAAAGACCTAAACAGACATTTCTCCAAAGAAGACATACAGATGGCTAACAAACACATGAAAAGATGCTCAACATCACTCATTGTTAGAGAAATGCAAATCAAAACTACAATGAGCTATCACCTCACATCTGTCAGAATGGCCCTCATCAAAAAGTCTACAAACAATAAATGCTGGAGAGGGTGTGGAGAAAAGGGAATACTCTTGCACTGTTGGTGAGAATGTAAATTGATACAGCCACTATGGAAGACGGTATGGAGATTCCTTAAAAAACTAGGAATAAAACCACCATATGACCCAACAACCCCACTCCTAGGCATATACCCTGAGGAAACCAAAATTGAAAAAGACACATGTATCCCATTGTTCACTGCAGCACTATTTACAATAGCTAGAACATGGAAGCAACCTAGGTGCTCATCAACAGATGAATGGATAGAGAAGTTGTGGTACATATACACAATGGAGTATTACTCAGCCATAAAAAGGAACACCTTTGAGTCAGTTATAATAAGATGGATTAACCTAGAACCTATTATACAGAGTGAAGTGAGTCAGAAAGAGAATGATAAATATCGTATTCTAACGCATATATACAGGATCTGGAAAAATGACACTAAAGAATTTACTTACAAGGCAGCAATGGAGAAACAGACATAGAGAATAGACTGATGGACATGGGAAGAGAGGAGGAGAGGGTGAGATGTATGGAGTGACTAACATGGAAACTTACATTACCATATGTAAAATAGATAGCCGATGGGAATTTGCTGTATGGCTCAGGAAACTCAAACAGGGGCTCTGTATCAACCTAGGAGACTAGGGTGGGGAGGGAGATTCGAGGGAAGTTCAAAAGGGAGCTGATATATGTATACTTATGGCTGATTCAGGTTGAGGTTTGACAGAAAACAACAAAATTCTGTAAAGCAATTATCCTTCAATAAAAAAATAAATTAAAAAAGAAATACTGGAAAAAAAAAAAAAAAAAGCAGAGACATTACTTTGCCAGCAAAGGTCTGTCTAGTCAAAGCTATGGTTTTTCCAGAAGTCATGTATGGATGTGAGAGTTGGACCATAAGGAAAGCTGAGCATAAGGAAAATCGATGCTCTTGAACTGTGGTGTTGGAGAAGACTCTTGAGAATCCCTTGGAGTGCAAGGAGATCAAACCCGTCAATCCTCAAGGAAATCAGTCCTGAATATTCATTGGAAGGACTGATGCTGAAGCTGAAACTCCAATACTTTGGCCACCTGATGCGAAGAGCTGACTCATTGGAAAAGACACTAATGCTGGCAAAGATTGAAGGCAGGAGGAGAAGGGGACTACAGAGGATGAGATGGTTGGATGGCATCACTGACTCAATGACATGAGTTTGAGCAAGCTCCAGGAGTTGGTGATGGACAGGGAAGCCTGGCATGCTGCAGTCCATGGGGTCACAAAGAGTTGAACATGACTGAGCGACTGAACTGAACTAACAGGATATAAAATCAAAATTCATTTTTATATACTAATTAAAGTGAAAGTGAAATTCACTCAGTCGTGTCTGATTCTTTGCGACTCCATGAACTAAACAGTCCATGCAGTTCTCCAGGCCAGAATACTGGAGTGGTTAGCCTTTTTCTTCTCTAGAGGATCTTCCCAACCCAGGGATCAAACCCCAGTCTCCTGCATTGCAGGCAGATTCTTGACCAGCTGAGCCACAAGGGAAGGCCATATACTAATTAAGGAACAATACAAAAAAGAAATTAAGAAAATAGAAACAGAAAACAATCCTGTTGACAATAGCATCAACAATACTTTACAATAAATTTAACCAAGGAGGTAAGGTATCTATACCTGAAAACCATAGAACTTTTAAAAAAGAAACTAAAGACAAAAATAAATTATAAGATTCCCATGTTCATGGATTAGAAAAATGAATATAGTTAGAATGTTCATATTACCCAAAGCAATCTATAGAATCAATGTAATACAAACATAATTCTAATGGCATTTTCCCACAAAAAAATATAAAAAAAAATCTTAAAATTGATATGGAACCACCAAAGATTGTGAATAGCCATAGCAATCTTGAGCAAAAAGAACAAAGTTGAAGGCATCATACTACCTGATTTCAAAATATAACACAACACGATAGTAATCAAAACACATGAAAAGAGATACATAGACCAGTGGAACATACTACAGACCCCAGAAATAAATCTGTGGTCAGCTGGCATTGACAAAGATGCCAAGAGCACACAATGAGGAAAGGACAGTTCTTTAAGAAAGAACTGTAGGGTGTTGGGAAAGCCGGCCATCCATGTGCAAAAGAATGAAATTGTTCCCTATTTTATCCCATCTCACTCCATATACAAAAATCAACTCAAAATGTAATACATACTTAAATGTAAGTCCTGAAATATTAAAACTACTAGAAGGAAACATAGGGAAAGCTTTTTGATGTTGGCCTGGGCAGATTTTTGGGGGGATATGACCCAAAAACAGAGGCAACAAAAGCAAAAATAGAGAAGTGGGATCTCATCAAACTAATAACCTGCAGTACAGAAAATGAAAGAACCAATAAAGTGAAAAGACAACCTACAGAAGGGGAGAAAACATTTGTAAACCATATGTCAGATAAGAGGTTAATATTTAAGATATATAAGGAACTCAATCAACTCAACAGCAAGAAATAAATGTCCTGGTTTTAAAATGGGCAAAGAACCTGAATACACATTTCTCAAAAGAAGGTATCCAAATATCCAGCAGGTATATGAAAAGATGTTCAACATCACTAATCATTAGGGAAATGAAAACCAAAACTATAGTGAGGTATCACCTCTCTACTATTAGAATGGCCATTATCAAAAAATAAATGTTTGTGAGGGTGTGGAGAAAAGGGAACGCTCATACATTGTTGATGGGAATCTAAATGATGAAAAACACTATGGGAGGTCTCCCCCCAAAAAAATTAAAAATAGAACTAATATTATGATCCAGCAATCCCACCTCTGAGTACATACCAAAAGAAAGTGAAGCCAGAAACTTGAAGCGCTATGCATTCTCATATTCATTGTAGCATCACTCACAATATCCAAGATAGGGAATCAATCTAAGTGTGAACCAACAGATGAATGGATAAAGATTACACACACACACACGCTCACACACACTCACACACAGGGATATCATTCAGCTTTTTCGGTCATTTGTGACAACATGGATGAACCTGGGAGACATTATATTAAGTGAAACATTAGCATAGAAAGACAAACACTGCAAGATCTCACTTATATACTGAATTTAAGAGTCAAACTCATAGACACAGATGGTAGAACAGTGGGCAGGGAAGTAGGGGAAATGGGGATATGTTGGTCAAAGTATACAAAGTTACAGTTATGTCATGAAAAATTCAAGAGAGCTAATGTACAGCATGATGATGACTATAGTTAATAATAATGTCTTAAATACTGGAAATTTGCCCAAAAAGTAGGTTTTAGGTACTCTGCTGCTGCTAAGTCGCTTCAGTCGTATCCGACTCTGTGCGACCCCACAGACGGCAGCCCACCAGGCTCCCCCATCCCTGGGATTCTCAAGGCAAGAACACTGGAGTGGGTTGCCATTTCCTTCTCCAATGCATGAAAGTGAAAAGTGAAAGGGAAGTCGCTCAGTCGTGTCCAACTCTGTGCGACCCCATGGACTGCAGCCCACCAGGCTCCTCCGTCCATGGGATTTTCCAGGCAAGAGTACTGGAGTGGGGTGCCATTGCCTTCTCCAATGCATGAAAGTGAAAAGTGAAAGTGAAGTCGCTCAGTCGTGTCCGACTCTTAGCGACCCCATGGACCGCAGCCTACCAGGCTCCTCTGTCCATGGGATTTTCTAGGCAAAAGTACTGGAGTGGGGTGCCATTGCTTTCTCCGTTAGGTACTCTAGTCACAACAAAAAAAAGGTAATTATGTAATGAGATGATATGTTAACTAGCTTGACTGCAGAGCCAGCCGTCGGCAGGGCCCCCGAGCCAGGCGCCCCGACCGGACCCAGCGCGCGGGATGGCGAGGAGGTGGACATGGACTGAGGGCGCTCAGCCGGGGAGGCGCTCAGCCGGCCGGCGCCCGCTCGCTTAGGCTCTGGCTCACACAGCAAAATCAGGTGATCGGCTTTGAAACACTGCTCTTTCCTCTTTCTTCCGTTTCCTTCCTTTTATTTTTATTATTATTATTTTTTTTTTTTAAGAAAAACGCTGTTATCAGTTCGGACGTAGGCAGCAACCCAGGACTGGGGGGTTGAGACCCTCCTCCTCTCAAGGGAGCACAAAAAAAGAAAAAAAAAAAAAAAAAAAAGCCCCTCCCCTACAGAACCCACAACGAGAATCCTCAGCCTCGTAAAATGCAAAAATGTCTAAGAATATTTATATATGTACCATTTTTTATAAATAAAGCTGGTCAAACGCAAAAAAAAAAATAATAATCGTTTTGGTATGTACATATATACCATCCTGTGTTCACAGCAGCACTGCTCACATGGAAGTAACCTAAATGTCTACAGACAGATGAATGGATAAAAAAGATGAGGTATATATGCACAAGGGAATAGTACTAAGCCATAAAAAAGAACAAAATAATGTCATTTGCAGCAACATGGATTTAGAGATTATCATACTAAGGGAAGTAAGTCAGAAAGAGAAAGACAAATATCATATAATATCACTTATATGTGCTGGAGGAGGGCATGGCAATCCACTCCAGTATTCTGGCCTGGAGAATCCCATGGGCAGAGGAGGCTGGCAGGCTACAGTCCATTGGTCACACAGAGTTGGTCATGGCTGAAACAACTTAGCATGCCTGCACGCACTTATATGTGGAATCTAGAATACGGCACAGATGAATTTATCTACAAAACAAAAGCAGACTCACAGACATAAAGAACAGACTTGTGGTTGCCCAGGGGGAGAGGATTGGGGTGGGAGAAAGACTGGGAGCTTGGGATTAGCAGATGCAAGCTATTATCCATAGGATGGATAGATAACAAGGTCCTACTGTATAGCATAGGCAACTGTATTCTATATCTTGTGATAAACCATAATGGAAAAGAACACGAAAAGAATATATATATATACATATGTGTGTATAACGAAGAAGGCAATGGCACCCCACTCCAGTACTTTTGCCTAGAAAATCCTATGGATGGAGGGGCCTGGTGGGCTGCAGTCCATGGGGTCGCCAGAGTTGGACACGACTGAGCGACTTCACTTTCACTTTTCACTTTCATGCATTGGAGGAGGAAATGGCAACCCACTCCAGTGTTCTTGCCTGGAGAATCCCAGGGACGAGGAAGCCTGGTGGGCCGAAGTCCATGGGGTCGCACAGAGTCGGACACGACTGAATCGACTTAGCAGCAGCAGCAGCAGCATGTGTGTATAACCGAATCACTTTGCTGTACAGCAAAAATTAACACAGCATTGGAAATCAGCTATAATTCAATAGTTTTAAAAATATGTATATGTTTATCAAGTCATCATGCTATACACGTTAAATATATACAATTGTTATTTTTAAATAAAATAACAACTGGTTCACAGTAAACTGGGGAAAATAAACATTAAACACACATCCAGGCTTCCCTGGTGGCTCAGCGGTAAAGAATCCACCTGCCAATGCAGGAGATACGGGTTTGATCCTTGGTTCAGGAAGATCCCACATGCCACGGAGCAATTAAGCCAATGCGCCAAAACCGTTGAGCCTGCTAAAGCCAGGGAGCCGCAGCTAACTGAGCCCTTGTGCCGTGCCAGCGTGTTGCAACTAGTGAAAACCTGCATGCCCTACAGGCCATGCTCCCCAACAAGAGAAGCCCGAGAACTGCAACCAGAGGGTAGCCCCCTGCTCACCACAACTAGAGAAACCCCAAGCAGCAGCAAAGACCCAGCGGAGCCAGAAATAAACAGGTAACATTAAGAGTTAGACACACACCTGCCATACAGTACATCTCACCTACTCCTATGTACTTACCCGAGGGAAACAGAACACATGTCCACACACAAAATATTACGAACATTAGGTATAATCATGGGATCTATTTTAATAGTAGTTAATAGGCTGTTCTAAAGCAACGCTATTTATTAGGCTTTTGTGCTTTGATGGAGCCTCAGCTTAACATGGCCATTTCATTCAGCCTGTGATTGTAGATGAAACTCACAGAATACATTAAAGTATTATTTGAGCAAAAACAATATAACTACACTAAGAGGAATCAAAATGAAATGGAAAATTCAATCATGATCCACTTTTTCTGACAAATCAACTCATTTATTTTCCCTTGTTCCCATCTGGTACTTGTCTGCATGCATAAAACATTTTTACATAGTTGTAAAACTGCAATTTTGCATTCAGCTTTTGAAAAGCAATTGTAATATTGAAAACTGTTTTCCATATTGCTACTTAGTCTTCACAATTGTTTTCAAATGACCGTGTTGTTTATTTTGTGGGTCTACTATTCTATGACATTTCTCATACAGATGGACATCTACATGTCTTTTAAAAATGTTCTACTAAGAAAAAATGTGGTAATATCTTCATGTATAAAAAGTGTTCTCTCTGTTTGATTACTTCTTTGGGATAAATTCCTACAAGTGACATTATTGGATCAAAACATGAACATTTCCATAGTTCTTAAAATATATTGTTAAATGGATTTCCATTCATTCATTCACCAAATATTTATTGAGCACTTTCTTCTGATCAGACACTGATTAATCACTGGGGATGCAATAGTGAAGAAGAACATACAATCTACACTCATGAGTCCTACCCTCTAGTTAGGGAGACAGACTTGATCAGGTTATCACACAGATGAATAAAATTATAACCATGCTAAGCATTACTAAAGAGAGAGACATGAAGCTATAAAAGTATTTTATGGTAGAGTCCTACTTTGCTTGGTGGTTAATGGAAGGATTTCCTAAGGGAAAAATGATTGATTTGGGGAGTAAGGATGACTAGGAGCTAATTTGAATGAAAGAGAAGAAAGAACATTCTAGACAGAGAGAGTAGCATGTACAAATGCCTTTTGGCAGACCTAAGGAAACCACAAAGGCTTGAGCTCAAATAACTGGGAGAGCCTGAGGCAAGACCAGGCAGGGCCTGTGAGCCATCAGAAAGGTGTTGGTATTTATCCTGAGAGCCTGGGACCCCTGAACTGGGTGTGGACTCTGAAACACTCACGTTGGGTGTAGTACATAGGGGGAAGGACTTTGAGAAGGGATGGTGGTACCAACAAGCAGCTGTTGTGGTGGTCAAGCTGAAGGATGACAATTGCTTAGATAATGTGAATAGGGAGAGTAATGGAGTTTAAGTGGACACATTTAGGGAATATTGTGGAGGTAGGATTGACAAGACTTGATAGTTGATTTAAGATGTGCGGGGAAGAGGAAGGAGAAGGGTATCTGAGGGGCAACTGCTCGATTTCTGGTGTTAGGAATAGGATGAATGGCAGTGTGGTGCCCTTCACAGATCCAAAAAAAAATGAAAGAGGACCAGTATTAGGTGACATTATACATAAGGAGTTCAAGGTGTTTTTGAGAGAAGTAAGAGGATCTGTCAAGTGAGCAGCTGGACCGTGGGTCTGAGACTCAGAACAGAGTTTGGTTTACAGCCATGAACTTATGAGTCATCCACACACAGATGGTGACTAAAGCCACAGGTATGGATGAGCTTGCCCAAAGAGAAAGGTTGAGGGTGAGCAAAGTCTAGACCAGGTAAGTGGGGAACTTTCACTTTCAGATGGAGGGAGACAGCTGGCTAAGGAGACTGAAGGGAACATGGGCGGAAAGCCAGGAGGACATGATGTCACGGAAGCCAAGGGAAGAGGGGTAGAAGAAGGGGAGAGTGGTCACCAGTGTCAAACGATGCCAAAAGGTCCTAGCAAATGACTCGCAATCAATGGCAACCTTGGCAAGACCTGTAATGATGGAGGGAAAAACAGCCTGGATAAATGAATGGGAAATAAGGACACAGAGAGAGCATGTCCACGCAGACCTTTCTAGAAGCAAGGCTGAGACAAGGGCCTGGGAGAGTAGCTGGAGGAAGTGGGGTGGAAGCCTGAGGTACGGTTTTTATTTATGTGTTTTATTTTCATAAGGAGGGCTTGTGTGTATGTTGAACACTGGTCAGAAAACTTGGTCACTAGCAAGAGAATGAATTTCAAGGCAGAAGTGACAAGGGACAATAAGGTCCCTGAGCAGATCGGAGAGGATGAGGTTGGAAACACAGGTGAGGGCACTGACACTGGGCAGGAGAAGGGACAGCTCTTCTCCTGTAAGAGGGCTGTACTCATTCATACAACATCCAACAAAGACTTGGTAGGGTCCAGCATTTGGTTTAATGCTCTGCTGCTGCTGTCTTAAAATTATTAATAATTTTTGAACCAGAGACCGTGCATTTTCAGTTTGTACTGAGCCCTGAAGATCTTGCAGCTGGTCACGCCTCCCACCATGTGGGAGGCACTCCTTTCCCCCAGAACTCACCAGGATGAAGCAGAACCATCTGAACCTTTTGGCCATGACTGTTCATTTAATCAGTGGAAATGTGCACCTCAGTGGTTTCAATTTGCATTTCTTTGATTACTGGCCAGGTTGACTGTGTTTCCTCATGTTTGTTTACTAACCATACTTCCTTTTGTGTGAACTGCCTGTGTCCTTGGCCCATTTATGACGTTTTTAAATGCCAAAACCCAGTTTCCTCTGTGGGAATAAATCTCCAATTTATCAAAATGCATGGAGAGAGTTTCCTGCAGAAGCAGTATGGGCTTTCAAGAAGGCAGGCCCAGGTCAGGAATAAAGCTCCTTCGTATTGTTAGAATCCCACTGGTTTATGTACACAGTGGTCTTTCAACCAAGTACTTTCCCATCTAGGGTCTCCCTTCACCTTCTGAGGCAGGAACTCACCATCCTGTGTTTTGCCTAGGCTCTTCCTCCTGCCTGGAAGGCGCCTTTCCCCTTGACTTCCCATGACCAGAGCCATAGCGTTCTATCCATGCTGATCCAGTCAAGTATGTATATATCACATTTTATTGTAATTGTTGATTTCACATCTGTTTCCCATTCTAGGCCATGAGCTCCTTCCTGCTGTAGACCGTATCTTCTTTCTCACTTTCCCTCTCTCTTTTTTCACTCTTTCTGTCCTCATCCTCCATGCCTCACAGAGTGTGTACACACACCAGGCACTCAGCTTCTGTTGACAAGTGAATGGAAGCAACCAATGAATGGTTTGTATATGAAGCTCTCTGGACTACTTGCATCTCCTCCTCTGCAACTCTTTCACCCTTGACCACATCTGAGCAGCGTGTTCTGCCTGGGATACCAGCTTTCAGGAGTGAGAGTCCCTGAAAACAAGGCCCTAAGAGAACAAGGGAACTGCGACTCTGTCATCAAGTATGTGAAAGGCTGCAGGTTCCTCATCCTCATGGAGGGGCAGGTGGGTGGGACACCAGGGCTAAGTTTCCTCTGGGCACACCAGGGCTAAGGTGTGATCAAATACAGCTAGGCCACTAGCTGTGTGATCAGGGCAAGGGGCTTAATTTGCAAGTTTCTGTATCCATCAGAAAGGACTAGCTTTCCAGGGTGTTGGGAGAATGAAATAAGATGAAATGTGAAAGCTCACAGCCAAGTGCATGGTGCATACTAGGTACTCATTCATTCCAAGTTGGTTTAGAAAATTGCCCTGTAGGGCTTCCCTGGTGGTTCAGTGGTAAATAATCTGCCTGTTAATGCAGGAGACGTGGGGTCGATCCATGGTTCAGAAAGATCTCATATGCTGCAGAGCAACTAGTCCCTGAGCCACAACTATTGAGCCTGTCCTCTAGGGCCAAGGAACCGTAACTACTGAGCCCATGTGCTGCAAGTACTGAAGCCCACGCACCCAAGAGCCCATGCTCCCCAACAACAGAAGCCCCTGCAATGAGAAGCCTGAGTGCTGCAATGAAGAGTAGCTTGTGGTCTCGGCAAGAGAAAAGCCTGCAAAGCAATGAAGACCCAGCACAGCCAAAAGAAAGAAAATCATCCTGTAAATACCTTTAGTTAGCACTGAAATCAATGAATGGAATATGCAAGAAAAGAAAGATTTCAGCTAGAACTTTCCAACAGGCAAGGCTGTTGATGGAAGGAGCTCCATGGAGGAAAGTGAGTTCCCTGTCAATAGAGATATGAACATAAAGACTAGAATATTATGGGAGGAGGGGCGGGTTCAGGCATCACAACACAGGTTGGACTAAGTGACCCGTAGGCTCCCATCCAAAGTTGAGGAGTTTGGATTCTGTGACTGATAACTGGAAAGTCCAATGTAGCAGACATCTGTTGGGTGCCACCAAAACATCTGTTTTCCTCTTTTCCTTTCCCAAAAGATCTCCGGCCTCCTCACTAAGCCCATCAGTTTATCTTATTCCCCAGCCACAGAAAAGAAACTGGTTCAGAAACAGGCATTTCAGGCCAAGAAGATACAAGGAGGTGTTTGCTTAAGGCTCTGGAAAAGAACGGTCCCCTCTTATTTATAGGAGCTACCAAACAAAGCTGGGGCGGGGGGTGGGAGACAGAGAGACAAGGCTTAGGATAGGGTTGTCTGATAAAATATAAGACACCCTGAGGAATTTGAATTTCAGATAAACAACAAATAATTTTTAGTATAAATAGGTCCCAAATGTTGCATGAGACATATTTATACTAAAAAAAAAATTCATTGTTAATCTGAAATTCAAATTTCAGTAGACAGCCTGTAGTTCTTTCTTGCTAATTCAGACAACCCAATGATTCCATGGAAGGCAGAGAAGAGAGACAGAAAGAAACTGGATTCTTAGTGCCATATTTGAACCACTGGATGAAGCTTTGTCTGAACCTCACACTTCTAAAATTTCCAGGTACAAAAATCAATATGTTCTTTCTGTTGTTTAACTAGATTTGCATCTAGTTGTTGGTTCCTCAGAACCTTCCTTAACCTCATAGATTGATCAGAAGCTGAAAGCTTTGATCTTATTGGCAAGCAGATCTCCTTAGGAGAAGGCTTGCTTTGCACCCTATGGTTAGTCTGGTTAACCCTAGTCAGGAACCTCTGTGTGGTTCCATCCCTTCTTATGATGTTAATTTTATGTCTCAGCTTGACCAGGCCACGGGGTGCCAGATATTTGGTTAAACATTATTCTGTTGAGGGTATTTCCAGATGCGATTACCATTTGAATGAGTACAACTTGTAAAGCCCTCCTCAACGTGTGTGGACCTCATCCAATCCCTGGGAGACCCGAATAGAACAAAAAGGCAGACTAAGGGAGAATTCGCTCTCTCTGCCTGTATTTAAGTAGGACTATACAATGGAATGTTACTTAGCCATAAAAAGGAATGCATTTGAGTCTGTTCTATTAAGATGGATGAACCTAGAGCATGTTATACAGAGTGAAGTAAGTCAAAAAGAGAAAAACAAATACCATATATTAATGCATACATATGCAATCTAGAAAAATGGTACTGATGAACCTACCTGCAGGGCAGCAATGGAGATGCAGACACAGAGAACAAACTTGTAGACACAGTGAGGGAAGGAGAGGCTGGGACGAATGGAGAGAGTAGCATGGAAACAGAAGGGGCCGACAGAGGATGAGATGGTTGGCTGGCATCACCGACTCTATGGACATGAGTCTGAGTAAGCTCCAGGAGTCGGTGATGGACAGGGAAACCTGGCGGGCTGCAGTCCACGGGGTTGCAAAGACGGAGCGGCTGAACTGAATGTAGAATAGACAGCCAGTGGGAATTGGCTGTATGACTCAGGCAACTCAAACTGGTGCTCTTTCATACAGATGGCTAACAAACACATGAAAAGATGCTCAACATCACTCATTATCAGAGAAATGCAACTCAAAACCACAATGAGGTACCATCTCACGCTGATCAGAATGGCTGCTATCAAAAAGTCTGTTGCTGCTACTGCTGCTAAGTCGCTTCAGTCGTGTCCAACTCTGTGCGACCCCATAGACGGCAGCCCACCAGGCTCCCCCATCCCTGGGATTCTCCAGCCAAGAACACTGGAGTGGGTTGCCATTTCCTTCTCCAATACATGAAGGTGAAAAGTGAAAGTGAAGTTGCTCAGTCGTGTCCAACTCTTCTCGACCCCATGGACTGCAGCCTACCAGGCTCCTCCATCCATGGGATTTTCCAGGCAAGAGTACTGGAGTGGGGTGCCACTGCCTTCTCCGATCAAAAAGTCTACAAACAATAAATGCTGGAGAGGGTGTGGAGAAAAGGGAACCCTCTCCACTTTTACACTGTTGGTGCAAACGAAAACTACTACAGCCGCTATGGAGAACAGTGTGGAGATTCCTTAAAAAACTGGAAACAGAACTGCCATACGACCCAGTAATCCCACTGGTGGGCATATATACTGAGGAAACCAGAATTGAAAGAGACACCAATGTTCATCACAGCACTGTTTACAATAGTCAGGACATGGAAGCAACCTAGATGTTCATCAGCAGATGAATAGATAAAAAAGCTGTGGTACATATACACAATGGAATATTGCTCAGCTATTAAAAAGAACACATTTAAATCAGTTCTAATGAGGTGGATGAAACTGGAGCCTATTATACAGAGTGAAGTAAGCCAGAAAGAAAAGTACCAATATAGTATATTAACGCATACATATGGAATTTAGAAAGATGGTAATGATGACCCTATATGTGAGACAGCAAAAGAAACACAGATATAAAGAACAGACTTTTGGACTCCGTGGGAGAAGGCAAGGGTGGGATAATTTGAGAGAACAGCATTGAAACATGTATATTACCATATGTGAAATAGATCACCAGTCCAAGTTTGATGCATGAACCAGGACACTCAAAGCCAGTGCGCTGGACAAACCAGAGGGATGGGATGGGGAGGGAGGTGGAAGGGGGGTTTGGGATGGGGGACACATGTACACCCATGGCTGATTCATGTCAATGTGTGGCAAAAACCACCACAATATTGTAAAGTAATTAGCCTCCAATTAAAATAAATAAGTTCATTTAAAAAAACAAAACTGGTGCTCTGTGATAACCTAGAGGGGCGAGATGGGGTGAGAGGTAGGAGGAAGGTTCAAGTGGTGGGGTACATAGGCTCATTCATATAGATGTATGGCAGGAACCAACATAATATCGTAAAGCAATTATCTTCTTAAAAATTTATTTTTAATCCTCTTAAAAATGTATTTTTAATTGGAGGATAATTGCTTTACAATATTGTGATTGGTTTCTACTATATATACATATATATATTTTTTTTTTTTTAAGTGTGACATTGATCTTCTCCTGCCTTTGAACTCAAACTCATGCTTATACCACTGGCTCTCTCTCAGTTCTCAAACCTTTTAGACTGGAAGTATACCATGGGATTTCCAGGGTCTCCAGCTTGCTGACTGCAGATCATGGGATTTCTCAGCTTCCATACCGCATGAACCAATTCCTTATTATACATATGTATAGTTGTATATGTATATCAGTGTGTATATATCTATGTAAGCTATATGTTTATGAAGTGAGTGAAGTGAAAGTGAAAGTTGCTCAGTTGTGTCTGACTCTTTGTGACCCCCATGGACTATACAGTCCATGGAATTCTCCAGTCCAGAATACTGGAGTGGGTAGCTGTTCCCTTCTCTAGGGGATCTTCCCAACCCAGGGATCCAACCCAGGTCTCCCACACTGCAGGCGGATTCTTTACCAGCTAAGCCACCAGGGAAGCCCAAGAATACTGGAGTGGGTAGCCTATCCCTTTTCCAGCGGATCTTCCCAACTCAGAATCAAACCAGGGTCTCCTTCACTGCAGGCAGATCCTTTACCAGCTAGCTACCAGGCATACACATGGATGTTCTGTATCTACATGTAATGACATAGTGCTAAGTTGCTTCAGTCGTGTCCGACTCTTTATGATCCCATGGACTATAGCTCGCCAGGCTCCTCTGTCCACGGGATTCCCCAGGCAAGAATACTGGAGTGGGTTGCCATTTCCTTCTCCAGGGGATGTTCCCAACCCAGGAACCTGCGTCTCCTACATTGGCAGGCAGGTTCTTTACCACTAGCGCCACCTGGGAAGCCCAGGTATATCACATAGTCAAAGTATACGTTATATATATCTACATGAATATGTTGTATAAACATATGTATGTAGGGACTTCCCCGGGGTTACAGTGGCTAAGACTCTAAGCTCCCAATGCAGGAAGCCCCAGGTTTGATCCCTGGTTAGGGAACTAGATCCCGGGTGCTTCAACTATAAGATTCCACATGCCACACCAAAGATTAGAGATCCCAGGTGTTGCAACTAAGACCCATAACAGCCAAAGAAATAAGAAACAAGAAGACCATCTGCATATAGATATCTATAACATGTATATTCTATTAGCTCTGTTTAACTGGAGAATTCAGATTAATCCACTTCTCTATTCAGACCAACATCCCTGCAGACCCTCGCTAGGTTAACTCTGTCTTTATTTTTAGGACAGACCTTTACGAGAAGCACAGTTCTGTCTTCAGCGTCCTCTCCTCCCTCCCGAGCGGTCTGAGTGGATGCCAGCTCCCTCCGAGAAGTTGCGAAGCCGTTACAAGCCGGTGGGTGCTGCAGCCTCGGCCCTGCACACAGACTGCCCAGTGTCTGCCTGGCTCCAGGGCAGGAGAGAGCTGCCTTGGGACCGACAGAAAACTGACCAGCTTGTTTATCTTTGGGACCAGAAGAAACCAGCTCCTTTTCATTCTCAATGGCCAGGCTTGGAAATCCAGCTTGCCAGAAGCCGTCCTTTGGGGAGACTCTGGCCAGGGCATTAAAGAGGCAGGACTTTGCTGGAAATTGTGCTCGCTGGCCAAGGCCAGGTGGAAAGATCAATCTGGGTTTTATGAATTAGTCCCTTCATTTTTCTGGGTCTGCTTTTCCTCATCTGGAAAACAGATTGGACCATGAGGCTGCACACTGGGTACCAGTCAGGGCCCAGGGGGATAACAGGGGATCCCAGTGACCAAGCCCTGGGCTTGAGGCAGGGGTTGGGGCCAGGGCAGGAGGTATAAGCCAGGGGTGAGGCAGACCCAACTACAAGAGCAATGGCTGCAACCTTCAAATCATCTCAACTCATGGGAACAAGCTAGGCTCAACCACACTGCTTTCAATAGCCCCTGTGACCCACCCCCCTTTATGTCTGACCTTACTTTGCCTGACTCCTAACCCTCAACTCCATTTACACCCCACAGAGGTTGCACTTCATATGCAGGCACCACGGTCACAACATCCTGCCTTCTTCAAGGACGTCGATGGAGAGCTACTCCTTCAGCCCTTCCTGCTTTGGTCCTCCTCAGGTAGGAGAGACCCTACGCTGGTGTATTAGTAAGACACTGCTGCTGTAGAAAATAGGCCCCAACATATAATAGTTAAACACAAAGGAAGTTTATTTCATGTCTCATCTAACAGTTCAGGGCGGTTCTAATTGGAGTTCAAGGGTGGTGAGTGGGGACGGGGCCATCCTCCAGGCAGTCAGAGACTTCGGCTGGTGGCAGCTATGTCATCTTTAAAGCAGCTTCCAAATTCATGCTGGGGGATCACCATCAGACAACCCAGGGAAAGAGTATAGAAGAGTTTTATTGGTCAGATCTGGAAAGAAGACACACGTATCACTTGGCATTGATTACAGCTATGCTGCATGGCCTCACCCAGCTACAAGGATGGAGTCTGCTGTGAGCCCAGGAAGACGAGGAAACAGGTTGGGTGAAGAGCCGGCTGGTCTCTGCCATGCCCGACTTCAGCCCTTTAGGATCTTTGCAACCTGGGCTCGTGGCTCAAGCTGGCTTGGATGCTGGGCCCAGCCCAGAGTTCCTGAAAGGCCTCCCTCTGGGAATGGGAGTGGATTGGGATTTCGGGAAGAGTTGTTTCTATCTCAGGTGGATTAAGTGGCAGGATGTGGCACCACTGCCATCACCTTCTCCAAACATCATCATTTACCACATGCCTTCCAGGCCCAAGGAATTGAGTGTCCCCTGCAGGGAGGAGAGCAGTGAGGACGAGCTCACTGGTGAACTCATCGGAACCTCAGGAGGTGTTTCTCAGCCCCATGACTCTGACCTCTCTACGGAAACCAGTGTGTGGGTGTATGTGAAGATGATCACACAAAACAATCACAATAATGTGGAAGTATTATCCCCATTTCACAGATGAGAAAACTGAGGGTCAGGGAAACCAACTTTTGTAGGTGCAAATTGTAAGCCAGGGTTTGAAAACAGGTCATCTGACTTCACGTTCTGTATTTCTCTCCCTGTATCATGCTTCTTCCTTCCTTCTCTCACTCATGTGTCTTTAAGTCTATTCAAATGCCACCTCCCCATGAAGCCTATTGCTTCTGTCTGAATCTCCATTGGCCTTCCTCTCTGTCTCTTCTAAGTCAACCTTGTGTTAGGATATTTTGTGCATATCATGTTCCTCTGTAAGCCTCTTGAGGGCAAAGACTACATCAATTTCACCTCTGAATCTCTCCCTCCTGAATTTATATACATAGGTACACACACACACAAATATCCATTCAGTGAATGAATACTTTAGTCACAGAATTCTTTAATCCGGTTAAATGGAAAATCTAAGCCAACTATGAAAGAAAGATCAAAGGACGATTTATAGTAAACCACACACTCGCTCCTGTATTTTTTCTTCACACCCTGTTCCCTTCTCTCATATCCTGGTTTTCCCAGGCGGGCTTCCATGGGGCTTGGCTCATTCACTCTGGCTAGAGAATTTCCTAACATTCTGTTTATTAGTAGTAATAGCAGTAGAACTATTACTATGAATAGCTGAGATTTACAGAACCTCTAAATGTCATCTTCCTTGAGTGCAGAGACTGTGGAGCCCCTTGGCCCTGGCTCAGGTCTGGCCCACTCAATATTTTCTTTTGTTTTAATTGAAGTATAGTTGATTTACAATGTTTCAGTTACATAGAAAAGTAATTCAGTTTCATATACATATATATATTCTTTTTCAGATTCTTGTCTATTATTACAAGATATTGAATACAGTCCCCTGTGCTATACAGTAGGCCCTTGCTGTCTACCTATTTATATATACATATACTTCCAATAGGGCTGCCCAGGTGGCTCAGTAGGTAAAGAATCTGCCTGCAAATGCAGGTGATTCCAGTTCAGTCCCTGGGTGGGGAAAATCCCCTGGAAGAGGGCATGGCAAACCACTCCACTATTCTTGCCTAGAAAATCCCATGGAGAGAGGAGCCTGGCAGGCCACAGTCCATAGGATCACAAAGAGTCGGACACAACTGAAGTGACTGAGCATGCACGCACACATACTTTCAATATGTGGGGTCTTTTGGATAAATAGGCCTGTTTATTGCCAGGCATTTGCATCAGACTCTCTAAATACATTAACTTTCAAAACTACCCAGCAAAGCAACTATATGCAAATAAAATGGACAACTTGGAAGAAATGGACAAATTCTTAGAAAAGTACAACTTTCCAAAATTGAACCAGGAAGAAATAGAAAATCTTAACAGACCCATCACAAGCACAGAAATTGAAACTGTAATCAGAACTCTTCCAACAAACAAAAGCCCAGGACCAGACGCTTCACAGCTGAATTCTACCAAAAATTTAGATAAGAGCTAACACCTATCCTACTCAAACTCTTCCAGAAAATTGCAGAGGAAGATAAACTTCCAAACTCATTTTATGAGGCCACCATCACCCTAATACCAAAACCTGACAAAGATGCCACAAAAAAAGAAAACTACAGGCCAATATCACTGATGAACATAGATGCAAAAATCCTTAACAAAATTCTAGCAAACAGAATCCAACAACATATTAAAAAGATCATACATCATGACCAAGTGGGCTTTATCTCAGGGATGCAAGGATTCTTCAATATTCACAAATCAATCAACGTAATACACCACATTAACAAATTGAAATATAAAAATCATATGATCATCTCAGTCGATGCAGAGAAAGCCTTTGACAAAATTCAATATCTATTTATGATAAAACCCTCCAGAAAGCAGGAATAGAGGAACATACCTCAACATAATAAAAGCTATATATGACAAACACTCGGCAAACATTATCCTCAATGGTGAAAAATTGAAAGCATTTCCCCTAAAGTCAGGAACAAGACAAGGGTGCCCACTTTCACCAGTACTATTCAACATAGTTTTGGAGGTTTTGGACACAGCAATCAGAGCAGAAAAAGAAATAAAAGGAATCCAGATTGGAAAAAAAGAAGTAAAACTCTCACTCTTTGCAGATGACATGATCCTCTACATAGAAAACCCTAAAGACTTCACCAGAAAATTACTAGAGCTAATCAATGAATATAGTAAAGTTGCAGGATATAAAATTAACACACAGAAATCCCTTGCATTCCTATACACTAACAATGAGAAATCAGAAAGAGAAATTAAGGAAACAATTCCATTCACCATTGCAACGAAAAGAATAAAATATTTAGGAATATATCTACCTAAAGAAACAAAAGACCTATATATAGAAAACTATAAAACACTGGTGAAAGAAATCAAAGAGGACACAAATAGATGGAGAAATATACCATGTTCATGGATCGGAAGAATCAATATAGTGAAAATGAGGATACTACCCAAAGCAATAGATTCAATGAAATCCCTATCAAGCTACCAATGGTACTTTTCAGAGAACTAGAACAAATAATTTCACAATTTATATGGAAATACAAAAAACCTCAAATAGCCAAAGCAATCTTGAGAAAAGAATGGAACTGGAGGAATCAACCTGCCTGACTTCAGGCTCTACTACAAAGCCACAGTCATCAAGACAGTATGGTACTGGCACAAAGACAGAAATATAGATCAATGCAATAAAATAGAAAGCCCAGAGATAAATCCACACACCTATGGACACCTTATCTTTGACAAAGGAGGCAAGAATATACAAGGAGAAAAGACAATCTCTTTAACAAGTGGTGCTGGGAAAACTGGTCAACCACTAGTAAAAGAATGAAACTGGAACAGTTGCTAAAACCATACACAAAAATAAACTCAAAATGGATTAAAGATCTAAATGTAAGACCAGAAACTATTAAACTCCTAGAGGAAAACATAGGCAAAACACTCTCCAACATACATCACAGCAGGATCCTCTATGACCCACCTCCCAGAATATTGGAAATAAAAGCAAAAATAAACAAATGGGACCTAGTTAAAATTAAAAGCTTCTGCACAACAAAGGAAACTATAAGCAAGGTGAAAAGACAGCCTTCAGAATGGGAGAAAATAATAGCAAATGAAGCAACTGACAAACAACTAATCTCAAAAATATACAATCAACTCCTACAGCTCAATTCCAGAAAAATAAAAGACCCAATCAAAAAGTGGGCCAAAGAACTAAACAGACATTTCTCCAAAGAAGACATACAGATGGCTAACAAACACATGAAAAGATATCATTATTTGAGAAATGCAAATCAGAACCACAATGAGGTACCATCTCACGCTGGTCAGAATGGCTGCTATCCAAAAGTCTACAAGCAATAAGTTTTGTGCTGGAGAGGGTGTGGAGAAAAGGGAACCCCCTGACACTGTTGGTGGGAATGCAAACTAGTACAGCCACTACAAATAACAGTGTGGAGAGTCCTTAAAAAACTGGAAAATAGAACTGCCATACAACCCAGCAATCCCACTGCTGGGCATACACACTGAGGAAACCAGAATCGAAAGAGACACGTGTACCCCAATGTTCATCACAGCACTGTTTATAATAGACAGAACATGGAAGCAACCTAGATGTCCATCAGCAGATGAATGGATGAGAAAGCTGTGGTACATATACACAATGGAATATTACTCAACCATTAAGAAGAATACATTTGAATCCATCCTAATGAGGTGGATGAAACTGGAGCCTATTATACAGAGTGAAGTAAGCCAGAAAGAAAAACACCAATACAGTATACTAATGCATATATATGGAATTTAGAAAGACGGTAATGATAACCCTGTATGCGAGACAGCAGTAGAGACACAGATGTATTGAACAGTCTTTTGGACTCTGTGGGAGAGGGCGAGGGCAGGATGATATGGGAGAATGGCACTGAAACATGTAAAATATCATATGTGAAATGAATTGCCAGTCCAGGTTTGATGCAGGATACAGGATGCTCGGGGCTGGTGCACTGGGATGACCCAAAAGGATGGGATGGGGAAGGAGGTGGGAGAGGGCTTCAGGATGGGGAACACATGTACACTCATGGCGGATTCAAGTCAATGTATGGCAAAACCAATATCATAAAGTAAAATAAATTAATTAATTTTTTAAAAAACCTACACAGCAAGGAAATGATTATAATCATTATTTTACAGATGAGGAAACTGAGGTTCAGTGAGGTTAAGTCCTTTTTGCCCCACATCACATAGTTAGGACGCCAGTCAAGGATCATCTGACTCCAGGGACACCCTTTGCCTCCTGGGCCCCTTTGCTGACTACATCCCAGTCTCTCTCTTTCCTTTACCTACTCACTCACTCAGGAAATATTTCTGAGCGTCTATTACACGGGAGATACCAGACCGGGATGCATAGTGCAGACATACTTTTTGCCCTAAAGGAACACATGGTGCAGTGGCCAAGGTAGACATTCAGCAAGTGAAGGCACACAGACCCACCGTCAAGGACAGCAAGTGCCACAGGGGAAGAGGAGAATGCCGTGAGGGGCTTCATCGGCTCGGATGGTCAGAGAAAGTCTCTCTAAGATCTAGACTTGATGAAAGAGCCTAGTGAGGAGAAGGTGTTCCAGGCAGTGAGAACAGTGCCGGGGTAGCCGCGAAACAGGAAAGTTGTGGGTTCAGAGAGAAGGCCAGTGCGGCACACCATGGCACAGAGGACTCTGGGTAAAGATGAGCTGTGAGCAAGGACAGAGGTCAGGGTCATTGGCTGGGGATCCTGGGTGGTTTTCTGAGGAGCCGGAGTGCAGGGGAGGACCAGGGAAGAGCTTTAAGCCAGGGAACTCTGTGTGTGCAGTGAGGAGGCTGGATGAGACCAGAGTGGAAAGAGGAAGGAGGCTATCGTAGTAATCCAGTAGAGAGAAAGGTGATTTGACCAGGGAGAGGTAATGAAGGTGGAGAGGAAGTGGCAGACAGACAATGGAATCAAGAGGGCTCCAGGACTGGAGTCTTGGCAGAGGAGTCAGAATTTCCATATAAGCCTGGGGGTGGGGGTGGGGTGGCTGAATCCAGTCTATACAACCAGGGAAGCCCTGTACTAGATTTTCCAAAAACTCCTGATGAGGTGGCTCAAGTTTATACAATCAAACCAAGGCAGCTGAGCCCTCAGTTCGAGCCTCTGTGATAGAAGCGTACTCGAGTGAGTGCTGGTCCTCCCTGTAAAGGTGTGATTGTTACCGAGTAAAGGCCTGACTCTGAGATGGGTAGGGTCTCCATGTCTCATCAGAGGAAAAGGCAGATCAGTGGCTCTGCCCCACAGACTGCCTGCTGGCTCAGGATGAGCTGGACCAGGATGAAGGGTTGGAAGGAGGTATTTTTATCCTGGCCCCAGGGAGGGGTTCAGATATACAGGCAAAGTGACCCTGGGTCAGGAAGCAGGCTGTGCCTGTGATGTGGAGATAAGCAGTGAGTTAGGGGAGAGAAAGCCCAGCCCAGGGGTCACTGGCTAAACAGAGTTAAGAGTTTGCTCAACAGAACCCAAGGAGTTGAGACTGTTTTCCTGATTCATTTTTCAGCTTGAGAAATGTTTAAGTGTTTTCTCTCTACCTTCTTTTCCATAAATTCCCCACTGGATACCCCAAATGCCGGTCATATTTGGGGGAAGACTCGTTAGGAATGTCTTCATTTAGTTTCTGAGTTTAGCCAAGCCCATTGCGTTTGCCCAGCTGCTGGGTGAGATTGACTTTCTGTGGCTGGGTCGTGCCTGGGTTCCAGCTCAGTGAACATGATGGGAGGTCTTCAGCTAACGTCTGTCTTCAATCTCCCTCTCATCTCCTGACCACTACACAGCCCCCCGACTCTGGCTGCACCCATGGCCCAGCTCTGGGTGGGACACATTCCCTGCCAGACCCCTCCCCAGCCCTGCCCTGTCCTGCCCTAGCCTCCTGCCAGGGAAGGGGCTTGGACACCCATCACCCTCTCTGAGTCCTCCCCGGTCAAGAAGGCAGGTCCTGCCAGCCCACGCCCTCGCTCCTGAGGAAGCCAGGCCCTCTGAGCAAACCTGTGATGGGCCACATGGTTCCCTCTCCTTTAAAAATAAGCATTCCCTGTGGCTCGAGTTGGCCTTCACCCTAGCAAGGTGAGTCCCTTCCAAAAACCTATGTCAGAGCATCCTTTGTAACACTTGGGGAAGAGTGAAGGTGGAAAAAAAGGCTTCTATTTATCCGGATGTTTGACATCCAGAGAAGGAATATTATTGTTTCTCCCGTCAAATACTGGGGCTCCATTGAAAAATATTTTCAAGCTGCCAGACTGAAGTCCTGCGCCTTTGTGAACCTCAGCCAATACACGCAGTCCAGTGCTGGATCCAGGCCTGTTTCTCCCAGGCAGCCACATTCCTGTCTGGTGTCCTGAACAGGGCACATCTGGTCTTGGTCCCAGAGGCAACTGCTGTGAACTTCTCCTATCCTATCAGTGGACAGAGTTAAGAAAAATCTCTCCCAGTCACTATGGGGAGCCAGGGGCTGCCAGAGAAAGGATGGAGTCATGCCAAAGCAGGGCTGTGCCCTGGAGGTTACAGAAATGATGTGGCTGAAGTCTCCTTCCGACCAGTCAGCCAGCATCCTCTCAGATGTAGGAGAAGCCTGTCTAGGATGGAGCACACAAAGTTCACCTGGTCTCTTCCTCTGCTGTTCTACATTCAGAACACTGGTTTTTTTGGGGGGTGGGAGGGTTCTTTTTTCTATACTATAAATGCAATGCACAGTCCCAAAAACAAGTTTAGAAAATATAGACAAGAAAAAGGGGGAAATGAAATTCAACCAACTTTCCATTTCCTTGAGATAATAATAAATAAATCTATTGTACTTTATATAATTCAAGCATTACTTTTATGCATGATATATAGCTTTTAAAAAATACTCAAATGAAATCATCCAGCATATATTATTTTATAACTTGCCTTTTTCACTTAATAGTGTATCATGAATATCTATTTAATAAGTACACCTCTAACCATGCGGGTTCGATCCCTGGATCAGGAAAATCCCCTAGAGAAGGAAAGGGCAACCCACTCCAATATTCTTGTCTGAGAAATCCCATGGACAGAGGAGCCTGGTGGGCCACAGTCCAGGGGGGTTGCAAAGTGTCGGACACAACTTAGTGACTAAACAACAGCAACAGAAGATTAATAGCTATAGAGTATTTTATTCAACTGATATATAGTAATTTTGTAAACAATTCTCAACAGATATTTAGGTAGTCTCTAATTTCTTATTACTATGCGCTTACTCCTTGGAAGGAAAGTTATGACCAACCTAGATAGCATATTCAAAAGCAGAGACATTACTTTGCCAACAAAGGTCCATCTAGTCAAAGCTATGGTTTTTCCTGTGGTCATGTATGGATGTGAGAGTTGGACTGTGAAGAAGGCTGAGCGCTGAAGAATTGATGCTTTTGAACTATGGTGTTGGAGAAGGCTCTTGAGAGTCCCTTGGACTGCAAGGAGATCCAACCAGTCCATTCTGAAGGAGATCAGCCCTGGGATTTCTTTGGAGGGAATGATGCTGAAGCTGAAACTCCAGTACTTTGGCCACCTCATGCGCAGAGCTGACTCATTGGAAAAGACTCTGATGCTGGGAGGGATTGGGGGCAGGAGGAGAAGGGGACAACAGAGGATGAGATGGCTGGATGGCATCACTGACTCGATGGACTTGAGTCTGGGTGAACTCCGGTAGTTGGTGATGGACAGGGAGGCCTGGCGTGCTGCGATTCATGGGGTTGCAAAAAGTCGGACACGACTGAGCAACTGAACTGAACTGAACTGATGAGCATCACTATGATGAACATCCACACAGCTGAATCTTTGGGAGGACCTATAGCTATTTGTTAAGAGTGATGACAATATACTATAGCAGTGAGAACAAGCCAAGAAGAGAGTGATAATCATAGCTACCATATTTTTAGTGTTCACTCTACTTTATCTGAAAACAGACATGTAGCTTACCCAATCTACACAACTGTACATGTCAAAGGCAAAATGAGTACCCAGGTTTGTCTGACTCCAGGTCCAGATTTCCAAATAGTATCCCCCCTGTCTTGCCAGTTTGATGCTTTAGAATGATGGAGAACATGGTAAGACCAGCTACTTCTCTGAGCAAAAGCCTATGGATGCACTTCATTAGCTGTGAAATGAGTTTCCTGGTCAGAAGCAGTGCTCTGTGAAATACCATGATAGTAAATAAGATATTTGGTAAGTCTGCGGATAGGGGCAGAAACATTGCGGGCAGGGAAGACAAACCCATATCCAGAATATTCATATCTCCCGAGAAGAAGAAAAAGAAGTACTCCCAAGATGGAAGCATTTCAGCATAACTGATCTGCCACCGGGCGTTTGGCTGGTCTCTCCAAGTAGTGGTACCATATTCAGAGCTGTGTTGGCCTCTGCTCTTGTAGGTAGTGTGGGTATTCAGAAGTGACTACAACCAGATTGGTCTTGGCGAGTGAAAGCCCATTTGCTAGGTCAATGCAAAATCTCCATCCATGCTGTCATGGCTATTTTGTTTATGAGCCGTTGACATACACAGAATGGGTCAACCTGATAATTAAGATTATTCTGTGCTGAGATTGCTTTTTGATGAGCACTCACTTGGCTTTCAGATATCTTCACTTCTGAGCCCACTTGGAGAGGCCCACTCAAATATCTCTTTCTCAGACATTCTTGTCATCAAATTTCCAACTGTATTCTTTCCAAGTCCCTGACCAAACCATTAGCCATATCCATGAATGAACATAGATCCAAATCCCTAGCCATCTTTCCCTCCAGGCAAGATAAACATCCAGGTGTCCTGCTCAAGGGGCTTTCCTGATGGCTTGCTGCTGCTGCTGCTGCTGCTGCTAAGTCACTTCAGTCGTGTCCGACTCTGTGCGACCCCATAGACGGCAGCCCACCAGGCTCCCCGTCCCTGGGATTCTCCAGGCAAGAATACTGGAGTGAGTTGCCATTTCCTTCTGCAATGCATGAAAGTGAAAAGTGAAAGTGAAGTCGCTCAGTCATGTCCGACTCTTAGCGACCCCATGGACTGAAGCCTACCAGGCTCCTCCATCCATGGGATATTCCAGGCAAGAGTACTGGAGTGGGGTGCCATTGCCTTCTCCGTCTGATGGCTTAGTGGTAAAGAATTCACCTGCCAATAAAGGAGATGTGGGTTTGATCCCTGGGTTGGGAAGATCCCCTGGAGAAGGGAATGGCAACCCACTCCTGTATTCTTGCCTGGAGACTCTCAGGGACAGAGGACAGAGGATGTCCCTTCACCACTGTCCTTCAGGGAATCCCTGTGTGGAGCTATAGTGCTAGAGAGCTGCCACCAGGAAGCTGAGAACAGCTCTTCCATCTCTTACCCATGGACCTCTCTCCACATGCCCTCACATCGGAATTCCTAATGAGCTCCCTAATGGCAATTATAATACAAGAGTAGAATGTGTCCAAACCCTTCAGATTTGTACCTGGGAACAGCCGCTCAATGACCCAGACCTTGGGCTGCTCTCTCAGCTTCATCTTGGTGGACTTAAGGCAGAGACCCTGTCTACTGACCTCTTTTATCTAAGAGTGAGCTCTTTTTTCATTACGGATGTTCCCCGAGGGTGGCAGGGACAAATCTAGCTCCCAGTCCTGATAGGATCGAGTTTCCAGCAGCCAGAGCACTCAGCAGAAAGCCCAGGTCCCTTTTCACATATTTTTGTCACTAGGTCACAGAGCTTTATGCAAATCAAGCTAATCAAGAGGAAGAGTCACAACTAAGATGTCCCTAAGTTCCAGGGTAGAGTTGTTTTGGTTAGTGTAGCTTAGGAAGTTGTTAGAATATTTCTTATTCTCTCAGTTCTATGCACAAATCCCACCCATCCGCCTCTTTATCAATTCTGGAACTGAGGTATGTCTTAGTGCTTGCATTTATTGTAGGTTCCCTGAATCCCCGAGGGAAAAAACAAGGCTATTATATCAAAGCTGACTATTTTCAGTCAAATTAGTTCTTGGCATTGAGGTATTAGGGAACATGATAGACAAAGCCATGGGAATGGGTGACATTACATAAGGTTAAGATGTGGCAGTAGGAAAGAAACAGAACTAGTAGATAAGATAAAATAAAAAATTAGTGGTATTCTTATATCAGTTAACAATTACATGCTTACTGTGTGCTTGGTATTGTTTTAAAGGCTTTGCAAACATTAAGTACTTTAATTCTGATTATAACCTTGTGAGCTAGACTTTGCTATCAGCAGCAGCATCCCATTTTACGGATGATGGAATTGAGGAAACCTGCTCAGATCATAGAGACAGGACCTCAACTCTGACAGTTCTGGCTCCAAAGTCCTCTCCCAGCTTCCCACCTCAGGGTTAGGCACTTAATCAGGCATTTTCCAGCACCAAACTGGGTACTTTGGACTTATCTATCAGAGTTTTGGTTGCAAGTAATAGAAACTGACCTCTTTCTTTAAGAAGCAAAGGGATGTATGTAGAGGCTATTTAGCAGCTCTAAGCCCATGAGGAGAAATGTTGACAACACGCCAACCCCTGATCACTCTCACTCCAAGAAAAGAGGGATATCTGGACATTTATGTGTCCTGGTCAGATGCACCACCTCTGATATGTTCTTGCCAAAATAATGAGCCCAAATCTGATCAAACTTCTGACATAACGACAGATTTCCCAGAAGTGCAGAGGCCAGAGGACATGTCAAATAAAACTATGAAACAGCAATCAGCCAAGACCAGAACGTAGAAAATTCTCTAGGAAAACTGACCCTAACTCTTCAGGAAATAAGAGGCACAACCCCCACCCCCAACATACACACACCCAAAAAAAGGAGGGAAAACCTTTACAGATGGAAATCCATTAAACAGCATGTTAGCCAAATACGATGGGTGAATATTGTTTGGATCCTGACTTGAATAAACCAACCATAGAGATATTTTTTAGACAATTAGGGAAGATGAAATATGGCCCAGGTATTAAATGATACTGAAGAATCACTATCAGTGGTGTAGGTTGGCATAGTGGTAATATAGCTATTTGTGTGATTTTCAAGGCTGTATCTGTTAGAGACATGTACTGAAGTATTTATGATTGAAATGATAGGATGTCTGGAAGTTGCTTTAAAATAAATTACGTAGATCCTCCGCTCTAAAGAAGAGGGCTCACAGCTCCCCACTGTTTATGTGTGCGCTGCACATATAGACTTTCTTCCAAAGAGTACACTGTGGAAGGGGTGGGTGGGGAAATGAATGACTCTCCAGTGGAGAAACCTCCCTAGCACTGCCTCAGCCAGGTGGTCAAGGCCAACATCAACTACAGTAAATCACGTTGATGGTATGGAGCAACGAAAACAGCACTTTACCTATGCCACCTTCCTGAAACCCATCACCCCAGTCTAATCGTGAGAAAAACAGTAGACAAATCCCAGCAAGGGGACCTCCTGCAGTCTGCCTGACCAGTACCCCTCAAAACTGTCACGGTCATCACAAACAAGGGCACTCTGTGAAAGAAAAATAGTTTCTCTACTCA
The DNA here is from genome assembly GCF_032452875.1 of Bos javanicus. NCBI lineage: Eukaryota > Metazoa > Chordata > Mammalia > Artiodactyla > Bovidae > Bos > Bos javanicus. The sequence goes on along the minus strand of NC_083877.1, from coordinate 13,791,649 downwards.
CAATACTCTTGACACAAAGTGCGGATTTTCCACACGGAGAAATTCTCCAATTTTCTGTGGACACCGACTGTGTGGACTACAATTTAACTCAATTCTGACATTAACTACCTGGAGTTAATGCAGGCCCTGCATTTTAAGGGCTCAGTCCCACAAGACTGCCCCTACTTCCAACGTTAACCACAAGTGATGGGTGTCCAGGTGACCTGCAGTTCTGTCTGACTTGGCTACAAATCAGGGATTCCCATGATCCTCTCCCCATCATCAATAATTTGCTATAATGGCTCACAGAATTGGAGGAACACTTAAATTTACTGGTGCCCTTTCAAGGAACAGCAGGAACATAGGATAAAGTCCAGAAGGGTCCCCAAAGCAGGTATTTCTATCCTTCCCCGTGCAGACATCCAAGTCCAGAGATGTGTTTACCAACCTGGAAGCTCTTTGAACACCAAGCCTGGCTCTTGGGAGGCATTCATTCAAGACTGAAGGGATGAGAGGCTGTGACTGTAAATGATCTTGCCTCTTAGGGTGAAGGTGATGAAATCCTGGAGTTGTAAAGCCAGGGTTCCAGCACTGACTCTCCCACTGGCTGTGTGCCTTTCAGGAAATCATTGTCCTTCTCTGAGCCTGCCCTCCCCTCCTGTTGCAATAAAGGAGGTGGCGGCCCAAATGGGTTCTTATCTTACCATTCCTCAGTCAAGGTCAACATCACTGCCTGGACAAAGAGTCCAGTGAAGCAGGTCATGCTGCCAGGAAGACTGGCTCACAGCTGGCCTGGTGACTCCCCACGCCAACCCTGCCCTCGCCACCGCTAGAAGGCAGGCAGGTGCCTGCCACACACACTGGCGATGGGACCTTCGGAAGGGCCTTGAGGGAAGATGGAAAGGTTGTTCACCTATCCCCCAAGGACTTTCCCTGCTCTGGAGTCTTTGGTCATAACTGAGGCCACCTGTGAAGGTCTCAGTCACAGATGTCCTGGGTCGGGGACCCCTAGAGAGAAAGTCCAGAAGGAAGCGCCAGGTCACAGCACTGCTCACTCAGGACCTAGGGTCTGCCCCAGCCTGGCCCCTCCTGGCCCAGGCGCTGGCTCTGTGGGAGCGCAGGAGAGCCAGGTTGGATGACATACACTTCCTTCCAGGGGGAGGGAGCCTCAGAGAGGAGCGAATCCCAGAACATAAATCAAATGGGGTGTAAAATTGTTCTGAGCCATGCTTCGTAAAGCTGCTGCAACATGTCTTTAGTAGCAGCCCCAGAGCCAGGGAGACACACAGGCAGGCACCTGGTGGGCGGGTAGGGTGGCAATTAGTCCAGAAGTGATGATGCAGGGGCTCACAGCTCGTCTTGGGGGGCACTGTTGACCCACTCCTGACCCCCTCTGGTGGGACAGGAGGAAGGGAGCTGAGGGGCAGGTGCTGAAGGTTGGCTTGTCCTTACCAGCCCTTCCTCTTTAAATTCTCTGAGAATTTCATTGTGGGCACACCCACCTACAGCTTAATCTACAGAGGGGCCAAGGGCCCAGGAAGGGCCATCAGCAAGCCATCAGCTATTTCAGACATGGCCAGGGCCCAGGGAGCCCAGTATGCTGCTAGGCTGAGGTCAGCAGTCAGCTAATTCCCCCGTGATCTGGCATCTTGGCCAGAGGCACAGGCAGGAGCATGCTTGAGTGATTTGGGACCTGTCGGTGACCCCAGACTTTGATTTTGAAGATGCGTAGCTTCTTTTGTTTGCTCTTTTGCCAAGTTAATATACTTTTTTAAACCCTACAATCTGATATCAGTACTATGTAGTCATGTTAATAGCAAGGAAAAAAATTACAATCAGCATAATCACTTTCCTAAATTTGCTATATCATCTCAATTTTTCTCATTTGAGTAGCAGAGGTCAGTGTTATGCAAGATGTTATGAAGACCATTAACAAAATGAAAGATGGCCTACTGAATGGGAGAAAATATTTGCAAATGATATGACCAATAAGGGGTTAATATTCAAAATATGTACATAGTTCATACAACCCATCATCAAAAAAAAACAAACAACTTCATTGAGAAAATGGGCAGAAGACCTGAACATTTTTCCAAAGAGAACATGCGGAAGGCAAATAGGCACATGAGAAGATGCTCAACATTGATAATCATCAGCGAAATGCAAATCAAAACCACAGTGAGTTATCATCTCACCTCTGTCAGAATGCTGACCATCAAAAAGAACACAAACAACAAACCGTGAGGCTGTGGGGAAGAGGGAACCCTTGCACACCGTTGGTGGGAATGAAAACTGGTGCAGCCACTGCGGAACACAGTATGGAGGTTCCTCAAAGAACTAAAAAGAGAACTACCATATAGCCCAGCAATTCCACTCCTGGGTATATATTTAAAAAAAACAAACAAACCCTGAAAACACTAATTTGAAAAGATACATGCACCCCAATGTCCATAGCAGTATTGCTTAAAATTGCCAAGATACTGAAACAACCCGTGTTCATCAACAGATGAATGAATAAAGATGTGACATATATATATATGTAATATATATATATACACACACACAATGGAATACTACTCAACCATAAAAATGAAAAAAATGTTGCCATTTGCAACAACATAGGTAGACTTGGGGGGTATTATGCTATTACTATGAATAAATTGGACAAAAATAAACACTTATATATCACTTATGTGTGGAATTTAAAAAATACGACAAACTAGTGAATATAACAAAAGAGAAAGACTTAGATATAGAGAAAAAACTAGGGGTTACCAGTGAGTGGAAGAAAGAAGGGAGGGAAAAATAAAAGGGTAGGGGACTAAGAAACAAAATATTTTGTATAGAGGAAGCTACAAGAATATACTGCACAACATAGGGAATATACCCAGTATTTTAGAATAACTATAAATGGAGTATAACTTAAAAATTGTGAATTACTATGTTGTACACCTGTAACTTCTATTGTATATCAGCTACATTTCAGATTAAAAAAAAAAGATGTTATGAAGGCTCAACATGTGTGAAAGAAAACGGAAGGAGAGCAGGCAGAGAGCAGGCAACCGCAGTGCAGGTCTGATGATGAAGGCTCGGCCAGTACCCATCAGACTGTCCCAGGTGGACCCATATGGCTGGTCTTTATGCCCCCAGCTTGCTCCGCTCCTGGCTGCAACCTGCCCCTGAGGAGGATGTGACCTTGAACCGGGCAAGTCTCTGCAGCTGAGACCAGTTGAAGGCGCTGACAGTTGGAGACCATCTGACCACTGGCCCTACTCCTGGCAGCAACCTGGACGGGGAAGTGGATGGTCACCTCTGAGTCTACCAGAATAGTTAGTTTTCAGCACTTAGACATCTCTTGAATTCTGCAACTACCTTGGAAACACAGGCAGAGTGGAAGTACTTACCTGACTTCACAGATGGGTAAACTGAGGCCACACATGGAGTGAGACAGTGCTGAGCAGGTCCTCTAAGCCAGGCCTTCAGAGTCCTCCTCCAGTGCCTCTGTGACCAAGAGCAAGGACTCAATGAAAAGAATAACTGTTACTGAAAATGCTAACAATTGTATTACCAATCTACCACTGGGTGAATGGCCAGGCGCTGTGCCATAAATTTTGTGTATTAGTTTGTTTAAACTTCCCCACCCCATGAGCTGACTTCTAGTATTATCCTCATTTTGTAGACCGTAAACTGAGTCTCAGAGAGGTGAGGACTCTTGCCCAAGGTCACTCAGCTAGTAAAGCAGGGTCAGAGACTCAGATCCAGGTCCATCAGCTTCCAGAGCCTACAGAGACTGTGCTCCCAAACCAGGGTGATATGATCCCATTGCCCACCAGGTAAGGGTTGAGAGCTGCATGTTCATGCTCCAGGTGTGGGCAGGCCGGATGGAAGAGCCCTAGAGACAGATATCACTTAATGCGGGAGGCCTGCTCCGACTGGGGGATGGAGCAGCCTCTGGTCCCAGTGATGTGGCCTGATGCAAGTTCCTCCTACTTAAGGCCTCTGGGGAAAATAAGGGTCTAGCCCATGTGCGTTCTTTTTTTTTTTTTTTTTTAAGGAATAAACTCTTTTTTTTAAACTTTATTTTGTATTTGAGTATAGCTGATTAATAAACAATGTTGTGACGGTTTCAGATGAACAGCAAAGGGACTCATCTGTACATATAAATGTATCCATTCTCCCCCAAGCTCCACTCCCATCCAGGCTGCCACACAACACTAAGCAGAGTTCCATGTACTACACAGTAGGTCTTTGTTGGTTATCCATTTTAAATACAGCAGTGTGTACATGTCCATCCCAAACTCCCTCACTACCCCTTCCCACTATCCTTCCCCTCGACAACTATAAGCTCATTCTCAAAGTCTGTGAATCTGTTTCTGATAATCTTTCCTTAAGAAATAATCTTATTTATTTATGGTTTGCATCTTCACTACTGTGTGGGCTTTTCCCTATTTGTGGTGCACAGGCTTCCCACTGTGGTGGTGTCTCTCGTTGGGGAGCACAGGCTCTATAGTGCGTGGGCTCAGTGGCTGCGGCTCTGCTCGAGTGCACAGGCTCAATATCAATTGTCGTGGCGCACAGACTTAGTTACTCTGCAGCATGCGGGATCTTCCCGGGCCAGGGATCAAACTCATGTCTCCTGCATTGGCAGGCAGATTCTTCACCACTGAGCCACCAGGGAAGCCCCCGGCCCCCATGTGCATTCTGGAAGATCTTCCCTAGATCTCCTGACCATCTGGGTTTCTACATGGGACTCATTTCTGGAGCCGCCCATGGCTTTGTAGGCTTCTTAGGAAAACCCTTGTATGGCCCAGCCCCTCCCTGTCCTTAGGCTGACCTGGACTATGAGCATCATGTCTGGTTTGGGGCAGCAAGTGAGGCTCTCAGCTCTACCATCTCCATCACACTTGTTTACAAAGCACAACTGGTCCTGGGCCTTGTGAACCCTGCCTCCCCCAGACCCCCTTACTCTTGGGCTCTGATGAACCCTTAGGTCTGGGAAGATACAAGGAGAGGGTGGGGGAGAGGAAGCAGGGAGCCGGATGTGCGCGTGTTAAGGGGGAAGGGAGGGCCCTAAAGGGACTCCGCGTTCCTCAGGGAACCTCCTCCAAGAAATTCCATGCTCCAGCAAGAACCCATAAAAATCAAAGATGTGCTTCCATATGCAATAATTTATCCACAACAAGTGATGAAAACTTCCCTCCCATTAATCACTGGGCAAGAGGCTAATTGATTTACAGGCGTGTGGTCTGTGCAGTGCTCTGGAGGGTTACGTGTGGCGTGACTGTGGATGTGACATCATCCACTCTCCAGCTCGGCCTTCCAGGCCCTCCCACCTCCACCTGCCTACCCATGTCCCCACAACTCCTCCCACTGCACATCAACCTCTAATATGTTCCTAAAGCTGCTTGCGTTGTTGAAAATCCAGGGCCAGAGGTTATGACCATGACAGACAGTCATGGTCTGCTACTTCAGACCTGTCACAACAGACTTAAACCACCTCTAACCAATCCAAGCAGGTTCCAGCTAATTCTGACTCTGACATGATCAGGATGAAAACTGGTTCTAATATGATCTGATGGGATCACACCAATGGAGACCTTTTAAAGTAGGTACTGGCTAAAGCTGGGGCTTCCCAGGTGGCGCTAGTGGTAAAGAACCCACCTGCCAATGCAGGAAATGTAAGAGACTTGGGTTCAATTCCTGGGTCAGAAAGATCCCCTGGAGGAGGGCATAGCGACCCACTCCAGTATTCTTGCCTGGAGAATCCCATGGACAGAGGAACTTGGCTGGCTATAGTCCATACGGTTGCAAAGAGCACCCACTGGCTAAATCTAACTAGATCAAATCACTGCTGTCCAGATCAAAGCAACGCTGACTGGTCTCACTGAGTCCAGACAGGGTTCAGCTCCGCCTGCTTCTTCTGCTTTAAAGCTGTTCTCAATGCAACAGCCTCTCCCTTGGCCTCCTCTAGGAAGGTGTGACCCTGCTCACTGTCCTTGAATGAAAAGAGGTTGGCTTTGTCTTCTGAGATCATTTAGCAAGGGAGGCTGTTATTTTATTAATAACCCTATTTAGGGACTTCCCTGGTGGTCCAGTGGTTGAGAATTCACCTTGCCAGGCAGGGGATGTGGGTACAATCCTTGGACAGGGAACTAAGATCCCAAATGCCATGCCACGGGGTCACTAAGCCCAGGCACCACAGTTTGCTGAGCCCATTCACCAAAACTAGCAAGTCCATGCACCACAACAAAAGATTCTGCATGCTGCAACTAAGACCCGAAGCAACCAGATAAATAATATTTTTTTAAAAGAACACTGTTTATAGTTTGCTGGGTGCCTTTGCACACATTGGTTACATGATCCCCACGAGCAGTGTCCCAGCCAGAGGGTCATATTCTGTGCCCACTGGGTCTGTAGAAGGGCTGAGATGTAGACTTGAATCTCAACCTCCCCCCACTTGGCTTTGTGGCTTCAGTTTCCCTTCTTTGAACCTTAGTCTCGCCCTCTATAAAATGGCATAATTACAATGCCTACTATTGTGATGGTAAAGATTGAGAAAGGTAATCAAGGTCAAAGCACTTTAAACAATGTTGCAACCCACAACAAGTGCACAGTAATTATTAGCTCTTTTTAAAAATTATGATGATTCTTGTTGTTTCTGTATAATTACTATGGTCATCATGCAAACAGAAAACCATCTGGATTCCTCCCACCTTCAGTCTCACTGGAACCCTAACCCCGTCGGGGCCACGGCCTCCGGCCTCCTCTCTTGGAGGGCTCACATGAAGTTAAGAGAATTGATTTCCACGATGTTCTTCCCTCTGCCCTGCCAGGTGAAACCCCAGGCTGTCCTGGGATGTGTTTTCCAATACTGCTCCCAGGAATTCATCACTTCTAAATTGCCTGCTGACAACTGGCGAGGTTTCCTCTTTACTGAGCACTTCTACGGTTGGGTGAACTCCCCTAGAGCCTGGGAAATGGAGTGAGCTGGAAGAGTGCACAGAGACAAAGACCCCGCATGGGGAATAGGCTTTGAGGGGCCTCTCCTTGGGCTGAGGGCCCTGAGCTGAAGACCCGGGTCCTGGGTGCCCCTGCCTCTTTCCAGACCTCTGTGTGGGGACAGAGGACTGGCTGAGGGCATAGGGTCCTTTGGGGACCCCGGAGAGCTGGTCTTTGGGCCTCTTGACCCTGCTTTGATGGTGGTGGTGGGTGGGGGTGTAGGGGTAAGAGCAGTAGAGTGCAGAAGGCACCTCAGCCCAGGAAGACGGCATCAGGGCACCCCCCGCCTTTATGCACAGTTACTAAACACTCAAAAACTAACAATTTATATAAATTAGTGTTTGTTGAGGCTTCACTATGTTCCAAGCACTTTCATGCATCTGCCACTTACTCTCACCCTGACCCCACGGAAGAGGTGCTGTTCTCATAGCCTCTCACACAGCAAGACAGGGCTCAGGAAAGGGAGGTCTAACCCGCCCCCATCCTGGGACTTCAGGCCCATTGTAAAATGATAAAGGCAGCAGCTGGTTGCTCTGTTGCTCACCTGAACCCACCTGACACTCCTGCGGGGCGGGGGCCTTGCCCAGGGAGGCCCGTGGCCTGTGCTCCGGACCTGGTCTGGACAGGATGTAGCTGTCAGGGCAGAGTGACCAGGATGTGAGCACAGCCACTGAAGATGGTGGTGGGACACGGCTCAGACTCCGTTCAAATCCCTGGTAGAGAAGGAGCTCAGAGACCACCCCCACAGCAGCACTGGGGCGCTGACGTCACTCGCATGCCGCCTCTGCTGGAAAGCTCACCACTTCCCATCGCAGCCCTGACCCCATGGGCAGTTCCAGCCCCTAGAGCTGCATCTAATAGTCACTGCAGCTGCAGGCCCAAAGCCCGGGCCTCTCAGGAAAAGGGATAGGAAGGAGGAGCAGGATTTATTAAGCGTCCTTTTCACTTCACACATGGTGCACAGCAATGGGGGCGACCATCTCATTTAATTCTCACAGCAACCCCATGAAGTAAGAGCTCTTGCTGGCCCCGTTTTGTTTTTTTTTTTCCTAGATTAAAAAAACACTTTAGGTACACTAGTTTACCATCTTCAACATTTTAAAATGTACAATTCTGTGGTGTCCAGAGCATTCACATTGCTGTGCATCAGATCTCTAAAATTCTTTAATCTCGCAAAACTGAAATTCTGTGGCTGTTAAACACCCACCCCCTGTCCCCTCCCCCAGCCCCTGGAAACCACGGCTGTACTCTGTCTCTGCACGTGCCACCTCCAGGCACCTCATGTAAGTGGAATCATACTTTGTCTTCTGTGATTCCCTGCTACGTCACTTCAGTCGTGTCCGACTCTGTGCGACCCCATAGACAGCACAGCCCACCAGGCTCCCCCGTCCCTGGGATTCTCCAGGCAAGAACACTGGAGTGGGTTGCCATTTCCTTCTCCAATGCACGAAAGTGAAAAGTGAAAGTGAAGTTGCTCAGTCGTGTCCGACTCTTAGCGACCCCATGGACTGAAGCCTACCAGGCTCCTCCATCCATGGGATATTCCAGGCAAGAGTACTGGAGTGGGGTGCCATTGCCTTCTCCATGTGATTCCCTAGCACCATTTTAATACAGAGATGGAAGCCAGGGAGACTAAGCCACTTACCTACAGTCAGCAGCTTCTCCGAGACACAGCCAGGGCCTGAGCGCAGGCCACCTCTGTCCGTCCACACAGGCCCATGCCGCCCTTCTGACTGAACCAGGCCTCTTGAGCCACCCCTGCTCAGGTGGAGCAGCCTCACAGGTGAGGCCAATTGTGGGGAAGCCTGGGTCCAGGCCTAGGCACACCTCAAGGAGAGTTTGATTTTTATTATCACTCCCTTGGATTTGGCATGCAGGTATTGAGTCCGTGGAGGCTGGGGGAGGGTCCTAACCTTCGTCAGCTGTGCCTTGAGGCCTGACCTGCTCTCCAGGCCCTTTTCCTCAGGAGACGGCGCCAGGGTTAGACAGCCTCTCAGAAAAGAGCATCCAGACACTTATACTCCTGAATCTCCACTAACTGCCGGACGCTTGTTGTTCATTCTGAGGGACAGATCTTTGTGAGTACCTATCCGTCAGCATGTCTAGGTCCAGAACAGTCAGATTCAGAAAGATATCCTGGCTTCAAAGACCTCCCTGAACTAGGAGGGGCGGGTGTCACCTGAGCAGGCAAGGTGAGGGGGCTGGATGAACACTCCAGGAGAGGCATGGTTATAAAGGACTAAGGGAGTCTGTGGACAGAGATCATTTCCAAGGGGGGGCAGGAGGCAATCAGGGAGGCCTTCCTGGAGGAGGTGGTACTGCACTGAGAGAATCCAGACAGGGGCATGGGGAGGGAATGGAAGGGTAGTCCAAATGGTGAAATAGCCTGAGCATAAGCACAGAGGCCTGTGAGTGTCTCGTCCCCTCAATTAGGGCAGAGATGAGGTCCACGATGTGTGCCAGGAAGTGTTCAGTGAGTAAGCACAGAGAATGAGTTCCTGGAGAGGGGGAAGAAGAGGGGAGACCCTTATCCCTGCTTGGCCTGTCTTCCTCTTCTCCCTGCCTACCCCATCAGGGTGCAAAGGCAATCTCCCTTCAGAGCCAAAGCTGCCCCTCACATGCCGGTAGCCCTCCCTAGGGGGAAAGAACCGCCAAGGACACCGAGCGCCCCAGTGGCCCCCTAGCACTCTGCACATAACAGGTCTCAGAAAACATCTGCTGGGACTTCCCTGGTGGTGCAGTGGACAGGAATCCACCTGCTAAAGCAGCGGACACAGGTTCAATCCCTGGTTTAGGAAGATCCCACATGACACGGGGCGAAAAACCCCTGCACCCACACTACTGAGCCTGCACTCTAGAGCCCGTGACCCCCCTCCAGTGAGAAGCCCACGCACTGCAACTCCTGAGCTCACGTGCCACGTCTCCCGAAGCCCGCATGCCTAGAGCCCATGTTCTGCAACGAGAAGCCACCACGATGAGAAGCCCCTGCACCGCATTGAAGAGGAGCCCCCACTTGCCCCAACTGGAGAAAGTTCATGAGCACCAATGATGGCCCAGCACAGCCATAAATAAATAAATAAGTTTTTTAAAAAAAGAAAGAAAATGCCTTCCGCATGACTTCTGTTTGGACGGAAGGGGGACAGACCAGGTGCTACTCCTGTTTGTTGCAGAGTGCTGGCTGTGAGTCACCTGGAATTTCCTACGTGAGTCAGAAGGTGGAGGCAGGGGCAGGGATAGGCCTGTGGAAAGAGAATAAGGGAAAAAAACAAACAAACGATGCACTAGAGTATAGAGGAGGCAGAGAGCACCCCCTATTGTGGGGAATCATGATGTCAGCAAAGAGGCGGAAGCATTAACTAAGGTGACCTTAGTTAATGACAGAAAAGGCTTTGAGAAGTTGATATGGAGAGAAGGGGAAGGCAGGCACACCAGGTGGAGGGAGCCACATGGGCAAAGGCTCAGGTGGGATAGTGTGGGCCACGTGGGGAAAACATATGTTCACCTTGGCTGAGACCTAAGGGGAGTGCAGAGGAGTTTGGAAATCGAGTTTGGAGATGATTAGAAGGGCAAGATCATGGACACTCTGGAGGGGACTGTCTTGGGAAGGTTGCAGAAGACTTTCAGAAGTCCTCGAGCTGAGAAATTCAGGAAGAGCATGCTGGCAAGTTGCCACAACATACTGGAGCCCGGAGAGAAGACCTGTAAAGGGAGTCCTTTCAGAGGCAACAAGAGACAGAGCTCCCTCGTGTTGCAGGAAGCAGAGAAGGAAGAGAGATCAATGAACAGAAACACAGGACTTCTAGTCTATCTTCCTGCTCTTCAGATGGGAAAACTGACAAGAATTGCCCCAGGTCACCCAGCTGTGTAGGTAATTGACCTGCCTCCACTGCATCAGGAGTGGCGATCATCAATTGATTGGTAGCGACTACTTGAAGAGCTGTGTAGAGAAAGACTCTGAACTGCAAAGAGTGATGTGATTGATTAATGATGTCTGCCATGAGCAAGGGACTAGCGGAGTGAGGCCTAAGAGCAGGGGGTCTGTTATCTATGTACTCTTTAAGTCCCAGAGTGAATAGTTCTGCCCTCCCAGCAGCAGGCATCAGCAAGATCATGTGTACAAAAACATTCTGAAGATTGTTGAGACCGAATAAGTGGGAGGGGTTGTTCCTATGGTTATGCATGCCTCTCTTAGTCACCCTGATGCTGGTGCCAGAAAAAACACACAGCCCCCCGATATCCTCGACAGCTTTCACCCACCAAATGTCCCCAGCATGTTGACTTGCTTGTTGACTAAGGCAGGCTTAGTCACAGGTGGCTGCACAGGGGCTGAGTTTGGGGAGCATATGGAGAGATGACATATTCAATAACCACAGGCCAAGGGCACCATGAGTCACCCAGCTCCCTGGCACATGGAACTGAGGGCAGAGTCCCTTTTGTGATCGGCAAGGGCCTGACCCTGTTAGGATGTGCAGCCAAGTTAACTATTTATGCCACACCTTGTCAGATTCCAGCTTCAGCTCATTATGGGCTTCACTCTGTCCCTAAATTCCAGTGTCAGGATGATTAGAGGCTCATCCTCCTGTTTGTTCGTCTGATAAGGTGTGATGTCAGATTACCTGCTCATTTGCTCCCAGAACAGTGGACCCTGAGGCCTAGAGAAGTCTGTTCCTGTTGGGTGGACTCCAGAGGGATTTTCTCTTCATGGGGGTTTTGTAGAGAAAGCCTGGTGAAGCATAGACTAGATTCAGACTCACAGGATTGTGACCCTGGCTCTGCCACTCACTGCTTGTGGCACTGTGGGTACATCACTTAATCTCCCTGTGACTCAGTTTCCTCATCTATGAAATGGGGATAAAATCATCTGCTCTGCCTAGTTCCCTTGGAAGAGCAAGATTTAACTCTGAAATAAACTTATGTTCTTAAAGGATTGCCACATTTGGAAAGGACTTTCATATTTCAGCTTTCTAGGGCTCCTGTGGGGTAGGCAGGGTGAGTGCTTGTACGACCCCCATTTTACAGATGAAGAAACTGAGGCCCAAAGTCACATGGCCAGTTAGTGGTGAAGCCTGCACCTAACTCCAGGTCCTATTCTCTGTTCATGATGATACCAGAAGGAGGAGAGACATCAAGGTGTTTGAAAGGGGCACTGCAGAAAAAAACAGGGCCACAAGAATGAGATATAGAACAAAATGCAAGCTCCTGGCCACGGCCCTGGCTGGGGGAGAAGTGGGGAGGCCCTATCTGAGCCCTCCGGGCCAGATGCTAGGACTGCTGCACGCTCTGGCCTCTGCAGCCACCACCGTCCTGCTGGGGGCCCTGCCCATCTTCCACCACCCAGCGATTCCTGCAATCTGCCCTGTGTCCTCACATGCCCTCTCTTGTCCACACGTGGCCCATCTCTGTGCTCTCACTTCTGGTTCTCCAGCCACAAACACTTTCCCTTGGCCCATCTTTGATTCCGTGGGAGCCTCCCTTCCTCCCAGAGGGACTACTGTGGGGGGTTCGGGGCTGGAAGCAGGAACCCTCTCATCCCTAGCTCCACACTCATCCCTCTTATCAATTTACCACGTACATGTCTGGTCTGGTGATGCTCAGACACCTGGCGCCTGCCACAGGGCTAGTCAGGAAAGGTTTGTCCAACTGAACTGAATTGAGTATATCGCTCCCCTCCCTGGGCCTCGGCCTCTACCCCTGTGGAGTGGGGTTCTTGGCAGTTGCTGTGCCAACTCCCCAGCCAGCATCTAACTGAGCGTATGGAGACTCGAGAGCTTTCAGACTGACAAGTAAGTAAAGTCGGGGATGCTTCCCCATGCACTGGCCCCGCTTAGTTCTCACCTTTCAGTTCAGTTCAGTCGCTCAGTCGTGTCTGACTCTTTGAGATCCCATGAATCGCAGCACGCCAGGCCTCCCTGTCCATCACCAACTCCCGGAGTTCACTCAGACTCAAGTCCATCGAGTCAGCGATGCCATCCAGCCATCTCATCCTCTGTTGTCCCCTTCTCCTCCTGCCCCCATTCCCTCCCAGCATTAGAGTCTTTTCCAATGAGTCAGCTCTTCGCATGAGGTGGCCAAAGTACTGGAGTTTCAGCTTCAGCATCATTCCTTCCAAAGAACACTCAGGACTGATCTCCTTTAGAAGGGACTGGTTGGATCTCCTTGCAGTCCAAGGGACTCTCAAGAGTCTTCTCCAACACCACAATTCAAAAGCATCAATTCTTTGGTGCTCAGCTTTCTTCACAGTCCGACTCTCACATCCATACATGACCACAGGAAAAACCATAGCCTTGACTAGATGAACCTTTGTTGGCAAAGTAATGTCCCTGCTTTTGAATATGCTGTCTAGGTTGGTCATAACTTTCCTTCCAAGGAGTAAGCGTCTTTTAATTTCATGGCTGCGGTCACCATCTGTAGGGATTTTGGAGCCCAGAAAAATAAAGTCTGACACTGTTTCCACTGTTTCCCCATCTATTTCCCATGAAGTGATGGGACCGGATGCCATGATCTTCATTTTCTGAATGTTGAGCTTTAAGCCAACTTTTTCACTCTCCACTTTCACTTTCATCAAGAGGCTCTTTAGTTCCTCTTCACTTTCTGCCATAAGGGTGGTGTCATCTGCATATCTGAGGTTATTGATATTTCTCCTGGCAATCTTGATTCCAGCTTGTGCTTCTTCCAGCCCAGCCTTTCTCATGATGTACTCTGCATGTAAGTTAAATAAGCAGGGTGACAATATACAGCCTTGACGTACTCCTTTTCCTATTTGGAACCAGTCTGTTGTTCCATGTCCAGTTCTAACTGTTGCTTCCTGACCTGTATACAGGTTTCTCAAGAGGCAGGTCAGGTGGTCTGGTATTCCCATCTCTTTCAGAATTTTCCACAGTTTATTGTGATCCACACAGTCAAAGGCTTTGGTGTAGTCAATAAAGCAGAAATAGATGTTTTTCTGGAACTCTTGCTTTTTCCATGATCCAGCGGATGTTGGCAATTTGATTTCTGGTTCCTCTGTCTTTCCTGAAACCAGCTTGAACATCTGGAAGTTCACGGTTCACATATTGCTGAAGCCTGGCTTGGGGAATTTTGAGCATTACTTTCCTAGCGTGTGAGATGAGTGCAATTGTGCAGTAGTTTGAGCATTCTTTGGCATTGCCCTTCTTTGGGATTGGAATGAAAACTGACCTTTTCCAGTCCTCTCACCTTTTAATTCTCCCCAAAACCCAATGTCCCCAGGGGGCACCACTCTTTAACTGGGTGGTAGGTTTTCTCCCCCATGGCTAGTCAGAGAGTTTCTGGGGACAGAGACCTGGGGTGTTAGCCTCAGTGGCTCCTGCATAAAGAGCCTTCCCGAGGTCACACGTGGCCAGATGCCCATTAGCTACAGAAGCCTCTGGGCTTCCCTGTATAGGCATTTTGACCTGGGCCTGGAACCCTTCAGAAAGTATATGCAAAATGTGGGGTAGAGGTGTACAGAGGCTCATGACTTCCCAGAAAGGAGGCCCACAGAACTCGCTGGAGTATCCAAGGGGGCCAGCACCCTCAAAGTGCCAGAACTACTTCTATGACCTCATGTCACTGTCACATGAGCTGGTTCCCTGTGTCTAAGACCCCAACCAGACTCCCTGTCTTCATATGAGCACTGGCCCCAGGCCTGCCCCACAGTACTGGCTCAATACACTGAATTGGCATACTTTGCTTCTTGTAGCTGGATATGGAATAGGCTGCCTGAATCATATGCTCCCCCTTAGCTCTCCTTGAGTCAGCAAGGAGATCACATTTTTGAGTACTTGCTGAGTGCCAGGCAGAGCCTGTGCACACTCACATACATTGCTAAATAATCCTCATAACACTGCGAGGTGTATCAGTCAGGGAAGCTAGGTTATGCGGCAGTAACAAGGAGCCCCTAGCCTGTCCGCGGCCTATACCAGGTTTGTTGCTCACTTTCGACTCTGCAGTTTGGCAGGTTGCTCCAGTTCACTCTTGCTCTCACTCCGTGACTCAGACCGATACAGCAACCACTACTGGAAATACTACCAACCGTGGCAGCAGAGGCAGAAGGCTCTGGAAGGCCTTGTATCAGTGATCGTACAATCAAGCTCAGAAGGCACACACATCATTTTAGCTGACAAATCATCAAGGAGGCGGAGAGACGTCAAAGCGGTTGAAAGGGGCACGGCAGAAAAAACAGGGCCACAAGAATGAGACTCTTACATTAGATACATGGCCCCACTCAAGCTCACAGGTGCTGAAAAACATCTGGAAGCAGGAGAAAAGCTCTCATCACCCCCATCTTACATTTGTAGGCATGGCCATTAGAAGTCTCAAGGGTATGCGAGGGAGCCTCGGGGCTGGAAGCTAATGCACTCAGGCCACTGCAAAGCCGGGCCTGTTCTTTGGCATCATCCTGCCCTTGAGAGGGGTTGCCCAGGGTTCAGGAACAGTCTGAAACTGGTTGAAGAATCTTTAGGGCATAGGATGGGATCAACAGGTCCTTGGGGTTGACACCCTCGTACGGGTACTCTAATTTGTGGAGTGCTGAATGAATGATGGGTGGCAAGATGTCACAGGCGCCCTCTTGGCCAAATCCTTTGCAGGAAGGACAAATCTGTCTATCAGAGGTGTACTGAGCTTCTCCTGGGTGTCCAGCTAAAGTCTCACAGAACAGTGGGGGAGCTGAGGTGGAAACAGATGATGACCTAAATGTCAGTCCGTTGTAGGGGCGAGGAAGGGGAGTGAGTCATCATGGCAGGTTAGACACTCATGTCTCTTTCTGCTGCCCTTTCAGTCCTCACCACAAAAACCAGAAAGGATGACTTTAAAAAAAAAATATACAAAGATTAGAAGGACAGGAGGAAAAAAAACAGTGGCCACAAAACACTGGAAGATAGAAATCCAAGAAAATGGAACGGTAACAGAAGTGGGGAAAGCCAGGCGCCAACACAGCTTGCACGGCAGAATCTCTAGGAGGCTTAGGATCTGGAGGCTCTGGAAGCCCTGGAGAAACAGAGAAAAGAGGGCCAACATAGGAGAACTGATGGCAAGTCTGAGAAAAAGACGGACCCAGCTTCTCTGTCTCCACATCGGAACAGCTGGGTTATTTTCTTGAAGAGGTAACATCAGAGGGTCTCTTAATAGTGCATGCTAAGTTGCTTCAGTTGTGGATGACTGTTTGTGACCCCGTGGACGGTAGCCTGCCAGGCTTCTCTGCCCATGGGATTCTCCAGGCAAGAATATTAGAGTGGGTTGCCATTTCCTGCTCCAGGGGATCTTCCCCACCCAGGGATCCAACCCACCGCTCTTATTTCCTGCATGGCAGGTGGGTTCTTTACCTCTAGCGCCACCTGGTGAGCACCAGCAAGAGGGGAGGGCAGGGTACTCACCACGTGCTGTAGAACTGAGAGAGTGTATCCTGTGATGCCAACATCCCCCACCCTAGCCCTCAGCTCCCCTTAGCCCTGGAGCCCTGGCAGCCAGGCTTCCCCTTCCAGGAAGAGACTGGAAAAGTCTTTTCTGCAGAATCTAAGCTGCTGAAGAAGAGTGGCTTAAAGGTCCAGACATCAGGAGTTCCCCAACCAAATGACCCAGTGGCTCACCCACAGGGATTCTCATATTTGATGAGCTCTCAGAGCCTCCAGTAAGCTGGTCAATTCCTTACCATGACACGTGAGTCTGTGGCCGGGGATTCTCAGACACTAAAGAGAGTCCCTGACTTGAAAGACCTCTCTCTACTAAACAAACAAAAATTGAAGGAATCAGACTCTGAGGTTAGAAGAAACTGCAAAACAAGCAAAAGCTATCATTACTACCCTCTGAAATAAAATATACAAGATGAGATTATAATCATGAAACAAAAACAGGATATTGTAAAAGAGAACAGTCAATTAGATATCAAAGTAGCTCTTCCTCCTTACCCCTCTCCTCTGCCCCTCCTCAGTAGTTCAAAGGCCATCAGGTGGAGCTGCGGAACAGGTGTCTCCTTGGGGTCGGGGACAGGGGTAGCCCAGAGAGAGAGGTGAGCCTGAGTGGTGTGAGGGTGGTGGCTGCACAGAGTGCCAAAGACCACGTGAGGTGAGAGGGGTGCCCCCATGGAGGGGCAGCCTGGTGAGCAGGGGAGGACAGCATTCTGTGGAGGAAGGTGGCTGCAGGGGCCTGCAGAGGGGTGCCAAGGCCTGGGTGGGATGAGGGGTCACTGGTGGCAGGAGGTGGCAGAGGGGGGAGACTGGTTACATAGAGAAGAATATTAAAGATAATGGGAGTAGTTTCCTCACCATCAGAAAAGGGAGTTACAACTATGAAAAGGGAGAGCACTAGATGAAATTGTGCTGGTGAGTAGAATGGGAAGTTTCAGATTAAACTCACAGACGGATGGGTGGATGGATAGATAGATGGATGAATGTACGCAGGTGTATATTGACATAACATGTAGAAATACACACATATTCCCTACCGTGGTACAGGACAGCTGTTCCCTACCATAGCTCCAGCCATGGAAAGGGCCTGGGAGCAGCAGCATTCCAATGGCCACAAGTACACCCAGCACCCAGGTCTTGGCTTCTGAATACCATTCTCCACTTTGGGACCCAGTGCTCCTTGGAGAGATGAACTGGGTCTGAGAAAGTACCAGATGAGCCTGAACCATCTTGTGGTGCTAGAGAGCAAGGAAGCGCCTGAGAATGATGGGGACCTGCCGGAAGGACACACGGGCCACCCTGCAGGGACTCCCACTAGGCCAATCTGTGACAATTTCAGTACCAATTTATATAATGTTGGCAACAGATTATAACCCACTGAGTAGAATAACAAACACTGACTCCATACTCATGTAAATAAATGAATAGGGCTTCCCCAGTGGCTCAGTGGTGGAGGGTTCCCTGCCAAAGCAGGAGACTTGGGTTTGATCCCTGATCTGGGAGGAAGCCACATGCTGTGGAGCAACTAAGCCCCTGCACCACAACTGCAGAGCCTGCGCTCTAGAGTCTGGGAGCTGCAGCTATGGAAGCCCGTGCACCCTAGAGCCCGTGAGCCCTTGTCTGCAACCAGAGAAGCCTCTGCAAGGAGAAGCCCTCTCACTGCAACTAGGGAGTAGCCCCCAGTTTCCACAACTGGAGAAAAGCTTGCACAGTAACGAAGACCCAGCACAGCCAAAATAAATAAATAAAATTATTTAAAATAATAATAGAATTGAACAGTCCAGTTACAAGATATCAAAGTATCTCCCCCAAAATACTTGCCAATTACAGATGGCAAAAGAATAATACTGCAGTGGAGAAGTCTTGCAGACACCATCCTAATCAAGGAATCAAAGTGAATGTCATCATGAATTAGACAAATTGAATCCTATCCCATCCTCCTACCTGGTAGGAGGCAATGAGAAGATAGCATCGTAGACGAGTGCTATGGAATTCCTGCCAAAGACGCAGGACCTGAATCTAGTCATGGGAAACATTAGACAACCCCTGATGGAGGGACATCCTCTAGAAGCCTGGCGGTCCTAAAAGTCAAAGAAATAGGAGAGACTTGACAACTAATTGCAAGCATGCTCCTGTTCTGAATATTTTGCTACGAAGAATGCCATGGCAAGACATGAAAGGCGGCTGCAGATTAGGTGGTAGCAATGTTTCTGTGTTAATTTTCTGATTTTGATGGCTATAGTGTGGTTAGAGTATGTCTTTGTTTGTAGGAAATACACACTCAGACTTCGCTGGCAGTCCTGTGGTTAAGACTTCACCTTCCAATGCAGGGGGTGCATGTTCGATCCCTGGCTCGGGAACTAAGATCCCACATGCCTCAGCAGCCAAAAACTCAAAACATAAAACAGAAGCGGTATTGTAACGAATTCAATAGACTTTAAAATGCAGCCCACATAAAAAAAAAAAGTCTTTAAAAAGAATTTGATGGACTTAGGGAATCATTTCAGCAACTTATTCTTAATGGTTCAGGGGGAAAATGACTTTTTAAAAAATATTTGCAACTTTGGTTTATATAGGACATTGCTTCAAAATGAAAAATATTAAAAGCGAAAACAAACAAGTAACAAAAAGTGATAGGCCTTTCTTGGCTCAGTAGCTGTGGGAGAACGGTTTAAGGCAGCTCTTCGTTGGTGCGAGGGCGCCCTCTTGTGGTTTTTGTAGTACAATGCGGCACCTGAGCACCAGGTTGGGTCTGGGATTTTGCTACTGTTTCCCAGATTTAGATGTCCTCAAAGGTCGTCTTATTCGGTCCCCTGTCTCAGGCCATTGTTTCTCTTTATCTAAACCATAAAAATACCTGTGTCCTCTGTCTTCAAAGTTCCAGAAGTGTCCTTTTCTGGCCCTAATGCTGGAAACTGCCCTTAGGATTGGACTCCTTGAAGGTTCTCTGGACAGATAGGGAGCGGAAAACCGGTATGATGAGGTGCTGGACCTGTGACAAAGGCTGTAGAGGCTGGAGCCTAGATGGAAGGCCCGAAGCTGCCCCTAACGGTCTGCTTGGCCTTGGGGTCATCACTTCCCTACTCCCAAGTTCATTTTGTTTCTGCGTTGGAGACCAGAAACTTGCCCAGATTTTCACAGGAGCTAATGAGATAAAAAAAATAGATCCCAGTTTCCACTTAATGGGTGACCCACATGTCCAAGGCTGTCTAGAAAAAGCCTGATTTACACCTGATGCCTGGCATTGTCACTAATGACCTTTCTTTCTCCTTCTCTCTCTCACACACACACACCACACACTCAAGCATCTCAGTTTGAATGATAAATCATTTGGTCACTACCAAGTATAGATAATCTATCAAGTGGATGATAAATTTTATGGCCACAAGACACCTGTGGGCTCACTTTTAGTGGGTTTTCCAAAGCCTTCAGGTTTCTGAACCTTTGTGGTTTCTTCTCACCCCTTCCCCTGGGTGTGATGTTTATAGGAACAACAGGTACACACTCACTCTTACCATCACAGAAAGCAAATCCTGGTCTGAGCTAAGCCCATCTTAAGTGGCTGGGCACCGGCTAGCCGGGAACTGGCTCCTTTGCCAGAAAGCAGGAGTCCGGGCAGGTAGGTGGGCCCCAGGGGCCTTGGAAGTTTAGGTTACATGTCATCTATTGAAAAAAGTTAGTATCGTACTTTTGTGATGGAAGAAAGTGATAGCATCTCTCACCATCTCCCCAGGAAGGAGAGTTCACGACTTTGAGTCCCAGGGTCGGGAAAAGGAAGGCAGAGTTACAGCCTCTGTATGTTTCAGGGGCTGTCTTCAGGTTTGGTCCATCCAAGGGGTGGACCTGGCTTTTCCCAGGGGGAGCAGGGAAAGAGCCTTGGGGCTACACTGCCTTGAGGATCAGAGAGGCAGTAACCCAGTACATTTGTAAGGCCTCCTCAGACAACCATTTTGCCTTTTTGCATTTCTTTTTCTTCGGGACGGTCTTGGTCACTGCCTAGTGTATAATGTCACAAACCTCAATCTATAGTTCTTCAGGCACTCTGTCCCATCACTTCTGGTCCCATCACTTCACAGCAAAGAGATGGGGAAACAATGGAGACAGTGAGGGACTTTATTTTGGGGGCTCCAAAATCACTGCAGATGGTGACTGCAGCCATGAAATTAAAAGATGCTTGCTCCTTGGAAGAAAAGCTATGACCAACCTAGACAGCATATTAAAAGAACAGAGACATTATTTTGCCAACAAAGGTCCATCTGGTCAAAGCTATGGTTTTTACAATAGTCATGTATGAATGTGAGTTGGACCATAAAGAAAGCTGAGCATTGAAGAATTGATGCTTTTGAACGGTGATGTTGAAGAAGACTCTTGAGAGTCCCTTGATCAGAGAAACACAGATCAAAACCACAATGAGGTAGCATCTCACGCTGGTCAGAATGGCTGCTATCCAAAAGTCTATAAGCAATAAATGCTGGAGAGGGTGTGGAGAAAAGGGAACCCTCTTACACTGTTGGTGGGAATGCAAACTAGTACAGCCACTATGGAGAACAGTGTGGAGATTCCTTAAAAAACTGGAAATAGAATGGCCATACGACCCAGCGATCCCACTGCTGGGCATACACACCGAGGAAACCAGAATTGAAAGAGACACGTGTACCCCAATGTTCATTGCAGCACTGTTTATAATAGCCAGGACATGGAAGCAACCTGGATGACTGTCAGCAGATGAATGGATAAGAAAGCTGTGGTACATTTACACAATGGAGTATTACTCAGCCATTAAAAAGAATACATTTGAATCAGTTCTAATGAGGTGGATGAAACTGGAGCCTATTATACAGAATGAAGTAAGCCAGAAAGAAAAACACCAATACAGTATGCTGCTGCTGCTGCTAAGTCGCTTCAGTCGTGTCCGACTCTGTGCGACCCCATAGACGGCAGCCCACCATGCTCCCCCGTCCCTGGGATTCTCCAGGCAAGAACATGGAGTGGGTTGCCATTTCCTTCTCCAATGCATGAAAGTAAAAATTGAAAGGGAAGTCACTCAGTCATGTCTGATTCTTAGCGACCCCATGGACTGCAGCCTACCAGGCTCCTCCGTCCATGGGATTTTCCAAGCAAGAGTACTGGAGTGGGGTGCCATCGCCTTCTCTGCCAATACAGTATACTAATGAATATATATGGAATTTAAAAAGATGGTAATGATAACTCTGTATGCAAGACAGCAAAAGAGACACAGATGTTTAGAACAGTCTTTTGGACTCTGTGGGAGAGGGCGAGGGTGGGATGATATGGGAGAATGGCATTGAAACGTGTATAATATCATATGTGAAACAGATCGCCAGTCCAGGTTCGATGCATGATACAGGATGCTTGGGGCTGGTGCACTGGGATGACCCAGAGGGATGGGATGAGGAGGGGGGTTCAGGATGGGGAGCACGTGTACACCTGTGGTGGATTCATGTTGATGTATGGCAAAACCAATACAATATTGTAAAGTAATTAGCCTCCAATTAAAATAAATAAATTTATATTAAAAAATAAAATAAAAATAAAATTCTATAATTTTCTGAAACAGAAAAAAAAAAATAAAAGGTCCCTTGGACTGCAAGGAAACCAAACCAGTCCATCCTAAAGGAAATCAGTCCTGAATATTCATTGGAAGGACTGATGCTGAAGAGGAAGCTCCAATACTTTGGCCACCTGATGTGAAGAGCCGACTCATTGGAAAAGACGCTGATGCTGGGAAAGATTGAAGGAGAAGGGGACGACAGAGGATGAGATGGTTGGATGGCATCACCGACTTGATAGACAGGAGTTTGAGCAAGCTCCAGGAGTTGGTGATGAACAGGGAGGCCTGGCGTGCTGCAGTCCATGGGGTCGCAGAGTCAGACATGACTGAGCGACTGAATTGAACTGAACCCAGTACATAGAGAATGGGGGGTGCCTCTCCATGGAAGAGGTGGGTGCCTCTTCCACTGGGAAAGGAGAGGAGGGATTTGTAAAAGGTGGTGTCCTATGCCTGCTCCGCATGTGGGCAGGGCCTTGATGGGCTGGTAGTGGGAGTCAGGGGGCTGGACAGGGTCTTCAGCAGCTGTGAGTGCCGCCAGCCCCATGCAGCAGGGGACAGAGAAGAAAGACCGCAGGGTCATCTGCAGAGCAGGGGGCAGAGACAAAGTCAACAGCCAGAGCCCAGACGACAGGCCAGACCCTACTCTCCTTCCCCACACACCATATGATCAGACGTCCTATAGCATCTACGAAAGGGGTGGAAAATAGGGCGCTACAGAAATACACAAAATTGGCCTTTATAAACAGGTTTAGGAGGCATGTAGATTCAGGTTGAGCTTCATTTAGGAAAACAAAGAACTGAGAGGTTTCTGGACCCCAAGTGTAGAGGAGGCCTCAGAGCAGCCACAGACACCAAATGGGCTCCTCTGAAAGGGGCCAGGCCCTAGGAGCTGGGGGTGGGGTACAGCAGATATTTGAAGTTAAAGCTTCATTTTTCTTTATTTTTTTTAAATGTACATTCAGGATGTAGATTTTTAAAATGTACATTCGAATGTACATTCAGGTGAAAAGGGCATACGTTTTAGAAAAACAAGTAATATGAATGTTCACACGAGGGGTAATCTCACTGATCATTTAAGGGGCACCTTCCACAACCAGGAGCTTTAGAACGCGCTCTCAAACCCTCACAGACACCCTGTAGAGAATCACCACCATCCGAAACATCAACGCGGCAACAGTGGCACGGGATGGAGGACTCGGCTGAGCTCCCACAGGCGGGTCAGTGACGGGCTGTGATAGCCTGTTTGCATTCTGGCCACTACACCCCACGGTCTCTCTGGGAGGAGCCACAGGTCAGCTCTGCCCCTCAGTCTCCCTGTACATCCTTAACACTTGGGTTCAAGCCTGCGGGGAGACTGGCGAAGTGGGGCCATGGAGAGAGAGCACGGGGAGAGGTCTGAGGAGGCTGCTGCCCTGCCACGGTGCTGGGTGGTGGCCTGGGGACAGCTGGAGGTTGCAGCGATCAGGAAGACAGGCTGGACGTGGGACAGGAGGGGAGTCAGGACACGCTGGGGCCAGTGGCAGACTTCCACATGTCTGGCACAACCCCCAACTCTGGACTTCACTTCCATCTTGCAAATCTTACTATTCAAATCCGGCAGGGAAGCATCTTCTGGGAAGGGCAGTTCTGAGCTTTAGAGGGGAGCGGGGGTGCCAGGTTGACACCCCAACCCCAAGCAGTGACTTGAGGGCCTCGCCTCAGGGGTTGCTGACGTGGGGAAGTTGGTCTGGCAGCTGCGGGTCTTTGGGAACCATCTCTCGCTGCCCAGCCCTCACACATGAGACATGGATGCGTGGGCAGCCTGCAGGCCCGTCCTGCCCAGGGTCTGGGGCCAAAGCAGATGGCCCAGGGTGAGTGGTGATGGTGGCTGGGCCTCTGGCTCTAACATCCAGAGGGAAGAGAGGCTGGGGTGGGGCTCCAGAAAAGGTCCTTCTCCCACCGGTTCCCTGTCTTCTCTGCTGTTGGCCTTCCTGAAGGGCCCTCCATGCTGCACAGGAGGCCACAGAGCCTTCCCTCCTGGGTGGGGCTGCGGGACACAGCAGGGGAGGTCCCGGGAGAGCTGGCCGTGCCTGGGGACAGGCTCCGGGGGCCTGATTGTTGTTCAGTCGCTCAGTCATGTCAGACTCTTTGCAACCCCATGGAATGCAGCACGCCAGGCCTCCCTGTTTATCACCAGCTCCCAGAGCCTGCTCAAACTCATTTCCATTGAGTCAGTGATGACATCCAACCATCTTGTCCTCTGTCATCCCCTTCTCCTCCTGCCTTCAATCTTTCCCAGCATCAGGGACTTTTCCAATGAGTCGGCTCTTTGTACCAGGTGGCCAAAGTATCAAAGCTTCATCTACAGCATCAGTCAGTCCTTCCAATGAATAATCAGGGTTGATTCCTTTTAGGATTCACTGGGTGTCTGCTTCCTCAGAGCTGGGTCTGCTCCCTCGGCCTCCTTCATTCTCTTCCTGGGAAGAAAACAAAGTCCATCACCCCTCTCCCCTGTCAATCCCTCCCTGCCCCAAACATGAGACTTTTCCCTTGAAAATAACCAACTGGGAAACATACCTTTATCAGAAGGCCCAAGTGGGCAGCCCTGAGCAGAAAGTGCTGGGGCAAGAGTCAGGATCGAAGGTGAGCCCAGCCCCCACTGCTGGGTGGTCAGGAACCTGCAGGCTCCGACTTGGGTTTCCACCTGTGATGAGTGAGAGGGCGGCTGCCTCGTCCGGCTGCGGGCAGAACGGGGGCAACAGGGAGAGCCCAGCTCCCAGCAGTGATGAGCATGTGGTACACACACCATAGAGCACCAGGGAGCATTACAGAGAGAAAACACACGCAGGGCTGGGGGCCTGGCGGAGACGGTGAGGATGGAAAGGCCTCCCGTGGGAAGAGTGCGGCCGGGTCTCTGTGCAGGCCCTGCAGGGGTGAAGACACAGAGCCATGGGAAGGTGCTCTGGGCGGGTGGAGGTGCGGGTCTGGGGGCCTTGGAGTTGTGAGTGAAGGGAAGGCAGCTGTTAGCAGTTAGCACACCGTAATTGTTCAAGAGAGAGCAAAGTGCTTGGCTCTGGAGCGGGGAGAGGGCGCCTAAAGACAAGGAAAGGTCTCAAGAGAGAAGCAGGATGACAAAGGACAGTGGGAGTGGCTCACCAGTATCGCGCAAGCCATCAATTTCACACACTCATGGTTTGCTTCCCGGTCTTCCTTACAGCCCGGTGAAGCAAATCTTAACAGCTCCTCCCCTTCATTTTCAAGCCCATACATTGCAAAGCCCTCTTTTTTCAGAGGAGGAAACCGAGGTTCTGAGGGGCAGTGATTTCCCCAAGGCTCCCCAAGACAGCATCAAAACTCCACCCCACATCTGTGGCTCATACCTTGTGACCCAGGGAACCCAGCTGGACAAAGGCCGGGAGCTGCAGCGAGCCCTGCAGGCTTGGGCGACAAGGTGTCCAAGTGGCCTGGAGTGGAGGTCTGCCCCAGAGAGCCCCCTGGGGGCCCAGTGGTGACCCTGGAGGAAGATGGAGAGGTGGGCTGGGAGGCGAGGCAGACCCACGGCAGAATGAAACTGCCAAAGCCACCCTGCCTGACTTACTGCCCCAAAGTGCTCAGTGTATATAGCCTTCTGGAGTCGGGGTGGCGACAGAGGTCCATGGGGCCTGGTGGACAGGGCTCAGCTCAGACGTGCCTCTGACACTGGGTGAGGCTTCTCTGCACCAGACCTTTTCACACACCTCCATTTCCCCAAGAGGACATTCTATTCTCTACTTAATAGTTCAGAACACAGAGGCCCTGAGAAGTGAAGTCACTTGCCCAGGACCTCAAAAGAAAATGGTAGAACTATTCCACAAGCCAGGATCTTCTGTCTCTAATGCCAGTTTCTTTCAGAAATATGATCCACTGTTAATGAGAACTGCTGATGACGGAGCAGGAACCAAGAATACTGCAGGCGCTTACCTGGACTACCTTTAATCTATATGGCCCTCCCTCACCTTATGGAGTAGGAATCTCTGGCTCAGACACAGCATTCAACCCAGATCTTCCTCAACTCCAAAGCCCAAATCATTTTCTCTATAGCTTGTTTCCCGAAGTGTATTCCATGGGGCGTTCATTGGTGTCGCAGAAAGGGTGGGGACAGGGGATGTTGGTGAACAGATATTTTGGGAAGCACTGAGTTAGACAACCACCTTTAAGGCTTCTTGGAGGTTTAATAATCTATTGTTTTTAATCTCTGAAAGTGGAAACTGGTGTGCTCACACTTAATTGGCCCACAGTCTCCTTTTACCGTAAAACAATGCATTAGTTAAGAATGTGCAGAACTGCAGGCAGAGAAACGGCCCCTCAGTAGCAGCCAGGAACCAGCAGAGATGGGCAGTCCAGAGCTGATGTAGTGGCTCAGACGTGGCCCTGGGACCCAGGCTCCTTCTAGCCTCCCGCTCTGCCATCCCCCACAGGTATCTTCCACCTCCATGGTGGCAAAACGACTGCAGCCCTTTCAGACAGCACAGTTACGTTCCAGGCAGGAAGAGGCAAAGACAAGAGGGGAGCAGAACCTTTATATCCCAGAAGCTCCCTCAGCAGACTTCTGCTACATCTCATCTGCCAGAAGCATGTCACACGAGCACCCTAGCTGCAAGACAGCCTGGAAGGCTGAGTAATTTTAAGAGCCAATTATCACCCAGAAAGAATTGTAGGTCTCTGGGTAAGGAGGAATGGAAGAGCGGATACAATAAAACTCCTGGAGTTGGTGTCCCACAGAAATGCTTTGGAAAATGATGCTCTCCCTTCATGCCATCACCTCTTATTTTTCTGCCCGATGACAGGCAACTCATTCTTCAAAGCCTACAATGGCCCCTCTGCAACCAAGGCTCTCAGATTCCTCCATCTCCCACCCCTGCCCCTCGCTCCCTGGCAGATGAGGTGGCCCTGATCAGTCCGCTGTGGGCTGTGCTAGGGTGAGGAGCAGGAATGTCCTCTGGATGGACTGCCTACCCATCCGCTGCTAGAGGGCAAGGACATGACCCATTCCTATCTGTGTCTACCAAGGCCTGGCACAAATGTCCAAAACGAGCCTGAGTGGCTTTCAAAAGGAGAAAGTGGTTCAGGATGCTTTGCTTGGTTAGGAGAAGCAGGTACCGATCTAAGCTGCCAAACTCAGAAAGGCAGGCATCATGATAAGGATCCTGGGGGGCTGCTGGGAACTGAGGGCAGGGGTGTGGTCAGGGCTCAGGAAGGCATGCTGTCCATCCGGAAGGGCAGCGGCACCCCAGGCAGCCTGCTCCACGTGCGCTGCTTCATCCACATGCCCGGAGCCCAGCCTTTTCTGCTTTTCCGTCCAGGGAACAGACATGAGATGCTACACTTCCGCTCCAGTGAGATCAGCTCCAGAGGCAAGCTGATCCTGTCAGCCTCATTGCTAAATTGGGGGAGAGACTCTGATTGGTCCAGCTTGGGTCAGGTGTCACTCTGGTCCAATCAATTGTGCCCCTCAGCAGCTGGGGGGAGGGAGGTGAGCCTCATGTAATGCATGGATGGAAGGGACAATAAAGGCAGATATCTCAAGATGTGATTACCTGACTTTAGGGTATAACAGGGGTCAGCAAATTATGACCCAGGCACTAAATCCAGCCTGCCAGCATTTGTATAAATCAAATGTTATTAGAACATAGCTATGCTCATTCACAGGGCTTCCCAGGTGGCACTAGTGGTAAAGAAACCGCCTGCCAATGCAGGAGATGTAAGAGACTCAGGTTCGATCCCTGGGTGGGGAAGATCCCCTGGAGGAGGGCACGGCAACCCACTCCAGTATTCTTGCCTGGAGAATCCCATGGATAGAGGAGCCTGGCGGGCTACAGTCCATGGGATCACAAAGAGTCGGACACGACTGCAGCGACTTAGCACGCATGTATGCATGCTCGTTCACTGATGTACTGTCCGTGGCTGTTTTTGTGATAGACCGCAGAGTAGAAGAGTTGTGCCATGGACTGTGTGGCCTGCAAAGCCAAATATTGACTATGTGGTCCGCGCAAAACAAGTTTGTCAACAACAACCCAGCACCCCGATTACAGGGAGGAGCTTGTCTGTCTAGGAGCTTGAGGGCAAATTGAGGGCAAGGATGTGCCATTCGGATCTGCATCCCCAAAGGCCACAGCACAGGTAGCTGGTTGAGCTAAAGAAGTAAGGAAGGGAAGGAGGAAGGAAAGGAGGGAGGGAGAGGGGGAAGAGCGAAGGCAGAGGCGGTGCCCTTGCTGGTTCCCAGGCCTCTCCCCGGAGCAGAGCGGCGGGATGCTGGGGAAGGGGTTTCTCCCTCTCCGTTCGCTCAGCCCGCATCTGCTCCTAATTGAGGCGCAGTGGTACAAGCCTGATTGGGAATAGCAGGTGCCAGGACGTGGTGAACATTAGGGAATAGTCACTTGGCGGGCTCTGGAGCTGCCAAAACGAAAGTGTGCCGATGGGCCAGATGTGCGCTCATTACCATCCGCTCTTCCTCAGCAGCGTTTTAAGGGAACATTTGTTTGTGGAGGGAACACAGCTGTTCCCTGGGAAATGGGTTTCCCTCTTTGGGCAGAGGAGTCGGGGAGGGGCTGCGGGGGTGGGGGGACACTGGAGCCGTCTAGGGGACCTGGCAGCTGCAGACTCTCCGTCTGGTCAAGGGCAGGGGTTCGAGAGGACAGTGCCCACTGTGACCTCCACGCTCGTGTGAAAGGGAATGTTAGCCCCATTTCTCAGAGGAGGAAGCAGAGGCCGAGGGAGGCCACGTGACCTCCGCCAAGGCCAAAGAGCCCATAAATGATGATCCCCGAAAGCAGGCTGTCTCCAGCAGGACCACTGCCCTCACACAGGCCCGGCTCCAGCTTCTCAGTAACATTTGCAGCAAAGCATCTCTAGTCTCAGTCTCAGAATCTCCATTTCCCAGCCTGTGTGTGTTTCTGCCCCAGCAACACGTTGCCAATCTCCTGTCTCTCTGTCTCCAACTCCCCGTCCCTGGACCTCTGTGTTTTCCACTTGATTTCACCTGTCTCTTTCTCCGCCCTTCCCTGGCGTCTGCGGGTGAGTGACTCTTGTCTGCTTGGTTCTTCCCGTCCATCTCTCTCCCTGCTTCTCCCTCTCCATCGCCTTCCTGATGCCCGAGCTACCTTGATAACATCTGCAACATCTCGGGCCTGAGGCCAGGTCTGTGTGATGTGGCCTCCCTGGGGTTGTTTGACTATAACTCTGTCTCTCTCTTTCTGGCACCTATTTCTGTGTGTTTTCAGAGTAGCGGTTTTCAAGTTGTGTATCATGACTGTTGGTCACAAAATCAATGAATTAGACTGTGACCAGCAATTAAATAAGCAGACAAAAAAAAAAAAAAAGAATAGCTGAATGTGTTCACATAGTATCCTATGAACTGTTTCAGTTTTCTACATGACTGGGGTCCAATGTAAAATGTTTTTACTATGAGATTTGACAAAACATTTGAAAACTGTTTGTACTGAGTGGAGATACTTTGGCTGCAAGTGCAAAAATCTCTGACTCAAACAAGCTCAACAAGATTTATTAGCACCACTCCAAGAAGTCCAAGGGCAAGACCAGGCCCAGTTAATCACTGCCAGACAACAGCATCAGGAGTCAGGTCCTTTCCTTTCTCCCTTTGCCCTAGGCCATCCTCAGCGAGCCAGCTCACTGTCATCGTGGTCACAAGGTGGCTACTTGGCCCCCGTCCACTCCTGACAGATTCATAAGAGAATGAGGGACTGTCCGCTCCCATTGTTGTTGTTTGGTCGCTAAGTCACGTCCAACTCTTTGCAACCCTATGGACTGTAGCCCTCCAGGGTCCTCTGTCCATGGGGTTTCTCAGGTGAGAATACCGGAGTGGGTTGCCATTCCCTGCTCCAGGGGATCTTCCCGGATCAGGCAGGGAACCTGCATCTCCCGCAGTGGCAGGCAGATTCTTTACTGCCGAGCCCACCAGGGAAGCCCTGGCTAGTCCCATACATCTCTTTTATAGAAGTCAAGAAACCTTTCACATCTCATTGGTCAGGACCGGGTCACATGCCCACCTCTTAACCAATCACAGGCAAAAGAGACAAGGCTCACAGTGAGTGGCTTAGATGACTCAAGAGGGAGTCTCTTCCCTTTACAGAGGAGGGTAGACACCAGAGGCCTTGGGTCTTCTCCCACCAGCAAGAAGTGGGAGAAGCCTATGGGCTGGGCTGTCATGAACATCTGCCTCAGCCTCTCCCTGTCCCCTCTGCCTGGGTGCCAGCCTCAGTTTCCCTCCTGGTCCTGAGGGGAGGCCATGGGAAGTGCAGGGTACCATTCAGAATCTCTGTGTTTGTTTTCTAGGCCTGCTAAAACAAACCTGCTGGCTTAACACAACAGAAATGGATTCTCCCACAGTTCTGGAGGCCAGAAGCCCAAAGCCAAGGTGTCTCCCAGGGCACACTCCCCCTGAGCAATCTAGGGGAGAAGCTTTCTTCACTCTCCCTCCATCCAGTGGCTCCAGCTGTTCCTTGACTTGCAGCCACATCCCTCCTGTCTCTGTCCGCACATGCCCTTCTCCTCTCCATCCCCTTCCCCCAACCTCACCGTCTCTGTGTGTCTCTTACAAGGACACTTGGCTTGTATTTAGGATCCACCTGGGTAGTCCGGGATGACCTCAGCTTACTCCAGGATGATCCTTAATTACATCTGCAAAGATCATTTTTCTCTAATCAGGTCCATTGACAGTTCCTGGATGTGGGCATATCTTTGGGGGGCCACTCTTCAGGCCACTACAGGGGCTCTGCTCACCTCACCCCAGCCCAGCCCCAGGTTCAGGACCCAGAGTCGTGGACACCCTCCCACAGATCCCTATGGGGCCTGACTTCTGAACTGCAGCATCCTTATCTGCCAAACAGAGACCTGAAGGGGTAAGTAACGGCACACACACACACACACACACAAAAACAAAAAACCTAGCAAATATCAGGAAATAACACGATTTCCTAATCCTTCTTGTCCCTTAAGAGAAAAAGCAGGTTGACATTCCCACGCATTTTCCAGGGAACTAAGGCCTTTTCAGAAGAGGGGCTGAGGCAGAGGGGCCTGGTGAGCTATTAAAAAAACACCCCCATGTCCCCTGTGAAGGTTACAGGACCCTATTCCCTCCCTTGCACTTCCTTTAGTCAATCTCAAAAATGAGATTTCTAGAAAGCCCCTCTGATAAGACTGCACCTGTTACCTAGGACGGGCTATTCTGGCCCCCCCATAGCTATGGTAATTTAAGAGTAACTGCCCCTCAACCTTGCCTGAGGCCTCACAGCTCCCCAAAGACCCTCCTACATTGGACTCTGGCAACAGTCCTCATGGTTCAAGTAAAGTGACTGAAGTATGTTCATTTGTTCCTTCAACCGACATTGACTGAGCACTAACTTTGTACCCATCAGACTCTGTTGCAGGCAGGCCTGGGGATTCATCAGTGAACAAGACAAACACCTCTGCCCTCACAGAGCTGACGTGTTGCAGAGAGATTAAGTAATTCACCCAAGGCCACGTGGAGCTAAACGACTAGACTGGACCCAGAACTGGGTCCCCAGGCTGTTCACACTGAACCCATCGGCCAGCGGTCTTCTGGGAAAACCTCTGGGAGCCATGGGATAAAAACAGCAATGTTGAGATGATGTGTCACAAAGAATTTGGCTGCCCTCTGACCCCTGTCCCTGGGAGGTAATCCTAACCCCCTTGGAGTTTCCAGTGACGGGGTCTCTCCTCCCCAGTGATGGGATGTCTCCATTATTCACAGAGGGACCCTCAGACCACACCTGCTTAGTTTATGCTAATGAGATGATTCACGATTGTTCTCCCTGTATTTATGCCAATGAAATGGCTCAGGGTTGGGGCTGACTAGATCAGAACAACCAAGCCTGTGATTGGAGGATTGAGGCTTTGCGTCTGTGATGTCAGCCTGATCTAGTGGGGTGGTGCGGCATGGAGATGGAGCTCAATCACATAGCCAGTGGTTTGACCAATAGTGACGCCTGGATAAAAACTCTGGACACGAAGCTCAGTGAACTGCCCTGCTTGGCAGTACGCTCTGAGTTTGTGGCCCTTCCACGCACAGGGTAACGCATCCCAGAGGAGCACAGCAGTTCTGCCTCTGGAACCCTCCCAGACCTCACCTGTGTGTCTCTCCCTTTGGCTTGCTCAGATTTGTAAACTTTTGCTATAATAAAATTAAAATTATCAAAAAAAAAAAAGAAAAGAAAACCACTTAACAACTCCATGAGGTATCTAGGGTAATCAAATGCATAGAGGCAGAGCTGACCAGGGCCTGGGTCAAAGGGAGGAATGAGGAGTTAGTTTTTAATAGGTACAGAGTTTGAGTCTTGCAACATGAAAAGAATTCTAGAGATGGACTGCATAACAATGCAAATGTACTTTACTACACTGTACATTTAAAAACAGTTACAGGGACTTCCCTGGTGGTACAGTAGTTAAGAATATGCCTTCCCATGCAGGGGACTTTTGTTCGATCTCTGGTCAAGGAACTAAGCTCCCACATGCCACAGTGCTCCAACTACCGCGTGACAACTAGAGAAAAGCCTGTGCATCACAACGGCAAGACCCAGCACGCTGCAACTGAGACCTGACGCATCCAAAAATAATAATTAATTAATTTTAAAAATCTGGTTATGATGCTAACTTCTAGGGTATGTATGTTAGTCGCTCAGTTGTGTTCAATTCTTTGTGACCCCATGGACTATAGCTCACCAGGCTCCTCTGTCCATGGAATTCTCCAGGCAAGGATACTGGAGTGGGTTGCCATGCCCTTCTCCAGGGGATCTATCCAACCCAGGGATGGAACCCAGGTCTCCCGCATTGCAGGCAGATTCTTTATCATTCTTTACCATTCTTATCATTCTTTACCAGGGAAGCTCCTGGGTATGTGTATCTTACCACAAAAAAAAAAAAAAAACCTGTAATCATAAATACAGCACTTTTCTGAGCTCTTTCTATGTGAGTCTTCCTATCAAATTATCAACCTGAGGGTGGTCATAGGAACTCCTGAATTTGTAGCCAGCTGGTCGGAGTAAGGGGGGCCCTGGGAACCCTTGAACTTCCGCTGGTGTCTGGAGTGAGAGCCTTGTCAAGGACTGTGCTCTCATCTGTGAACTGTGGCCCAACTCCAGGCGCATGGCGAAGGGAGGTAGAGAGCGGGAGCCGGCTGGTGGATCAAGCGGCTTTTGGAGTCCTGTCCAGCCCCGAGTCTCTGCGATTCCTCCATAAAGACCCCCAGCCCCCAAGCACCTTCCCCCTATACTGCCTGTTCCATTCACTCATCCCTTGACTCTCTCCTCTTTGTGTCCTTTTCAGAGTGTGTTTGTGTGTCCGTCCATTCCCCATCAAAGCTGTGAGCTCCTCTGGGCCTGGATCTATCTACTCTTCTGTCGGTTCCAACACCAAACGGTTTCTCTGTGGGTGAACTGAATAGCCTTCCTCTTTCCGGTCTGAAGCTCTGGTTCACGGGGCCCCTGTGGTGGGGGTGGGGCACTCACTGCTGCAGTTCCATCTTAAGCGTTTGCTTCCTTGACTTGGTGCTGGATTGTTTTTCGAGGCACCTCTAGTGGTCGAGCTTCTCTGTTCGCTCAGACGGTAAAGAATCCGCCTGCAATGCAGGAGACCCCAGTTTGATCCCTGGATCGGGAAGATCCACTGGAGAAGGGAATGACTACCCACTCTAGTATTCTTGCCTGGAGAATCCCATGCACAGAGGACGCTGGTGGGCTACAGTCTATGGGGGTTACAAAGAGTCAGCCACGACTAAGCAACTAACACTTTCACTTCACCGCTAGTGGTCGAGCACAGGAAGAGGAGGGGAGTTTTTGGCTGTAACACACTTGCACCCCAAGCTCACCACCCCTACCTCCAGTCCTGAGGTCACTGGAAGAGAGCAGATCCTTCTTCCAGAGGATGACCTCGTTCCCCTGGGGACATGGACTGTTTAATCAGAACACCTTCAGTCGAAACGCTCATTCGTTTATGGGGAATACAGGCACAGGCTTTTAAAGACATGCCATAAGTTTAACAGTTATTGGATTTTTCAACTTGTTTACAAAAGCAATATTGTTAAATAGCCAACGGCCAGGCCCAGTTGTTTTTCCTCCTGTGCCTTCTGACAACAGGAAAGTGTATTATCCCCCCCAGCTGGCTCCCGGGAGGGATGGGGAACAGCATTCCATTTTGCTGTCTGTTTAATTATCCATTCAGCCAGGCTTACACTAAAGCACTTCCTCATTTGTTCACAGCCAGATCCGCTCTGGAATCAACAAAGAGCTCCTTCCCCATTCCACAGCCCCTGCAGCAGCTCCTGCAAGCAGCTTCACTCAGAGAAAATGCCAGCCTCCTAAGAACCTGTCCCTTTGGAACAATGGATCCAAAAGGGCATGCAGGTAGTCTGGGTGACCTTGACACTTGACTTCACATCCCTGGGTCAAAGGCTCCTCCTTGCTCAGAGAAAGAATATTGCTTTGGAAAAGAATTTTTAAAGCAGGCTGCTGGAGAGGTTTTAAAAATAAAGCTTGCCATGACGTGCCTTTTCAAATTCTGATTTAGAGGGCCTGGGTCTTCAAATTTTGGATTTTAAAGCCTCTCAGATGATTCTGGTAAACTAAGCCAGATTTAGAGGCTTTTGGACTGGAAAATCTCAGCCTGCCTTTGACCCTGAGGTTCTGTGATGTTCTGTCCCAGTGGAGGGGAGGGTGGGAGACTGGGCCTTCCTTCTGCTCTTCACATCAGACCAAGTAGGAGCTCCACGGTCATTTAGCTGGCTGAGCTGGACGAAGCTCACACCTGCTGAAAAGTCATCTTGGGGAAACAGCCAGGTAGACGGGGCTCCACAAGCCTCAAGTAGCTAGAAGTAAACTGAGTAGTGCCTGTAAGCTGATGCGAGAGTTCTGTGAATGATCTTATAGTGGAACACCTGCACTAGCCCAACAGGTGTCTGAAGGGCCTGGGAAAATGTATCCCTGTCCAACTTGCATTGGGAAAGTGCCTCCTGATAGGTGCACTCCACACCCAAGGCTGACTTTGGCTACAGATGCAGAGAGGAGTTTAAGGGGCAGAGAGCTGGAGGTGGGGGCCCGCCCCCACTCCAAGTCCCCATCCTCCCACTCCCCTCCTCCTAGCAGTGCCAATTTGTCCCCAGAGAAGTCTCAGATTCAAACTTCCCCATCCATCCCATCTAGAGTGGTCAGAGTGCAAACAACCTCAATGGCAGTCACACTCAAACTAAGGCTCAACCTCTCTATGGCACTTAATGTATAACACACTTGCCATCCATCATCTCCCTCCATCCTCGCAACACCTCTGTAAGGGCAGGACCATTTGACAGTCCAGGGGCTGGATGGTCAAAGACAGGACTGAATGACTTGAAAAAGGTCAGAGGGCTGCCAAGTGGAGGAGCCAGAATCTACCTACCCTCAGACCTTCTAATTCGAAGTCCAGAGCCCACAGGCCTCCTTAGTAGCATACACTTTCTTGGCTTTCGTCTTTCTCAGGGTGCTTCCATACATGTGACTCTGTTTGACTAATTATAGTAAGCTTCGAAAGTTTTAGATCCTCAGCTGCCAATGGAGGAAACTGAAGGTCCAAGAAGTTAAAGGGACCACACAGCTGTACCTTATAACCCAGGAGCCGTAAGAAGGAAAGGTGGGGGATTTACCTGACAGTCCAGTGATTATGACTCCATGTTCTCAGTGAAGAGGGTCCAGCTTTGATCCCTGGTCAGGTAACTAGATCTCGCCTGCCGCAACTAAAGATCTGAGTGCCCACCTGAGACCCAGTGCAGCCAAATAATTTTTTTAAAAAAGAAGAAGAGGTGTAAAGCTGGCTATGGGAGGTAGGTAGCAAAAGTAAAGTTTTGAATTGCACTGTAGCTCTTACAAGCTGTGACCCTGGGCAAGTTACTTACATTTTGTCATCAGTGTTCAGGGATAATTCTTAAAACATAAAATAACCACTTTAATACAAATGTAAACATGGACAAACGTCAAAAAGATTTTATTTACCTAATTAATGAGGGAAGCAGAAAGGTGTTAAATACTGGTTCAAAGGAGAATTCAAAGACCTTACAAACCTAAAGCAATCTGAAATGAATTTATAAGCAGTTGCAAAACTGGTCAATATCCTCGGGGCAATAGTCATTTGCATTCCAACAGGCAAAATTTATTTGCATCTCTGGACAAGAATTATTTGCAGTATTATCAGTTTGCTACAACTTCTAGAGTTGTAAAAAATGCCCAAAGACGATAAAATGAACAGATCACCCAGAAAGGAGCCTTGCAAGGCATCAAGCAATCTTTCTTGGCTCATTACAAAGACTTTCACAATTTCTTCCTAACCTCGTTAAATGCAGATGATCCATAGGGCTGTTGGGAGGATTACGTGAGGTGGTGTGTTTCCTGCCTGAGGCATGGTAGGTTTCCCTTCCCCGCCTATGGCAAGGATCTTCCTTCTAGGGTGGCTTCTTCCTGATTACCCAAGTCTAGGGGCTTTCTCGCTCTACTGAGTCTGGCAGAGGAAAGGGACTGGGACTTAATGTCACCTCGACTCAGGATCTGGTCCTGGCCCTACCACATCCTCGGGCAAGTCATTTCTTTGCTCCTTCCATCTCAGTTAACCAGCAGTAAGAGCAAGGAGTTGGACAAGATGACCTCAAAATTTAGTTCAATAAATCTTGGTTTCACACTGACTCATACAGCACAGCCAGAAATGTAGATTTCCTGAGACCAATTCACGGGATAGTTGCTAGACACAGACTTTGGAAGCACACAGATAGATGTCTGAGTCCCAGTTCAGCTCCTACTA
The DNA here is from genome assembly GCF_032452875.1 of Bos javanicus. NCBI lineage: Eukaryota > Metazoa > Chordata > Mammalia > Artiodactyla > Bovidae > Bos > Bos javanicus. The sequence continues at coordinate 13,754,884 of NC_083877.1, read as the reverse complement.
CCTGTGTGACCTTGAGTAAGCAGCGTCACATCTCTGAGCCTACATTGCTCATCTGTCAGGTGAGGCTATAACAAAGGCTCCAGAGTTTACCCTGAAGATGAAGATGGATAACATGTTACGTGCTCCCACATAGTCAATGCTAGATGTCAGTTTCCATTCTCCACTTCCCTATACCAAGTGGGCTCTGCTTTGGGTCACAGAGTCAGAGATCCCTTGTCTCTGCCCGTGGTCACTCAGTAGGTCCGTGAACAAGCCCTCACTGGGTTTGCTTCTAGCCAAGCATTGCAAGATCGATTACACTTGACTCCTGTACTCAGGCATTTTTCTCTTGCCATGGATCTGGGCTGAGGACATGGCTAACAACAGAAAACTCAGTCCCTAAATGGGGTGGGCAATGGGCTGGGAGAGGTCCCAGGAGGTAGAGCTCACTTTGGCAGTGGTAGGCTTCCAGGAGGAGGTGAACCTTGAGTGGGCACTGCAAGATTCAGACGCAAGAAGGAGCTTCAAGGCACAGGGGCCACTCAAAGACTCTTTGGCCATCACCTCCCCAGGGACCTGCCTCTCCTGCTGCACCATGAACTGCATGAGAAGCACTGTAAAGAACGCACTTTTTACCCACAGTGCCTGGCACACGGGAGCTGCTGCACAGTATCTGAAAAATGAATGAGGCAGTACCTAGAGCCCACATCCATGTATAGATTGGTGGTTCTCAACAGGGTGATACTGCCCCAGGGCCACCAGGCAATGTCTGGAGACATTTTTGGTTGTCACATCTGGGGTAGAAGGCTAAGAAGAGGCTACTGGCATCTGAAAGCCAGGGATGCTGCTAATTTACCTCTGGTTCACAGGACAGCCCCCACGCAAAGGTTTGTTCAGCCCCAAATGCTAAGAGTGTCAAGGCTGAGAAACCTTGGTACAGAGGAACAGTAAGTAGATAGGATCACAATACTCCCAGGGGATGTTTGGGGCCAGGGAGCACTGACAGTGTTTACTAAAGAAATCGAGACCCAACGGGGATGAAGTGTCTTTCTGTGGATGACACCACAAGTTAGCAATAGCCTGAAAATATGAGGGGAACCACTGACTGAAACCGCCCTCCCTGGCCAGACTCTACAGTAGCCACCTGCATGAGTTATCTTACAACAGGAGCTCCTGGTAAGAAACATAGAACTAACAAGCCACCACCGAGCAGAAGAAATCGGGAAAAGTCAAAAGGAGAGAGGAGACTCCAGTCCATATGTCCTACCAACCTCCCAGAATCCTCCTCTCTGGAAGCCATCTTGGCTGAGTGACGCTCTTGCCACCGGGAAGGACCCTGAGTCAGAGCGCTTGGCCAGAGACAACCTGGAAACTAACTCCATTACCGTGAAACACAAGACTATGACCACATGGCAAAGCTGCTCTGCTGGGTCCCCTTACTCTGCGGCTCTTCACCCAGGTGCCCCTTCCCAATAGAGTCCCTTGCTTTATCAGCATGTGTGTCTCCTCAGATAATTCATGTCCAAGTGTTAGACAAGAGCCACACTTGGGCCCTGGAAGGGGTCCCTCTTCCTGCAGCAAAAAGAGAGGCCAATCTTTGGACGCATCACCTGGGGCTCTCTGTCAGCACACCCCTCACAGCCCCTTCACCCCTTTGTCATGTCTCAAAGTCCTCTTTGCCCCACCTCTCCTACACAGCTTAATAAGACTGCTTCAGTAGCAGTGTCTTGAAATACACCAAATGGTTCGGGTCTTGGAGGCTTTGAACATGTCACTAACAGCACAACTCTGAATCCTTGTCCCAGGCCTGCGTTCATGGCATCATTCCCACACAAGAATTAACTTTATAAAAATTTAAATGTTAATAAATGTTGAGTCATGTATGAATCTGAGAGTTGGACTATAAAGAAAGCTGATCACAGAAGAATTGATGCTTTTGAACTGTGGTGTTGGAGAAGACCCCTGAGAGTCCCTTGGACTGCAAGGAGATCAAACCAGTCAATCCTAAAGAAGATCAGTCCTGAATATTCATTGGAAGGACTGATGCTGAAGCTGAAACTCCAATCCTTTGGCCACCTGATGTGAAGAACTGACTCATTTGAAAAGATCCTGATGCTGGGAAAGATTGAAGGTGGGAGGAGAAGGGGACGACAGAGGATGAGATGGTTGGATGGCATCACCGACTCAATGGACATGAGTTTGAGCAAGCTCCAGGAGTTGGTGATAGACAGGGAAGCCTGGCACGCTGCAGTCCATGGGGTTGCAAAGAGTTGGACATGACTGAGTGACTGAACTGAACTGAAAGTGAGCCACAGTGAGCTGGTAATAAGATACCTTGGGATGTCCATCATGCTGGATTTCCAGACAGTTAAACTGGTTAACGCGTTTCCCTTTGACCTGTGGGTCAATCTTGGTGACTATCGGGGACAGGGCGGCCACACTGTTATACGTTACAGCTTAAATGCCTCACTGAATGCCACTGAGGTCCTGCTCTCCAGGTGAGAGCCTGATTCATAGACGGTGGAGTGAAGGAAACAGATGACTCTGTACCCACCGTCTGAGCTGCCTGGCAGGTGTCACTCTCTCTTACACCCTCTCCCTCGCACGCAGAGCCCCCCAAACAAGTAGTTACAGACATGCAAGTGAAAGTAATTTACATAAATATCTTCTACTGTCGTTGTTTAGTCCCTCAGTTGTTTCCAACTCTTTGCAACCCCATGAAATGTAGCCCTCCAGGCTCCTCTGTCCATGGGATTTCCCAGGCAAGAATACTGGAGTGGGTTGCCATTTCCTTCTCCAGTACCTCCTATTATTAATGCATATTAATGCATTAATTCCCATAATCAATTATTTCCTGTAATTTGTGGGCATGAGGAAAATCCTTGCCTCCTCTCTCCATGGGGAGTTTCATTTGAGAAGCCACAAGCAGTTGGCCTGGCCCAGTGAGGGAGTGCTCAGAGTGGGAGAGTGGGATGGTCACTGTGCAGGACGTGTGCAGCAGATAACTGACGCAGGTGGTCCCTCCCTCAGGGGCAGGGATGAGGGGCAGAGCTCACGAGCATCATGAAAACCTGGCCTGGGCAGCACCTCTGTGAAATGAGATCCAGCTCCCCTTTCAGTGTCCTTGTCTGTTCAGTGGGGCTAATAACTAGCCTTTCACCCATCATCTCTTCCTTCCTGGTGTGTACAGACTCCAGACAGGGCCTAGGGACTATCACTGCAGAAGAGGAATGGAGAGGGAACAAGGACAGCCAGGCCGCAGAGAACGGCTGTGAGCTGGGTAAAGTCAGGTGGGAATATCATTCAACGGGGACAGAAGCCCAGGTCCAGGCCCCACTGGGGAATCCACGGCCTTCCCCTCTGGCCCCCGACACCCACGACTGGCCATCCCCCGACCCGGCAGTAACCGAGGCCAGACTTCCCCCTGAGGTCCCTGCCTCCTGGATGTCCTGTCCTCCTGGATCTGAAGCATCCTTCACACCTCACATACTCCTCTGCCATCTGCACGTTCCCTGCTTCCTCCTTACGGCTGTTCATGGAAAACGAAAAGATTTCCCACAATGCTGCAACTAAAGATCCTGTATGCCACAACTAAAACCCAGAGCAGCCAAGTACATGAAATAAGTTTAAAGAAAAAGAAGTGAAAGCAGGAGCTCAGATATTTACGCACCCACACTCACTGCAGCATTACTCACATTAGCCAAAGGGTGGAAATGAATGGATACACAAAATGTAGTATATATATATACACACAACAGAATATCGTTCCGCCTTGTATGTGCTACAACATGAATGGAACTTGAAGACATAAGTGAAATAAGACACAAAAAGGCAAATACCTATAGATATGAGGTATATAGAATAGTCAAATACATAAAGACAAAAGTATAATACGGGCTTCGCTGGTGGTCCAGTGGTTAAGAATCTGCCTGCCAACGCCGAGAACATGCGTTCAGTCCCTGGTCTGGAGACATCCCACTTGCCGAGAGGCCGCTAAGTCCACGCGCCACGACTACTGAGCCGGCTCACCTAGACCCCGGGCTCCGCAGCAAGAGAAGCCACCGCGATGAGAAGCCTGTGGGTGGCAACCAGGGAGCAGCCGCTACCCACTGCAACTAAAGGAACACCCTGTGCAGCAACAAAGACCAAAAAGAAAAGTGTAATGTAGGATGCCAGGGGCTAGAAGGGGACAGGGATGGGAGTCACTGTTTGGTGGGCACAGAGCTTCAATCTGGGAAGATGAATTCTGAAGACAGATGGTGGTTATGGTTGCGCAATGGGGCTATACGTCACTGAACTGTATACTTAAAAGCGGTTAAAACAATAAATTGTATGTTATGCACATTTTACCACAGTTAAAAAAAAAAAACTGAAGAAAAAAAAACAAACCTAAGCTTTGAACTCCTTGTGGTCAGGGCCTCCCTTTTTTCCTTCTTTGGACTCTGTTCAGTTATAACAACAAAGGCCATGCCTGTGTGGAGAAAAGGGGAAGAGAAGAGAAGGGCCTCTCTGGGTCAGCGGCCCACCAGGCTTGGAGACAGGAGCTGTGGGTCCATTTGGTTCCCTGCCCCCACAGCACGCATCTCCCACAGACCCTTTTTCCAGACCTGCAGCCCTGGCTCCACCCTCTCCTGGCCTGAAGCAGGTGCTGTAGCCACACACCCCATGCCTCCAGGTACCCTACCAGACCTTGCCCGCTCCATTCCTGCTGACCTGGAAGGCCACATCACTCACCATTCCCCTTTGTCCCCTTGCGTTCAAATCACATCCAAAAACATTGTTCCCATTAAATCACATCCAAAAATATTGTTCCCAGTTGTGCCATATTCTCCCCATTTCCATGTGCCTTTGCAAGGACCGTAACTTTTGTCTGGAAAGTTCTGTCTTACTTGCTACCTGATAAAGCCCACCTCATCCTTCATGTCTCAGTTCATACCCCACCTGCTGTCTGAGGCCCAGCACCCTGCTCAGCACCTAACATCCAAACCTGTGATTGCCAGCATCGCCCACTGGATGGTGGGATGATGGAGCAGTCCGTGCTGATTGTACCCATCTTCCCCTTCCCCCACTCTCCATTTTCTTTCTTGCTTAGAGCCCAACTTTTGTTCAGCTGCTCCTTTTCTGCCTGGCCATCTCAGTGAGAGCAACTGGCATCGCAGTGCAGCTCCAGGGAGATGAAGCCTGATTGGCTTACACCAATCACAGTATTCTATTCCTCTCTCTGGTATTGGCTGAGATGGGGTCATGTGATATAATTCTGGCCAAGGAAATATGAGGGGAAGTTTGCCTCTGCTTAAAAACACATGGGAAGGGGACAAAAGGAAAAAGGTACTCTTCTGCCTCTGGGAATGCTCATCAGTACTTGTCAACTGGCATTGCTTCAGCCACCCTGTCACCCTGAGGAGTGATATCACCTACATATTGGGGGTGGGAAGGCAGAAAGATTTGTTATCAGGCAGGGTCCTGGCAGGAGGTGGGAATCATACCAGTTATGTTAGGGAGAATTTATGGTGAATAATTGCTCACTAGGTGTAGAAGATGTTAATCAGGTAACAGAAAGGGTAAAAAGAAAGGTAGCCAGATACTAGTTTTAGGGTTGAGAGAACATAGGAAAGAGGCTGGAATCAGTAACACTTAGAGGAGGGGTGCGTGGCGCTGAAATGCCGACCTCTGGGAAGGGGCTGCTGCATGGCTGGTGCAGGTGTCTCTGAGCTCAAAGGACAAGTCCACTGGGGCCTGGACCCAGCTTCTGAAGAGAAGATGCAATGATGCTGTGTCTGTGAGAGTGGGAAGAACAGCAATTCATTCAGCCTTCCAAGGAATGGCCTCTGTGTGGTGAAGAGACCAAGACGGAGGGAAGCTGGCAGGAGCAGGAAGCCCTCGGGAAGGTATTAACAGCCCCAAGGGCTCCCTCTAGTGTCCCCTATTGACCGACACTGGCAGGGAGCAGCTGGCAAAGCAGAAGTGGGGCTGGTGGCCTTCAACTTGTGTCATAAAGCAGAAGGTGGGTTAGGACCTGAGACAACAGCCTAAGAACGGATACAAATGGAGAGTGCCTGCATCCTGGACAACAGCTCTACAACACTGCCATGAAAAACCAGGGTGCTGCCCTTCCTCAGATTTCCTGTCATGAGAGAAAATAACATCCTCTCCAGGTCCTATAACTGACCCGACATCTGTACAGCCACAGTCCTGTCTTAGCTGTGTTCCCCCACGGGGCCTAGCGTGGGGCCCCACTGTTTGGAGACTGATGAGGTTGATCTAAAGCACCCTCCTGTCCCTGGACCCTCTGTGGCCTCCATGAGATGGGTCGGGGTGCTGACTTCCATGGAGTTGCTCTTCAGCGGTGTATTGATTTCCTAGGGTTGTTGTAAGAAATGAACTCAAACCTAGTGGCCTAAGACACCAGACACTTACTCTCTCACAGTTGCGGAGGCCAGTCTGAGATCAAGGTGTCAGCAGGGCCACGGTCCCTCTGAAGGTCCTAGGGGAGAACCTGCCTTGTCTCTTCCAGCCCTGGTGGCCCAGTGGTTTCTTGGCTTGTGGCAGTATGCCTCCAGTCTCTGCCATGTCTTCTCCTGGCCTTCTCTTCTGTGTCTCTGATGTCTGTTCTGTCTCTCTTTGGATCTAGGGCCCACCTCCATCTCAACCCCCACCTTAATCACACTTCTGAAGGTATTCTAGTAGCTAAGTCTTCCGACTCTTTGCGACCCCATGGCCTCTAGCCCCCCAGGCTCCTCTGTCCTTGACATTTCCCAGGCAAGGATACTAGAGTAGTTGCCATTTCCTCCTCCAGGGGATCTTCCTGATCCAGGGATCAAATCCCTGTCTCCTGCATGGTAGGTGGATTCTTTATCACTAAGTCACCTGGAAAGCCCAATTACACTTCTACAAAGACCCTATTTCTGAAGAGGTCACATTCTGGGTCCTAGGTGGACACGAATTTGGGGAGGACACCATTTAACACTCTAAGTGGCAACATCCAGATCCAGAGAGGAAAGCTGGAGTTGGAATAGTGGGTGCCTTGCCCGGCACAAGGAGCCCTTGTGACACCAACTGTCACCTGTGGGGCAATCTCAACACTTCAGCCCCTGGAACCACCCAGGCCCTGAAGGTCAGCAGTCACTGATAGACCCTCTCAGGAGGTTACATGATGGCCCCTTGCATTCCACCTACGGGTTGCTGGTAAGGTCTGTCTGTCAAAGCACACGCTGTAAATAAAGCCTTTTCCATCTGGGGACTGGTGGTAAAGCAAAGGGGAAAGGAAAAAAAAAATTAAACAAATAAAGGCAAATTCTTCATCATCCACAAAACAATACGCAAAAACCAGGGCATTCCTCTGGACCATCGATAAATAATCCAGACCACAAAAATAATACATTAGATGGCTTGTGTAATGGTAGCATGTGAAAGACTGTGGAACTTTCTAAAATTAATTTTCTTCATTTTGGTTTATTAAAATTGCACTCATCTATCTCCCCTGTTAAATATTTTATTTTTTCATATTAATGGCTGCAATTTCAGCTTGTGCCTGTTTCTGTCATTAACACTGTACAAACTTAATATCATTAGTAGTTTTTCCCTTAATTATGTGACTAGAGAAGAAAAACATCAAAGTTTCCGTGAAATTGGAATAGTATATCTAAATTGCCTCATGTTTATTTTAACATTAACAGTAAATGAAGCTAATGGGCTTTTATATTATTAAAAGCACTCATTTGTGTCCTGCCTGTTCTAATATATAACAAAGCTTTAAAAGATGTTAAATAATTAGTTATTTAATAGGGACGGGTGGAATAGATCAAGCGAAAGGAAAAGTTGAGGGTAACCGACGCACACAGTTGAGGGGTCTCTCCCTCTTAGGTCTTTCGGATGGGATTCCCTCACCACAGGTTCCCTGTCCCCACTGTTACTGTGAGAGCTCTAATTTATATCGACCCTAGAGAGTTGAAGCAACAAAATCTATTGTTGCAGCCTTGCAGAGGACACATGTGTGGGGGGCAATAATGTTCTCAATTACTTCTGGGCAACTTCCATTCATAATTCAATACCTGCAAAGGCCCACGTTAGGCTGGGGCACGGGAGGCCCTCTGCAGGAGGGAGCACGTAGCTGCTGCTGCAGGCCAGCTCCTCTCTCACTGCCTCCTGGAAGCAGGGTCCTTGGCTTTAGAGGACACTGATGGATGGACGCACTGCTCTGCATCAAGAGCCCAGTGAGACCTGGCCTGTGGGTCTAAAAGAGGGGACAGACTGTTGTCACTCTCCTGCTCAAAAACCTGCAAGGACTGCCTTGGCCTGCTCAGTCAAGGCCAAGCTCCTCGCTTGGCGCTTGAGGCCCCACCTGCCCGACCCAAGCTCCTGCTCTTTCCAACATCTGTTCTCTGTTCTGTCCAGCTCTTCCCCCGACCCCAGGCCCAGAACGTCCCAAGTTGTCCCATCTCCTTGCCTTTGGTCATGCCATTTGTCCTTGCCTGAACCCACGTTTGTCCTTCCACCTCTATTCAAATACTAATCATTCCTAAGGATTCAACTTCAGATCTGGGCTTTCCTGGTGGTCCAGTGATTCAGAATCCACCTTGCCATGTAGGGTACACCACTCGGATCCCTGGTCCGGGAAGATCCCACGTGCCTCAGGGGAACTAAACGCATATGCCTAGAGCCCACGCTCTAGAGAAGCCACGGCAATGAGAAGCCCACCACAGCTACAGAGTAGGCCCCACCCCCACAACTAGAGACAGGCTGCAAGCAACCATGAAGACCCAGCACAGCCAGTAAACAAAGAAATGAATGAATAAAATTCAAATTCCAGATCCTCCATTAGTCCTCTCCTAGTCCCTCTGTCTCACGAACCCCTAGAGCAGGGGTTTTCAAACTTGAGTATGTATCAGAATAACCAAGGGGGCTTGTTACAACACAGATTGACAGATCGCTGGGCCCCACCCCTAGGGTGTTTGATTCCATAGGTCTGAGTGTGGTCTGAGAATCTGAATTTCTAATAAGTTCCCAGGTGATGCTGACAGTCTGGGGACCACACTTTGAGAACTACTAGAACATATGCAGCCATTCCAGACCGTCAGTCACTGTGCTTGCACTGGCTTGGAAGGTTCTCTCATAGTAGCTCGTGGCCAAGACTTCTCTCCTCAAGTAGACAGCAGGTTCTTTGAAGGCAGGGACTCTGAGCTGCTCCTCTATATCCCTGGAGACAGCACTAGCTCAAGGATGGGCTCATGGTGTGTGAGCCAATGACTCAGATGAACAGATTGACTAGCTGCCATAAATTTCATTCAATCCTTGATAAAATCTCCATTTTATAGGTGAGGAAGCTGGGGCTTAGAGAGATGAATTAAGTCACTAAAGGTCATATAACTGTTAAGTGACAGATAAGATTTGATCTCAGGTTCATTTCCAGAGTCCTGGCCAGTGCTTCTTACTCAAGTGATTTCAGACACAGGACTTGGGAGGATAGGAAACTGGCTGCTTTCGTCACTTCGACACTAAGGATTGTAGGTTTGAGAGATCCTTTAGTCTAGGGCGGAGTACACATGGCAAACCAGCTGCTACTCTCCTCCAGCCAACTAATGTACTCAGTCACCCTGACATAAATGCGAGTCTCAGCATCCTTCACACTGCACCAACTGATTGACATTTCTATGGCAGGATGAAATATATTTGCCATTCATAACCTAGTCCAATTTCTCCACCATGCTGGTGAGACCCAGAGAGGAAATGCAGCTTGGCTACCCTGCATATCAGTGGTGTGTGTTAGTTATCTCTTGTTGTGTAACAAATCATCCTCAAACTCAACAGCAGACATTTATTGACGCGTAGTTTCTGTGTGACATGAATTTGAGAACAACTCAGATGGTTAGTTCTGGCTCAGGGTCTCCTATGTGCTTGCAATCAGGATATTGGCAAAACATGAGGTTTGGAATGAAAAGATCTGTGCTTACTTCTGTCAGGTACCATAAAGGCAGTACTGATCCAAGACAGTGAATTAAGTTCATGGCTATAGTTATTCTGACAGGAGAAGGCAATGGCAACCCACAGAGTCGGACACGACTGAAGCGACTTAGCAGCAGCAGCAGCATAGTTATTCTGACCATTCAGGTAATACAAACTTGGGCTGCAAATCTACTTTTCAAGAATGGCTCTTTCCGCTCCTGCCCTGCCCAGAATCAAGGCAACTTTTCTTACTGTCCCTGGGTGTGCAAGGGGTGAGGCAGTCTTCCTCTGGTTCACACTTCCCCTGAGGGTTTCCCGTTGGAGTCCAATCTTTATGAGGAAGGACATCCTATCAGATTCACCACCTTTGCTGGCCCTGGGCTTTACCTTCTTTCCCCAAATACCCTCGGTCATGTCAAGACTGAAACTCAAGTTTGCTTGTTGGGCAAATACCCACAGGGTACAAGGAGCTTCGGTGCTCTCACAGTTTTTGGCCTTGTAGCTTCTTACCATCTTGTCAGCCTTTAATGCTGTTAAGAAAATAGTTTTCATTTTATTCAACATTTCTAGTTGTTTCTACCATGAACATTGGTCTAAATAACCCAGCCTGCCACATTACTAGCAATAGAATCTGCTATGTGCTTTTCCCACAACTCTAGATTAGTTTGTTTTCTCAATTAAAGTGACCAAAACAAGAAGTGGAATGGTTCAGTCCAGTGGGTGGTGAGGTGATGGGGTGGTGGCTGTTGTGCAAAAAATCCTCCTAAAGATGGTGAGGGTTCCTTACCCACTGAACATGAGCCTGGTCCATGCACCTGAGTAATTGGTCTGTGTTCCCAAGGTAGGACGGTCTTGATCATCCAAACCTCCCAAGGTCTTTGGAAGCTTTTAAGCAGGATGATGACACAATCGCATGTCACTCCAGGAAAGATGGCTGTGTCTGTTCTTTGCTGACAAAGGTCCATATAGTCGAAGCTATGATTTTTCCAGTAGTCACGTACAGATGTAAGAGTTGGACCATAAAGAAGGCTGAGCGCTGAAGAATTGATACTTTGGAGTTGTGGGGCTAAAGAAGACTCTTGAGAGTCCCTTGGACAGCAAAGAGACCAAACCAGTAAATCATAAAGGAGATCAACCCTGAATATTCTTTGGAAGGACTGATGCTGAAGTTGAAGCTCCAATACTTTGGCCACCTGATGCAAAGAGCTGACTCATTTGAAAAGCCCCTGATGCTGGGAAAGATTGAGGGTGGGAGGAGAAGGGGGCGATAGAGGATGAGATGGTTGGATGGCATCACCAGTTCAATGAACATGAGTCTAAGCAAACTCTGGTGAGATACTAAAGGACAGGGAAGACTGGCGTGCTGCAATCTATGGGGTCACAAAGAGTCAGACATGACTTGGTGACTAAACAACAACAATAATTGTTTGAAGAAGGGTTAGAGACAAAATAGCATTGGATGGAGAGGTCTTGAGGCTGTTATGGTGGTCAAGGTGAAATATAGTGACAGGTTGGACTGGGGTCAAGAAGGGAGAAAGAAGTAAAAGACTGACTGATATCAGGAGGTACCATCGACAAGCATCACACTGTTGACATGTGATCCTGGACTCGACATAACTGAAAATCGCAGGTGTAAGAGGCACAGCTCTTCTTAAGGCTCAGCGGACGTGAATGGCGACTTGATTCCAATGAACCAGCCCTGTCACCACATTGAGAACTGTGGCCTGGGGAGAGTTGATTGTGAGACTCCCTGGATAAAGGATCTGAAGTGTCTTCCTTAAGTGGCCATGCCAGATGGACAACCACAAAGACAGTGGCGGGGTGGGGGGTTGGGGGGTGCTGGTGCAAGGCATCCAACCATCTCTAAGTGTGGGTTGGACCCTTCAAACTCATCATCTATTCATCTTGCTTCCTGGTGTAAACACCTATCCTCAGGCAAAGAGGATTGCAAAAAGGGAGTATGAGGAGCGAAAATGAAGAATAAAGTCACATAATAAAGGAAGGATAAGAGAATCACCAAAGGTCAAAGTTGAGAATAAGATGACGAATATTCTTAAAAACAAATAAGAGAAATCAGGATCTGAAAATATTGAGTTTATGCATAATAAAATCAACTGGATTAAAAAACAATACTAGAACCTCAGATATAAAATGCCAAAAATCTAAAAGTGAGAGTGATTCACTAGAACAACTGAAAGAGTGGCTCCAACTCAAAAAGTTAAAAGCGATAATAAATTAATTGCTTAAAGTGCAGGAAATGGGAGGATTGATAAATGGGGTCCAAATGGGAATGCGGGATAAGGAAAAATGAGATAATAAAATAGGAAAATCCCGTTAATGTCGGGCCTTCGAGCTCCTGGGGACAGTGAGTGTGCCTGGTCAGGAGGGCGCCTGCTCCTCTGCCCTCAAACCCTCCCAGTGCAGCAGGCAGAGGGGCACAGGGGGTGCTGTGAGCTGGCGGAAGGAGCCCCAGTCTGGGAGTCAGGGGACTGGGTCCCAGTGGGGTCTGATGGCGTCCCTGCAGGGCCCGAGCTAATTTCCCGACCAGTCCTCAGTCTCCGCAGCTACAGGAGAAGAGCACTGACTTGATAGGCATGGGGTTCCTTCTGTTGCGCTGTCTGGGCTGGCAAATGGGTGCAGCAGCAAGAAGGAGACCGAGGAGCTTGGTTTCCTGGCTTCTTAGGGGAAGCACTGATCTGGAGGCTGAAGACCTGGGTGTGAGTCTCTAGGGTTCTAGAGCACAGCAGAAAGCAGAAAACAAGGGCTGGGGACTTCCCTGGTGAACCAGTGGCTAAGACTCCTCACTCCCAGTGGAGGGTGCCAGGTCCAACCCCTGGTCAGGAAACTAGATCCCACAGGCCACAACTAAGAGTTCTCAGGGCACAGCCAGAAGATTTCCCACAATGCTGCAGCTAAAATTCCGCGTGCCGCAACTAAGACCCAGTGAGCCAAATGAAGAAATAAATAACATATTTTAGAAGAAAGCAAGCAAGCACTGTTCAACAGGCAGCAAGGGGAGGTGGGGGTTGCCACCTCCCAAGTCCCCAGACCACAACCATCCATGTAAGTCACCCCGCCCATGAGGAAACCCAGCCACACCCTGCAGCCACGTCAGTATCCCAGAGCAGGGCTTCTTCAGCTTTTCACCATCTCTCTGGTTCCCTGGCACTCAGCTGCTTGAAGGCAGGAGCTTGCCTTATGTAGGACTTTATCTCAGCCCCAACTCCAGGCCCCAGCATGAATCTTACTGAGACCCTCATCACTGTACATGTGAGGGATGAAGAAAATAAAAATGGGAATTCTACCTCTTGTCAGTGCTTGGTAGGTGCCATTGCTTCATCTGCACGGGGTCATTTAATCCTCACAACAGCCCTGTAGGGTAAGTTCAGTTCAGTCACTCAGTCGTGTCCGACTTTGCGACCCCATGAATCGCAGCACGCCAGGCCTCACTGTCCATCACCAACTCCCGGAGTTCACTCAGACTCACATCCATCGAGTCAGTGATGCCATCCAGCCATCTCATCCTCTGTCATCCCCTTCTCCTCCTGCCCCCAATCCCTCCCAGCATCAGAGTTTTTTCCAATGAGTCAGCTCTTCGCATGAGGTGGCCAAAGTACTGGAGTTTCAGCTTTAGCATCATTCCTTCAAAAGGAAGGTAAGGACTATTATTATCCCAAGGTGGATAAACTAAGGTTCAGAGGCTGAAATCATTCGCCCAATGTTGCCCAACCAGGAAAGAGCTGAGGTGGGATTTAGATTCAGGTATTCTGACTTCAAAATGGCGAGATTCATCATTCTGCTATGAGGCGAATGAAAGGAAACGACCCTGGACCCCAAAGTCCACTGGTATAGGTTTGTTTCAGGTGGCTCAGTGGTTAAGAATCCACCAGCCAATGCAGGAGACTCAGGTTCGATCCCTGGGTCAGGAAGATCCCCTGGAGAAGGAAATGGCAGCCCACTCCAGTATTCTTGCCTGGAGGATCCCCATGGACAGAGGAGCCTGGTGGGCTACAGTCCATGGGGTCACAAAGAGTCAGACATGACTGAGCATGCAGCATAGGTATGTTTGAGGCCTCAGAATGAGGCAGCCATGGTGTGGTGAGGGGACAGATGGGGTGCTCTTACCTTATTGTTGGGGTGGGAACCCAGCTCTCCAATGCTCTGGCTTATCCTTCTGGGTCTCCTCTGCTTTGGTGCTGGGGCAAAGGGAATCTGCAACAGAACAGAACAGCCTCTTCAGGATAAAACCCAAGGAAGAAACAGCCAAGGGACTAGTGTCCCTGGCAAAGGGAGGTGGAAATTTCCCTGTGGGGAAGGAGCCTAGGGCCCGGAGGCCTGGATAGCCCCTTAGGAGGCCTTGTCCACTCGCAGTTCATTCTTCTCTCCGTCTTCTTCCCAGGGGCTGTGAGACACGGCTCTGATGCGTCTGCCCCCCGCCTGTAGCTGACTCCCAGCACTTAGGACACACTTCTGCCGCCCACTCCCCACTCCACCCCCTCCCCTGGGCCTCCACCAGACCCAGACAATGTCTGCATCTTTACGATTCTGTGGTTCAGTCTCAATCCTGGCCGGTGGAGTCAATGGGCAGACCAAGTTCCCTCAGTGTTTAAGGGCAAACATCCAGTGGAGGCTGCTGCTCCTGCCTTGGAACTGTCCCCTCAGAAGCGGATGAGGCCTCTTCAGCCTCCATCCTATAACGATGTGGACCTGACCCCTCCTCCCCACGGGCTCCTGGAGACAACTGAGTTCTCTGCTCTTCCATGAACTTTCCTGTCTGCCTCCTCTGAAGGGTCACACCTTGCTCCTCCACTAGGGAGGCTCCCACCACTCCTCACGGGCCCCCAGGTGGTGGGCTGCAACAGCCCCCTGTGAGGGCCCAGCTCTCTTCTCTCCCTCAAAGTGTTTCCAGTTCTCTCAGCTGCAACCTCTGACCTGGAGAGGCCTCTGAGGTCAAGCCAGTTCTGCTTCTGGGGAGACACAGGAAGCCCCTTCTCAAGGAGGGAGGCTGAGCCCCCAAGGGAAATGGTGCCCTGGCCCCACTACCCATCCATTTATGCAATGAACAGTCACTGGGGGCTGCTCGGTGTCAGGTGCCGGGTGGACTCTCGGAGGGAGCCAGGAGACAGGGCTCTTCCCCTGTGGACGTGTGGTATGGGGGTAGCCAACACACAGAGCAATCACAGGCTGCGTGGTCAGGGCTGGGGCTAAATCACCCCTCCTTCCTCAGCCTCAGGTCCTCATCTATAAAATGGGCACACCACCATTCACTCCCGGAGTGGGTGGGATGGTTGAATGAGACAACACGTAGAAAATCTCCCCCATGGTAACGCGTGTGTGCAGCATTTTCTGCGCTGCAGGTTGAGTTGTAAATGTGGGCTGCCAAGAATTTAGTGTCATGAACAATTTCTTTTACAAAGGAAATAGAATAAAAACATTACGTGCATCCTCTGAATTAAGAGTATTATTTTGTAAAAATTCTACTTTAGTTATTAGTGTGTGTATATATACTGGGTCATTTTTTTTCAAAGAAGGTTGAAGGCCACTGACCTGGTAATCAGAGCAGGGCTTTGGGGTCATCTCATTCCACCACTTATGACACCATGTGACACAGCTGCATATCTCTTCACCTCCAAGCCTCCCTGCAATTGAGAAGAACGATGAGACAGCACACGTGAACACGCTGCTCAGAACAGGCACCCAGGACATCACAGGGCCTCCAAATGTGGTTGCCTCTTCTGTATGTTAGCATTGTGTAGATCGCATATCAAGACCCCCAGGTCAGGGGCTGATTATCTCTGACTAAAAACATGACAAGTAAAAAGGAAGCTGTGGTGAGGTGGTGGTGGTTTAGTTGCTAAGTCATATCTGACTCTTGCAATCCCATGAACTGTAGCCCACCAGGCTCCTCTGTCCATGGGATTCTCCAGGCAAAAATACTGGAGTTGGTTGCCATGCCCTCCTCCAGGGGATCCTCCCAACCCAGGAATTGAACCCAGGTCTCCTGAATTACAGGTAGATTCTTTACCATCTGAGCCACTAGGGAAGTTGGAGTGGTTTGCCATTTCCTTCTCCAGGGTATCTTCCTGACCAGGGATCAAACCCAGGTCTCCTGCACTGCAGACAGATTCTTTACAGACTGAGCTACCAGGGAAGCCCTAAAAAGGAAGCTACTATTGTTATTGTTGTTTTTTCTATATCAACAACTAACATTTTCAGGCATTTGTGTGCCAGGTACCAACCTCATTTAACCCTCACGGCAGCTGGGCAAGGTAAATTGTATCATTATCCCCATTTTACAGCTGACAAAACTGAGGTAATGGGAGGTTGAGACTTATAGAGCTTGTCTAGCCGACTCTCACTCCTGCCCCCACACCAGCCACGCTCCCTACCTTGATTCAGAGTCTCCTCTGCCCCCAAGGTCCCCAGTGGCTCCAGTTTTGAGCCTCCTGGGCCCCAGCTGCCCTGTCTGCAGGTGCCCTGCCTGGCCTCCCTGGCCCGGTAATTTCACGCATTTGCCCGACCTCATGCTACCACACTCCAGCTGTTTCTTGTTTCAAAGCCCCACTCCTCAGCACCTTCTGCACTTGCTAGCACCCAGGCAGCTGGTTACAGGAGTGGGGAGTGGGGAGCAGGATGCAACCCGATCTTCAGGGCCAGAGCCAGGCCTGGAGGCTATGACCCTGCAGCTCTCAGCTCCAGTCCGGAGTGGCCAGGAGAACAGGACTCTACCAAGGTCTAAGAAAGCACCTGCAAAGGAAGTCCTCCCCACGGGAGCCCCAGCTCAGGAGCTGAGCCCTGAGCCGGAAGTGGAGAACCAGCACCCAGCCTGAGGGTGGGCCCGAGGTGCCACTGTCGCTGAAGCAGGCAGCACGGGCTGGGTACCAGCGTGGTGTCAGCCGCCAGCTCTTACCACATCGATCATCCAGTCCTTAAGACATATTAAAATGGATTTAAAAAGACATTTTGCATTTTCTCTCCTTAACACCCACATTATTGCCACACATCGGCTTTTGTTTTAATTAAAATCGGTTTTGAAATCCTCCATGAAACTTCAGTGGGATTGTTAAAGGCAGCAATTTCCTTATCGGCAGCGCGTCCCCACAACATACTGTAATAGTTATTTTGCAACAAAGCACAAGTCTTATTAATTTAGCTCAATCAAATCAGCACCACGTTAATTTATGGGGCTGTAAAAATCTGGCAGTGCCGCTCTAGATCAAGGAACTTAGGGCAGGCAACACACCAAGTGGGATGTTTATTTTGTACAATGGTCCCTAACTGCATTTCTGTGATTTAAAAGCTTTCTGAGGCGTGCGATGATAATATTACATGCATATAGAATTGTGTGTTTGCTACGCCTCATTACTCCCCGCAGAGACCCAAAATCATTTGGTATTCAACTCCTACCTAAAATATTTCCTTTTACATACAAATATTTTTTCTGCTTTAAATGGCATCTCTATGTTAAAAAAATTTTTTTCCGGGGCTGTGAAGCAGGATCGTTTCCTACGTGGGATTCTATTTTGGTCCAGTGTTGATCTTTAGTGGTGATTACTAAGTGGGGAGCTGGTTTTTCCTCCTCCTTCCCCTCTGGCCATGCCCTCCAAATTTGAAGCAGGTGAAGGTCTCCCTGGGATTGATTTTGCATTTTCTGCCCGCCCCCGCCCCGTCTTGTTTCCTGGTTTACTTTTATTGATGTCTACTTCAGCAACTAGGAATGTTTCTTTCTAACTCACATCTTAATAGCAAAGCCCACAGTAACAATTATGATTTGCCAGGAGATGCAGTGTAGCAGCCAGTGGGGGATTTGCAAGGCTGTGTGGGATGGGGAATTGCAGCAGTTGTGGGCTAGAAATGGGGCGATGGAGGCTCAGAGAGGGCAAGTGACCTGCCCAAAGTCACACAGCAAGTAAGGATGAGCACTGGCCTCTGGGACTCAACCCCAAACCTCTGAGTTTCAATTTTCCCATTAGAATAAAGACGTACGAATTGGAAGGAGGTCACTCATTTGAAGGGCGTAGCACAGGGCCTGGGAACAGAGTGGGGCCTTAGCAATGTTAGGGTATAACTGTATTGTCCTTCCTCCACAAGGGCTGGTCCTGTCTTTCAAGTGCCCGACTCTGGATTGCAGAGCTGGGTGATGCTCAGATGCAAGCTAAGGGCAACTGACATCTCATATACTTATGTCTACAGAGCTTCTCCTGTGTACAAAGATGCTTCCACCTGCTCCAGGGGGAGCACACACCTGCTCTGAGGATACAGACTAAGTGCTAAAATACAATGTTAGCTGATGGACTCAGGACAACCTGTCAACTTGACAGACAGCTGTGAAACCTTATTTAATGGAGGAGAAAACCAAGACTGGCAGAGTTTGGATGACCACTCTCAGGTAAGGCAACTGATGGCCAAGAAGAGAGTCCAACCCAGGGCTGCTGACTCCAAGGTCAGTGCCCTTTCTTGCACACTGACTGCCTTGGGCTCCTTGGCTGGTCCATAGGTGGCTGAGGCTTGGGCAGGAAACATGCTTTCTATCTGTGGTATAAACAGCTGCTGATATGACAGCATTTGAAAGGCACCCCTGGTTCCCCTTCTGACTGTGGCCAAGGCTTAGAGAGAATCATCCTCTAGGTTAAGTCTGGCCTTTTCACCACATAGGTATTTATGTACTTGAACTGTATGGGCCACGTCATCCACCAAGTTTCTTTCTCTGTCCGTTAGTGAGCATGAGTTTCTGGTTAGTCTAGACAGCAGGGGAGCTCCTAGTCCCTGGCAGGGGCCTTTGTGTTGGGGGCGGAGACTCTGTCATGTGACTCCCAGATGCAATCGTATCTTTAGTGACAATGACATGGGGAACTCACTGCCTTCAGTGACAGTCCACACATTGACTGGACAAAGCTCTGGTTTGAAACTGACCTTTCCTGGTAGAACCCAAACCAACATTGTCAGTAAAGCATCAACAAAGTGAAAAAAGTGAATGTGTTAGTCGCTCAGTCGTATCTGATCCTATGCAGCCCTATGCCAGGCTCCTCTGTCCATGGAATTCTCCAGGCAAGAACACTGGGGTGGGTTGCCAGTTGCCTTCTTCAGGGGATCTTCCCAACCCAGAGACTGAATCCAAGTCTCCCACGTTGCAGGCAGATTCTTTACCATCTGAGCCACCAGAAGAGCCCAAGAATACTGGAGTGGGTTGCCATTGCCATCTTCAGGGGATCTTCCTGACTCAGGGATCGAACCCAGGTCTCCCGCATCACAGGCAGATTACCATCTGAGCCACCAGGGAAGCTCCCACTTACAAGTGGCCAGGCATGCTCTCTGATCTGCCCAATTCTAAGAGCTTCCAGGGTCACCTGGAGAGGGAGGATGTGATAGCCATGCCAAGTGCCAACCTATTAATACGTAAGCTGGTGAAGGCCAAGAGAGCTATCTCTGTGGACCTGGGCAGGCAAGGCCCCAGGTCCCAGAGGGCCAGACAGCGGAGGTGAAGTTACAGGACAGGAAAAGATGGGGCGGGGCTTCCAGGCCCAGGGTAGATGCATGTGCTGTGTGCGTGGCCCCACAGCCTCCGGGGAGTAATGAAGCCAGAAAAGTCACAGCCAAGGGGCGGGGTTCTGGGCTAATCCAAACCCTTTGGTTACGTTCCAGGAAAAGACCATTAAGAAGGCGAGATGTGAGCTGAGAGGGCCTGTGGGATGAAGCTTCAGAGCACGCATCATGACTGGGCGGTGACGTCAAGACAGATAGCCTCACTGTCAGCTTAACTCAACAAGTACTTCGGAAAACCTGCTACATGCCCAGCTCCAGGCGGGCTCAGGAGAGCAGCGGAAGGTGTTCTCCATTCAGACCCTGTCCTCCCGGGGCAGCCGCTGGTTGAGAGTCTGCGGACTCCGGGGCCCACTTCATCCTGCTGAGCGAGTCGGTTCCCATTTCCTGCCCAGTTTGGTTTCTCTGTCTGTGCTGCTCTGTTGGGGGTGGGCCCTGGACGAAATGTAAATGCTCATAGAGTAGGCTGCTCTTTGGACATCCTAGCTCAACCTCTGCAAACAAGTGCTAAGCAGGTCCTGTGCTTGAACCAGTCTGCGAGGCACCGCACAAAAGAGGCAGCAACTTGGTTGCTTTCAAAATGGCTTCTCTTGGGACTTCCCTGGTGACCCAGTGGTTAAGACGCTACCCTTCCAATTAAGGGGGCACGGGTTCAATCCCTGGTCAGGGAACTAAGATCCCACATGCTACATAGCCAAAATAAATAAATTTAAATTAAAAATAAATGTTAAAAAAAATGGCTTCTCTCAGATGAAGCACAGTGAGATCATAGTGTCTTTGTGTGAATTTGAAGAAGGCACCCCCTTGGCATATACATGGCTCCATAGGTCCCCAGATTGGCACAGGGACCACAGGAGGACGTCAGCCTTTACAGCCTCATGGGCTGAGCACACTTGTGCAATAAACAACTTGAACAACTATAGTTAGTGGCTTTGCCCCAGACCCCAGTCAAGTGGCCAAAACCTCCAGACCTTAGGACTTTCCAGGTGGTCCAGTGATTAGGACTCTGTGCTTCCAAAGCAGGGGCCACAGATGTGATCCCTGGCTGGGGAACTAAGATCCCACATACTGTACGGCTTAGCCAAAAAAAAAAAAAAAAAAAAAACCCAGATCTTTGCAGTCATTATTGGTGAAAAGTTCCAGGCTTAGGCTCCCCCTAGACATATGAATTGCCCCAGATCTAAGCCAGGACTCCCCCCAAAAGAGGAAGAAAGCTGTGCTCTAGTAGAGTCCCACCACCCAGACCAACTCGCTCAGAAACTCAGCATCACTACACTACCTCCCCCGTCATTCCTTCATTCCTTTCACGGAGGGACAGGTGGACACGGCCAGGAGGAGAGGACAAACCCCCAAAGCCCCTTCCTGCAGTCAGGGCCAAACCTTCACCTTCTTCTTGCTGCTCTTTAAGAAGCTTTCTAAAGAAGAGGAACCTCCCGCGGTAGCAGATGGCGGATAAGTAGGAATGGTAAATAGTTTTAATTACTGCATAATGTAAGTGAGACAATAAAGGGGAGACAGTGGAAGCAAGCTGCTGCCGCCGAGGCCCTGAAACTGTTGTGGGGCCCAATTTGTCTGGCATGTGCTGTTCCTAGTCTTGGGAGGGCTTTAAAGAGAACGCCGAAAATATTAATTGCCCGCCTCACTGGCCCATCCATCTTCACAACCGAGTAACACGCTTTTTTAATTTCAGGGGAATCGTTTTCAAATGGGAATCATGCAAATGAGTATTTTAGCTATTCATTTGTTTTACTGCGAGCGCTTTGTGAGCAAATGGCCTACAGCTTGCAATGAATTAAAGACATGGGCACTGGAGACCGATTTTTAATACAAAGTCTTGACTCGGAGACGACCCCGACCAGCAGCACAGAAAATGTTGGCATAGCAACTTTGGGCATTTTCATGCAAATTGGCTTCTATATAGATGATACGAATGCAATGTTTTCCTTCAACTAATCATCATAAAATTAGTTTCACTATATTTAAATGCCTCCACTTAATGCATTATATCCATATGCATGAAATTGCCTCTGCTAATGCAGTACATAAAATGCCAAAGATACAATGAATAGCCAAATTGCAAGCAGTTATGTTATCTCCCATAAAAACAACTCCCCTCCCCCTTCTTTTTTTTTTTGTGAGTGTGGGTGTTATTGAGTATGTGGGTGCCAAAGGCATCTATCACAAACTGCTATTAACCCACAGACTCATACACACACACATCCCAAAGTCCTCTACAGTTAAGTAATGTTAAGGCTGTAACAAAATTTAACAAAAGCCAGACAAGGTCGGGACTGGGCAACCTCCCCTCATTCAGAGCCGGTCGTCAGATGAGATAGTGACGAGCACTTGCCCTGTTTTGGCATTAGCTCCAGGACGGGGCAGTGCCCCTCCCGCTCCTTCCCCATATGTATTGAATTGGGGGACTGAGAGGTATGTGTCTGAGCTCATCTGGAGAAGACCAGTTGGACCAAGAATT
This sequence comes from Bos javanicus, assembly GCF_032452875.1. NCBI lineage: Eukaryota > Metazoa > Chordata > Mammalia > Artiodactyla > Bovidae > Bos > Bos javanicus. Next base: position 13,732,947 of record NC_083877.1, on the reverse strand, counting down.
CAACTGGAAATAATCAAAGATGGAGCCCTTTTTGGTGAGAACAGTCCCAGAAGGCTGGCCATGGTAGGTTAGAGAGATGAAAACTCAGGAGGAACATGATCAAAGTCAGTAACTGAGACAAGATTGGTGCGGAAGGCAGGTAGGGAATGTCCGGGGAACCCTTACACTCTGGGTGCTGTGCTTGGCACTCGACACGCGCCATGCCATGCCATCTTAACTACAGTGAAGGGACTGAAGATACCAGTGTGCTCATCGCTGGCCTTGGCAACTCTGAAATGTGTCTCACTAAAACTGAGGAACACATCTGAGGTTATATGACCGGTAAGCGCCAGAAGGATTCAAACTCAGGTTTCTCCAATCCCAAGGCTGCCTTTCCTCTATGTCAGGCTGCCCTCTGCACGACACGTGGAGTAACGGCGGGACTGGGCTCTCTTGTTTGCTTTTTTTTTGCTCCAAGGGGAGCTGTCCTCAGAGACAGGGCAGGCTCTGGGAGGGAAGATGATAGTCTTGTGAGTCTTCTCTTCAACACTGAGGCTTGATTCTCCTTCTGTTTCTGATGAGACCTCAGCCTGGACCCCAAATTCCCCAAGGTCAAGAGGATAAGGCTGCACATGGACAGTGGGCATCACCCTCCAACTCACTAACTGGGCCCCTACCCCTTTCAATCCACTGAGAAAGTCAGGGTTCTTCTCCATTCCAGCCTTGGTGGATTTGAAATTTGGCTTAAATATGTGGGTGCTAGGCGAGTCCAGGGTAGGGGTTACCAGGGAAGGAAGCAAGAGGTGAATTTGGAAAAACACAAGCCCTTCCTTCCCACCTGGTGATAAAGTTCCACCTCAGGAATTCTCCAATTCTCATTTGTTGGGGGACTCTGTGTTTGGCTTAAGTTGGGGTGGCATTTCCTCACACACAAAAAAACATGAGGTGTGGTAGAAACAGTATGATGGTTTCTCAAAAATTTGAAAACAGAACTGCCACGTGATGCAGCAGTTTCACTTCTGGTTATATTAATATCTGAAAGAACTGAACGCAGATACTTGCATGCCCGTGTTCACAGCTCACTGCTCACAATGGCCAAAAGGCGGAAACAACCCGAGTGTCCATCAAGGGATGAGTGGGCAAACAAGATGGGGTGTATCCATACAGTGGAATATTATTCAGCCTCAAAAAGGGAGGAAACTCTGGCACAAATTATAACATAAATGCACCTTGGAGACTTTGTGACTGTAAGCCAGTCACACAAACACACACACACACACACACACTGTATGATTCCACTTATATGATGTACCTAGAACAGTCAAAATCATGGAGATGTAAAGTAGAATGGCGGTCACCAGGGGTGGGGAAGAAGGGGGAATGGGGAGTTAGCATTTAATAGTTACTGAAGTTCACTCTGGGAAGATGAGTAAAGTTCTGAAGTGATAATGGTTGCACACAATGTGAATGTGCTTAAAATTACTGACTATACACTCAAAAATGGTTAAAGGAGTAAATCTTATGTCGTATGTGTTTTACTCAATTAAGAAAAAAAATTTTTTTAATGTATGAAGCAGGAAGACATCTTCCCCCAAACCCTAAGCATGTCACAGAATTCAGGGGCTAAACTCTTTTGAGCCGCTTGAGAAAGAAGTGAGGACAGCTCTTCCTGATCACTCAGGATTGCCCACATCTTGTGAAGCACTTCTGTGTTCAATACAGGCTTGTTGAATTAAATTAAGTTAAATTAAATTAAATGGTAAAGTGAGGGAGATCCTTAAGAGTAACAGGATTAACTGAGGTCTAAGGCACGTCAGGAACTCCTCCAATCTCATTAAGTTGGTCCACTTTCCTTTCCTTCTAATTCTCTCCCTCTTGTCTTCTGTCTTGTCTGGACAACCCCCTCCATCTATCCCCAACACACATAAATATGCCTATTATGTGTCTTTCCATTGGTCTTTTCTGTTTCCCCTCCACAAGCGATTTCTCACCACCTGGAATTGTTCATAACAACTGTGACTTTACAAACACTAAAGTAAGTTGGCACGCTTGCTTGTAAATGGAATCTTTTATCCTTTGCATTTATCCTTACCAACGCTTACCCAAAACACTGGTCCTAACCCGAAACACGGGTCTTGTGATTCCAATAGCAGCCACCAGGTGGCATGTTTTGGAAAAACCCAGTTCAGTTCAGCTCAGTTCAGTCGCTCAGTCGTGTCCGACTCTTTGCGACCCCATGAATCGCAGCACGCCAGGGCTCCCGGAGTTCACTCAGACTCATGTCCATTAAGTCAGTGATGCCATCCAGCCGTCTCATCCTCTATCGTCCCCTCCCAACCGCTTATCAATAAGGCAAATACCGCCTCTGGTGGCTGTAGTGAGATTTGCAAGCAAGGTGGCTAGGTGGCAATCAACCAGAACTTGAGGAGGCACGTCTGTACTTGAAAGCCAGCTCCTCTCCGTGACTGCAAAGGGAACTGCTCCCGAAGATGACCCCACATCGGGTTGCTATCACGTTCCCTCTGGTACCATTAGCTCCCAGGTAACGGGAGCTCCAGCTCAACAGGGCTGCATGAGGTCTTCTTGTGTGTACCCTGCACACAAGAGTTCTAGCAGTCCTGGATGGGCGGGATTCCGAGTTGAGATCAAATGTTCCAGCTCATTCTGTTTCTACTATCTTTTCCCAGTTTCGGTTTTTAAATCCTGCTCCCATGGAAAACCTCTTGTGGTTTTGTTCTTTGGAAATTTCACCTTGATGTAGCTTCCTTGTCTTCCATGTCTTCACTTCCTCCTGCTGCCCATGGGGGAAGCTGGGTTTCAGCTGCACTAGAAATCCTGTCATCCCTGATCTGCAAAGCTGTTGCTTCCCTTTGTAGAACTTCCTTTTACAACTGATAGCATTCCTCTAGTTTACAAGCAGTTAGGAAAAAAAAAGAAAAAGAATTGGCGACCACTAGAAATTAATGGACATTCACTAGGAAAAGCCCTGCCAAGCTCACCGGATTTCCCTTCTGATGGGATGCTTTGCAAATAACGTATTTTGATTTCTACAAAACATTTTGTAAGTCTCTCTTGTTAGGCTTTGAACAAAATGGAAAGAGGGAGCAAGATGAAGATTTAGATATGCAGATTCACAGCTGGTTAATCAACCCCACACAAAGAATATGGAGCAACTGATTGGAAGGAGGTCTCTAGTGAAATCTTTATCTCTGCTCTATTCTGCATTTTACTGCCTTGAATGAAGACTCTTCAAAGCAGACTTTCCACATTTCCAAGGCATTGCAGAAGCGGTGACAAATATAGTTTGGAAAAAATATTTAATAGGCTATGAAAAATAGACTGGATGCATTACAGTGACATTTAACAGACAAAAATATATAAAGTCTTCCATTTAAATTTAACCTGTCAGTTGGAGAAGCATAAGATGGGAAATACTTAGTTTGACAACAGGGGCTTTCCTGGTGGCTCAGTTGGTAAAGAATCCACCTGCAATGCGGGAGACCTGGGTTCCATCCCTGGGTTGAGAAGATGCCCTGGAGGAGAGCATGGCAACCCACACCAGTATTCTTGCCTGGAGAATCCCCATGGACAGAGGAGCCTGGCAGGTTACAGTCCATGGGGTCTCAAAGAGTCGGACACAACAGAGTGACTTTCACTTTCACTTCACATTTCCTGTTGATGTTCTCCGTGGTTTCAATAATACACAGATTCTTTACTAAAGATGGGGTGTAGCTGCTAAGAGAACTAGTGCCAACTTAGGTGGGATCCATGCAAGTGTGGTAAACACGGTGATGGTGCCAGGCCCACTACGGACTCGGGTGAGTGACCAGGACGGTCGGGATGCTCCAGTCATTTGACATGAGTAAGCTTCTAGACTGAGCTTCAGAAGGAAACCAGGACAGAGCTAGTCCCTGATGGGCAACTGTGAGGGGAAAGACCACATTCGTTTTACGTTCACACCTGCAGTATCTGGGCTTCCCAGGTGGCACAGAGGTAAAGAATCCGCCTGCCAATGCAGGAGAAGCAAGAGACGTGGATTCCATCCCTGGGCTGGGAAGCCACTCCGGTACTCCAGCCTGGGGAATCCCATGGACAGAGGAGCCTGGTGGGCTACAGTCTACGGGGTCGCAACGAGTCAGACACGACTGAGCACATAACCTAATAACTAACGATATCCACTACTGCCTCCTTCACAAGGTCATTGTGAGGATTTAAAAAAATGGAAAAGTAAAAAACCTGGCACATAATAAAGGCTCCCCGCAAACTGTGCAGAAAGAATGAATTTTCCCTGAACACCTGTCATACACCCACTGCTTTCCATGGATAATGAACACACCTCTGTCCATAAATTCTGCTCTTTCTTCACAGGCAGAGCCTCCCCTCCTCTTTGAGAAAACCTCCCTGACTACACCAAGCCATCATTGTCCTTGCTTCTTCTGGTTCCCCCACTCACTGTTCCATACCCTGTTCCCTGACTCCCCTAGGAACTGGGGGGCACCCACAGGGACGGCCATCTGGTCTGACCCTCACTGATTGATACCCTGGTGCCATGAGCTGGCAGAGAAGGCAACGGCAACCCACTCCAGTGTTCTTGCCTCGAGAATCCCAGGGACGGGGAGCCTGGTGGGCTGCCGTCTATGGGGTCACACAGGGTCGGACACGACTGAAGCGACTTAGCAGCAGCTATGAGCTGGACTGGGCAGAGTCGGGTCAGGAACAGGATCCTGACTGGGGACTCGGGAGACCAGGACTCCAGCCCGGGCAGCTAGAGAATTGGGCAATTCCAGTCTCCTCTCCAGGGCTCATGGAAGGTTCTCCAGATTGTCCTTCACACACGGGGATTCTCTGTAAAACTTTGACTCCATGGTGTTCTCAGTAACTAGAGGTAAAGACGAATCCTTGACGGAAGAGGGTGCCTATGTGGATCCATTTTACCTTCCAAGGAAGACTCGGGTGCTTGGAGAGAGTGACATGCTTCCCCCTTCCACCATATTTGTCCACGGGCTTCCTTAACCAATGAAGAGATTCAGCTCTTCACATCCCTTCAGGGTGCACTGATGGTCCGTGTCAGAAGCACTTCCTCTGACACTCCTTGAATCTCCTGCTGGTTTTCTCAGAAGCACCGAGCCATTAAGTCTCTAATCTCTGGGGACCTTGGGGAGCTCCTTCCCCCCTCATTTTCTTCATTTATAAAATGAAAGGAGGTGCTCCAAGGCTCCGATCAAAAACAATGTCAGAACTACTCTTTCAGAGCAGGCCTACCCCCAGTAACTGAGGCAAGGATATCAAAACAGGATCTGAGGGTTAGTAAACAAAGCTTATTAATGAACCCTCAAACAATTATTCTTCCAATCTCAATCAAGAGACCCAAATAATCTGGTGTCTCAATTTGCTCTAGCAATTTCCTTGAATTTCTGTCGTTGATTAGTTCAGGCAGCCAGTTAATGGGGTCTGGCACACCAAACCCATTATTTTGTTTTCTTTGAGGCAGGCTCCATCTTGGAAATCTGAACCAGAAGGCAATGGCTTTTGATGTACTGTCAACAGGAAAGCCAGTCCTCACACAATGTCGTCACTGCCTGGGACCCCTCAAGGACAATGACATGGAGAGTGAGGATGAAGAAGGACGCGAGAGAGGGTGCCCAGCCACCACTGGGTATGGATGGGGTGGGTATCCCATGAGGCAGGTCTGGCAGCTGCAGAGTCCAGGAGCAAGATGGTTGGGATCCAGGGTGTCCAGCAGTCGATAATAGGAATTCACACTGGGTTCTAAGAGGCTGAGCCTGAGAAGAAGCGGAAATCCTAATTCCAGAGACCAAGTTGACTTGCTTTCACAGGAGCTGGTACAAGGTCACAGCCTGACTGGCTCAGAGTAGGTCCATTCACTCAACAATGTTTTTTAAATATTTATTTACTTTATTTATTTGGCTGCACCAGGTCTTGGTTGCCACATATGGGATCTAGTTCCCCGACCAGAGATCGAACCCCAGGCTCCCTGCATTGGGAGTGTGGCGTCTTAGCAGCTGGATCACCGAGGAAGGCCCCATTCAACAATATTGATTGAGGACCTACTATGTACCAATCACTGTTCTAGGCACTGGGGATAGTGCCATGACACAAGGCAGAAGAACCTGGCCTGCACAGAACTAATGCCAATGGGGGAGGCAAAAACAAATAATTACATAATATAATGTCAGGTAATGATTGATAAGGGCCATTAAAAAATAGTGCAGGACAAAGGAAAAGAGAGTGATGGGAGATCGGGTGGTCGGGGAAGGCTTCTCTGAGGAGGCTACAGGAAGCAAGGACCTAAATGAAGCAGGGAGTGAGCCACGTGAATATCAAATGAATTTCACCAAAAGCTTCTCTTGTCGCTGTGGGTGATGGAGCTGCATTCAAGACTGAGCATCGGGTTTCCCTGGTGTCTCAGTGGTAAAGAATCTGCCTGCCAATGCAGAGAACATGAGTTCGATCCCTGGTCTGGGAAGATCCCACATGCCATGGAGCAACGAAGCCTGTGAATCACAACTACTCAGGCTGTGCTCCAGAGCCTGGGAACTGCAACTACTGAAGCCTGCATGCCCTGGAGCCCATATTCTGCAAAACAGAAGTCACCGCAATGAGAAGTCCACACACTACAGCTAGAGAGTAGCCCCCGCTCATCGCAATTGGAGAAAAGCCCATGCAGCAATGAAGACCCAGCACAGCCAAAAATTTAAGAAGAAAAAGAGTGACTGTCAGGAAGTCTCACTAATCCTGGCTTGGGCAGAGAGCATTAATTTCAACTCATCAGAAAAGGGATGTAGCAGGCAGCCCAGGAGTGGAACGGAGGGTTAAGGTGGCCTAGGGATCCAGACTCCTCTTGTCTTTCTGCTCTGCCATTGTTAGCACACGGCTCTTGTCCTCAAGGTCATGGAGCAGCTGTTCACCTCCAGACACAGAAAGCCAGTTCAAGACATGAAAGGGGAAGGGAAACAGGCAAAGAAAAGGCCAAAGGGCCATCAGCTGGGCCTGTCCCCTTTAGCCCCACCCAATGACTTCTGGGTCTTGATGGCCAGAACTGGGTCACGTGGTCACCTCTGCACTAGTCGCTGGGGGAGGGAAGGGGTTGTGTGTGGGGACTGGGTCAGCCAGTCAACACCATCCACCCTGGGTCACGTTATTCAGTTCAGTTCAGTTCAGTCGCTCAGTCCTGTCCAACTCTTCGCGACCCCATGAATCGCAGCACGCCAGGCCTCCCTGTCCATCACCAACTCCCGGAGTTCACCCAGACTCAAGTCCATCGAGTCAGTGATGCCATCCAGCCATCTCATCCTCTGTCATCCCCTTCTCCTCCTGCCCCCAATCCCTCCCAGTATCAAAGTCTTTTCCAATGAGTCAACTCTTCACATGAGGTGGCCAAAGTACTGGAGTTTCAGCTTTAGCATCTTTTCTTCCAAAGAAATCCCAGGGCTGATCTCCTTCAGAATGGACTGGTTGGATCTCCTTGCAGTCCAAGGGACTCTCCAGAGTCTTCTCCAACACCACAATTCAAAAGCATCAATTTTCAGCGCTCAGCCTTCTTCACAGTCCAACTCTCACATCCATACATGACCACAGGAAAAACCATAGCCTTGACTAGATGAACCTTTGTTGGCAAAGTAACGTCTCTGCTTTTGAATATGCTATCTAGGTTGGTCATAACTTTCCTTCCAAGGAGTAAGCGTCTTTTAATTCCATGGCTGCAGTCACCATCTGTAGTGATTTTGGAGCCCAGAAAATAAAGTCTGACACTGTTTCCACTGTTTCCCCATCTATTTCCCATGAAGTGGTGAGACCGGATGCCATGATCTTCGTTTTCTGAATGTTGAGCTTTAAGCCAACTTTTTTACTCTCCTCTTTCACTTTCATCAAGAGGCTCTTTAGTTCCTCTTCACTTTCTGCCATAAGGGTGGTGTCATCTGCATATCTGAGGTTATTGATATTTCTCCCGGCAATCTTGATTCCAGCTTGTGTTTCTTCCAGTCCAGGCTTTCTCATGATGTACTCTGCATATAAGTTAAATAAGCAGGGTGACAATATACAGCCTTGACGTACTCCTTTTCCAATTTGGAACCAGTCTGTTGTTCCATGTCCAGTTCTAACTGTTGCTTCCTGACCTGCATACAAATTTCTCAAGAGGCAGATCCGGTGGTCTGGTATTCCCATGTCATTCAGAATTTTCCACAGTTTATTGTGATCCACACAGTCAAAGGCTTTGGCATAGTCAATAAAACAGAAATAGATGTTTTTCTGGAACTCTCTTGCTTTTTCCATGATCCAGCAGATGTTGGCAGTTTGATCTCTGGTTCCTCTGCCTTTTCTAAAACCAGCTTGAATATCAGGACGTTCACGGTTCACATATTGCTGAAGCCTGGCTTGGAGAATTTTGAGCATTACTTTACTAGCGTGTGAGATGAGTGCAATTGTGCAGTAGTTTGAGCATTCTTTGGCATTGCCTTTCTTTGGGATTGGAATGAAAACCGACCTTTTCCAGTCCTGTGGCCACTGCTGAGTTTTCCAAATTTGCTGGCATATTGAGTGCAGCACTTTCACAGCATCATCTTTCAGGATTTGAAAGAACTCAACTGGAATTCCATCACCTCCACTAGCTTTGTTCATAGTGATGCTTTCTAAGGCCCACTTGACTTCACATTCCAGGATGTCTGGCTCTAGGTCAGTGATCACACCATCGTGATTATCTTGGTCGTGAAGATTTTTTTGTACAGTTCTTCTGTGTATTCTTGCCATCTCTTCTTAATATCTTCTGCTTCTGTTAGGTCCATACCATTTCTGTCCTTTATCAAGCCCACCTTTGCATGAAATGTTCCCTTGGTATCTCTGATTTTCTTGAAGAGATCTCTAGTCTTTCCCATTCTGTTGTTTTCCTCTATTTCTTTGCATTGATCGCTGAAGAAAGCTTTCTTATCTTTCCTTGATATTCTTTGGAACTCTGCATTCAGATGCTTATATCTTTCCTTTTCTCCTTTGCTTTTCGCTTCTCTTCTTTTCACAGCTATTTGTAAGGCCTCCCCAGACAGCCATTTTGCTTTGGGGCCTCCCATTGTAGAGGATGGCTTTGCAATGGCTTTCACCCTGGATCATCCTTTTTTTTTTTTTTTTTAATGTGGACCATTTGCAAAGTCTTTATTCAATTTGTTACCATATTGCTTCTGTTTTACATTTTGACTTTCTGGCCATGAGGCATGTGGTATCTTAGCTCCCTGACCAGGAATCAAACCCATAACCCCCTGCATTGGAAGGCAAAGTCCTAACCACTGGACTGCCAGGGAAGTCCCAACCTGGGTCATCTTAAAGGCTCTCCTCTCCTCTGATGAGTAGAAAAGCCCTGGAGGGAATCAGGAAACTGAGTTCCAGCTCTGCCACTAAGCGGCTGGGTGACATCAGGCCAGTTGCTTCTGGTCTCTGGGTTTTACTGTAGCCATCATGAGGCTGCTCTTGGCTTTAATGGTCTAGGGTGCCAAGTGATACCCGTGTCTCAGACACCTATAAAGTCTGCCACTTAGAGGTCCTAAGAACCCAGCTGAGACCTGGAATAGCACACAGAATGACCATTTTACCAAATAAAACTCAAACTCTGAGGAACAACCCAGCTGACAGGGCTGGGACTAGGGTCAGGAGACTGAGGCCCTAGCCTCTGGGAATACAATTTAAGGAGGCATCGAAAACCATAATAAACGTGATATATAATATTTTAAGGCAATATTTTAAAAAGTCAAAATCAATGCAAAAAAAGTCCATTAATGAACAAAATCTCAACTTTTCTTTTTTTTTTTTTGCTGTCCCATGTGGCATACAGGATCTTAGTTCCCTAGCCAGGGATCGAACACATGCCCCCGCTGCAGTGCAAACACGGAATCTTAACCACTGACCCACCAGGAAAGTCCCCCAAATCTCAAAATTTTAATGAAAGACAACAGTATTATTGATTGTCTCCTTGGCTCCAGACTCTGAAATGGCTCAAGATGGCACAACATTGATATTAACCCCATCTTTATTTAAACTGTGTAATTTCATTTATCCTTTTTTTTTTGCATTCTTTTTGATTATTTAAAAGATATACTGCATTAAAATGATTGAATATTTGGACACCCATTTAAATTTTCTACCCAATGAAAAGGCCTCACCCACCCTACCCTGGTCCCAGCCCTGCCCCTGGAGGCCTTAAGCAAGACTTGCTGGACAACAGCCAGCCTGTCCAGCCAGGCATTTACCACGTCTGGGGACTTGGGGGTCATACGGCACACATGTGTAATTTTTAGCCTTTTGCCATGAGGTGTTTGGATTAAAGGCCCTGGTATTTCTTTAATAAGAAAACCCGGCTGTAGCCATTAAAAATTTAGTCCCACAAATTAGTAGCTCCTCTCTGAGGTGCTGTATTTATTTAATCATAGTAAATTTGGGCCAAATCCTCTCCTGGGGCTTCCAACACCTGCCTCCATACCCCTAAGGAGTTTGTCTCTAGGACCACGCTATTCGCGCAAAATCCCCCTGCCTTCTAGCTCCCCTGGCCCACTGGCGCACAGGGAGATAAAACACCTTAGCCTCATTACTCAGATGGCTAATTGCAAACTGATTTAATTAAAGTATACAGATATTTCCCCAAGTTAGTTACATTTCATATAACTCCATTAGGAGTAATTGGCTGGAATGAGGCGCTGCAGAGATGGAGGCTGGCCAGGTGGGTGGGGAACCAGAACCCCCTTGGTTAGTGGGAGTCTTGCTGCTGCGTCATTTCAATCACACACATTGAACTGCTCACGGTCAGGGTCAGGAACCTGATATTCAAGCCCACTCCAACACTTGGGAATTCTGGGACCTGGAGCAGTCACCTCACTTAGCTGAGCCTCAGGTTCTTCCTCTGTAAAATGGGAATAACAGAAATTCCCACCTCAACGATTGATAGCAGACTTCATGGAACCAGCCTGGAAAGCCTTCAGCATAGTGCATTGCACATAGTTAATGCTCGATAAATAATAATAACCTTAGTATTCATGAACAGGTGTGGCTACAGAGTGAAGCAGCAGAAACAGTGGAAGAAGCATCTGTTGCCAAGTCAGAAACTTTGGGGTCTGGTTTCAGGCATGCCCCTAGCTTTCTGCACAATATTGGGCAACTTCCTTCCATCCCTGGGCCTTAGTTTACTCCGATGGCAAATAGGGGAAGGAGGCAAAGACTGAGGTTTACCACCGTAAATCCATTCTCCCCTTCTTCCTGGCTAGCACAGCCCTGATTGGAGCAGCAAAGTACTATATCCACCCTTTCCCTTATAGCTAGGGCTAGTCCGTGACAAATTCTGGTTAATGAGATGAAAGCCAAAGTTGCTTTCTTCTTGGATGGCAGTCTTCCTCTCCCAGGATATCTCCTTTAAAAAGGAGTTGACTCAGCTGGCAAGCACCCTTTCCACCCCTCTCCTCCCCACCTCGAATGTGCCCTGGATGGCTGGAACTCCAGCAGCCATCTTGCAACCATGAGGTAACCTTAAGAGGAGAAGCCACTTGCAGAGCAGAAAGAAAGATGCGACTTCTAGATAATGCAACTAAAGATAAAGCAAGTCCATTGTGGAGTTGCTGCCCCAGCCCTAACCACCCTGGTGGTTCATAGCACATGAGAAAAAAAAAACAAGGCTTATCTTTTGTTTTGCTTTTATTTTTGCTAACTCTTAGCTTTGAGGGATCATGGTTACTTGCTGCCAAAGTCTATTCCTCACCTAACACAGGGTTTCTTTCTCTCTCAGAATGTTAAAAGCTTGATCTTAGCAGGTGAGAACTGCCTGCTCACCCCCTTTCTGCACCAAGAGGGGCCCCTCAGACTGAAACAATGACTCCAGTCCCAGTCTGCTTACCCAGTTCAGGATCTCCACTACAGAGCCAAGAACCCCATATTTCTAGCCTGTAAGTCTCAAAATCTGAGGAGATAAGTAATAACCCCTTCTCACAGAGAGATAGGCCCTAGTCTACACACTTCTCAAGCTCCTGTGCAGCCAGTCCATTTGCTGATTGTAGCCTGGGGAAGAGGTTTATTTATGACAGCTCTGGCGTAGTGGAAAATGCAAGGATTTGCTGCCAAAATACCTGGTTTAAATCCCTGTTCTTGTCCCTCACTTGTTTGACTGTTATAGACTGAATCTTTGAGTCTCCCCAAAATTCATATGTTAAAGCCTAACGGTCAATGTTTTGGTGTTAGAAGGTGGGGCCTTTGGGAGGTATTTAGGGCAGAGTTCTCATAAATGAGATGAGTGGCCTTAGGCAAGAGGCCTCCAGCCCCTTCTGCCGTGTGAGGTTACAGTGAAAAGACAGCCTCCTGTGAGGAAGTGGGCTCTTATCAAACGCCTAATTTGCACCTTGACCTTGAACTTTCCATCCTCCAGAACTGTGAGATATGAATTTCTGTTGTTTATAAGCCACCCAGTCTATGGCATTTTGTTATGGCATCCCAAATGGACCTTTGGAAAGTCTCTAAGTCTCTCTAGACACTGGTTTTTTTCATCTGTAAAGTGAGTATAACAATACTACTACTACTATATCCATTCTATAGGAGGGGAGGGGAGGAAATGAGACGGACGTGAAATGCACTGTGAGTCAAAAGTGCAGTACAGTAAATCCCCTATATACGAATGAGTTCCATTCCGAGAGTGCGTTCATAAGTCGAAAAAGTTAGCCTAGATACCCAACACAAATGGCTATATAGTACTGTACTATAATAGATTTATAATGCTTTGCACACAAATAATACATACAAAACACAAAAAATAAAGGAAACATTTTTAATCTTATAGTACAGTACCCTAAAAAGTATAGTAGTACAGTAATAACAGCTGGTGCTTCTTAGCAATACCAGCTATATCACTGCTGCTTTTATTCCTGTTTCTGGACGTTCTGGGCTTGAAAAACGGATGCTGTACTCTATACAGTGCACGCACGCACGCTACGTCGCTTCAGTCGTGTCTGACGCTTTGCGACCCCATGGACTGTAGCCCACCAGACTCCTCTATCCATGGGATTCTCCAGGCAAGAATGCTGCAGTGGGTTGCCATGCCCACCTTCAGGGGATCTTCTCAACCCAGGGATCAAACCCAAGTCTCTTGTGTCTCCTGCATTGGCAGGTGGGTTCTTTGCCACTAGCAAAGAACTCTATTCAGTACTATAGAGTAAAGTACACAAAAGCACAAACACTTGTTAAGGATGCACTCACAGGCCAAATGTATGCCAGACATGTGAACTAATTTACCCGATTGGACATGCAAATGCACATTTGCATCTTTGAAACTTTGCAACTTGAAGCTTTGTATGTAGGGGACTTACTATACACTTATCAGGAGTTGTGATGATTTTCAGAGACCATTTTTTTAGCCATCCTGCAAGTCTTTCTTGAGCTCCTTCTCTGAGGCCAGCCCTAGTAGGCACACTGAGGGGAATGCCGAAAAAGCACAAGCCAGTGTCCTCCATTTCACAGAGGAAACGGAGGCTCAGAGAGGGTAAGTCGCTTGCCTAAGGCCACACAGCTAAAGAGTGGAGGTGCCGGGAATTGAGCCCAACTGAGTCCAAAGACCATGGCCTCACAACACAGAGGTCAAGACTGTGGCCAAATCCAGCCACCACCTGACTTTATAAGTAAAGTCTTATTGGACTACAGACACACTCATTTGTTTACACCTTGTATAATGCTGCTTTTGCATCATAGAGACAGAGTCGGGTAGTTGCAATAGGACTTGCATGACTTGCAAACCTTAAAATATTTACTACCTGGCCCTTTATGGAAAGTTTTCTGGAACCTGATTTTAGCATCCAGTCTATTTGCCCATCATCTCGTCATCACTGAACAACTCTTGCATGCCTGACATCGCCGGGTGCTGGTGATTCAGAGACAAATTACTTGTGGACTCAGCTGCTTCCCAGGTTAGCAGTGAGGCTGGCCCCATTTCACAGATGAGGAGACTGAGGTCTAGAACCACTGAGCTTCCCCAGAGAGCCAGGAGATTTGAGGCTGAAATGGATCAAACTCTAGTCTGGCTCTTCATGCTGACCCACTCCACCATGTGGGCACTCCACGGGCCTCATGGGAAGGGCTCACACACACACATTAGAACCCAACAAGAGGAAAGGGGTGGGGAGTGTGGGGAAAATTGATCTCACTCTCCCTATCTCTTTCAATCCCCTCCACCAATCCTCACATGTTGGAAGGCCACAGGAGGTGACAGCACCTCGTTTGGGAAGGAAAATAATGATACTAATGCCCACTAGTTCATTGACAGTTACCAAGTACTGTGTGCTAAGCACAGCGGACACTTTTCTTCATTTAATCTTACAGCGACACTGACAAGTGAGTGTTATAATCCCCCTGCCCCATTTTCTAGCTGGGGAAATGGAGACCACAGGGATCAAAGGACTCATCCAAGGTCACAATGGTCACAGAACTAGGAAGAGGTAGGACCAGAATTAGAAGCCAGGTCTGTCTGCTTCTGAGGTCCAGACAGGACATCCTGCCTCTGCCCTCTTTATGTTCAGGGTTTAGGGTCGGGGGACAGAGAGAATGGCTTTGCTTACTTGGAAAATTTTTATGTAAGTGGGAAAGTTTGTTCCTGGGGCTCTCAGTCATACTGTTTGGGGGCTCTGGGCCTCAACCATGCACCCTCCTGTCTCCCTCTGTCTCTCCTAGGTCACTTCTGTACCCCGGGAGGCAATGACCAATAACAAGACCCCTCCCCACCCCAGGAACAACTGCTCTTTAAAGTGATTTAAACTGCAAAGGTAGCTGGTTTCCAGGGTGGAAATTGAGGCCTCTGCTGGCCAGGCACAGAGGACAAAGCTTTCCTAGGTCCATGAAGAAACACCCCAGAGAATACACTCTCTGCGCCATCTTACAAGACAGGGATCAGGCTTAAAGGCACAGGAAGGCAGCAGTGGTGTTGGGAGTGAGGCTCCTGGTTTCGCTCTGCCTCTAAGGCCTTGGCCAAGTCCTTCCAGTTCTCTGAAACAAGAGGGGGGACTTCCATAGTGGCCCAGAGGTTAAGATTCTGTGCTTCCAATGCAGGGGACGCAGGTTCAACTCCTGGCCAGGGAACTAAGACCCCACATGCCCAGGTGGTGTGGCCAAAAACAACAAATAAAACAAGAGGGTTTTGGAGTTACTGAGTGCTTGCATCTCAGATTGTTTGGACTACCAGCAACGAGGGGTGGGGACAGAAGTTGGGATTCAAAGCTGTCACAGGTGGATGTGTTTGGAGGGGAGCAGACTCCCAGGAGATAACTTGGCCTCTTGGGACCTATCGTCACTCACCTGGGTCTTCATCATCCTAGCCAAGCATACTCTCTCCCCTCCCTGAGTCCCCACACTTGGGCCTTCCTTCTCACTCCTGCATCAAGACAATCAGGGGTAGCTCAGGATTTCCCTGGTGGCCCAGTGGTTAAGAATCTGCCTGCCAATGCAGGGGACACAGGTTAGGTCCCTGCTCAGGAAGATCCCACATGCCACAGGGCAACGAAGCCCATGCGCCACAGCTACTGAGCCTGTGCCCTAGAGACTGTGCTCTGCAGCAAGAGAAGCCACCACCATGAGAAGCCACCACCATGAGAAGCCAATTAGAGAGTGGCCCTCGCTCTCCACGACTAGAGAAACCCTGCAGACAGCAATGAAGACCCAGTGCAGCCAAAACTAAATAAAAATACAATTTTTTTTTTAAAAAGAGGTAGCTCAGGAGAATCCCCAGGAATTCTCACGATCCTGGTCCTCTGCCTCTCTCCTCCTTCTCCATCCTCAGAAATCACCCCTACTGGGCAGCCAGGCTGGGTGCCAGCCCTGTGCACCACACAGGATACTTGAACCCACTGCCCCCCATCCCTCGAGTACCAGATGCTCCACCATGCTCACCGCCCAAACCCCCAAAGCCCTCCGCAGTCCTCTGCCTCCACCCACCCCGCTGGTGTGTTTACTTAAGGCTGAATTCTATATCTGGAAGTTCATTAATTTTTTTGTGGGTGCCAAAATGTGGATCATTTGTGCTTATCCTCAACTAAATAAGTCAGGTCATAAGAGGTAATGCCATGGGTAGTGGAATGTAAACAAACACATTCTACCTCAATAAACATGCTAATTTCCAGCTATAATATTCACAAGTAAAAGATCCATCACGCCGACCCTATTTGGCAAAGGCAGCGGGCCTCATCCGTCAACGAGGGAGGCCCCCGCCAGTTCTCTGCGGGAGGGAAATAGTACAACTTAACTTGCTTGATGACGCCCTCGGGGAGAAACATGAGCCTCATAAATGAGCCTGGAAATGTGATAAAAGGATAATCTTGCATAAATGAGCCTATATCATCATTACCTGCACCGACCAAGGCCAGACGCGGGCTTTGAGGGATGGAGTCAGATGGCACATAAATGAAGGCCGAGGAGGCTGCACGCCAGGCCAGCGGGGACGCCCCATCCTCACCATGTCCCACGGGCCACCCTCGCCCAAGGCTGCCACCCAGCACGCGGGCGAGGCCGAGCGGAGGCTGCAGCCCTGTCTGGGGCTCAGGGTGCAGCCGTGGGAAGAACAAGGATAGCCCAGGCCTCTCGCCTGAATACGAGAGCATCCTTGGCCAAAATGCCATCGGAAGGGGTCCAGGCCCTTTCACTGCCTTATAGAAACACCAAGGCATCAACCTAGGTTATTTACTCAATAATACTGATTGGTCACCTAGTAAATGCCAGGGCACTGAGACAGACACTTGGAAAATCAAAATAAGATGAAGCCTTTGCTTTGAAGAATTCACACCAACTTCCCTGGTGTGAATTGCAAAGTGGCTAAGAATCCACTTTGCAACGCAGGGGACTCCCTGGTTGGGGGAAATAAAATCCCATATGTGGGCAACTAAGCCCATGCAGTACAACTACTGAGCTTGTGCGCCTTCTGGACCACGCACCGCAGCTAGAGAGTCCGTGCATCGCCGCTAAGACCTGACGCAGCCAATAAATAAATACTTTTTTTAAAAAAGAATTTACAGTGGGCTCAGGGAGACAAAGCAATTCCTCACAGCCTGCTTGGTCTGCAGTCAAGTGCAGAGGGTACACTGAGGATGGGAAGACCCCGTGGGCCTGGGTCTGCAGGGGAAGGTCAGGGCCACCGGTGCATAAAGGGCAGTGGGGCACCAGGCGAGGTGAGTGGTCATGAGCCAGGATCCATCGTCTCCCTGCGGCCCCCCTCAGGCCCCTCCCCATGCCCAGAGCTCCCAGGGATGCTGGCCCTGCCCCCACCCAGGGGTGTGCATCTCTTTCCTTGCCTGTGAGTCCTTTTAACAAATGACAAAGATGGGGGACAGGTGCACAGAACCTGTACATTGTTTTGGAAAGCTCTGGTGGAGATCTTGATGCTCCCTCCTGATCCTTTCCCTCCCTTCCCCCACCCAGAACCCTGCGGGTGCCCCCCCCCTCCTCCACAGAGAATTGCCTTTGGCCAAAGAGGAGCCACCTCACTTGGGAGGTCACCCCCACCTGCCCCTCTGACATCAGACTACATGACTCAGGGGTAGAGACTGGCCCCCTTGACCGAAAGGGTTGAGTGTCACACTCTGAGGTGCAGTTCCCACTCCAGAGCTCCCTGAGGGCCAGGCTGAGGCTGGACTCCAGCTAGCCCACACTCTTGGTGCCCCATCCTGCTCCCCCACTCCCTTCTCCCATGAGCACAACCCCTAATTAGCAGGGTGTGTCCAAACAACCGCATCAAAACAAGGACAGAAGAGCTAACTAGACAATCCTCCGAAGAAGACATACAGGTGGCCAAAAAGCACATGAAGCGATGCTTAACATCACTAATTATCAGAGAAAAGCAAATCAAAACTACAATGAGGTACCACCCCACACCGGTCAGAATGCTGCTGCTGCTGCTGCTAAGTCACTTCAGTCGTGTCCGACTCTGTGCGACCCCATATACGGCAGCCCGCCAGGCTGCCCCGTCCCTGGGATTCTCCAGGCAAGAACACTGGAGTGGGTTGCCATTTCCTTCTCCAATGCATGAAAGTGAAAAGTGAAAGTGATGTCGCTCAGTCATGTCCGACCGGTCAGAATAGCCATCAGCAAAAAGTCTACACACAATAAATGCTGGCAAGGGTGTGGAGAGAAGGGAGCCTCTCTGCACTGCTGGTGGGAATGCATATTGGTGCAGCCACTATGGAAAACAGTATGCAAGTAAAAAACACTAAAAACAGAGCTACCAGCAAGCCCACGCCTGGGCATATATCTGAAGAAAACTCAATTCAAAAAGATACATGCACCCCAGTGTTCATACTAGCACTATTTACAATAGCCAGGACGTGGAAGTAGCCCAAATGTCCATCGACAGATGAATGGATAAGGAAGATGTGGTGTGTGTTCACACACACACACACACGCAATGGAATATTCCTCAGCCATACAAAGAACGAAACAATGCCACTTGCTGCATCATGGATAAGCCTACAGTTTATCACACTATGTGCAGTAAATCAGACAGGGAAAGATAAATATATGATATCCCTCATATGTAATCTGATTTTTGAATATTGATATAAATGAACTCATTTACAAAACAGAAACAGACTTAAACAGATATCAAAACCAAACATGATTACCAACGGGGAAACACAGAGGGGAGTGATAAATAAGGAATATGTATATGAACATATACACACTACTATACACAGGATCAATAACCAACAAGGATTTGGAACACAAGCACAAGGGACGTTGCTCAGTATTCTATGATAACCTATATAAGAAAAGGATCTAAAAAAGAATGAACGTACGTACGTGCTATGCTCAGTCGCTCAGTCGTGTCTGCCTCTTTGCAGCCCCGTGGACTGTAGCCTGCCAGGCTTGTCTGCCCATACGTGTATAACTAAATCACTTAGCTGTATATGTGAAACTAACATGACATTGTAAATGAACTATACTCCAATAAAACTAAAAAAAGACTTGAAATGATTGCCC
Source organism: Bos javanicus (assembly GCF_032452875.1). Classification (NCBI taxonomy): domain Eukaryota; kingdom Metazoa; phylum Chordata; class Mammalia; order Artiodactyla; family Bovidae; genus Bos; species Bos javanicus. The sequence continues at coordinate 13,713,981 of NC_083877.1, read as the reverse complement.
TAAGTGGATAAAAATATCTGTGTATTGTGGGCAATGCATTTTCCTACACCCACACAGATGTATACAACATATTTCCTATAGCCATTTACCAACATTTTTTCTAGCTATGAAAATAAAATGATGATAAATAATAAAAGCTCTTTCTTAAGGATGTAAAAGAAAAGCTGTGTGTGTCCAAATCCCCATCTCAGGCTCTGCTTTTAGGGAGCCCAACCTCGGCACCCCGTTTTCCCTTTCAGTACCTGGTGCTTGCGTGCTATCATCTCAAAAGCAGACTCGGAAACAGGCCCTCAAAGCACAGTGTGGAGGAGGCAATACCCCTGTTATGACTAAAGTGCTGGGGGTGGGAGCTCAGAGACAGCGGATAAACATGCCTCAGGGAGTCAGAGAGGGCTTCTCAGGACAGGGTGGGTGAATGGGAAGGGTGTTCTTGGCAAAGGGAACAGTACGCCCTTGGATTTCCAGAGCACTTTCAAGTATCCCATCACAGCAAATAGAACCAGGCAGGTAGAGTGGGAAGAGCTTGCTTTAGAAGCCCCCAGAACCACCACCAGGGTCAAGGGTGGCCAGCCCTCTTCCTATAGCAAACGCTTGTTGTAGGAATGGGTGAATATACGTAAACCAGTGAGCAAAATCACTGAGACTATTTCTCCTGTGGACAGCATTTTACCTACCTGCCATTTCCCAAGTGGTGCCAGCTCCCTCCCTAGACCAGAAATTCCTTTATAACAGGGACTGGGCTTAGGTATCGGGGTGTCACCACAAAGCCCATTTCTGCTCTTTGTACAGAACTGATGCTTAAGAAATACTTGTTCCATGGCCTTGAGGGGAGAAGGGGGTGTTTAGATGGATCAAGACCTCCATTCATTCACCAAACAACTTTGTGATGAGATTGTAAAATCAGTGACCAAGAACAAGGAAGAGAGGAAAGTGCTGTGCACCTACTGTGTGCAGGAATTACACTAGGTGCTTTCCTGTGCTGCCCTTTAAACCTCATGATAGGGACTTCCCTGGTGGTCCAGTGGTTAAGAATCCGCCTTCCAATGCAGGGGACTGGGGTTCGATCCCTGATCTGGGAACTAAGATCCCACACCCCGCGGGGAAACTAAGGCTGTGCATCCTACCTAGAGAGCCCACATGCCACAACGAAGACCCAGCACAGCCAAAATCTATAAATTTTAAAAATAAATAAACCTCACCATAACCTGAGATGGTTATTATTACTGCCATTTTACAGATGATGAAACTCCAAAGGGAGGAGATGTGCCGTTGACACGTAGGTGTATCTAGGTCCACATTCTGTGATCTTTCCACCCTCTCTCCCTTCCTTCAACCCCAGGGGAGGATATTTTAAAATCAAAGTTACAGAGGCCTGGAATAGGTTAACCAGATCTCTCTGGAGGCAGAAAATCTGGAAGTCCTCCAGGGATCCCTTTCAGCAGAGAACCCTCTGATTCACGCTGTCCAGGCCCAAGCAGCCCTGGTGGGCAGGAGATTCCCCTCCCAGGCCGAGGCCAGCTCTCCTGTGGCCCATCCACAACCGTGCCTGTAACAGAGAAAGCCATGCTTCCAGGGATTGGAGGATCCAGAACCTACTTTAGGGTTAATGTGCTGAAGGAGGGGTGGAAAAAAAAAGTATAAATGCTGTTGAAAAACTGAGCTGAGGAGCTCCTGGGAAACCTGAGCCGTTCAAGTCTTAGTCAAAAGTGCTGGCTGAGAAACTGTTGGTCCTTGCCAAGCCCAGCGAATGGAAGCTTGCACATTCCCGGGGCTGCGTGTTTCAAATACTTTCCGTGGTTTCACCAGTGGAGGGCCAGGAGAGAAGAATCTGTCATTACCAACTTGGGTCTGCAAAACAGCTTGGCCGGCGGGGAGCTGTGAAATCGCAGGAGGCGGGAAACCTGACTCAGAGCTTCAGGGATGCGAGAATGTGCAGCTGGGAGGGGGCACCCTGACCCCTAACCTCAGACTTGCAGTTGGGCGGGTTTGGGGAGGCGAGGGTGTCCTGCAGGGGTTGGGGGGGCATGAAACGTGATCCCTGGGCTCATGATGGTCCTACTCATGATGTGTCTTGCCGGCTCGCACAGTGACCACCCCTTCCTTTGGGGTAACAGCTTATGTGACTTTCTATCTGTTCTTCAGCAGTCCAGACTGCTGTTGAGCCCCTAGGTGCCACGCATCCTGCTGAACATCTAATACGATGAGCCTAGGATGTTAGCATGCTGGCATCCCATGACAATTTTTCAAACTGGGAACTGAGAGTCATAAAGACATAAGCATCACCCCGTTCTACACAAATGACCCAAACTTCAGCTCATCCTTTGTGTACAAAGGACCTACCACGTGCAGAGACGGGGATGCAAAGACGGAGAGAAGGTCTTTTTCTGAGAGGGGCTTTTTCAGAGACGGGCTCCAAAGTTTCATAGATTTAAACCAATCGATGTTTTTCAAGGTACTGCTGTATCTGCCACCAAAGTTTTCTTATTAAACCATGTGAAGGAAGAGGGGCAAGGATGAGTCACAGACCTGACCACAGGGAGGTGGTGGAGGGAGGGATGTGTGGCAGAAAGCACCCTCGGTCCAGCCTAACTCACAGTGGGATCCAGGACGTCACTTCAGTCCCTTTAGGTCTTGGTTTCTGCAGAACACACTGTCCACATGAGTGTTGTCCTGCTGTGCGCCATGGCCATCATGTCAGTGGCTTCTTCTTGCAGCCTCTGCCACTCTCTGCCCGAAGGCCCCCTCTGGCTGCAGAAGGATGCAGCATCGACGGGTGGGGCAGGTCAGGAGTGCAGGAGCAGCCCTCTACAAGAGACAGGAGTGGGGGATAAAGAGCCCACGTCCCATCCCCTTCACCAGGACAACTCTGCAGGTGTGCGTTACTGGAGCCCTGACTACCCACAGGATCCTCTGCTCATCAAGCACCCCGTGTTCTCTCCTTCCCTTCCCCCTCTTACGACCCCACTGGTGCTTCCTGAGATCACCTCCCAAATAACCTGTGTGCATGTGTGTGCTCAGTCTTGCCCAACTCTGCGACCCATGGACTGCAGCCCGCCAGGCTCCTCTGTCCACGGGATTCTCCAGGCACGATACTGGAGTGGGTTGCTGTGCCCTCCTCCCCCTACCTGCACTCAAATCCCACTTGGTGCTCCACTTCTTGGGGGGAGCCAAACTGAACACTTTTCCTTGTCTGAAAGGAGGAATCCAGGCCAGAAGGGGCTTTGGCCATTATTCGTGACAACCCCATTATTGCATAGCAGGAGGGATCGAGGCCCACAAAGGGGAGCCGCTGTCTCCCTAGTGATGACCTTCCCACTTCGTCCCCAGGTCTCAGGAGAGCAGCCGTGACACATCCAACTAGACCCGCCTCTAGCCGGGAGCAAGGCTCAGGAGGTCAGGCCCAGCGCCCAGGGGCAGTCGGGCACCAAGGTGGGGAGCCCCTGGGTTACGAGTTCCCTGGTGGCCACGGCCCTAAGTGACCCCTTGGAAGCCCTGAGCACAGGGGTCCTGCAGAACTACAGAAGCGAGTGGGCCACAGCCTGAGGGCCTCGGCCCCTCCCTCAGCACCTTGACCAGGTGGCCCCCTCATCGCCCCAGGCCCCTCTCCTCCACTCCACATCACACACAGAGGTGAAACCACACAAGAGGCCCTCAGTTTGCCTGCCTCGAGCCCCAACACGTGCCGCCCCCTCTAGTGAGACGGTGCTCCCCTCCCTCCCCCACAGCCAACTCCTCCTCCACCTTCAAAGAGCTCAGGCTTCTCCAGGCTTCTTCTTCCTCGACATCCGCCACGCTCTCCCACCAGGAGTCACCCCCTCCACGGGGGGTCTGGGACACTCTCCAGTACTGCACCTCTCCAGCGCCTTGTCCCTGGGGAACCACTATGACAAGTCTGCACTATGTCTTCCCCATAGCTCTCTGAGGGCAAGGTTTGGGCTTTTGTACCTTTTTAAAAAATTTATTGGGCTGCCCTGGGTCTTAGTTGCAATGTGCAGGCTAAGTTCCCTGACCAGGGATGAAACCCCGGCCCCCTACATTGGAAGCGTGGAGTCTCAACTACTGGACCAAGAGGGAAGTCCCCTCATGTACCTTTTTTTATCCTCAGATGCTGGCTTTCATGGCTCTAGAATGTTTGCTGAGTGACAAGTGTAGGAAAATCATTTGAAACAGGTAGAAACCCCAGAACCATTGTCCTTCCCCATCTTTGATGTTTCTTTTTCCTCGGTTGGCCATAGAAACATTGGAGCCAAAGAGAAGCTCTTATAGAGCAGGGAGAAGGTTGCTGGGGGTGGGGGGGTTGGTGAGAGAGGCCAGTCAGGCCCCGTGGGAGGAGGAGGGAGCAGGAGGGGCTGGGCAGGCAGTGGGTCCTGGGCTTAACCTGCAGGGAGCCTGATGGAGAGACCAAGACCAGGAGTCTGGGGCCCCACACCAGAACCTCAGAGAGCCATTCTGCCACATCACACAGCTCCATGGCAAGAGGTCACTTCAAGAGAGTGACCCTGTGATAGGTGCCTTCCTGGGACAATTTCTAGAAGTGTGGTGGTTTTCAAAGCTTTTCTAGCTATGGAATCCAAACAAAATCCCATCTAGATGTCCAACATGTAAATATTGTCCCAGTTGAACTGGGGGAACACATGGGTAGAATTGCCAGTCCTCCCAGCGACCCCTTATCCTGAGGCAAACCATTCTGAGAGTCCCCCAGGGCTCCACAGAGTTGTTTTGAAACCACTGGCCAAGTTGCAGGAGCTGGATTATGTCAGGACCCAGGTTCTCATCCCACTCTGCTATTTCAGGCTGTGTGACTCTGGACAAGTTACCTCACCTCTCTGGGCATAGGTGTCTTCATCCCCACAATGGAGAAGATAACATCTGTCTCACAGGGTTGCTGAGAGGCTCAAAGGGTAACCAGGGAAGTTTTGCACCTTACTGTGGTCACACATAAAATTTGTTGTCAGGAGGCCCAGAAGGACATGAGAAATTGTGTGTCATCTTGAAAAAGGAGCTCTGAGAGGGGTTAGGTCCTGGGCTGCAGAGCAGACACATGGCTAGGAGACTTGTGGTTGCCTTTCTTTCTGGGGTTTCAGGCCGTACGTGCTCACGAGGCATCCCTTCGCCCCAGACCTCATTACCCAGCCAGCTGGGGCTCTTGCATCGTCATTGTTTCTCTTCCCTGGCTGTGGAGCTGAGACACGTGAGCATGGAAAATTCTTCCCCTCACTGCTCCACCAGTCAAACCCCAGCAAACCTTAGTCCCAGCCCGGGACCGTGGACCCCTAAAGGGAAATGGAGGCAGAGCGTTCTGGCTCCAGGAATAAGCTAATGGAACCTTGTTAATTACTATGTAAATTACTTTAATAGCCTGGATCCCCTTCAGACAATTGTTTGGGGGCTTAAGGCCCTGGACTGGGAAGATGGGGTCTCCGTTGAGGGGAAAGAGCAGCCTTTCCTTGGCCCAAGACCCTCTTGTATGGTTTCCCACAGGGCAGAACAGATGCACAGATGGGCAACTGGAGGAAAAGATGGGTTCACACCTGCCCCTGGACGGTGGGATCCTGAACGTGACACTGAGATGGAGGAACCGACGCCATCCTTGAAGGCGGGAACTGGAAAGGACCTCAGATGGTCTCTAGTGTACCCTCACCCCCTTATTGCATCCAGGAGAAACAGAAGCCCAGAACAGGTGAGTGACTTGTCCAAAATCACACAGCAAGGCGACTGGACAGGCAAGGACTAGTCTCCTATCTCCAGCTCATGCAAGCATGCTCACTCAGTCATGTCCGACTCTGCGACGCTGTGGACTGTAGCCCCCCAAGGCTCCTCTATCCATGAGATTTCCCAGCCAAGAACACTGGAGTGGGTTGCCATTTCCTCCTCCAGGGGATCTTCCTGACCCAGGGATCGAACTCACATCTCCAGCATCTTCTGAATTGGCAGGCAGATTCTTTACCACTGTGCCACCTGGGAACTCCAATATTTTTATTTATTTATTTGACTGCACCAGATCTTAATCGCAACACACAAGATGGAGTTCCCTGACCAGGGATTGAACCCCAGATCCCTGCACTGGAAGCACGGAGTCTTAGATACTGGGCCACCAGGGAAGTCCCCATCTACCCCAGTGGTTCTCAAACAGGCACCTGTGGGATGAGCTGGACCCAGGGGTCCTGTCTAAAACATCATATAGTGAGACTTTCCCAGGGCACAAGAAAATAATTCAAAGGTAGGCATTTTACTACTGCCAGGTTTATAATAAATAGCTAATGAGAGTCTGCTGATGGCACAGGGAGCTCTGTGGTGACCTGGACGGGTGGGATGGGGTGGTGGGAGGGAAGTCCAAGACGCAGGAGTGTATGTATACATACGGTTGATTCACTTCAATATACAACAGAAACTAACACAGCAGTGTAAGGCAACTATACTAATTTAAAAAGAGAGAAACGGTTTCTTGATTTTAAGTTCAATGTCTCTTTTAAAAAAGATATACTATCCTGCAGACATGATATATAGTTATATTTTCTTCTACAGATGTGCCTTTGTATTATGGAACTGAGCATGTAAAAATGTCCTATTAAGGATACCACGACCTTTATGATCCTCTAACCAGAGGGAAAACCTCAGTGCTGAAGCAATATTTTTATCTCAATTTTCCAGATGCGGGAAGAGAGGCAGAGAGATGCTAACAGACTTGCCTTAAGACTTCTGACTGATCTCTGCTCTTTCCGCCACTCCACTTACTAGAAGTTTGTGTAAACAAGGAGTGAACAGGGTCTGGGAAAGCAGTGGGGAATCGTGAGGATAATAATACTATGGGGCTGGGGCCAGGGTGCTGAGCTCATAAAGAAGGCGTGTAAGTATTTAACAGGCTTCTCCTGGCTGCTCGGGGCACAGGCTCCTCTCTGCAGCACAGGCTGAGTTTCAGCAGGTCTGCTGGCAAGATGAGGGTGGGACTGGAGTGGTTTTACTCTAATTTTGAAACTTTAATTAATCTCTCCATCCGAAACTTTATTATCTTTCTTTTCCTACCCCTTCAAGATTGAAGAATATCAAAGAGAAGAGGGGACTGAAACCTGAGCAGCACCCTTCAGGGCCCTCCTGGGTTCAAAAGCCCCTTCCGTGTCCCACTCCATGTTTGTAGAATTAGACTTTAGTCTCTTAGGCTTCCCTGAGTTCCAAAGAGCAGACTCAAGGAGTTAACTATTAGGACAACAGAATCACAGGCCCCCTAGTTCCTCCTGAAGGGATATAGACAACAATCTGATTCATATCTGTGTTCTATAGAAACTAAGACCCCCACCCAGGTGGAGGATGGTAACTTCATGCTGACCACAAGCCCTAGACCCTAGACTGGTTCGAACCAGTAGACTGTGATTCCTGTAACCTCACCCCAACCAATCAGAAGAAGGCCCACGTGCTGATCATGCATCCTAAGAACCCCACCCCTCACACCGTCTTTAAAAACCCTAGCCTGAAAGCCATGGAGGAGTCTGGGTCTTCAGAGCATGAGCTGCCCATTCTCCTGGCTTGGCGCCTGGCAAATAAACCACTTCACTGCAAGCACCTGCGGTCAGAGTTCAGCTTTCCGCACCTCAGGCATGCAAGCCCCTGCTCAGTAACAGCTCTGTGGTCACTAACTGTGACCTCGGCAGGTGGCATCACCTGCCTGAGTCTTGTTCCTTCATCTGAAAAATGAGGACAAGGATACTTACCTCACAGGATGGCTGAAAGAATGAAAGGAGATGGTGCTACGCACTTGGTACACAAAGCCATCACTCGCCTTCTCCCTCTTTCCGTCTAACATACAGATATACATATTTTTGGTGGCTCGGACGGTAAAGAATCTGCCTGTAATGTGAGAGACCCAGGTTGGATCCCTGGGTCAGGAAGATCCCCTGGAGAAGGGAATGGCAACCCACTACAGAATTCTTACCTGGGAAATCCCATGAACAGAGGAGCCTGGTGGGCTACAGTCCATGGGGTTGTAGGACACGATTGAGAGATTAACAATTTTAAATTAGGGTCAGGTGTGCCGCCTTGGGGTGGGTCACTGTGTTCCTGAAAGACCACCACAGCTCCCCCAGGCCAAGTGCCATCCTCGTGCCCTCACTAGAGGCCCTGAGTGCCCAGAAAGGCTCTCCCAGAGCCTCCCTCTGGGGTACTGCAGTCCCAGCTCCCTCTGCCAGCTCCAGTGCTCCCCTCGGTGCTTTTGCCACCCCACTTCCATTTGGGAAGCCTTCAGTTGCCTCCAGAGCCAGCTGTCCTTGTCCTCATCGCCTCTGAGAGGACACAGGCGGCCCCTCCTCCCCTCTCTCCACAGCCTCAGACGGCTGCTTGAGCATCACCTCAGCCAGGTTCTGTGTACTCCAGGAAGCTACTGGAAGGAACAGCAGGGCTGTCTTAACCTTGGGCTCTGCCCCTAGAAATGAGACAACATCACTGTTTCCACCACAAACACGGGAGGGGAGAGGCAGCAGGGACTATTAATGTTTGTGATCCAGATAAAGACACAGATATGATGTTCTGTATAGACAGTGCCAGGCTCCCTTTCGGGTATCTGACGAGCTGTGTCCCCTACTATGACTGCCATCTCCTCCTCCCTTGCTCACGTCAGGGGACATTTCTATGGAGAAACCCCTTCGCACCCCACCCCCAGCCAAGCAAGGCTCCAAGTCCCTCACCCCAGCACTTCCAGAGGGGCAGCTGTTTCTTGCTCACCTCCTATCTCTGCACACTGGGTTGCGCTGTGAGAAGGGAGGAGCCACGTCTTTTGGCTACAGGTCAGTCAGTTCAGTTGCTCAGTCATGTCTGACTCTTTGTAACCCCATGGTCCGCAGCATGCCAGGCCTCCCTGTCCATCACCAACTCCCAGAGCTTACTCAAACTCATGTCCATCGAGTTGGTGATGCCATCCAACCATCTCATCCTCTGTCATCCCCTTCTCCTGCCTTCAATCTTTCCCAGCATAAGGATCTTTTCAAATAAGTTAATTCTTAGCATCAGGTGGCCAAAGTATTGGAGTTTCAGCCTCAGTATCGGTCCTTCCAATGAATATTCAGGACTGATTTCCTTTAGGATGGACTGGTTGGATCTCCTTGCAATCAAAGGGACTCTCAAGAATCTTCTCCAACACCACAGTTCAAAAGTATCAATTCTTCGGCACTCAGCTTTCTTTATAGTCCAACTGTCACATCCATACATGACCACTGGAAAAACCATAGCTTTGACTAGAGGCTACAGGTAACAGAATCCAACTAAAGCTACTTAATCAGGAAATGGAATCTGCTGGAAGGCCATGAACACAGTTTAAGAGGGGTCCACAGAGCTGCAGCTGGCTTTAGGATGGGCTGCAACCAGACACGGCTCCCCCACTGGGCTTCCCCTTCATCTTTCAGCCCTGCTTCCTTCTCCTCTCTCTGAAGGATTTTATAATGAAAGTTCATTCTCACCCCCCTAACATGAGAGATCTACTGTTTCCAAAGTGAGAAACTGACAGTCCACTGTGCACAGTTTAAAAGTAAGTGGTCAAGTGGATAGGAATCTGCCTGCCAATGCAGGGAACATGGGTTCAGTCCCTGGTCTTAGAAAATCCCACATGCCTTGGAGCAACTAGCCTGTGTTGCTAGTTGCCACAACTACTGAGCCCGTGGGCCTAGAGCCTGTGCTCTGCAAAAAAGAAGCCACTCCAATGAGAAGCCTGTGCAATGCAACCAGAGAAAGCTCAAGCAAAGGAGCAATGAAGACCCAGCACAGCCAAAAACAAATAAATAATTTTTTAAAGTGATATTTTTAAAAAGGTGGTCAAAAGCTGCTAAGATAACCACAGGTCCTCCCATTAAATCCTTCCCCAGGCAGAGGTTATAAAAGTGTAGGAGTCCTTACCAGCATAATGAGAAATGCTAACAGTTACCACTGATGGCACACTTATCACGGGCCAGGCCACCATGCTTAACACTGTATGTGGATAATCCCCTCAAACCTTGTAGCAGATATCTGTGCATGCGTGGGTGCTAAGTAGCTTCAGTCGTGTCCGACTCTTTGCAACCCCATGGACTGTAGCCCACCAGGCTCCTCTGTCCATGGGATTCTCCAGGCAAGAATACTGGAGTGGGTTACCATTTCCTGCTCCAGGGGATCTTCCCAACCCAGGGATCAAACCGGAGTCCCTTATGTCTCCTACATTAGCAGGTCGGTTCTTTACCACTAGCACCCCCCGGGAAACCCCACCAGATATCTGAGACAGGCTCTACTTTTATCTCCATTTTACAGATGAGAAAAATTGAGGATTAATAACTCCCTGGTAAGTTTCAGGCTCTGAAGCCCTGAGATGCGCTGTGTCATGTCAGCCTGTGGGTGTGGTGCACAGTATTTCTATGTGTGTTACGCACTTAGAATCAATCCATCTGCCAGTGTTGACATGTGTGCACATACATATGTGCCCTCAGGGGTGCTATGCACACACGCACACGTGTGGCCAGCGCACACGTGCAGTGGGAGACTGTGGAGGGAAGCACCCCCACTGGGTTTGGCTGGTTCGCACCCCAAGGAGTGCTGGTGAAACTTCACTCACCCACCACTCTTCGGTGACCATTTTTCTTAATGAAAAATTCAGCAAATACGAATGACTGTCAAGCTCCGGGGAGGTCTGCGTGCTTGGCGGCTTTAGCAGATGAAGCCCCAGGGAGACAAGCAGGCTCACGGCATTCATTGGTCCCACCCTCATCAGGGGGCTCCCGGAAGCCACCATTCAGGGAAAAATATGAGGCTTCGAAAGACACAGGAGACCTCAGCAGCTGCCTTCCCTTGGCCTTTCCCTCCCACTAAGCAGGCTCCCCAACCCTTGTCTCCAGCCCCCCTCTTCCATGCTACCGCCAGAACTACCTTCAGAAAATGCATTTCATCCCCCTCATGGGCCCACTCCACAAACCTCCATAGTTCCCTATCACCCTGAACATAAAACTCATCTGCAAACCCAGCTTTCCTCCACCACCTGGCCTCAACCAGCTTTTCCAGAAAACCCTTCCAGGTAGGTGCCATGGCCAGTACCAGGTTGAGGGGCAAGATGTCCAGAGCACAAAATTTATGGAGGCCCTCACTCTTGGGGTCCAGCTCATCCCTCTCACTGGCCATCCTCGGCCACCCCAGCACAGGAGCAGGCATACCCACGGGCTGCTCAGGCTGAACTAACGGTACGACAGGAAAATCCAACAAAGCCTTGCAGTGCCAGCTCAGTGCAGGGCTTCCCTGGGCATCCTGTCACCTGGCCTCAGAGAAGCCCCACTGTGAAAGCAGGTACCTCCCTGCCCTGAGTCTGAGGCGCTAAAGCCACAGGACCAGTGCACAACAAACAACAATCTTTAAGATTCCCTGGGGTGAGGACCTACCATGGGGAAGCTGCTGGAGGCCTGTCACCTTGTTAACACTCGCGATGATCCAGGGCAGGTGGTGCTGCCCTCCATCCTCCTTGCTCATGGATCACGGATTTGCCAAAGCTCCTGCTCAATGAAATGTACTTTGTAGTGTGGAGAAAAGGGACCGCTCCCGCACTGTTGGTAGGAATGTAAATTGATACAGCTACAATGGAAAACAGTATGGAGATTCCTTAAAAAACTAGGAATAAAAGCACCATATGACCCAGCAACCACACTCCTAGGCATATATGCTGAGCAAACCAAAATTGAAAAGACAAATGTATCCCATTATTCATTACAGCACTATTTACAATAGCTAGAACATGGAAGCAACCTAGATCTCCATCAACAGATGAATGGATAAAGAAGCTGTGGTACATATACACAATGGAATATTACGCAGCCATAAGAAAGGAACACGTATGAGTCAATTCTAATGAGGTGGATGAACCTAGAGCCTATTATACAGAGTGAAGTAAGTCAGAAAGAGAAAGATAAATATCATATACTAGTGCACATACATGGTACTGAAGAATTTATTTGCAGGACCCACTCCAGTGTTCTTGCCTGGAGAATCCCAGGGATGGCAGAGCCTGGTGGGCTGCCATCTATGGGGTCACACAGAGTCAGACACGACTGAAGTGACTTAGCAGCAGCAGCAGTGGAGAAACAGACATAGAGAATAGACACAGGGAGAGAGGAGGAGAGGGTGAGATGTGTGGAGAGGCTAACATGGAAACTTACATTCCCATATGTAAAATAGATAGCCAACAGGAATTTGCTGTATGTCTCCAGAAACCCAAACAAGGGCTCTGTATCAACCTATAGGGGTGGGATGGGGAGGGAGATGCGAGGGAGGTTCGAAAGGGAGGCAATATATGTATACCTATGGCTGATTCATGTTGAGGTTTGACAGAAAAAAAAAACAAAATTCTATAAGCAATTATCCCTCAATTAAAAAATAAATATTTACAAATAAAAGAGGGGGAAAAAGAAATATATAACCCCCATCAATGCTTACCACGCCTTCAGGGTCGCTGGTGGACATTCGAAGAGTGGCCCCACATGCAAATTCCCAGCTGAAGTCCAGCAAGCCGACCGATGCTCCACCCTCCTGTTTCAGCTCACACTGTTAACATGTCCTTTCCATGATCCATCTAGTGCAGGGCTCTTCACAATTTTGTGCTTTTTGTGAGTGATTTAGCTCTTTCAAATGGCCCCAAACATCGTGCTGAAGTGCTCTCTAACTGCAAGAAAGTTGTGATGTGCATTACAGAGAAAACAGGTGTGTTAGAGCAGTTGCGTCAATTTTGAATGAACAATATATATCAAGCAATGTATCTGAGCAGAAATACACATAAAACAAGGTTAAGTTTGATCAACTGAAAAAAATGTGATCAGAGGCTCACAAAAGGCTTCCCAGGTGACTCAGTGGTAAAGAATCCATCTCCCAATGCAGGAGATGCAGGTTCAATCCCTGGGGCAGGAAGATCCCCTGGAGAAGGGAATGGCAACCTGCTCCAGTATTTTTGCCTGGAAAATCTCATGGACAGAGGAGCCCGGCAGTCTATAGTCCATAGTGTTGCAAAGAGTCAGATACAGCTAAGCGATTGAGCGCGCGCGCGCACACGCACACGCACACGCGCACACACACACACACACACACACACGCTAATTCAGTGTTCCAAGCGACTGAGCGCGCACGCACACACACACACACACACACGCTAATTCAGTGTTCCAAGCTACTTTACAGAACATGACTACCCCGAATAACAAGAATCAGCTGTGTTTTCACTCCTTGTTGGTAAAGAAACTAGGGCCTAGACAAGCTAAGTCACTCACCTGGGCTTGCACAGCCAGTGAGTTGCAGCTCACTCTGAGAGGAGTCAGAAACAAGCCCTCTGCTCTTTTATGAGGTGGAGGTAAATGCTGGTGACCTGGGACATAAGTGAGGGAGCAGACGCAGATTTGTCATTAAATGGTATTAGCTAGTTTCTTTCAATCTTTATGACTGGATATAAGTGAAAGCCTGGGCTTGGTGTGCATCAGTCCTCAACACCTCTCAAATTCTCCTGATAAACCACCGTTTTTAACACAGAGAGAGCAGCCATCAGGTCCAGAGCCTCCAGCAGGTAGAATGGTCTAGCTGGAAGTGGGTAACAATTATTTTTATACTGGCTTTCAAATACAATTCTTGCCATAAATAATGGGTCATTATAATAGTTTTAACACTCCACAAAGCGATAGAAAGTTTCTTTTCAGATAGATTTCATTAAGTAAATATTTAAATATTTAAGGAGTGTAAATATTTAAAGAAAAATGTTAACAATTGTAAGGAAAACTCCAGAGGTGGCATGTAGTGGTATGTGGATGAGTCAAAAATCAGGAAGGTGATTTGTGAATGACTGATGTTCTGGGGGGGCTGGCAAAATTCTGTTTCCTGATCTGGATGCTGACTATAAAAGGTTTATTAAAACATTTAATGGTTTATACCACAGTGGCTTACCACTAACAAACTATTTATTCTATAGTTCTGGAAGTCAGAAGTCCACGATGGGTTGGTAGGGCTCTGTCCTTTGAAGAATGCTATAAGAGAATCTGCTTCCTTGTCCTTCCCATTTTCCAGAATGGGAATGCCTGCCCTCTTTGGCTTGCAGCCTCTTCCTCCATCTCCAAAGCCAACCGAAAAACCTCTCTCCTGTCTCCTTCTTTCCTCTATAAGGACCCTGTGGCTATGTTAGGTCCATTTGGGTAACGCAGGACCACCTTCCCATCTCAGGATCCCTAACCACATATCCAGAGTCCCTTTCTGCCAGGTAAGTAAGGTACTCACAGGTTCTGCAGTGGGGATGTGAACATCGTTGGGGGCCATTATTCTTCCTACCACACGTGGAAGGACGTTTAGGGAGGAGGGATGTGCACGTGTGGGTGTGTGCAGAGTCTGTGGAGCTGGGCACTTGGTAACTAAGGCTCCTCCATGCACACAGCATTCCAGCACAGTCAAGTGTGCAGCTGCCATCTGCCACTGTCCCCTCAAAGCCTCCCTCTGCAGCCTAGCTGCAGCCAGCAAGGTCACCTTTCCCTCCCAGCTGAGACCAGGGAAGACTGGAGGGTTGGGGAGCCCCGTGCTGGGGAGCTGAGCAGTGGATGGCCCAGGTGGGAGGGTGGCCCCAGCCCACCCTCAGCGGTCACTCTGTTCAATTGTTCCTTAAAGGGTTCCTGCAGCAAACCCACGGCAGGTTCATTGTCTGAATTCACGGGGAATCATTCGGTCACAATTCTGGATACCACAAGTCTCCCCCATCCTAGTTTAGCTGGGTTTGGGGTTTTACAAAGTGCTGATCCATCTGCCCTCCTGATTGCATCATGTACTTTCAAAACTGGGATTCCCTGGGACTTCCCTGATGGTCCAGTGGTTAAGAACTGTAAAAAAGAAGTTGTTAACACACTTCATGGCCTCTTTTCTCTATAAATTACAATATTCTTAATAAGAATATAGTTGGTTGCTTTTTTTTTTTTTCTGCAGAGGTACCTGATAAGCTTAGAGAAGATTCTGCTAAATGGAGGATATTTTCAATTCTAATTTATTTAGGTGGGAATGATTAACTATTTCAGCCCCAACATTTTCACAGATAGTGTATTTCCACTTAGAATACATTTAACAAATGTTATGCAAAGATAAAACCCTCATATAAGTTGACTTTATAATTCTTTTTAATATTTTGCCAGTTATAAATGCTGCAAAACCATAAACTTCTGTCTTCTCTTCAATCCAAGTACAAAATATAAATTTTCTCAATTTAAGTAGGAAATCCATCAAAAGAGTCTTCCCACAAATGAAGGCATTCTAAAGAAAAATTTGAGAATCTCTAAATTAAATCTTGGCCACCATTCATGCTCTAGTTACTTAATTTGTTCAGCAACTCCCTTGCTTTTGAGAGATATGTGAAAATGTTTTCCAGTGTGAAATAACTGAAATTTGATGAAAGCTTTGCTTACAGTACCTTAAATTTGATAAAAGTTAAAGTTTATTTTGGCAGGCTTGTTGAACACTCTGACTAAAGGTTTTCAATTGCTTTTGAACAAAATTTAGAGGATTCATTTACAAAATGTTCAATTCCATTGTAAACACTTAAAATGATTTACAAAGTAATTCTTCAAAGGCTCAAACAGTTGAAAAATTTGACTGATGACAGGCAGCAAATGAGAAAACATACTGCTTTGCAAGGCTCTGCCTAGTAATGCGGGAACCTGAGGCAGAAAGAAAATCGATAATACAGATCCTATCTGTAAAATTTGGATATTTTACTTATCATGGTTTTTGCATTAATTTTTATTTTTAAAATGCATGTAGAAAAGTGCTATTTGTCTCGATTATTGAGTTTTTTGCTACCCCTTAAACTTTGTTCTGTGCTTCAGTCACTGCAGTCGTGTCCAACTCTTTGTTGGTAACCCTGTGGACCGTAACCCGCCAGGCTCCTCTGTCCACGGGATTCTCCAGGCAAGAATACTGGAGTGGGTTGCCATGCCCTCCTCCTGGGGATCTTCCCAACCCAGGGGTTGACGCCGCCTCTCTTATGTCTCTTATGCACTGGAAGGCAGGTTCTTCACCGCTAGAGGCACCTGGGAAGCCCCCCTTAAACTTTGTACCTCTCCTTTCCTAGTCCTGGCCCTGTGATCAGATTGAAATACGTCTTATATTAAATACCCATGCCAAAAAAGTATTGTAGTGTAATTACTCTTTATGTATGCATATGTACATACAAATGACTACAGTTTCCACTTCAATTGATATTCCATCACAGCTTGTTTTATCCCAAGTTTCAATTATATTTGTACCACACCGATTCCAAGTTCATTTCTGCTCCATGAATTTCCTAATTGGATATGAATATTGTTTTTACCATGCTGCTGTGTTCTACTAAAATTTATATTCATCCTTGCAAGCACAAAGAATTCTGTCTTTGATGCTGAACTTTTTAAATGAATGTGCAAGAATATTTACAACAATGTCAGATGTTTCACGCTCCCCAGAACGAACTCTCAAAAGCTCAACTTTTATTCTATTATTGAAATCTACTGAATTTCTATAGGAAGTGCTTGAGGACCTTGATTTAAAACAACTGAGGGCTGGTATGTTTGTTGCAAGCAGCTGAGGCCCTCCAGCTCTGAAGGAGAGGGTTGGTGGTGGGGATGACCGTACCAGGAGCCAGGAGGGAAGTCCATGAAGATCTGAGTTGGAGTGCCCTGGTCCAAACTGCTGAGAGACCACAGGAATCCAGGACAAGACCTGGCCCCCAGTGCTCCAGTGTCTACGTCTTTGTTCTGCTCCCACCTGCAAGTTCTTTCCATACAGTTGGGCCAGGGAATCTGAATGGCTAGACAATCTTTTGAGTAAGACATGAATGGTTGACCCTCCTGTGAACTGGCTGCTCCTGGGTTAGGTGCCAAGCTTGAGTCCAATCAGCTGAGACCAGGGCAAAGGGTGGCACAAGGTAACCCAGGACAGAATGAGGTTACCTGGGGGCACGGGACATTTTCCTTAGGAGGGGTTGTGACGATGGACTTAGTGGGCACGGACTGGGGGCCCTGGCCCAGCCAGCACTTACTGCCGCGAGGCCTCAGTGACTCCTCCTCCAGGCAGCTCTTTCTTCTCTCCCCTGATTGCCCATCTGACATTTATGCCCTCAGCTCTGTTACTGGAAGCTGCTCTCCATGTCCATTCAGCCAGATATCTAAAAAAATGTCCTTCCTAGTGATCGCTCTTAACTACTCTGAGACAGACAACATTCCCAAAAGTACCCAGAGGAAGCTGCCAGCCTCTGCCTATGTGGTCTTGGAACCCCCTCAGGATCCTAACAGTGAAAATTAATGAAGTCCTTGTGGAGCATTTCCCAGCCTCCCTTGCACCCTTGCCATGGGGACCCGTGTGACACAGTCAGTGCCATGTGAGGGCAGATGTTGCACAAGACTTCCAGGAAAGTCCCTTAAAGGGGGCAGTCTCAACACAGATCCTGCAAGTATTTTGTAAGATTTATACCTAATTATTTCATTTTGGGGGTACTGTTGTAAGTACAGTTTTTTGTTTTTTGGTTTTTTGTAAGTACAGTTTTTTAAATGTCAGTTTCCAATTGTTCACTGCTGGTATGTAAAAATATGATTGATTTTTTGTGGGCTGATCTTGTATCCTGCAGCATTGCTAAAATCTCTTACAAGCACTAGATGTTTTTGTAGATTCCTTGGGATTTTCTGCATAGAAATGTCATCTGCCAATATAATAGTTTTATTTCTTCCTTTCCAACCTGTCTGCCTTCTGTTTTCTTGTTTTGACTTAAGGTACTGACTAGGTGTTTCAGGACAAGGTTAAATAGGAATGATGAGAACGAATATTCTTGTCTTGCTCCTGAAGCATTCAGTCTTTACCACTGGGTATGATACAGGTTGTTTTGTATATGCCCTTTATCAGTTTAAGGAAGTCTCCCGTTCCTAGTTTATGAGAGCTTTTGTGGATGTTATAAAAGTACTTTATGGATGCTCATGACTGGATGTTGAATTTAATTTAATGTTTTTTCTGAATGATAGGCTCATGTGGTTCTTCATCTTTGGACTGTTAACATAGTAAATTACATTGATTGATCTTCAATGCCTTGCATTCCTGAGATAAGACCCACTTATTTTTTACATTATTGCTGGATTCAATTAGGAAACATTTTGTCGAGGATTTCTGTATCTATGTTGAGGGATACTGACCTGTAGTTTTCTTTTTCTTGTATTGTCTTTGTCTGGTTTTGGCATCAAAATAAAGTTAGTCTCAAAAATTGAGTTGGGGGCTTCCCTGGTGGCTCAGTGGTAAAGCATCTGCCTGCCAGTGCAGGAAACATGGGTTCAATCCTTGGTCTGGGAAGATCCCATATGCCACAGGCAACTAAGCTCATACTGCGCAACTACTGAGCCTGTGCTCGAGAGCCCTGAAGCCGCAGCTATTAAAGCCTGTGTGCTCTGGAGCCTGTCTCTGCAAGAGAAGCCACTGCAGTTAGCAGCCCGTACACTGTAACCAGAGAGTAGCCCGTGCCCTTTGCAGTTAGAGAAAAGGTTGTGCAGCAGTGAAGATCCAGCACAGCCAAAAATTAGTGAATTACTAATAATAAAGAACATAGCATATTGGTTGTTTAAAAAATGAGTTGGGAAGTATTCCCCTTTCATATGTTTTCTGGAAGATAGCATATGTGAAAAGATCAGTTTAATGTCTTCTTTAATCACTTGGTAGAATTTGCCAGTGAAATCTGGTTCTGGAGTTTATTTTTCAGATGGCATTCAACTATAAATTCAGTTTCTTTAATAAATATAGGACTATTCATGTTACCTCTTTCTTCTTGGATGAGTTTTTCGTAGTGTGTGACTTTCAAGGATGTCACTCATTTCATCTAAGTTGTCTATTCTGTAGAGTTGTTTGTATTATTATTTGCTTATTACCATTTTAATGCATGTGAGGTCTATTGTGATAATTCATCTTTCATTCCTGATACTGGTAATATATGTTTTCCTAGTCGGTCGACCTAAAGTTTGATCAATTTTATTCAGTTTTTCAAAGAGCAAGTTTTTGTTACACTGATCTTTCTCTATTGTTCTGTTGACCATTTCACTAAATTCTGCTCTTCATTATTTCCTTCCTTCTGCTTGCTTTAGGTTTATATTTCTCTTAGTTTAGTTTCTGAAGGTGAACGCTTAGATATTTGAGAAATATAATCATTTAATACTATCAATTTTCCTCTAAGCAATGCTTAAACTGCATTTCACAAATTTTGGTATGTTTTATTTTCATTCAGCTCAGAAAATTTTCTAATTTCCCACGAGACTTTCTTTTTGACCCACGAGTTATTTAAAAGTGTGTTAAGTTCCAAGTTTTAGAGATTTTCCAGTTATTGTTCTGCTATAAATTTCTAGTTTAATTTCATTTTAATCAAATAACATACTTGGTATGATTTCAATATCCATTTGTTAAGACTTGTTTTATGACCCAAGATACAGTCTTTCTTAGTGGAGATTCTTTGCACACTTGGAAAGACTATTTTCAGCTGGATTTTGATGGAATGGTCTATAAACCTCAATTAAATCCAGCTGATTTATGGCTCAGTTCTTCTATATCCTTGCCATTTTCTATTTATCTGCTCTATTAATTACTGAGAGAGGAAAGCTGAAGTTTCCAAATTTCCGTTTGGAGTTTCCATTTCTCCTTTCAGCTTGATCAATTTTTCCTTCATGCATTTTGGAGTCCTGTTATCATATGCATGCACATTTAGGATTTCTGTGTCCTCCTGGTGAACTGGCCTCTTTATTGTCATGTAATGTGTCTCTTTATCCCTAGTAATTTGCTTTGCTTTGAAGCCCATTTTGATATTAATATAGCCACTCCAGCTTTCTTTTGCTTGGTGTTTCCATGGTATATCTCAATATTTTTAAGAGCTTTATTGAAATATATTTCACATATCATATAGTTACCCATTTAAAGAATATTGTTCAGTGGTTTTTAGTACACATATTTCAATCTTTTAACCCATCTATATCATAATTATATACAGCATATTGTATCTTTTTAAATCCATTTTGATCATTTCACTAATTGGTATGTTTAGTCCATTTCGATTTAATGGTATTATTGATATGTTTGGACCTAGTTCTGTTGTTTAATTATTTTATTTTTTGTTCGCTCTGTTTTTGTGTTCATCTGTCTCCCCTTTCCTTCTTTCCTTGGTTAAACTGTTTTTTGTATTTCATTTTAGTTTATTTCTTGTATTTTTACTGTATTCTTAAATTTTTTTGTGATTGCAATATACATACTTAACTTTTTATTGTCTACTTAGAAGACAATAGGAAGAAATACTTTATTTACCACCTTAAATCGAATGTAGAAATCTCACCGCCATAGAAGTCTCTTTACCCTCCTTCCTTTATAACTCATATAATAGATCTACACGGAAAACTTCCACTACCAGTGTCATAGTTTTTGCTTTCAACTGTTGATCATATTTCAGATAACTCAAGAGAAAGTGCACAGTCTATTTACCCCGATAGTTCTCATTTCTGCCATTCATCCTTCACTCCTGATGCTCCAGGTTTCCCTGTGGCATCACCTCCCCTTCCACCTGAAGAACTGCCTTTAGTGTCTATTTCAGAACAGGTGTGATGGCAACAAAGACTCAATTTTCCTTCATCTCAGGATATTTTTATGTTCATTCCTAAAGGATGTTTTCACTGGATAAGCTGGGTTAGTGGTTCATCTCTTTCAGCACTTCAAAGATGATACAAATGGACTTATTTACAAAACTGAAATAGACTCACAGACACAGAAAACAAATTTATGGCTACCAAAGGGGATAGCGGGGTAGGGGGAAAGAGATACATTAGGAGTCTGGGATTAACATGTACACACTACAATATGTAAAATAGGTAAACAGCAAGGACCTACTGTACAGCACAGGGAACTATACTTAATTTCTTATGATAACCTATTACGGAAAAGTATCTGAAAAATAATATACACACACGTACAACTGAATCGCTTTGCTACACACTTGAAAGTACTACACTGTAAATTAACTATGCCTCAATTTTTAAAAACGGTTGTTTTACTTCCTTTTTGTCCATACGGTTTCTGATAAGATATCAACAGTCAAATAAATGGGCTGCTATCGATAATGTGCTTTTCTCTCTAATTTCAAGATATTTTTCTTTGTTTTTAAAGAACTTTGATTTTCATATATCTAGGAGGTGATTTCTTTGAGTTTACCCTGTTTGAGATTTGTTGAGTTTCTTAAACCTAAACATTTGCAAAATATTCAGCAAGTATTTTTCAATTATTACTTCCTGAACTGCACTCTTTCTCCACTCTTTCTAGGACTGAAAAATGACATGAATGTTTGACTTTTTGGTATTGTTCCATAGGTTCTTGTGGTCCATGCATCTTGGAGAAGACTCTTGAGAGTCCCTTGGACTGCAAGGAGATCAAACCAGTCCATCCTAAAGGAAATCAGGGCTGAATATTCATTGGAAGGACTGATGCTGAAGCTCCAATACTTGGCCTCCTGATGAGCAGAACTGACTCAATGGGAAAGACACTGATGCGGGAAAAGACAAAAGGCAGGAGGAGAAGGGGACAACAGAGGATGAGATGATTGGATGGCATCACGGACTCGATGGACGTGAGTTTGAGTGAGCTCCGGGAGTTGGTGATGGACAGGGAGGCCAGACATGCTGCAGTCCATGGGGTCGCAACGATTCGGACACAACTGAGCGACTGAACTGAACTGAACATAGGTTCCTGAGACTCTGTTCAATTTTTTCAATCTTTTTTCTCGTTGTTCAGATTGAACAATTTCTATTGATATATCTTCAAGATCACTAACTTTTCTGTCATCTCTATTCTGCTGCTATTGAGCCCATCTAGTTATTTTATTTTTTAAAGTTTACTTAAGTATAGTTGACTTATAATGTTAATTCATGGAGAAGGAAATGGCAACCCTCTCCAGTACTCTTGCCTGGAGAATCCCTTGGACAGAGGAGCCTGGTGAGCTACAGTCCATGGGGTCGCAAGAGTCGGATACGACTGAGCAACTGACACACACACACAATTGAGATCCTTGATGGTGCAAGGGCACACTTTCTCTACTCTTCCATCTCCTGCAGGAAGCAGGATGGGGCAGGCAGCACCTGGGAGGCAGGGTGACTCCCCCACCCCCATCCCTTCTGGAAGTCTAGGGGCCTCAATGCCTGCAACAGCTGGCCTTGGGCAAATAAAAGACTAAGTTGTTTAAAAAAAAAAAAATGTTAATTCATGCTGTATAGCAAAGTGACCTAGTTATACATATATTTTTTTCATATTCTTTTCCATTATGGTTTATCACAGGATATTGAATATACTTTCCAGTGCTGTAGAGCAAGACCTTGTTGCTTATCTATATGTAACAGTTTGAATCTGCTAACCCCAAATCCCATTCTTACCCTCTCCTCTCTCCCTCCCCCTCGGCAACTACAAGCCTGTGAGTCAGCTTCTGTTTTGTAGCTATGTTTGTTTGTGTCGTATTTTAGATTTCATGTATAAGTGATAGCACAATGGTATTTCTCTTTCTCTTTCTCACTTCACTTAGGATGATAATCTTTAGGCCCATCCATCCAGTTATTTAAAATTTTTGGTCATTGAATTTTTCAGTCCTGTAATTTCCATTTGGCTCCTCTTCGTATCTTCTATTTCTTTGTTGAGACGGTCTATCTTTTCACTCAAGAGTGCTCGCCCTTCCTTCTGTAATTTTTATTATTTTTGGTTGTGCCCAGTTTTCATTGCTGCATGTGGGCTTTCTCTATTTGTAGTGAGCAGGGGCCACTCCTCATTGCGGAACACAGGCTCTAGGAGCCCGGGCTTCAATTGTTGCAGCACTGGGGCTCAGCAGTTGCTGCACACAGGCCCAGCTGCTCTACGGGCTTGTGGTATCTTTCCAGACCAGGGATCAAACCTGTGTCCCCTGCATTGGCAGGCAGATTCATATCCACTGTACCACCAGGGACGTCCCCCTTACTTCTTATAGTAGATACTTTAAAGTCTTTGTGTGATAATTTCAACATCTGTCTTTTCTCAGGGTTCATATTTATTGATTGCCTTTTAACTGAGAATTGAAATTTTTCTCATTCTATATATCCTAAGTCATTTTAGATTGTATTCTGGACATTTTACATATCATGTTATGTGACTCTGGGTTTTGTTTATTAAGGAGAATGTTGATACACATATACATATATATGTATGTGTATATATATTATATAAAATATATAATATTTATAACATATAATATAAATATATATTGTAATATTATATACATATAATTGATCTAGACTAGATTCCGGCCATATGTTTCAACCCCCTTTCTGGGCTCTGCTTCCAATATTGGTTGAGTTTTCCAAGCCTTTTGCAGTGTTGCTCAAGTGTGTCCTACATGTGCAACATCAGTGACCCGTCTGGGACCTGGGTGGCAGTCTGCCCCGTGGTTCAGTTCTCAAAACCTTTCACATTCTGTTGAGGATCATTTCCACGCATCCACAGTTTGGAGGTGATCCCAGAAGTTCATACACAAAGTTACAGGGTCACTATCTTGTGCTCTCTTCTCTCAATCACCCAACACTTTCTAAATCCGTGGGGGCTTCCTTCCTCATCCCCCAGCCAGAAATCTGGGACTTTAGGTTCCCAGTTCTGCTATGTACTATAACGGCATCTGTGTCTGGGGCGAAGCAATGGGAGGACAGAGAGTAGGGGTGGCGGGAAGCAAAAACAGTTTGCCCGAGGTCTTCCCTGATGGCTCAGTCGGTAAAGAATCCACCTGCAATGCAGGAGACCCCGGTTCGATTCCTGGGTCTGGAAGATCCCCTGGAGAAGGGATAGGCTACCCACTCCAGCATTCTTGGGCTTCCCTGGCAGCTCAGCTGGTAAAGAACCCATCTGCAGTGCGGGAGACCTGGGTTTGATCCCTGGGTTGGGAAGATCCTCTGGTGCAGGGAAAGGCTACCCACTCCAGTATTCTGGCCTGGAGAATCCCATGGACTGTATAGTCCGTGGGGTCACAAAGAGTCGGACACGACTGAGCGGCTTTCACTTTCACTCCTTTCACTTGTGTTCACAGGTCTTCTGGTAGAGAGAAGGTTTTCCTTCTCTCAGAATTTTAGGTACCCTTCTGACTGATGGTGTCGTCACCATTGCCACTACCACCATTGCAAGACTGCCTGGAGGCTAGGATGGGAGACCTTGGGAGAAAAACGAAAAAAAACAAACAGGAAAACTCTCCCTCATATCCTTAGGAGGCCCTTTCCTACTCCTCTGGCCAGAAAGAGAGCTCTGTCTTGAAGCTCTTCTGTCTGTACCTGGTACACCCTTCCAGTCTGCCTCTGAGTGCAGGCCAGGCAACACTGGAGGGAAGAAAAATGAGATACTCACCCCCGTTCACCTGTACTTCAAACTCTTGTTTCCTTCTCTAATCTATTGGATACCAATTACCTTGGGACTTCCCTTTGGTCCAGTGGCTAAGACTCTGCACTCCTAATGCTTGGGGCCTGGGGATTGATCCCTGGTCAGGAAACTAGATCCCACATGCTGCAACTAAGACCCGGTATGGCCCAATAAAATAAATATTTGGGGCTTTCCTGGTGGCTCAGACGGTAAAGAATCTGCCTACAATGTGGGAGACCTGAGTTTGATCTCTGGGTTGGGAAGATCCCCTGGAGAAGGAAATGGCAACCCACTCCAGTATTCTTGCCTGGAGAACCCCCAAGGACAGAGGAGCCTGGTGGGCTACAGTCCATGGGGTCGCAGAGTCGGGCACGACTGAGTGACTTTCACTTTTTTCACTTACCTTTTAAGTCCTCAAATAGTTGGTCCATACATTCTATCCAGGGCTTATAACTGCATTCCATAGGAGACAGGTAGAGTATATTTACTCCATCTTTCCCGGGACTAGTCTGCCATCCATTGGGTTTCTTTTAAAAATGTATTTTATCCAGTTATAGTTGATTTACAATGTTGTAGTAAACATTGGGTTTTAATTTCAATTATATCTGTCACTTCTAGAGGTTCTATTTGGTTCTTTTTCAGATTCATCTGATCGCTTTTGCTACTCCCATTCTTTGGTCATAGATTCAATCATGTCTAATTTCTTTAGCAAACTACACATAATTACTTCATACTTTGTAACAGATAATTCTAATATCTTCGGTTGTTGTTGGTCTGATTCAGCAGTGTTGTTTCTGCTGACTCTCATTTCATGTAGCTTCTATTTAATGACTTTTTTAGTATGACCTTCTGTTCCTCAGAAGTTTATCTGTGTGAATTCTTTGAAGCCTAGATTTAAAACGTGTTCTCCAGGGAGCATTTGCAATTACTTCGTCAGGCATCTGGGGAACACTTTAAAATGCATGTTTTTAGTTAGTTTTTTTGGAGGAGGGGAGCACAGGGAGCAAGATGGGCAGCGTGATGCTGGCGCCATACACCCTTGAAACTGGTCTTGTCCTGGAGACTCTCAGGGAAGACTCTTCTTTCCTCTGCTCCAACCCCAGTGAAGACAGAGGCAGACAAATCTCTGTGGATATCATTTTTCCTAGTTTTCTAGCCCTTTGGGATCCTAGGTTTATGGAGGAGCTTGCTTTCTCACTTTGGTTAAGTCCCAAGAATTATCTTCTTTTCCCTAAGCCATGTAGCCTGTTAAAGCCAGACTTTGCGTCACCAGAGACAGGCAGATACATTGGCTCCAAAACCTCTGTGGATTCAAGATTTCCTGATACTTCTGAACTTTGACATTTCCCTTATTTTCTGTCATCTAAGGAGATCAGTCCTGGGTGTTCTTTGGAAGGATTGATGCTAAAGCTGAAACTCCAATACTTTGGCCACCTCATGTGAAGAGTTGACTTATTGGAAAAGACTCTGATGCTGGGAGGGATTGGGGGCAGGAGGAGAAGGGGACAACAGAGGATGAGATGGCTGGATGGCATCACCGACTTGATGGACATGAGTTTGGGTGAACTCTGGGAGTTGGTGATGGACAGGGAGGCCTGGCATACTGCAATTCATGGGGTCGTGAAGAGTCGGACACGACTGAGCAACTGAACTGAACTGAAGCTATGTCTTTGAAAAGTATTTAAAAAAATTTTTTGAGCATTTTAGGTGTTATATCCCAGGGAATTTCTCTATATACAGCTATTGGAAATGACATCTTTGACTTCTGATAGGGGAATTCCCCCAGATCACAGCTATTTTAGTAGTTAATGAACTTGGTTTTATTTCTCCCAGCTAGTTTCATATTTATTACTGATTATATTTTTTTCTCCCTCTCCCTGGCTTGGTCAACTTTCTCTTTATTCCTTATGTCAAATTGCTTCACCACCGTCATCATTTGCTTATTCAGAACTTCTACTCTGCTTTTCAGTTTTGCTGCTGGTTTTGCCCGTTTACTTCTCCCCTGGCCTTTTAAAGGAGCTCTTTTGTATATGGCTGCACTGGGTCTCCATCGCTAAGCCCAGGCCTTTCTCTAGTTGCTGCTGGTGGGGGCTACTCTCCACTTGCAGTGCGTGGGCTTCTCATGCAGTGGCTCTAGGAGCACAGGCTCTCGGGCTCACGGGCTTCGGTAGTTACGGCACACAGGCTTAGCTGCCCTGTGACATGTGGAACTGTCCCAGAGCAGGAATGAAGCCTGTGTCCCCTGCATTGGCAAGTGGATTCTTAACCACTGGACCACCAGCGAAGTCCTAGAAGATCTTCAGAACACTTTTATTCTCTACTCTCCGAAACATCCTCTCCTTTCCAAGGATTTGCTAATAGTTTAGACCAATGATGTCCAAAAGAATTTTCTGCAATATTGGAAATGTTCTATACCCAATGTCCAGTACAGCAGCTACTACCCATGTGTGGCCATGAAACACGTGAAAAGTGGCTAGTGCAACTGAAGAACTGAATATTTGATTGTATTTAATTTTAATGAATTTAAATGTAAAAAGCCACCCCACTGGACACTGCAGACGATTTCATTTCTGACTTAGTAAGTTTTCCCTTATAGAATGGCTTTGTTTCAAGAATTCCTACTTTAAAAATTACAAATTATTATCACATCATCATCCATTTAGATTTAGCTACATGTAGTCATTTCTTCTTATACATCAAATATTCCTTATATATTTTTTCATCCTGTATCTTGAAATCTGTCTTCTAACCCCAGTTTCATCTGGTATGAGTATTTTGTTCAGTCTTTTTTTTTTTTTTTTTTCAGATTTTTTTTTTAATGTGGCCATTTTTAAAGTCTTTGTTGAATTTGTTACAATATTGCTACTGGTTTTTTCGTTATTTTTGGCCATGAAGCATGTGGGATCTGAGCTCCCTGACCAGGGGTCGAACCCACACTCTCTTCATTGGAAGGCAAAGCCCTAACCACTGGACCAGCAGGGGAGTCCTTGTTCAGTCTTCATGTGCCCCCAGAATTAATGGCATCTTGACTGGGGCAAAGACATGAATCACAAATCTTTACCCTGGTAATCTGTGGGAGTTTTGTGGCCCAGCCTTACAGATGTAAAGACTGATGTTGGTTTATCTTTGCAAGCCACCTCTTCTCACCTGTACGAACCTGTATCACACCCCCTTTATCCTTGGGTGGCAGGTACAAAGACTACAAACCAAGGTACATGATAAACAGAACTTTCTTTATCTAACTGAATTGTATTTCTATTTTGAGCCCTCATGTCACTTGGATGGAAGAACGGTCATCTTAGTCAAGACTACATCTCAGTTCTTGAGTTGGGGTGGTAATTATGCGGTGCTGAGGCAGAGGAGGGGGAACACAAGGCAGATTCAGTTCTTGGGGACCTGCCTTGCTGTCCTCACCCAAGAGGTCTGGACATCAGACACTGGTGTCTGTGGACCATACATGGCCTCCCTCTGGGCCTCCCTCAGCCTCTCCGGGTCCTCCCACCTACTGTACCTCACCTATACCACACTCCTGTGCCTATCAGATGCATGCTGCTAGGTCCACACCTCTCCAGGCTGTGGAAATATTCGTGGGCACACAGAGGCCTTCCGCTGCTCCTGGGAGCTCTGTGAGGACACATCAGGCCCACCTGCCTGGGCATACCCACCGAGTGACTTCTGCTTCCACTCCAGCACCTGTCATGGCACAAGGAGGTCCAGGCCCCTCCCAGCTCCTCATCTGCCCCAGAGGCCAAGGCCTTTCCATGCTTGGACTCCCCAGACCTAACTGAGATATCTGTCTTCTCTTCTCACTTCTCCTGTGAGTCTCCTCCCTCCCCAGCTCATGGAATCTTTATTTAGTGTGGGGGGCCACACAGGGATTGAGCGGCAAAGACTGGATTGATATCCAGATGTCCAGACATCCAAGACAGGCTCTTCTCAAGCCTGCAGTGAGCCTTCACAAAGAAGGATGCAGCCTGCCCTGTGCAGGAGTGCCTGAGAACCCCTCAGGGACAGGACTTACCTGCCAGGAAGGAAGTACTCCATAAACACTGGACAAGGTTGAGGCCACCCAGGCAAGAGGTCTGCAGCACAACATCACTCTTCTTGTATGGTTGAATCCCCACTGTGGGCCTGACTCCATCACTGCTTGACTCATTAGCCAGGGAGCTGTGAGGACTGGAGCCAGGAAAGAGGAGAGGATAAGAGATGAGTGAGTGTACCCCAGCTGGTACATAGCACATTGCCTTTTCAAAAACTTTTTATTTTGTATTGGTATAGCTGGCTAACAATGTTGTGATGGTTTCAGGTGAACAGCGAAGGGATTCAACCATACACATATATACATGTATCCACTCTCCCCCAAACCCCTCTCCCATCCAGGCTGCCACACATAACACTGAGCAGAGTTCCATGTGTTATACATTAGGTTCTTGTTGGCTATCTATTTTAAATATAGCAGTCTCACATTACCATTTGAAGAATCAAAGAGAGAGATTCTTCTTCATCCCCATTTTGTAGATGGGAAAATTGAGGCTTCACAAGATTGAGTAACTTTCCCAAGGTCACAGAGCAAGTAACTGGAGAAACTGGATTCAAGTCAGCTTGAACACTGAGCCCCAAACCTCCATACCACACAGTCTCTTCCCCACCAGCTCATGATGACACCCACTGGGCAGATGAGGGAACTGAGGCCAGAGGAGAGAAGCAACTTGCTCAAGAGAGTAGAAGAGCTGGACCCAAACCCAAGACTACATGCAGGGCTGTTTAACCTCAGTGCTCCCTGCCTACTTGGGGTCCCAAGCTAACAGGAAGACAGATCCCCAAGTTCCTGTCCTGGGGATTGGCCATCAGGTAGGCATAGAGCCTTTCAAGTCCAGCTCCTGGCCCCGTGGAGCCACCAGCTGTGTCACACTGACACAGTCAGCAAGAGAATGCCACCAACACCCTGCACTCCCTCACCTGCCCTGCCAGTGCGCTTGAACCACGATAGGCACCTACAGTTCAGAAAGCAGGCTCCAAGGCCCTGCTGAAATGGCATGTGGCTCCACCCCTTGGCCATAGCTGATTGGACCAGAAGAAGACACCCGACCCGGGTTGGGCCAATCAGCTTCTCTCCTGGGTTTCCAGCGGCCCCAATTCACCTTCCTTCCAGCTGCGGCTCCTGGGGCCATCCTCCAGGCCAGGCTGGGGACAGGAGCATCAGGGAACCAGTACAGTGGCCATGACAAGGGTCCTTTCAGATTTCTACCTGGGGAACATAACTGGCCGACGGCTTCAGCAGCTCCACTCTGGGCCTTAAAGACCATTTTACACGTAGGAAAACTGAGGCTCAGAGAAGAGGATGATGTGGTCAAGGGGAGGGAAGACCACCTCAACAGCTGGACATGAGCAGACGGCTCTCAAACTTCAGTTCGATAGTCAGTAGTATTAAAACTGAGAGAGAGGGACCCCCTGCAGCCCAGCACACACAGCTTTCCAGCACACCCAGTGGGCCAGCAGGTGCCAATGTGTGTCAAGCCCACGACCTGTTCCCCCTAAAACCCAGATGCAGGGAATTCCCTTCTCCTGGGACCCAGGCATCACTATCCCTTCAGCCCCAGAGCCACGCCCCCTGTTGGACAATCCCAGTTCTGGGGCTCTTCCCACACACAGAGGCCTGAGGCAGACTGGAATACTACCAGAAAGGGATAGTTATACAGACATTATGTCTGTGCTTTATTATCCAGGAATTCATCAGGCACCTACTATGTGCAAGACAGTGACAGCAGAACATTCCAGGAACTGCCAGGATTTGGAGGTACCTGGAAATCAGAGACTGAGCATTCATACTCAGAGTTCTGTGACCTTGAGCAAGTTACTCAGCCTCTCTGATCCTCTGTTTCCTCATCTACAAATGGATTATATGAGAATCTCATGTTAGCGCAACAAACCGACAAAAGCAGACTTCCACAGTTAATCAGGAAGATTAGTGCCAGGGGGCTTCCCTGGTGGCTCAGTCAGTAACAAATCTGCCTGCAATGTGGGAGACCCAGCTTTAATCCCTGGGTCAAGAAGATCCTCCAGAGAAGGGAATGGCTACCATTCCGGTATTCTTGCCTGGAGAATTCCATGGACAGAGGAGCCTAGTAGACTACAGTCCATAGTGTCACAAAGAGTCAGACACGACTGAGGAACGAACACCGTGGGCTTCCCTGGTGGTTCAGACAGTAAAGAATCTGCCTGCAGTGGCTCCAGTTATGACTTCTGTCCTTGAAGGAAAGAGCTGGGCACTGACATGGATCTGATGCTTTATTCTGGGTACCCAGACACGAGCCTCCCACACACAGCTCAGCAGCTAGAGCCTGTGCGCTGGGCAGCCATCTGCCTTCTGAAGGGCAGGGCCAACAGGAGTCTGGCCCAAGGCTAGCATCTTTCTCCTCGACCACCAGACCTCCTTCCACAAGAGAAGACTCTTTGGGCTAAAGCCAAGCGCTCAGAGGAGATGCAAGACAGGATGGGAGTCAGGGCTCTGCAGCTTGTATGCCAGTGGGGAAGGTTCAGTGTTTAGAAGGACTCAGATAAGGAGCAGACATGGAATCAATCCTATAGGAGGAGCTA
This sequence comes from Bos javanicus, assembly GCF_032452875.1. Lineage (NCBI taxonomy): Eukaryota > Metazoa > Chordata > Mammalia > Artiodactyla > Bovidae > Bos > Bos javanicus. Next base: position 13,682,988 of record NC_083877.1, on the reverse strand, counting down.
CTCAACTGGACATCTTCAACCCGAGTTACCTAGATAAACACTAATTGTCTGTATACCAGGAGACAGATGTAGTTACTGGGGAGTTCAGTGGAAAGAGAGCTCAGACCCAAGTGGAAAAACCCAGGAGGTCTTCCTAGAGGAGGTTGCATTTAGCCAAGTCTTGAAAGATGGTGTGGTGACTAAGGGTGACTAAGACACTCTGGGGGGAAGAACCAGCATGAGCAGAGACTAGGAGATGGGAATGGGGCAGGTAGCTTGCCTGCAGTGGGGCAGGAAAGAAGGACAAGAGTGGAACATGGGGCCATAGGTAACAAGCAGGGATCAGCTTCTGAAGGCCCTAAATGCCCTTGCTCAGGAGTTTGATATCTACTTGTTCTGCAGAGGAACAAGGATGAGATTTTGAGCACAGGAGTAATGTTCTCAATGTGTAAGAGTGAGATAGATGCCCCAAGGCATTCTGCAATCCTAGGTGTCCCCAGCAGATGCCAGTAAGTTTTTGCCAGCTTTTGCATTTCCTTTAAATGGTCTCACCTCTCTCTCTGCATTTTCATCAGAGATCTAGTAAAGCTCTGAACTGAATGTATCATGAGCCTGTCACACATCCCGTGTATCATTCCAATACAAAGGGACACTTACACACACACATAAACCCACTCGGAGGGCCATGCAGGTTGCCAAGTCCATTTCTGGGCTGCATGGCCAATATTGGCCACCAGAGGGCGCCTCCAGCATCCCAGTAAAGAAAGCGCCCAGACTGGGCTTAAGAACCCACCCCAGGCAGAAGGGTCGTAGAAGCCAACAAGTTCACCTTCCTCATCTTACATGTAAGGAAACGGAGGCTTAGAGAGCAGGGTGATGTGGTCAAGGCGAGGGAGGAGGGAGTGGGTACCTCAGCAGCTGGACCTGAGCAGATGGCTCATAAACTTCCATTTGAAAGTCAACAGGAGGACTTCCCTGATGGTCCAGGGGCTAAGACTCCTGTTCCCAATTCAGGGGGCCCGGGATGGATCCCTGGTCAGGGAACTAGACCCGACATGCTGCTACTAAGAGTTTGCATGCCACAACTAAGGATCCTGTGTGGCGCAAATAAGACCTGGTGCAGCCAAACAAATATTAACAGGAAGCAAAGCAAGAAAGTCAACAGGATTAAGACTGAGAAAGAGATATCCCCCTGGCCAGCACACACCACCACTACTCCAGGAAGGAGTAAAATAGGGACAAGAACTGCAGCCAAACCAAGCCCTTGGCTTCCTGGACTGAGTCTATGTCATTCTCCTAAGAGTCATTCACTGATTTGTTCTTTCTTCACTCGCTCCCTCATCAGGTATCAGACATGTCAGGGGAGACAGACAGATGATCGGTTCCATTTCTGACTCCCACTGAGTGCAGATTGGGAGGGGCTGAGGGCCTGAGCAGGCAGGACTCAGGAAGGGTTGTCACTGTACGGCAGGAGAAAGGTCAGGAGGCAGAAGGGACAGCCCGGGAAAGGACTGGCTGGGATCAGCCCAAGGTTCTGGCTCGGGTGTCACAAGGACCCACTCAGGGCCACTCTGTTCACAACTGCTGCATCCCCAGAATCTGGTGGCTTGAGACTGATGGATGAATGAATGAGCAAATGAGGCCAGTGACCAAGTGAAGAAAATACCTGAACCTTTATCACAGACAAGGGATTGCTGTTCAGTCACTCTGTCACGTCCAACTCTTTGTGACCCCGTGGACTGCAGCATGCCAGGCTCTCCTGCCTTTCACTATCTCCCGAGTTTGCTCAAACTCATGTCCATTGAGTCGATGATGCCATCCAACCATCTCATCCTCCTGCCCTCAGTGTTTCCCAGCATCAGGGTCTTTTCAAGGGATTGTGTGTGTGTGTTGCTCAGTCCAGCTCTTTGCGATCCCATGGACTGTAGCCCACCAGGCTTCTCTGTCCATGGAATTCACCAGGCAAGAATACTGGAGTGGATTGGCGTTCCCTTCTCCAGAGGATCTTCCCAACCTAGGGATCGAACTCTGGTCTCCTGCATTGCAGGCAGATTCTTTACCATTTGAGCTACAGGGAAGTCCTATAATTAATTTATATGAATTTATAAATTTCAAGGGATTAATGTCTATTATTTATAAAGAGCCTCTAAAAGTAGAAAAGGAATAAACCAACAACCTCCTAGAAAAATGGGCTAAAAATATTGCCAGACAGTTCACAGAAAAAGAAATCCAAATGGCCCTTAGTCATATGAAACGATGATCAACCTCAATCAAGCAAAAGAAATGCAAATCAAAATGACTCAGAGATACCATTTCCTACCTATCCGACTGGCAAAAATTCGAAAGTTTGGCAACACATTCTGCTCTGGAAGCTATGGGGAAACAAGCCCTGTGCAGCTGATGGGAACGCAAAATGGTACAATCTGTTTGCAGGGGAACTGGGCAAAAGCTAGCAAAATCACCATTTATGTTCAAGCTGTGACTTGGGAATTCCACTGCTGGGAATACACTCCAACTGGTATGCCGAAAGATGGAAGTACAAGGCTTTTTACTACAACTCTATTTGTAACAGCAAAGGGCTGGAAAGAAGGAAAATGTCCATAAGCAGGGGGCTGTGGTTATCAACACAGAGGAGGCCTCTGATGATAAAGAACAGAGGAGCTCTCAACAGGCCACTGTGGGAGATACTGCAGGGCAAGATGTAAGGTGAATCACACAAGGTAGGGGAGAGTGTGGCTGTGTACTCACACTTAACTAACAAAAGAAGGGAGGGATGTGAATATATGTGTATATTGAAGTATTTTATATACATATACACACATATGTGTGTACACGTATATAAATCAATGGAAGGATAAAGCTCAGATATGCAGATGACACCACACTTATGGCAGAAAGCGAAGAGGAACTAAAGAGCCTTTTGATGAAAGTGAAAGAGGAGAGTGAAAAAGCTGGTTTAAAACGCAACATCCAAAAAACGAAGATCATGGCATCCGGTCCCACCACTTCATGGCAAATAGATGGGGAAACAATGGAAACAGTGAGAAACTGTATTTTCTTGGGCTCCAAAATCACTGCAGATGGTGACTGCAGCCATGAAATTAAAAGACTCTTGCTCCTTGGAAGAAAAACTATGACAAACCTAGATAGCATATTAAAAAGCAGAGACATTACTTTGTTGACAAAGGTCCATCTAGTCAAAGCTATAGTTTTTCCAGTAGTCATGTATGAATGTGAGAGTTGGACCATAAAGAAAGCCGAGTGCCGAAGAATTGATGCTTTTGAACTGCGGTGTTGGAGAAGACTCTTGAGAGTACCTTGGACTGCAAGGAGATCAAACCAGTCAATCCTAAAGGAAATCAGTCCTGAATATTCATTAGAAGGACTGATGCTGAAGCTGAAGCTCCAATACTTTGGCTACCTGATGCAAAGAGGTGATGTATTGGAAAAGATCCTGATGATGGAAAAGATTGAAGGCAGGAGAAGAAGGAGACGACAGAGGATGAGATGGTTGGATGGCATCACTGACTTGATGGACGTAAGTTTGAGCAAGCTCTGGGAGTTAGTAAAGGACAGGGAAGCCTGGCGTGCTGCAGTCCATGGGTCACAGAGAGTCAGATACGACTGAGCAACTGAACTGAACCTAACTGAAGGATAAAGCATAATTTTTTTCAAATTAATAATTAGAGGAAGGGGGAATGGGATGAGGAGGGCACAAATGAAAGTTATACCTTTGTAAATATATTCTGTATCATAGACTTTGTAACTATAGATAAAATTTTAAATAAATTCATAAAAGATGAAAGTAAAATGAAGCAAATAAATATATACATTGAATTAGTGACATAACCACAAAGAGAAGAACTATCCCAAGTGACTTCCTAGCAAAGTAATTTAAAGACATGTGAACCAATCACAATGTGAAGACCTTATTTGCTTTCTGATTCAAACACCTAAGTTGCAAAAAAAAAAAAAAAAATTAAGTATGACATTCAGGAGACAATCAGAAAAATGCGAGCCCTGACTGGCTATATATTAACTGGGATAATGGCATGTTTTAGATGTGATAATGGTACCATGGAAAGGTAACACTGAATATTTATGAATAAAATGGTATGACATCTGGGATTTGCTTCAAAAATAATTGGGTCATGGTGGGTGGGGTGAGGAAACACGATCCAAGGCTGATAAGGAGGTAGTTGCTGAAGGCTGCTGATGAGTAAGTGGAGGTTCAGTAAAGTACTGTTCTTTCTACTTTCTTAGATGTTGGAAATTTTCCTAATGAAACATTAAAAAAAACAACAACCTGGCACTTGGTCAGGATGTGGAACAACTGAAACCTGAACATTACTAGCGGTAGTGTATAGTCTGGGAGCTTCTTATGACAAACTTAATCCACATAGGATCCAACAGTCCCACTTCTGGATACTTACCTAGAGAAATGGAAACTTCAGTTCAGTCAGCTCAGTTCAGTTCAGTCTCTCAGTCGTGTCCAACTCTCTGCGACTTACATTTTCCCAAAAGAGAGATGCTTTCAGTTAGGAACAGAATTCCTGCTGGCATTTGTTCAAGATGTTCAAGTTAGAGTTTAGACTTGAGAAGGTTATTATTATTTTGAAAATAGTACAGCCATTCCAGATAACAGTTTGGCAGATTCCTATAACGCTAAACATACACTTACGACTCAGTACTCCCACTTCGAGGTATCGTCCCCAGAAAAATAAAAATTCCTTTTTGCACAAAAACCTACACATGAACGTTTGCATCGGCATTATTCGTAATTGCCAAATATGGGACACAATCCAAATGCTCATTAACCGATGAGTAGATGCATAAATCGCCTGTGTGCTCTGTCGCTTCAGTCGTGTCTGATTCTTTATGACTCCATGGACTGTAGCCCGCCAGGCTCCTCTGTCCATGGGGTTTTCCAGGCAGGAACACTGGAGTGGGTTGTCATTTCCTTCTCCAAAGGATCTTCCCAATCCAGGGATCAAACCTGAATCTTCTGCATCTCTTACATCTCAGGCTGATTCTTTACTGCCGAGCCACTGAGGAAGCCCCAATAAATTACCTACACATATACAACTCTGAATCTATACAATTCATACGGAAATAAAACTCACTGGGCAATAAAAAAGGAACCAAGTAGAAATACACGGAAGAACTCAAATGACTCTCGTAAGCTTTTATGCTGAGTAAAAGGAGCCAGATTCAAAAGGTTGCCTGCTGCGTGATTCCATTTACATGGCATTCTGGAAAAGGCAAAACTATAGGGACAAAAAATAGATCAGGGGCTGGGAGGAGGAGGAAGTGCTGGTGACAAAGGGGCAGGAAGGAAATACTGATGGAAATATTCAATAGCTTGATTATGGTGGTGTTTACACCACTGTTGAACATTTGTCAAACCTCACACAATAAAAAGGGATGAGTTTACAATATGTAAATTGTACCTCAGTAAATTCTGCCCCCAACAAACAAAAACCTGGCACTTGGTAGATGATCAGTTGAATGTTGATTGAAAGTCGGATGGATGAGTGGGCAAAGAGAGCCCAGAAAGAAGAGTGGGTGAGAGCAGGAGTGTGCCTGTGTGAGGGGCTGGGGGGCCTATGGGAGCCCTGAGCGGGGTGACCAGGGGCAGCGAGACATCCCGGGTGGAGGCCCCAAGACCACAGGGACTCGGACATCAGCTGACCTCTACTCTCCCTCCCTCTCTGGACCCTGCCCCTCCCCACAGTGAATGCCGAGTCCTCAGCTACTGCCTCCAGGAACAGTAGCTTCAACCCAAACACGCTCACTCTTGGGAGGACTCAGTCTCGCTGAGGCCTAAGTCCAAGTTCCCCTGGGTTCTGAGATAGGCGGGTACACAGAGCCAACCCAAAGCTGCCTCCCCACCGGGTCTTTCCCGTCCTCCCTATGTCCTGCCTGAACCTCAGGAAACAGAGGCTCCATCCTTCTACTAGACATGCAGTGCTCCCCACAGGCTTGGTGGTGAGCAGAGCCCAGAGCCACCTCTCCCCACTCACTGCCATCATCATTGCTCCACAGGGGCCTTGACCCGGGGCTTGGGGACTCTGGGGGAGACGATGTGCCTTCCCTGAAAGACTGTTAGTGTAATCTGATTGGAGGACACAGATCTCTCCCACAAAGAGCTCTCAGGTTGATGGAAACCCAGACACGCTTTTGTGATTCTCACGCTTGACAGCCTCCCTAGTTTAAGCCTGTACCAAATCCTAGTTTCTGAAAGATGGAGTTACAAAAGGCAAATGTGCTTTGACTATTGTTGAACATGGGGAGCAAGGAGGGACACGGTGGGTCCAAACTTTTGAGGAGAAGGTCCAGATGTGGTAACCGTGGGAGGTGTTGACTTAAAGGGGAAAGAAAACTTTGCAGAAAGTTTTGCAGGGTGAGTCGATGTTGTTGAAAGGCTGTAGGGGGAGCTAGAAGAACGTAAGCATCTGTGGGCAGCTCTAGGGAGTAACTCAAGCTTTGGGGAACTTTCAGGAAGTTTCGAAACACAATGTCCCTGGAGCCATGTGTGGCACTTCACCTATAAAGACCAATCATCATACCTTCTCCCACAATTATTAGAAAGATCAAGCGTTCCTACCTAGGTGAAACTAAGACAAAGGAGTTGTTTGGGGAAGAAAACAAAAGGCTGCCAGAAGCCAGGACAGCCAAATGGCACTGGGTTAGGTGTTTTGAGCCAGTTTCTTGCAGTGTAGTGGATGGAGTGCAGGGAGTCAGAGAACTCTGGTCTCAGTCCTGTCTCCACCAGAGTGGGGCTGTGTGGCTTCAGGCAGGTCACTGCTCCTCTCTGGGCATCAGTTTCCACATCTGTAAAATGGGCGTAATACCTCACTCAGTTGCTGTGAGGATGAAATGAGAGAAACATGTTGGTGTATCCGGTGTCCATGAAGCCCAGCCCTGGACAGGGCTTGGGGAACGAAGGTGATTGGAATAGGAAGGTCAGTCAGCCTCCCAGCGTCACCCTGAGGAGGCTAAGAGGAGCACAGGCTTTAGGAGGTTCTGAGGTGGCAGAGTGGCTAGAATCTGGGTCGCACTGGTGAAACTCGGCCTACTGAGGAGGGCTCTGCCTGGGGGTGGGACCTCAAAAACCATGGGGGCACCTGGGCAGCACGCTGAGCATTTGGCCTTAGACTCAAGTCCTGGTTGTACTGCCCACAAACCAGGGGATCCCAGTCGGGTGTCTATGTCTCTGCCCCTCACTTTCCTCTTCTGGAAAGCGGGGATACTCTGCCTGCCACAGAGTTCAGAGTGTGGGTGGCTGGGTCCAAGGTTAGCACGTTCCCAGCAGCCTGCGCCCAAGTTTACCTTTGCCCCTCAACTCCCCTCATCTGGGGGACTTAGAGGAAGCCGAATCTGAGAGGACGGGAGAAGGCAGAAGCCCTGCACGACCAGACCCTGAGAGGGGAAGGAACCCCTGCAGGGTCTCCCAGCACACTGGAGATAAGCCCGGGGGCTTCCTGGAGGGGGTGGCCTTCTGCGAGCAAAAAGCCTCCCTGAACTTTCAAGGGGTTCTGACGTCTGAATCTGTGTCCCTGTCTGTCTCTCACCCTGTGACTTCCCGGCGCTTCCCTCACATTCACCAGGGGTGCCTGCCTTTCCTCAGTTTGCGGGGAGCGACCATCTGTGAGGGCCTTGGGAACCTCAGCTGCAGACACAGCACCGTCCTGTTCTCAAGAGATCAGAGAGAGGGGAGGCTTCGGGCTGCTGTGAGGTCTGGGGAGCAGGCAGGAACTTCCAAAAGTGAGTCCATGCCAGCGTCCCCAGGCCCCAGCCTGAGGAGCATTGCTCTAGGAATGCGCGCAGACGGGAGGGCGGGAGACAGGAGGCCTGAGGAGGAAAGCACGAGAAAGCTTAGAGAGATGGTCCTACGACCAGGGAACTGACTGCTGAGCCATGGATTTCATGAGGTCAGGGGCCTCCTCTCTCTTAATAGCTTGAGGTCTGGGGGCAAATTCCTAGTAGTTCCTGCTTCAAAATATACCCAGGCCTTATCTTTCAGTGATATAATATACTGACATATTTATGGATGAAATAACATGATATCTGGGATTTGTTTCAAAATAATCCAGTTGTCAAGAGGGGTGAAAAGTCTGTATGAAACAAAATTGGCTGTGAGCTGATGATGGTTAAAGTGGGTGATGGGGCCATGGGAGCTCCTTGCATAATCCTTGCTACTTCTGTATGTGTTTGACATTTTCCATGACAAAAAGTTCCTACATCCAGAATCAGCCATTTTTCTCTAGCTCCAAAATCACTGCCCCGCAGCCAGCCGTTGCATGGATGCAATCTCCTCACAGGCCAGCCTGCTTTGGTCAGGCCCCTCCAGCCTATTCTCAACACCACCAGCAGAGGGAGCCTGTTACAATGTGAGGTCCCTGCTCAAACCCTCCTGTGGCCCCATCTCACTCAGAGAACCCCGGCCTCTGAGTCCACACTCCATCTCACCGCTGCTGCCTCTCCAGCTCCTCTCCAGCCACACTGGCCTCTCTTCAGCCTCCCACAGTCTCCTTCATGACCCCGAGGGCCCTATGTGCTAAGGGAGACTGGAGGGAAGGTCTGACTTAACCAGACTTCAGAGAGGATCCTAGGTGGCACAGTGGTGAAGAATCTGCCTGCCAATGCAGGAGATGAAAGTTTGATCCCTGGGTTAGGCAGATCCTCTGGAAGAGGAAATGGCAACCCACTCCATTATTCTTGCCTGGGAAATTCCATGGACAGAGAAGCCTGGTGGGCTACAGTCAGTCCACGGGGTTACAAAGAGTCGGGGACGACGGAGCACAGGGCCCAGTACATGCAGACACTCAGAGAGCATTCACCCACGACACTCAAACATTATAAAATTGCACAGGACACAATTATACATTTTAAAAAGTATTTGTTGTTATCTGAAATTCAAATCCAACTGGGCATCCTGTATTATATCAGGCAACCCTATCTGTAACAGACTATGAGCTAGTCCTACCAAGAGAATCATGTTGTCTTCTTAATGTCTCCAATGCTCAGCACACAAAGGTGCCCCCTCCTAGCAGACAGTTGCAGAAAAGCACCCTCTGGGCTGATGCAGCTCATGGCCAGTTGCAAGGTTTCAGGTCCATTTACTTCAGTGGCAAGGTGTCCTTTTGCAGTGCCCAACCTGCCCAACCATACATGGCAGCCCTGCAGGAAGCCAGAGCAACAGGTGATTCCAGAAGGAAAGCAATTGAAACTGGCCTCCCAGAAATTTCTCTCCCCCAAAATGGGTAGGGACCAGGAGGGAGTGACAATGCCAAGGCCTATTCTGGCAGCCCCCTCTGAGCGCTTTTGGATTCGAGCCCATCTGGGATGGATCTGAACTTTTGTCTTGCCCCATGGTGGTGGGTAGAGGAGGGCCCAATGCCAGACGCCAGCTGCCCCCGTGGCTGGAGGGTGCCCACTTGGAACCATTCCAAGTAAACATTTGACCAGCTCAGCCCCGGCCATCATCCCACGCCAACACTTGGCCCTTGTTCCTGGACAGGCCGCCCTGTGTCCTGTCCTTTGTGGCTGACATTTTCAGCCGGGCCCTGCAGGGGCTGGGGTGACCTGGTGCCCCATCCCCATTCTGCAGACAGGCTCCAGGGAGGTGGTCCCTGCGGCAGTGGGGACTTGGCGGAGGAGTCCCAGCAGACGGGCCGTCGCCAAGCCAGCCACCCCCCCCCCCCGAATACCCCACGTGGGCCCCAGGGCTGCACAGTCCACAGTCTAACAGTGGAGCCATGGGGCCGCCAGCTGACTCGGCTGCTTTGTTCCAGCCCTGGAGTGGTCTGAGGGTGGCTGAGGACCGTGGCTCTTTCTCTGCTGAGAAGCCACAGATAACGCCGGCGACAGAGCCTGATAAAGCGTCTGTCAGAGGCTCCCTCCCAGACAGGCCCTGCTGTTCCCGCCAGCCCCAAGGGCCCCTGCAGCCCAAGCCTGTCTCCAGAGGTCCACCCCTCCCTGGGATCTCAGCTTTTCTCTTCTAGAGGCTGAAGAACAGGCTAGCAGACCTCTCCCCACCCATATCTTCAGTTTGGCTCTCAGAAGTTCCTGAGGCCTCTGGGCCCAAGAGCAGAATAAACCAATCCTGTGATTTACTCTCATGAAGAGAATGTCAAGGCATGTGCCTCTCTCGGTGGAATTCTAGACTGTGACTCCCAGGGAGTTAGGGGGATGGTGGAGTGGAGGGCCTGGGATCTCTTCCTAGAGCCTCTCAAATGGCATTCCAAGTCACCTCTTTCAATATCACAAAACCCCACTCTATGCTGGGGTCTAGGATGACACAGCAACCAGAAAGACACGACCACAGAAGCTTCCAGGAAGAGGGTGCTGGAAGATCTACCCCAGCCAGACCTGACCCAGGCCGGCACCCCAGGTCTACAGAGGGCCCTGGCCTGCAGTAGGAGGTATGTGAGCGATCCTAGCCAGCCCTGGGCTCCCCTGGGTGAGCTTCAGTGCCCAAGGGCTAGAGAACTGAGACCTAAGTCTTGGATCTGGTGGAGGAGAACGGGCCCTGCCCTGGGGATCAGAAGACACCGTAACCAAGGCCCTGAGAACAGGCTTCTCTGAAGGCGGCCCTCGCCTCATCCTGAGCCTGGCAGGTGAGCAGGTACAGGCTGCAAGCACTCTCAGAGAAGAGGCCCCCACAGGAGGGGCCCTGCTCCTGCACGGGGACACTGGGCTCCCAGTTTAACTGAAGAGAGTGTGGGGTTCTGGGTGGGGCTACCTGCACTGTGCTGACTGATCTGAATAAGGCCCTTACACATGGTAGACAGTGGAGGCTGGAAACCCCAGCCTGAAAGCCAGTCTCTGCTCTGCTTCTCCTCTCTGAGTGACCCAGGGCAGACCTTTGGCTCTCTCCAAGGGGTGAGCTACAGGTCCTCCAAGGCCTCCCAGGGAAAGGAGTCCCAAGGGAGAGTCCCTGTCCAAGGGCCAGCGTGCCCAGAGGGAGAGGCCTGGGCTGCCTCCACTCCCCCGGAGGAGGACTGCCTCTCCAGTTTTGCCTGCTGGGAGTCCAGTGGAGGGTAGGAACCCAGGTTTTCTGCATCTTGGACCAAGGCGCTGCCTTTTCTGGATGCAGGGACCTCCCCCGCCCCGGCCCCAACAGCTTCACAGGGGCCTCTGGTTTATAAAGGAAGAACCCGAGTTTCGGCGTGTTTGGATTGCAAGAGAGTCCTCCTGTCTTTCCCCACCTTCAGCAGCTCCCTCTGAAACCCCTGCAACCACACAGGCTCAGCCCAGGTGACCCTCTACCCGCACGCGTGCACGCACACACACACACACACACACCCTCCCTGCATCACCCCCTCCACCCCCACACACACACCCTCCCTGCATCACCCCCTCCCTACACACACACACACACAGACACATATACACACCCTCCCTGCATCACCCCCTCCCCAACACACACACCTTTCCTGCATCACCCCCTCCCTATACACACACACACTCACATCCCTGTGCACCAGAATGAGCCCTTCCCTCCCTGGCATCAACATGCCTGCTTTGGCAGTCTTTCCTCACGCATTCATTTATTCTTCCCTCAAACATCTACTGTCTCACGTGTGTGCCAGGCACCGGGGCCCAGCAGTGAACGAGACAGCCCTAGCTCCTGTCCTGGAGGAGCTCAGAGAGCTGAAGGGCTGGGTTCACCCTCCACAGTACCTGGCAGAGAAGCCCCTGTCATGTCAGGTATTTCCCTGGTTACAACTATGGCTGCCCTCCCTCTTCAGATCAAGGGGAACACAACCCCCAGCCATGCCCCCTTGGGCATAAGGGAAAAGCTTGGCTGGCAACCCAAGCCCTGAGCCTCTCATTCTCCCACCCACCCACGGCCTTGATTGCTCTGCTGCAAACTTCCTGTGCGCTTTGGAGACACCACTCCCCTCTCTGGGACCGGGACAGTGACTTTGGAACAGGCTGAAGTGGCACAGCGGTCTCCAGCCAGTTGGTCCTGGGGCATTTTGGATGCGGGTCAATGAGAGGTGGGAGTGGGGCTCTGCCCCTCCACTGCACGGTGGGCCTGGGGTCCTCAAGGCTCTCTCTGAGGAAACTTGCCCATCTACACATAGAAGCGTCACTCTCAATGCCATCTCACTGGCCCCCCACCAGGAAAGCCGAGTGCTCCCCACTTCAGGGTCCTCGTTGCACACCAGGCTGGGGAATCTGAGCACCACAGTGAATTACCACATTTAAGATGAAGCAAATCTATGAGAAAAAAAGACCCAGTCCCCTTTCATCCCTCATTTCTAACAGCATCATCTGATCCTAGCTAAGGCTTGGTCTATGGCAGGACATCAGGCTTCCCCAGTGCCTCATCCGTAAAGAATCCACCTGCCAATGCAGAAGATGTGGGTTCAATCCCTAGGCCAGGAAGATCCCCTAGAGGAGGGCATGGCAACCCACTCCAGTGTTCTTGCTGGGGAACTCCCACGAACAGAGAAGCCTGGCTGGCTATGGTCCATAGGGTTGCAAAGAGCTGGACACAAGCAACTGACCACCACCCCCACCACAGCAGAACGTCAGTGCTGGAAGGCAGTCCTTGCCTGTCAGAGTGGTGCTGGGAAGCAGAGAATGTCCCCAGGTGCCAGTTCTGATACAGGCACAACTACATTCTCCATCTCCTTTACTCTTCACCAGCTTTCCAGGTGGTATACTTTTTACCTTTTAATTGAAATATACATAGGACGACACACATGAATCTCAAGTCGTTCATGGAGCTCAAGTTCAATGAACTTTGACATGCATATAAACCCACATGATGGGACTTCCCTGGTAGTCCAGTGGTTAAGAATCTACCTGCCAACGCACAGGACACCGGTTCAATCCCTGGGCCGCAAAGATCCCACGTGCCACAGGGCAACGAAGCCCGTACGCCACAACTGCGGAAGCCAGGGCTCCCAGAACCCATGCTCTGCCCCAACCATAGCGAGAAGCCCTAGCGCCACAGCCAGCGAGTAGCCTCTGCTGGCTGCAACTAGAGAAAGCCCGCACGCAGTCATGGAGACCCAAGGCGGCCCCCAAAACAAAAACCTATGTGACAACCAGACCAAGACAAACAAGTTCCAACACGCCGGAGGTTCCCCTCAAGCCCCCTTTCAGTCCACAACCCCCAAAGACAACCACTATGACAGCCTCTCTCACCATAGATCAGCTTTACCTGTCCTTGAACTTCTTACTAATGGAATAACTTACTCTTTACACCTGGCTTCTTTCACTCAACAGCATGTCAGTATCGTTCATATTGCTGCATCTGTCTGTCCATGGTTTCTTTATGTCGCTGTCCTTCCTTCTGCTGATGGACGCCAGAGTTGATTCCATTTCAGGGCTATTGTAACCAGCTCCCAGGATCACCCTGCCCTGTGCCTTTTGGGCAGGCACATTCACCTCTCTTGGTGGCACAGTACCAAGGAGCACCCCCACTGGGTCAGGGGGTGGGTGAACACTTAGCTTTCATAGCTATTTAGGCAGTGTGTATGTTTAGGACCATTTTACAGACACAGAAGCCAAGGTTCAGAGAGTTTAACTCACTCACCAGGCTCACACAATCACTAAGTCATGGAGCCTAGTCTGGAATCCAGAGATTTCAGACTCCAAACTCCTTTTAATCCTGCTTTGTAGAACAGGTGAAGGGGGTGCAAGGGTGGAGAGAGCCAAAAGAGAGGGGAAGCAAAGGGGCAGCTCAGACAGCCTGCTCTGTAATCAGCTCCTGGGATGTCCGGGCTGCGCTGGGAGGGCACAGCTGCAATTCCAGACAGACACAGAAGAAATGCGGCAACTCAGAGCCAGAAAGAATGCAGTCCGGTCCCCTCACCCTTCCCCAACCCCACTCACTCCAGCCACACGGCCTTCCTTGATGTGCCCTGAGAATGCCAGCCGGGCTCCTGCCTCACTGGCCTTCCTGCCTTCAGCTCCCACCTTCAGAACTGCTCCTGCCTCGGACAGCCACGTGGCACCTCCCCCACGTCTTTGGGGCCTCTGCTTCATTTCCCAATCAAAAAGAGCACCCCATCCCTCACTGACCCCTCACCTTTCACCTCCATCTGCCCTAATATTTTTGTGCACATTTGTGAATTGCCTGTCCCCTACCCTAGAATGTGACCTCCAGAGGCCCAAGAGTCACAGTCTCGTTTACTGTTCTACCTTGACTATGCGGAGCAGAGGCCGGCACTTGATAGGCCCTGAGCGAATGAACGAAGGAATGAAAAGCAACCACTTGGAGCAGCTGGTGGCAAAACCACAGGCCAGGAGGGGCTCGTTGTCAGAGCCAGCTGCCGTGTTTACGTTCTGAGATAAAGCTCCCACGGGCCACAACAGCAGTCAAGAGCCACTGGGCAGGGTGCGGTGATGCCCACGCTGACCATGGTTGCCTCCAGGCACTGTGGGACTCAGCCATCACAGCTGGCTCTCGGTGGAGCCGGAAGGACAAGGGTACCAGTGTGCACCTGGGTACCTGCTGGACTGACCCTTCAAGATAGGGAATTTAGGATTCCTGGGTAAGAAGAGGAAGCAATGGCCACAGATCTCCCCAAATGACTTTTCCCTTAGGGAGTCTGAAAGATTATCTTCAAAACAGATGGGCCTGGGAATGATGTGATGGGTCCACGAAAATTCCCACCTCCTTCCACCCCTTTCTGGAATACATTCTCCATTCCTCACTGCCCCTTGCTGGTCTGGGAAGCCTCTGCTAATGCATATCACCACCCTGGGCCTCAGTTTCTTCCTTCTGTAAAAGGGGTGGAATTTGTCCATGATGTACAGTGAAGAAAACAACTCTGGATCAAACGTCTGCTGGTATGAGTTCTCATACCTCAGGACTGCTGTGTTCTCTAGCCAGCTCTTGCCCCCTCTGGGCTTCAGATTCCCACATGTCAAATAAGAGAATGTAGCAGAACGATCTCCAAAGACTGAAATCTTCCCTCAGGTATGACTGAGCTTCTGTTCTTCCCAAAGGAAGGACAAATTTATACAGGGATATAGGGAGAGGGAGCCACAGGAAGAGGGTGATGACATCAAATACAAACTTTGCCAATGCCATAGCTTTGCTCTGACCTAGACTTGTTGGAGGTTTCCTCTCTGAACCCCACTGAATATCCAAGGCCTGGGTAGGCTTTGGATAATATGGGTGGGGGAGCTGTGGGTGGCTTCTCTCTCTGCAAATAAGGCTCTGAGTCTCAGAAGGTGACCAACACCAGACCACAGCTAGGCACTGTCCCCAAGAGTTTGCCCACGTCGTTCACAGTTTTACCACATCTCCCCATTACCACCAAGACCAAGAAAAGACCAGCCCAAGTCAGAGAAAGACCCAATTTTCAGATGAAGAAAACTGAGGTTTTTCTAGGGATCCCACAGATCATTCATTCAAGCACATAGGTACGCCCAAGTCTGGGCTTGCCACATGTCAGGGTTACCTCACTGACCCCACATACAAGCCTATAAAGAACACATCATTTTTTTCCTCATTTGACAGATGGAAGAACTACCGCTCAGAGAGGTTAAGTGACTTATGTAAAGTCACACAGCTGTGAGTAGTGGGGCCAGGATTTAAAACTAGATCTGTTGGACTCCAGATCTGTTCTTTATGCTTCCTGCCTGCGGACTGAGGGACAAAAAGGGAGTGATTTTATGCTTCGGGAGCCCAGGAACCTGAGAGGTGGATTCTGCCAACAAGGAGCGAGTAGGGGAGTCTGGGCCTTTGCACCTGCTGTTTGCTTTATCCAAAAAGCCTTCCCCTAGATAAGTGCCTCCCTCTTCACTCAGATCTCAGCTCAAAGGGCACTTGCACACGAAGACATTCGTTCTAGGACCACTGAGCCTAAACAGAACCATTCTTCTTACTCTCTGAAGCCCATTATAGTAGCACCTGTCACTACCTGAAGGATTACCTTATCTGATGTGAATATCCATGTATTATTTACTTGTTGTTTGTCTCCACTGAGAATGTAAGATTTTGTCCCTCTTACTCATCACTATAACCCCAAAGCCTAAGACACACTTGGCCCAGGGTAGGAGTTCAATTCCTATTAGTTGAGGGAAGGCTCTGAGAGACCGAGTGCCTTGTCCCCTAATAATCGAAAGACAGTGGAGCAGCTCATATCTGCTACGCGGAGAGAAGAGGGTGGAACCGCGCACCTCACAGCCATCCCTAGTTGTTAACCCATTTCACAGATGGGGGAACTGAGGCTCCCTCCAGCATCAAGGGCCCACAGATGACACACGGCAAATGAAGCAGTCCATCGGGGTGGGAATGCACGACCCCATGAGTCTGGCCGCGAGCCCAGTGTTCCTTGTAAGAGTTGGGGTTAGCGACCAGAAAGGGAAGGGGTGGTAACACCCCGCCCCCACACACAAGCGCACACTCTGGGTTGCGCTGTGCGCCACGGGGCCCTGGCCTCGCGCCGGGGCCGCACCCAGGGCCTAGCCGCCCGAATTCCTCCCCTCCCGCC
Organism: Bos javanicus; assembly: GCF_032452875.1. NCBI lineage: Eukaryota > Metazoa > Chordata > Mammalia > Artiodactyla > Bovidae > Bos > Bos javanicus. The sequence goes on along the minus strand of NC_083877.1, from coordinate 13,666,540 downwards.
CCCGCGCCGGCGCCTCCCGCCACCCCCTGGGGCCCGAGCGCAGCCCCTGCGATCCCCATCCTTCCCCTTCCCGGGGCCGGCCGGGTGGCGGACGGTGAGGACGCGCCAGCCCAGCCGGGATGCTCACTCGTGCCCCCCAGGCTCCCCCTGCCTGCCCGCCCCGGGCCCCCAGACTCCGGGCGCCCGCAGGCCCCGCGGGTCAGCGGGAACCGGCAATTTCCCGGCCGCCCGCCCCGCCGCCCGCTCTGTACTTAGGCTGATGACGGGTTCCCGCGGCCCTGGTGGCGGGGCGGGCGGCGGGTTCAGGGCGGGCGAAGCCGGCCCAGCCGGTCCCGTGCTCGGCTCTCAGGCGGCCGCCGGGCCTGTGTCATCCACCAGGAATTTCTGTTTTCCCCTCCGCGGGGCTGGAAGAAAAAACAATAATTAGGTCACTGGGCAGGCGGCAGAGAGGGTGTGGGACAGGCCAGTGGCGCCCTGTTGGGCAGGGAAAGGGTCTGGGAGGACGACGGGGCGGAGAGGCCCCCGCAGCGCTCCCTGCCCCCTTCCTGCCCTCCCCAGGATGCTGGCGGATGCAGGCAAAGGAATCCCTCACCATGGCCACAGTTCCCTCATGGGCCAGCTCATTCCATGAGCGCGTAGTGGGCACCCCTTGTCCGCCAATTTCTGTGCTAGGCGCCGGGGACCTAGCATTAAACAGAAGAGAAGGAAGAACTTGGTAGGAAAGACCCACAAGCCGTCATGCAGAAATGTACAATCATCGCACCCGTGGGGAGGCCGGGGCCATGGGTTCCAGAATCCCCGCTGTTACAGAAATCCAGAGGTGCTTAAGTGCCTTATTTAAGGTAGGATAGTATTTACATGTAACAAACCGGAATCTTCCGGTATTGTTGTTTAGTCATTAAGTCCTGTCTCTTTTGCCACCCCATGGACTGTAGCCAGCCAGGCTCCTCTGTCCATGGGATTTCCCAGGCAAGAATACTGGAGCCGGTTGCCATTTCCTCCTCCATTCTCCTGTATACTTTAAGTCATGTCTAGATTATAGTACCTAATACAATGCTGAGTAAATGACATGTAAATAGTTGTAAATATAATGTAAATACTATGTAAATAGTTGCCCAGCCAGCAGCAAATTCAAGTTTTGCTTTTTAGAACTTTCTGGATTTTTCTTCCCAAATACTTTCCATCCAGGGTTGATTGAATTGCAGATGGAGACGCCACAGATAGGAGGAGGGCTGACTGTATAGTGGGAGGCATGCTGCACAGAACAGAGGAGTTTCAGGGTATTCTGCTTGCCCAGAGAGGAGGTGGGTGGGTAGTTAGGGAAGGCTTCCCTGAGGGAGTGGCACTTGCATAGAGGTTTGAAAGAGGAATGAGGATTGGCCAGGCCAAGTGGAGCTGGTGACAGGAAGGGTAGGGTGGTGGAAGGAACAGCATGTCCAAAGGCTTGGAGGTAAGAGGCAGTGCATGTTATAAGAACTGGGAGTACAGAAGGAGAATCAATGAATGTTTCATTTTGAATGTGAAACTAATGAAAGACACATATTTTGGGTCTCATGAGGCCCATAAACATAAGCCAGCTATGTTATCTGATGCTCAACTGAAGATAAAGCCACCTTTCCCTACACTGGAGGAAACCTGTTTTGGGCTTTTCTCACTGAGAAGTTCTAGGTCTGGATACTGTTCAGTTCAGTTCAGTCGCTCAGTCGTGTCCGACTCTTTGCGACCCCATGAATCGCAGCACGCCAGGCCTCCCTGTCCATCACCAACTCCCGGAGTTCACTCAGGCTCATGTCCATCGAGTCAGTGATGCCATCCAGCCTCTGTCGTCCCCTTCTCCTTCTGCCCTCAATCCCTCCCAGCATCAGAGTCTTTTCCAATGAGTCAGCTCTTCGCATGAGGTGGCCAAAGTACTGGAGTTTCAGCTTCAGCATCATTCCTTCCAAAGAAATCCCAGGGCTGATTTCCTTCAGAATGGACTGACTGGATCTCCTTGCAGTCCAAGGGACTCTCCAGAGTCTTCTCCAACACCACAGTTCAAAAGCATCAATTCTTCGGCACTCAGCCTTCTTCACAGTCCAACTCTCACATCCATACATGACCACAGGAAAAACCATAGCCTTGACTAGATGAACCTTTGTTGGCAAAGTAATGTCTCTGCTTTTGAATATGCTATCTAGGTTGGTCATAACTTTCCTTTCAAGGAGTAAGCGTCTTTTAATTTCATGGCTACAGTCACCATCTGCAGTGATTTTGGAGCCCCAAAAATAAAATCTGACACTCTTTCCCCATCTATTTCCCATGAAGTGATGGGATCGGATGACTGTACCTATGGGCATTTAAGGAATTTTCCAGGGTCATTTGTACTTAGCACATCTCACACCTTTCACTCTGACCTTTAGGACAAGTCCCTGGAAAAGACAGGATGCCAGAGCAACTCTGTCTGGCTGTAGAGTTCACGATATGTGTGAGAAGACTAGAGAGGTGGTCAGGATTAGATCATAAAGGGTCTTAGGGGCCATGGTAGGAGGGTTAGATGTTACCTTAAGGGAAGTTGGGAGCAATGGTTTGGGAGGGGAGCAAAGAAGGGTGGGAGGGGACTTCCCTGGTGGACCAATGGCTAAGACTCTGTGTTCCCAAAGCAGGGGGCCGGGGACCAATCCCTGGTCAGGGAACTAGACCCTACATGCTGCAACTAAGAGTTCACATGCTGCAACTAAGACTGAGCACAGCCAAATACAGAAATAAAAATTAATATTTTTTAAAAACAGGGTGGGAGGGGATGATGTGATTTCTGAACACTTATAGCTGATAATATCCACCATTTATTTATCTCCTATTAGGTGTACAGGGCTAAGTGTTTCATGCACATCATCTCACTAAGCTTGATGAGAATCTTATGAGAATGTTATTTAGCCATTTTGTAGAAGAGGAAGGAGGCCAGGGAAGTCATTTGCCCTGGGTCACCTGCTACTAAGGGGCAGAACCAGAGCAGAAATGTGTTAGGCCCTGTTCTGGGAGCTGTGGGACAAAAGAGGGAATCTCTGGCCCTACTCTTAAGGAACTTGTAGTCTGCTGGGGGACATGTGCGTGTGATGGATGAGAGCCATGGCAGAATACAGTTGACTTCTCTCTCCTATGATGACCTAGGGGTAGATTGTCTAGGACTGGAATGGTGATACTAGTCCATGAGCTTGCCCAGGCACCCAGGCCCCTTCCACCTTGCTGCTCTGATATGTTGATGTGTCCAAGTTGGCTCCCCCCGCAACTTGGGTGGAGGGGGAAGGAGGGAGGGAGCATGTCCTTTCCCCTTAGGGAACATCACTGCTACATCTTCATCTGTATCTATATCTCTGCAGCTGTATCTGTATTTGAATCCACATCCACATATGAATGTATATCTGTAAAAACAGATCCACCAATTAGCTAATATTCAAGGCATCAGCTTTCAAGATAGACATTTTAGGGACGTCCCTGGTGGTCCAGTGGCTAATACTCTGCACTCTCAATGGACGGGACCTGATCCCACATACCACAACAAAGGTCTGGTGCAGCCAAATAAATAAGTATTTTAAAATCAAATAAAGATGATAGGTAGATAGAAACTTTAGTGCCCCAAAGATAAAATACAGTAATGGATAAAATCAGCCCCTAGTGGCAAAACATGGAAACAGAAAACATTACAGCTGAGAGAACGATCTCACTTCCTATCGACATCCTACTGGTAGTTTCCTTAACACAACTATTCCCGAACAAAATAAAATACTTTTGGTATGGTTTTTATAAAAAGAAATTACCTTTTTCCAAAAATGTTACCTTATAAAATCCTGGAATGTCATATGCATCTATGGGTGTTACGGGTCAGAAATAGCTGCAAAGATGAACAAGAGAGGGCACGGCCCTCTGTGGTTCTTTCAACCCACACCCCACTCCCTCAGAAGAAATGGGGCCCAGATAGGCACTCAGGATGTGGCAAACTGCCCTTGGTCTATGCTTATGGGGACCCATCAGGAGAGTGATATGGGAGACATGCTAAAGCACTGGTTCTCAAAGTGTGGCCCTCCACCAGCCATATCAGCACCACTTGAAACTTGTCAGAAATTCACATTCTCGGCCCCACCCAGGCCTACAGAACCAGAAACTCAGAGTAGGGTCCAGCTGTCTGGGTTTTCACAAGCCCTCCAGATGATTCTGAGGCAAACTAAAGTTTGAGAACCACTGGCCTAGGGCCCAGCACACGGGGCTGAGAGTTGGAAAACCTTGGTTCTAATCCTGGACCTGGCAGTCCCAAGGGTCTGTGACCCTTGGGCAAGCCAGTTTCTGTGGGTCAGGAGGCTGGGCCGAGTCTAGCTGGCCCTCTGCCTCCTGGTTCCTCACAGGCTGCAGTCATCTGAGCTCACCTGGGGAATGCGTCTGCAACCAAGCTCACTGATGGGCTTGTTGGCAGGAGTTGGCGCCTCATGTGTAGCTGGACTGCAGACCTCAGTTCCTTGCTGGCCTTGCTCGTCCCTCTGGCTATTGACCAGAGCCCAGCTGCATGGGCCTCTCTGTTGGGCAGCTCACAACATGGCAACTGGCTTCCCACAGAGAGAGCAAAAGTGTGTCTCAGATGAAAGGCGTGATCCTTTTGTAACCTCATATCAGAAGTGACGTTCCATCACTTTGCTGCCTTTGGTTTGTCAGAAGCCTTCCCTGTGGCTAGCCCACATGGAAGGAGAGGGGATTTTACAGGGGCATTAGTACCAGGAGGCAGGGGTCATCTTAGAAGCCCCTACCACATCTAAGAGTCCCTTGGACAGCAAGGAGATCAAACCAGTCAATCCAAAGAAATCAACCCTGAATATTCATTGCAAGGACTGACGCTGAAGCTCCAATACTTTGGCCACCTGATGTGAAGAGCTGACTCACTAGAAAAGACCCTGATGCTGGGAAAGATTGAGGGAAGGAGAAGGGGATGACAGAGGATGAGACGGCTGGATGGCATCACCAGCTTGATGGACATGAGTTTGAGCAAACTCCGAGTGATAGTGAAAAGAAGGTGTGCTGCAGTCTACGGGATCTCAAAGAATCGGACACAACTGAATGACTGAACAGCAACACATCTGCAAAAACTTGTTCCAAGCAAGCCCCAAGATGGAGGGAACCCCAACCCTGGGAGAAGCCTGAGAAGTGTGCCTGGTGGTGGTGGGGTGGTGTGCCTGACGACCCTGATTTTTATCTTCACTATGGGGCCTATCTGATGGTGGGGGGTATTTGCAGCCGGCAGGAGCTGCATTCCAGGGCTGGGTACTTAACATTCCAGAGGAGCTCTCAGCTAATTACTGCCTTGCCCAGCCCAGTCCTGGACCACCCGGCTCCCCTGAGCTCCCAGGGCTTGGCCAGAGGACTCTGGTGGCTTTGTTCTTGGGTCACACTGAGAGGCCCAGAGATGGGCCAGACTAAACCAGGGTTACACAGCACTGAGTCAGCAGTCACAGTGGGGCTGGAGCCCAGGCCCTTTCACCCACAGCGTGCGGGCCAGGGGCAGAGGCAGCAGGAGTCTCGGGGCTGAGCCTCTGGCGGGGCGGGGGAAGGTAAACTAAAGCAGAATGCCCAAATGACTGCTCTGAGCCTCCTCTGTTTCCTCACTATAAAAAGGGGAATTTTCCCAAGATCTTATAACATGTGACAAACACTCTCTCCTTGATCAAACTTCAGACAGGCTCCTCTTTTCAAGTAGGTCTTGTCTTTGGGTCTTGTCTTTGGCTTGCCCCGCCCAGGGGGAGGGTGGAGAATCCCCCACCCTCGATACCTGACCACCTTGCCTGCTTTAAGCAGGTGTCCTGTTAAGTTGGTTTAGTAAGAATCGCCCCTACCCTTGATGGCTCCTCTTAGTCATTTTCCATCCACTGACCCCTCATCCTCTTGTTGGCTCTAAGCCTCGCTGTGTTTGCTGTATCTACAGTTGAGCCTGATCTCTCCCTGCTATTGTGAAGTCTTAACATCTATCGCAATAGTCCTGAATAAAGCCTTCCTTCCTTATTGTTTTAACCATTTTAACAAATGGTAGAATAACTTTCTTTTAAACATGTGCTTACACGATAAGTCACTTCAATCATATCCGACTCTCAGCAACCCCATGGACTGTAGCCCACCAGGCTCCTCTGTCCATGGAATTCTCCAGGCAAGGATACTGGAGTGGGTAGCCATTCTCTTCTCCAGGGGATATTCCAGACCCAGAGATCGAACCGGCATCTCCTGCAGCTCCTGCATTGCAGGTGGATTCTTTACCACTGAGCCACCAAGGAAGCACATTCCTTTAACCATGCATCCTGTGATACCCAAGTTCCAATCCCTTCCCTGTGCAAAGGGGTCCCAGGAGGCATGACATTCTCACTGCTCCTCAGGTAATGAAAGGGGAGCATGGGCTTGGAGTAGGCAGTCCTTTGCCCAACACAGGAACGAGCAAAGGGCTTGGGCAGCAGGTGGTCTTGGGCCCGAGAAAGGCCAGTGGGGCCAGAATCCTCTAAACACCCTCCCCTCCTTCTCCTGCTCTCCTACTTGGGCCCACTCAGCCCTGAGGCCTTTGGAGCAAAGGGGCCTTGGTGAGCAAGATGGCAAGAAGGAGGCCTCTGATATGGGGGTAAGAGGATCACTGGCAGAGACAGGCACTGGGTAGGGCCCTGAGGGCTGAGTATGACTCTGCATGCGAAAAGTGGAGGCAGGGCATTTCTGTGGAAGAGGGTGGCACGAGACGCTGCAGGGCCCAGAGGACGGGACTCCAGTATGTGAGAGATGCCTGTGGCGCTGAGGATTCTGGGAGGCTACTGCCCTTCTCTGCTGCCATGCAGCTCACAGTCTGGGTCCTCTAGCAAGAGCCACAAGCAAGAGACCAGACGCCTCCTCCACCCAGGGGCAACGCCCACCTGCTTCTCTTTTTCCTCAGCACCCAACTCCTAGGATTTTCTCAGGCTCCCTCAGACAGAGCGTGCTCTACTATAAATCTAAATCATGTAATTTGTTACACCTAGGTTCACATATGCAAGGCACAAACTCAAGAACTCTCCCTCCCTCCCCATCCTCCCAGCCCCGCTTCCCCTCTTCCTGAGGCAATCTTTGCTACTACAAGGACACACGCTTTTATTCTTACATGCTTTTTATTCTTACACGAATAAGAAGTAGTTCACTGCATTCACTTCCTGTTACATCTGGAATTATTCCATACCAATCCAAGTCATTCTTTTGATACCTGCATAAGTATTCTATTACTTGAACATACCAATGTGTATTTTTAACTAGTCTCCAAGGGGGCTTCCCTGGTCATCCAGTGACTAAGACTCCACACTCCCAATGCAGAGGGCCGAGGTTTGGTCTTTGACCAGGGAACTAGATCCCACAAGCTGCAATTAAGAGTTCACGTGTCACAACAAAGATCAAAGTTCCCACATGCCGCAACTAAAAAATATCCTGCATGCCACAACTAAAGATCCCATGTGCTCTAAGACCCCATGCAGCCTCTCCCTCTCCCTCTCTCCCTCTCCCTCTCTCCCTCTCCAAATAGCACCCGATTCATAGATTCATACTGGCACCTAACCCTTGGGCAATAAACACATGCAGATTGTCTACTATGGCTCAGGATATGTTACAGACACGGGTGATTGCAACCTGTTCCCTGTGAATTGGAGCTCCCAGGCTCATGGAGGTGATCAACTGACCTTAGCATCACAGAGTGGGATAACAGCCCAAGAGCCATTCCAGGAAACCATGCTTCTTTCTTGGGCTGGGAGAGAGGTAGGCCTTTGAGCACATGTGTGGGCATTCTTTAAAAGATAAGTGGGATTTTACTGACTGGAAAGGGCAGGATGGCTTTCTAAGCCAAGAGAACTATGCAAGCAGATTGGAGGAGGAAGATAACCCATGTGTGTCTGTAATAAGGAGGGCCCAGGGCGAGTGGGCAGAGGCTGTTAGGAGCGTGAGTCTGGAGAAGGCTTGAATCTCAGGGAGATGGCTGTTTCCTGACTCCTGTTGTTCTCCCAGAGCCTCCCCTATGGGGAGGGGTAGGAGAAAGGGGGCTCAGGGGAGGGATTGGAGAGGCAACCCTAGGCAAGATGGAGTAGTGGCTTGTCAGGACTGAGATCCACCCAGTGCTGAGCATTATATTTAATTCAGTTTTGCTACACAGACTTTATCTCTGAACCATTGAAGAGTTAGTTACAGACAGCATGGTATATTCATCATGGTATTCTTCCTCTAAGTATTTCAGCAAATCTCTCTTTTGAATAAGGATGTTTCCCTGTAACATCCTTATACAGTGATGACACTCAGGAAATTTAACATTGTTATACTATCATCTAATGTCCTCTCTATATGCAAATTTGTTCAACTGTCTCAATAATGCCCTTCGTAGCGTCCCCATCCTACTCACAACCCAATCAAGGATCACCTTTCTCATCCCCTTTAATCTAGAATAGTTTTCCAGACTTTTTCTTTCTTCCCTTCTTTCATCCAACTGGCACGTTTTGAAAATCCAGTTCAGGTGCCTTGCTGCATGTCACACAATTTGATGTGTCTGACGTTTCCTCAAGACTGGATCCAGGAACCTCGGTGCTGTGTGCTTCTCAGGTGGGTTTGCCCCGTTACTGGTGGTATTAAATTCTATCACTGCTGGGGTCCACCAGGTTTTTCCACTGTAATAAGTCAAGCGCTTAATGTTCAATTCCACTTCATCGTGTAGATGAATAGCCTAAAGCTCAAGATGTCAAGTGACCTGCCTCCATCTCTCCCACACACACACACAGCTAAAAATGAACGAGGGCTAGGATGCAAGCCCTATTTGACTCTTAAACACTGCACTATGCTGCCTCTCCACAAGTAATACCTGATGATGATAGAAAAATTAGAAACCACAGAAAAGCTAAAATTCAGAAAAAACCCACTAGGATTCTGCTACCTGGAGATCACTTTTGTTAACTTTGTGGGTGTTTTTCTAGATTTGCACTCACGTGAATACACACATATCAATATGGACTTATTTTCCCCAAAAGGGGATCATCTTGTTGTCTAAGCTGCTGTTTTCATTCAACACCATACAATCTGAGTAGGGAACACATGTGGCTATGTTTATCATCTGTTCGGCCTGTCAGCAGCCCCCTCAAGGATGCCCCAGAAGTGACAGAAACTCAACATGGCTTTTAGGACCTGGAGAGGGAGAGGACTCGGGGGATGGGCTTGCCCAGAGGGTGGCTCTCAGGATGCTTGGCTACAAGGACCCTAAGAGGACAGCGGGCAGAGGGTCAGGAACACAGATGCCAGCCTTGCAGCTCCATGCACTGGGCAGCCTGGGTGTCTTCCCTTAGCTGGGTCTCCTTCCAGTCACTCAAGGTCACAGCACAACCCTGTTTATGCTCCCAGCACCTCCTGGATGTCATGAGGGCAAAACTCAGGCCAAGGTGTCACCCGGTGAGGTGGGCAGGGCCCTGCACACGGGGAGTAGAGACCCGGGCTCTGGTCTCAGCTCTGTTACTGACCTCAGAGTGACCTTGGACAAGTTCCGTTCCTCTGCTTTCCTCATTGATTCACTCCACAACCTGTTCTGCATGATTGGCCAGGAGCAGGCTGGGTGCTGGGGACTCAAGGTGACTAAAATCCATAGGGAAAGAGCTGAGCTGGAGTCGAGAGGGTTCAGGTGTGAGGGCCTGAGGCTTCTACAGCTCAAGGGCTGTTTGAAGAATAAGAATACCAAATTAGGAATATAGTATTGGTTACAGAGGGCTTTCCCGATGGCTCCGTGGTAAAGAATCTGCCTGCAATGCTGGAGACACAGGAGGCCTGTGTTCAATCTCTGGGTGGGGAGGATCCCCTGGAGGAGGAAATGGCTCCAGTATTCCATTCCAGTCTTCTTGCCTGGGAAATCCCATGGAAAGAGGAGCCTGGCAGGCTACAGTCCATGGTGTCACAAAAGAGTCAGACATGACTGAGTGACTTGAGCGTTGGTTACAGAGTCTTGGAAGGGCTGCTGTGAGTGAGGGGCTCTGAAGCGGATATTCCTTTAGCTCTGGGTAAATTCACCTCCGGCAAAGGGACTCCAGACAGAGGAAAGCCCAGAGGCCACAGGCACTGGCTCCTCCACCACTGCCCTTGGGCTCCACTCTACCTGGGCAAACATGGAAAACAGTCATGGGCTGGACCATGAGCCTTTTCTGCTCTGGACTTAAGTGAGGATGCCTTTCCTTTTACTTAGAATTCTTTATCTAGGGAACTTCCCTGGTGGTCCAGTGATTGTTCATTTGGAAGGATATCTGTTACCTACGGATAGATAGATATAGATAGATGGATATAAAATACATCATGTGATCTCACTTAACTTTGAAAACTATACATACATAGAATTCAAATGAGCAAATTTTCAAGATTTTTTTAAGGGAAGGGACAGCTGGTCTCTGTCTCTCTCCGCCTGTCTGCACCCAGCCAGGCTCATCCCTGAGAGTGCTCCCTGAGTCTCCTGAAGGAGCTGCCAAGTGCTATTTCTTCCAGAATTTACTGGGTTCTCACAGCCCAGGCAGTGCTGGGTCTTCTCTCTCTGTCTCCAAGGACAAGCACCACCCCCTTCCCCACCTGGGGTGAGGGCAGGGGCCGAGCTTATCCCAGGTATCAGCTTTGTCCTGCATGAGTCTTCGGCAGAGGAACCCAGCCAAGGGTTCTGAGTGGGGGCCATGACAAAATGAGTATCAGGGAGAACAGAAGACGATTAGAGCCACAGGAAAAGGCCTCCTAGAGGGGGTGACTTAGGTCTTGCGGGGGGGGACCATCTGCCCGAGGCTGGTCAGCCCGTGACTCAGAGGTGGGGCTCAAAGCCGTGGCAGGACATGATGGCAGCATCCTCATCCAGCCTAGACTGGGGGCTCGGCCAGGCCCTGGCTGAGTTCCCTCAGGAGGCCACCTCTAGCCCAGTACTGAAAATTTAAACCCCCACTAGCTTGACTGTTTTTCAAGATGTACAAACCTACTTAGTGGAACAGAGAATCACAGGCTCCGTACAAGGCTCAACAGAACCCCCAGGCCAGTGGCTTTTGATTGCAACCCCTTCTAGCAGGGAAGGGAAGTGCACAGGAAGACTCCTACTCAGCCTCTAGAATCAGCCAGCCCAGATTCATTCCTGTCAGCTGTGTGACCCTGGACACATTGCTGAGCCTCTCTGGGCCTCAATGTTCTCATCTGCCAAATGGAAACAATACATTACCTACCATATAAAGTCATTATAAGGACACAGTGAAACAACGCAGCTGGCTCAGTAAGTGGCAGTCATGGAAAAATAGGTCTTATTGTGCTTTTCTTCATATCAGTTGGGATTATTTTAGTAGCAGCACAAACTTGCCTAAACTAGCAAGTCCTGTAGCTAGCAAGGATTTCCCTGGTGGGTCCAGTGGTTAGAATCCACCTGCCAATGGAGAGGACACAGGTTCAATCCCTGGTCTGGGAAGATTCCACATACTACAGGGCAACTAAGCCCATGAGCTGCAACTCACACCATGGGTTCTGAGCTTTAGAACCCATGCTCTGCAACAAGAGCGGCCACCACAATGAGAAGCCCGCGCACAGCAACTGCAGAGTAGCCCCCACTTGCCGCAACTAGAGAAAGGCCCGCATGCAGCAACAAAGACCCAGAGCAGCCAGAATTAAAATAAATATTAAAAAAATACAACTAGCTACAACAAGAAAAGGAAGATATTGGGGGAGGGGCGTGGAAGTTACAGAAAGGTGCCTGGGGTACCCTCTGGAATCCTCGACCAGGACCCAGTGGGTCTCAGGAAAGGGTGCCATCAGGGCTCCAGCCCAGCAGGGCTCCCCTCCTCTTACCTTGCTGCTCTCCTCTGTCCCTTCGTCTTCCTTGCAGCCCCTGGCTCTGTCCACCATTCCAACCAGTAGCAGAAAGCCCAGCAGTCAATAGCTCCTGGCCTCTAGATGCGAAGACAGCCAGCCTCAGCTGAAGTCTTTTGGTTCTGATTCCAAATTCTTTGCACAAATCAGAGATTGGCTCAGCCTGGGTCAGGTGATCCCCACCTGGGGAGAGTCAATATGGCCAATCCTGTAGGAAACCTGGGGCCGATGATGATGGGGAGCAGCTTCCCGCAAGGGGACAACACCAGGCAAAGAGAACAACGGTCATCTCTTGCCTGTTCTGGGTTCCTCCCCTCTGGTCAGACCCAGGACTCTCACCCCACCTCCATCACAGAAGCAAAGCAGATGGGCACTGCTCTCTTCCACGCTGGGCTGATTTTATTGGTTTGTAAAAAAAAATAAAAGCCTCCCTATCCCCTAATACATTACAGAGCAGACACTGGTGATTGGGAATCCAGATCACAAAGTCTCCAGTCTTCAGTCCTGCCTTTCAGGGCCAGTGCTTTGAGTAGGGGGGTATATAAAAACACTTCCTTTGAGCTGATTAGGCACACGCTCTCCAGTATGAAAGAGACTGCATGCCACCCCCTAAGCCACTGTCCTAGTCCCTGTGGGCGTGTGAGTGATGAGTCCTCGCTGGGTGAGTATTCCCTCTAGCACTGGGGTTTTCTAGCCACCAGGTCTCCTCTGCCTGAGTCTCCAGGCTCATGGAATATGGCCAGGTAGTGAGGCCTGGTCTGCGGCTCACGTTTACATTCCAGACTTTGACCCAAGGCTTTCTGGAGCCAGAGGCTATGAAAGGCTGGGAGTTGAGGGCACGGGTGCAGAGGTGGTCCAAGGCGGCTGCCTGAGAAGCTAAGGTTCCAAATGGGTCCTGGAGACCAGGAAATCCTGCTTTGTTGAAACCCTGTGCCTGTGAGAGGTCCTTCGTTCAGAAATCTCCATGGTAACAGGCACTGTGCGCAGCACCTGAGCTCTCACACCGGTCCTTCCATCATCTGGAACCCTCAGCATGCCCTTGAGAAGCAGCCAGCCAGCCACTTTACAGATGGGGAAACAGAGGCTTCCAGCAACCCAGCATGTCCAGGGCAGAACTGGAGTTCCACACCAAGGCCTGTGCTGGGTACATCTCCCACTCTTTGCCTCCAGGCCCAGAGGGGGCTCAGGGTAGGGCCCGTGCTTCCCTTTCCCCACTCCCAGATCCCATCCTCTCTGGCGTCCAGTCTTCTTCCACAGCACGGACCCCATGGCCCCAGTCTACCGCGACCAGCACTTCTGTGAGACATGACTGGGGGGTCCACAGGCTCTCCTCCCCCAAGCACCCAGCCCATCAGGCCTCAGGCCCCCAGGACCAGCAGGGACAGCTCTCCTCAACGGCCCCCTAAGTGCCTTAAGAGCCACCTCCTGGCCTTGGTTTACAGCATTCCCTGGCCTGGGGCCCCTTTCAGCCACCCGGCCCAGCTGTCTGGGCTCAGGTCCTTCTCCCTGAGGCCCCACCACTCACAACTCTGTCTCTTCAGTGACCACAAGCTCCTCTGGGCATCGCAGTTTCTCCCGTGGAGGCACTGGGTAGGAGGGAGCCTCCAGAGCAACAGGAGAGCTGGGAGTGAGACGTGTCTGCCTGGCGAGAAGCTGGTCTAAAGGCAAGTCCATGGAAGCAGCCAGGTTGAAGCAGTGAGAGCCTCAGGAGAGAAGGAGGAAGATCCTGGAAGATCTTGTGGCGGCAGAACCAGCCACGTGTTTCATGTACACAGACCTCTGCATATGCTGTTCCTTCTAGTGGGAGTCCTTTCCTGTCATCTGTCCTCTATGTGGCAAACTTGGCCAGTTGTGACCTCCAGTGTCTATTCCTCAAGCCTCCTTAGAAATGGAACCCCCGAGTGTTAGCTAGCTGGGCATATGGCCACCCAAAATAAAGAACATGTTTCTCAGCCTCCCTTGCAGTTAGCTGGGCCATGGGATTGAGCCTTGACAATGGCTTCTAAGTGCACTGTACAACTTCCAGGAGTGTCCTTAAAAACACGGCTGCTGGAGCTCTGGCAGCCACCTTGTACCAGGAGTCACGTGAAGGCTTGAGGACAAGCATGTGGAACAAGAAAATAGGAAGAACCTGGGTGCCTTTCACCATGGAGAAACTTATGAGCCCTGGGCCTCCCACCACCAGATTTCAACTTGAGTCAGACACAAGCTTCTATCATGTTTGAGTCACTGTTATTTTTGTGTTTGTTTTCATTTAGGGCCAGGTGTAAACTTAATCGATACAGCCAGAAAACTCCTTTAAAACTTTTTAAAACCCAGCTCAATTGTCACCTTCCTCAGGAAGACTTCCTAAATCCAAGATAAAATAAACCCCTCCCAGATATGACCATATTCTTATTTTTACTTTTATCCTTCTGTATTATAACTTTCCTGTTTAGATGTCAGCTATACATCTCCAGAACACTGAAATATCCAGCTCAGAGCCCTGCAACCTAGTAATACTAATAGTACTGAAACAATAGATGATATTTATTGAGGGCTTTCAATGAGTCAAGCACTATTTTCAGAGTTTATGTATATTATCTCATTTAATCCTCACAGGAACTCTATGGGATAGGCACGAGTATTAACCTCACTATAAAATGAAGATGAAAAAACCAAGGCACAGAGAGAATAAGTAAATTGCCCAAGGTCACACAGCTAGAAACTGGTAGAGATTGGACTTAAATCCAGGAGTCTGACTGCAGAGTTCAAGTTCTTAGCTTGTCATTCTTATCATAGGAACTCTGTTAGCTTGTGATAGGCATGCCTTGAAGTGGGATGTGGGGGAACCATACAACTCCCCTCACCTTCATTAAAATGAGGAAAACAGGAGGAGCCCTCGCCATCTGCCTGGGAACCATGGCAACCAGGGCTCAGGGCTCTGGAGGGGGTTAGAGGTCCCAGGGACTTACGGAACCCAAGCATCCACAAGGCCACCTGTTTCCGTTATCTCTGCCATGTAACAAACCAGCCCAGAACTTAGTGGCTTGAAATAACTGCTTTACGAGTTCTAAGGGTCCGTAGGTCAACTGGGGGTATCTCCTGCTTCCTGTGGCGTCAGCCTGGTGATTTCAGCTGGGATCTCAGCCACGAGGCCTCCCTCTCAGGCCGGTGCTGGGGCACCTCAGCTCCGCTCCACGTGGCCTCTCTTCCCACATGGCTCCTGACACTCTTGTCTGCTCAGGTTGCCATGCAAGGCCGCTGGACTCCGAAACACAGAGAGGGGGCTTCCCTGGCTGTTCAGCGGTCAGGACTTCACCTTCCAATGCAGCGGGTGCAGGTTCAATCCCTGGTAGGGAAGCTAAGATCCCACATGCTTCACAGCCAAAACACCAAAACATAAAACAGAAGCAATATTGTTTAAAAATTCAATAAAGACTTTAAAAAAATGGTCCATAACAAAATATTCTTTAAAAATTTTTTTTGAAAAGAGAGAGAGAAAGCAGAAGGCTTAGGCCATTGAAGGCTAGAGCTGGAACTGGAGAGTTACTTCTACTGTGTCCCCATACCATCCCTCTGGGTCGTCCCAGTGCACCAGCCCCAAGCATCCAGCATCGTGCATTGAACCTGGACTGGCATCTCGTTTCATACTGTGTTCTCTTTTCAAAGAAAGTCATAGGGGCAGTCGAGGGGAGGGAAAACAGGTCCTCCTCCTGCTGGGAGAAGCACAGTATGTATTCAGTAGGGAGAAATTCTTGGCAACTGCCTTTGGAGAGAAGGTACCATCCTACCTCACAAAATTTCAGGAAGGAGTCCCAGAAGGACGTGGCACTTGGACAGAAAGCCTGGGTCCCATGCTGCCTGGCCCCCATCTTGCTCTGCAACCCTGGGAGGATCGCTACACTTCTCTGAGCCTCTACGGCTCAGGGATACCAGCATCCCAAGGTGCAGTGAGGATTCAAGGCAGCGGGGGCTAGGGAAGCTCTGGGAGGGGACAGGGCTCCCCAGCGTCGTGCCCTCAGTCCATGATGACGCGGTTTGGCCCGCAGGTAGTCTCAGACTCCAGAGGTCATGGCCTCCCCAGCTGCAAAGGCCTGTCCTAGAGGAGCCTCAGAACCGAGTCCCTTGACTTTAATGCTGGGAAAGGCTCTGGGGCGATGCAAGTTCTGATTATCCTTTCTCTAGGGAAGGACTGTTGGGAGTCAGTCCCGGGTTCCACGTAGAGAATGAGCAAGAGCCCTACTGAGAGAAGGTCAGGATCAGGGCAGGGAGGTGGGGGACACAAAGGGTGGACCAGATACAGAGGACCTGGCAACAGAGGGGCAGAACAGCTATCAAGCTCCCTGTCTGAGTTTGAGCTGCTGTAACAAAGAATCATAGACGGCACGCCTTCAAAACAACAGAAGTAAACTACGTCTCAGGGTTCTGGAGGGTGGAAGATCAGGGTGCCGGCGAGACTGGGTTCCAGTGACAGCTTTCTTCAGGGTTACAGATGGCCAGCTTCCTGTCGTGTCCCCACATGGCAGAAAGAGAGCAAGAGAATTCTCTGGGGTCTCTTTTAAAAGTCACCAATCTCATTCGTGAAGGCTCACCCCGCCTGACCTAATCACCTCCCAAGGCTCCACCTCCTGATACGATCACATTGTGGGGTGAGGATTTCAACGTATGACTTTTAGGGGGCGCTGCATCAGGTCTCAGTTGCGGTACACAGTATCTTCACTGTGTCCTGCAGGGTCTTTCACTGAGAGGCACAAACTCTCCAGTTGTGATGCGCGGGCTCAGTAGTTGCAGACAGGGCTTAGTTGCCCTACGGCATGTGGGATCTTAGTTCCCCAACCAGGGATCGAACTGGCATCCCCTGCATTGTAAGGCAGATTAACCCACTGGACCATCATGGAAGTCCTTCAACATGTGAATTTCGAGGGGACACAAACATTCAATCCGCTGTACTCCCTCACAATTTGTCAGCCTTCCATGGCTCCCTGTTGCCCACTTAGAGACCGTGGCACTCAGGATTTGCCACCACTGGGCTCCTTGATGGAGCAGTCCAGGCTCACTTCCCACATTGCCCAACATGTACTGGCCACACTGGGTGGCTGACTTGCCCTTCCCCAAACACGCCTTATAACTGTACACCTTGTGCCTATGTCTGCTTTATCTGCCTATGACACCGTCTTACTTCTTGGAGATTCACTCATACTCTTCTATGACTCATGCCCTGACCTCTAGGCTCAGAATTAACTATTCTGCTCCTGCTTCGTGCAGACTCCAGCAGAGCCCTTAGCACCGGCATCTACAGCCACACGGGCTGCATACACATCTGCATCTGTCGCGGACTGCCTCGTAATGCCACGCAACAAACAACCCGGAGCCTCAGTGGCAAACACTCTCTTACCTCATGAGTTGGTTCATTCAGTTAGCTCCGCTGATTCTGGCTGGGGTCAGCTGCTGACCTACCATGGCCTTGGCTGTGATGATGGGCCACATGCCTTAGTCACTCAGCAAGCTAGCTGGCATGTTCTCATGACCATGGCAGAAGAGGAAACTGCAAGTGCTTTGTCAAGCCTCTGCACCACATGGGCTAACATCCTATCAGCCAAAGCAAGTCAAAGAACTGAGCCCAGCATCAAAGACTGGGCAGAACATTCCATCCTGGGGTGGAGGGCATTGCAGACTTACTGGGTAGAAGAGGTGGATACAGGGAGGGGTGAAGAACTGTGGGACTATGAATACAATTAATCTTCCACAATGTCTGTCTCTACAACTAAATCACGTGTTCATTCCTTGAGGGATGATTTCTCTTCACTGGGCTAAAAATTCTGTCCTAGGTTGATTGGACATTGGAAGGAGAAGGACCGGAGAACTCAGCCATTCCTATCTGTGACCTTGAAAAACACTTTTTACTCTGGCCAAAGTCTCAGTCTCCTCATTTGCAGAAAAAGGAAGAAGGAAGCCTGCCCTCCTAGGGCACAGAATGAAAGGAACAATTGAGATTTGGGCTCTGCTCAGTTTCCCCTTCTGTAAATGGAGGTAGTGATGGCTCCCATCCCATAGGGATGTGGCAAGGATCCCGTGAGTCAATATCAAGGGCTTAGGGCCCTGCCAGGCTTGCAGCAAGTCCTGGCCTTCAGGAGGAGTTGGTCTTTGCTGTGAACTTGGCAATAGCCCATCTCTTTCTTCCTGGTTCCTGGTAAGTGTTGTAATCTTTGTACTAATGCATCCAGCTATTTGATCTCTTTTTAAGGATTTTATTGATGTGGACCATTTTTAAAAGTCTTTACTGAATTTGTTAAAATATTGCTTCTGTTTTATGTTTTTTTGGTTTTGTGGTCACAAGGCCTGTGGGATCTTAACTCCCCAACCAGGGATCAAACCTGTACCCTCTGCATTGGAAGGCGAAGTCTTAACGACTGGACCGCCAGGGAAGCCCCCCGGCTATCTGTTTAAGGTCTTGCCCCCCAAGTATAGTGGGAGCCCCATGAGGGCCAGCACCACACTCTGTGCTGTATCCCAGCGCAGGACACAGAGAGAGTGCCCGAGAAGTGTTTGTGGGATAAGTAAGCTGCATGAATGCAGAGATGGATGCGAACGAGGATGAGGAAGGGCACGGTTGGGCAAGGGTAGAAACATCTGCAGTACTGGGCCCAGGTGGCCTATTTCAAAGCCCATTAACAAATACAATCTCTTTCCTTCCACAAATATTAGATTTACTGAGAATCTGCCCCACCCACTTCCAGACCCCATGCCAGGGGTTGTACCTTCTCCTAGGAGTTGGCCCCTGAGGAGAGCTGACTGCTCTGCATTCCTGCTCCTTGGTGCCCTGAAGCCTGAGGTCTCTCCACCCAACCAGACCCACTGACCACTCTCCCTATCCTTCACAACACCTGGCCAGGGAACTGATGTGCCTGCTGCTCCCATTTCATAGAGGAGGAAACTGAGGTTACTAAGTGATCTAGCAGGTCAACTCTGCACCACACAGAAAAAGCCAGACTAAAGCAGCCCAGATGAGTGGACCCTGAGCAGAACCAAAGCTGAGGGACCCAGGGCCCTGCCTGAGCTTCCACCCCTGGAGAGAAAGAACCTGAGGAAGGGCCAGCAGAGACGGCCTCAGCCCTGGTTTCTGCCCATAAGGGTCATGACTGCAGAGCAGCAGCAGCATTCAAAGTGCCCGCCCTTGACTGTCACTCCAGCTGGGAGGTGCTACTCTCAGGCCAGCCGACTGGACGCCTCAGCCTGACCACTCCACCCCCAGGGGGTGTCTCCATTATTTTTGTTGACCACATTGCTGACGAACAGTTATGATGATCTTGGATTATTAGATATGGGATATGAGGATTTAATCTATGTCATCTGAGGGTAACACCAACCTGCCTCTGTGAGCCTCTGCTGGGACCTTTCATGCGTATTGAAGAGCCTCCCACCCCCACCCCAGGGTGAGGCTCAGTATTTCTACTGGGAAATGAGAATCTGAGGCTGGAGATACTAAATTATTAGCCAAGGACTTCCCTGGTGGTCCAGTGATTTAGACTCTGTGCTTCCACTGCAGGGGGCGCAGGTTCTATCTCTGGTTGGGGAACTAAGATCCTACATGCCTTGAGGCTAAAAAGAGAAAAAGGAAAAAAGAAAACAAAATTATTGGTCCAAAGTTACCCAACTAGGCAGTGGCAGAAGCTGGAATATCTTAACTGGCAGTGACTTTGAAATCATCTCTCACTAATTCGTGCAGACATAGTTGCTTGTTCTGCCCTGGGGGAGGGGATACGGAGGTCATTCCCTTTCAGTGGAATTTTTCTCTCCTCAATGATTTGTGTGGCAAACACAAAGCTTTCAAAATGTGCAATCCACTGGGGCGGGGGAGATAGAATGGTTCCCTGGTGGACGTCCAGCTCTCATTCGGGGCTCAAGGCTCCGCTCTAAGGGGCCCTGGCCTTTGCTCCATCCCCTGGTATCAGGCAGCCTGCCACTCTGAGGTCACACCAGGATCTGCCCCGAGTGCCCTGGACTTCACCTCCCTGGGGTCCCAGACACCGTCCTAAGTGTCCTCTGAGGCTAGCAACCTCCAACTCGTCTCTCATGCTCTGAGGCCGGTTGCGTCTCTTCTCCCAGGGAGATCATATGTGCTCACGTAATGGAGCTGTGGTTTCCACTCCAGACTCTGATGCCAAACTCCACGGGGTTTCAAATATCCCCAAGGCCTTGGAGGAGGAAGGCCGCTGAGCATGGCTGAGGAAAGGGCTGCATCTGGTCTGCGTTACCCAGTAGCCGCCACTGCCTCGAACCCTGTCTGGGAGCTGGGCCGGATGGGGCGGGAGCCAACAAGAGAGGGCTCAGCTCCCTGCCAGCCTCCCTCCAGCTGCCCCAGCCCTTCCCTTGAGACTGCAGAGCTAAGAAGGCCCCTCCTGACATTTAGGCTAGATGTCCCATCCAGGAGGGTGGCGGCTGAGGTCCGAGGTGGTAAGGGCAGCTTCGTGGCAGGACTGTGAGACATTCATGGCTTCTGATCAAATCAAGAGTTCTTTCCACTGCCCTGCAGTCTCTTCATCTGACCCTCATGCTGCCTCAGAATAGCATAGACAGGACTTCCCTGATGGTCCAATGGTTGGGAATCCATCTGCCAATCCAAGAGACATGGGTTTGATCCCTGGTCCTGGAGGATTCCATATGCCACAGGGCAACTAAGCCTGTGCCCCACAACTACTGAGCCAAAAATAAATTAAATAATAAGCAAATAAATTAAAAAAAAAAAAAAAAGATGGCATAGACAGGCAGCTACTGGTGGCCAGCCCAGGGGGAAGCAGAAAGGGGTGCTAGGGCTTCATGTGACTGCAACACAAGATGAGGAGAACACCAGTGCTGCAAGAAGTGGTTCACAGGGGTGTGAGAGCCCTAAGCCAAGAGCAGGATGAAGGGTTCTCAAAACACATGCCTTTTGACTTGCAAAAGCTCCCCCCACCCAGGCTGTGGACTGCGTTCAGCCCACACTGCCCGAGCTCCTGGCCCAGCCTGGTCCTCTCTCCCACTGGGCCCCCGCGTCCTCCCACTGGGTTCTCACAACAGCCCCATCTCCTGGAGGCGGGGACTGGGGCCTCCCCTCTCTGAGCACAGACTCTCTGCTGGGCTGGAGCGGGGGGAGCCTGGCTACTCAGTCCAGCGGCTTCTCTCCTCCTCTGAGCCTAAGCAGGGCAGCGGGGCCTCCCTCCTGGGGTGGGCTGGATCTGCTGCCCAGAGCCCCCCCAGAGCTTTGTCCTGGGGCTCCACCCAGGGTCCAGCTGGGCGAGGGGCAGAGAACAGAATGGTTATGACCTGATCTTGTTTGTGTGCTCGTGCTTGGGCCCCTGAGAAGACTTCAGCACAAAGTTTCATGTAAATAAGAAAGAAAGGAGGTGGATTTTTGGAACTGAGTTTCCTCCTATCTCCCTATCCACATGCCAATGACCTAATGACTTAACCTTTTCTAAGTAGGAAAAATGTAAGTCGTGCTAGAAAAATGCAAACACTGCTTATTCTTTATCCTTACTTTCTGGCAAAAAGAAAAAAAAAGGAAGGAAGGAAGAAAAAGAGTAAGGAATAAGCAGGGGAGGGAGGGAGGGAAGGAGGAAAAAAACAAATAAAAATTCCCCCAATTCATGAGAGTATAGATTAGAGAACAGGGGATCAGGAAATCTTGATACTGCACGGTTCAGATAGCATCTCAGGAACACAGAGTGAAGTGGGTTTCCTGCTCCACCACAGAATCTTTAAGAAAATGAAGTCCTCCAGGCACACAGCCCAGCCTAAAGTTAATTCTCTAAACCTTTGGTTATATATTTTAAAATTTTCCCCCATTATGCTTCTGAAACAAAATTTAAAATATTGGGAAAACTGGAAGTCAATGGCCAATATTCATACTATCCTAAGGCAATTAAACACACACACATATACTCAATCACACACACTCAATGCTCCCATACACAATCATACATGGGTAATTCTATGTATATCTTTTTTCACTTTGCTGAAAACTCACATTTAAATCCCGGCTCTGAACACCTCACTTTAGCCCTCTGTGCTTCAGTTTCCTCATCTGAAAAAGAAGACCGGCAGTCCCACAAAGAGCATAGGAGACAATGTGTATGGAACATCTGGCGGCTCACTGACGATCACTGTTAATATTGCTGATGTCTGCAGGCCCCCTCAGGAGCTCTGGGGTACCCAGAGAGCTCCCATACCCTTATTTATCCCACAGCCACTTAGAAGGTATGTGTGTTAGGCCGGGCCCTGTGACAAGGGCCCAGAAACAGACGCGGCCAGGGCTTGCCCTCAGTCCAGAGCTCAGTCCAGGAAAATGGGCAGATACTGACACAGGAAAACTTGGGTGGTGAGAGCGGTGCTCATCATCATCATGCAGCCGGTGCTGTGGGACTCTGCACAGAGGGTGCTACAGCCGTAGGTTCAGGAGAGAAGAGGGAGTGTGTAAAACCGGCATGTGGGAGGGCACCGCAGCAGAGGAAACAGAAAATACAAAGACCCCAAGGCTCCAGAGAGCACGGCCCATCCTGGGATTAGCCAGCCTTCAACTCCGGCTAGAGGAGCAGATGCTGACAAGAAACGGGATGCCAGGAGGCTGAGTCTTGAATGACACTTGAGGAGATCTGGGGTTCATCCTTCCACCAACAAGAATGCTTTCAGCTATAAGGAGCAGAAAACAGTGATGCAACTGGCTTAGCAAATAGGAGATGTGAGCTCCCCTGTGTCAAGAAAATGGGAGGAAGCCCATCTTGGGTTAGTAAATTCAGCAGCTCATCCACATCTTCAGGGTCTCCATTAATTCCTGCCTTTGCTCTGCCATCTTCTGTGTCAGAATTGTCTCCTCATGGACCTAAAGTCGTTGCCATCATTCCAACATCACATGCAGACACCACAATGTTCAGAAGTGGAAGAGGGGCCACGGTATATTCCATGGGTCTCTCTCTCTCTTCTGTCTTTCTCTCTCTCATTCTCTCCTTTTTACAATCAAGGAACTCCTTCCAGAATTCCCCAAAATTCCCTCCACCTCTAACAGGCCAGAAGACATCTTATGTGTATCCCTGAAACAATCTCTTGCAGGAGAGGTGAGCCACCATGGGTGGCTCCCCTGGAGCTGGCCTTTCCTGAAGCTGCAGTGGTGGGACAGGTGGTTAGAGGAACAGAGCAGCTGCTGAGACGGCAAGGGAGAAATGCCTGGGTGGATGTGGTCGAGGCAGCGAGAGGTATCTGCTGAAGTCCTGAAAGCATTGAGGACTCATTAATAACCACTCTGTGCCTCAGTTTCCTCAACTCTAAAATGGAGATAATAGTTTCTAACTCACAGGTTTACTTGCAAAGATAAAATTGCATATCCCCTGTTAGGTCCACACAGCAGTGCCTGACGCACATTCATCAATCAGTAAGAATCCATCCCTTATCGTCGCTAAATTATCCTTCTTTCTAATCAAAAGTCTCATTCTCCAAGTTCAGTGAGGTCCCAGGATGGAAGCAAATCTAGCAGTGTGACAACTGGGAGGTTTCCTGGGCCTCGGTTTCCTCATCTCTATGTCAAAATGACTGGGCCAAGTGACTTCTGCACCCTGACCGTCTCTGGGGTCCATGATCCAATCTAGCCTGCTCACCATGCCTCAAGCACACTGCTTTAGCCACCCTCCAAGCCTCACTCAGGCTGTGTTCTCAGCTTGGAATGGACCCCCAGCTTTGGGACATCTCCAAACGCTCCATCTGGGGAACTCTTCCCATCTTGTGTCCCTGAATTCAGCTGAGCTGAGTCAGCCTCACATTGTACCCCAACCAGTCAGAAGCCCATGCACCTGCTCCCTGAGGGGGTGTGGAATGAATTAGGAGATTAGGATGAATTAGGAGAGTCCAAGGGACTCTCAAGAGTCTTCTCCAACACCACAGTTCAAAAGCATCAATTCTTCGGCGCTCAATTTTCTTTATGGTCCAACTCTCACATCCATACATGACCACTAGAAAAACCATAGCTTTAACTAGACGCACCTTTGTTGGTAAAGTAATGTCTCTGATTTTAATATGTTCTCTAGGTTGGTCATAGTGTTTCTTCCAATAAGTAAGCATCTTTTAATTTCATAGCTAGAGTCACCATCTGCAGTGATTTTGGAGCCCCCCAAAATAAAGTCTGTCACTGTTTCCATTGTTTCCCCATCTATTTGCCATGAAGTGATGGGACCAGATACCATGATCTTAGTTTTTTGAATGTTGAGTTTTAAGCCAGCTTTTTCCCTCTCTTTCACTTTCATCAAGAGGCTCTTTAGTTCTTCTTCACTTTCTGCCATAAGGGTGGTGTCATCTGAGTATCTGAGGCCATTGATATTTCTCCCAGCAATCTTGATTCCAGCTTGTGCTTCATCCAGCCTGGCATTTCGCATGATGTAATCTGCATATAAGTTAAAGAAGCAGGGTGACGATGTACAGCCTTGACGTACTCCTTTTCCAATTTGGAACCAGTCTGTTGTTCTATGTCCAGTTCTAACTGTTGTTTCTTGACCTGCATACAGATTTCTCAGGAGGCAGGTAAGGTGGTCTGGTATTCCCATCTCTTTAAGAATTTTCCACAGTTTGTTGTGATCCACACAGTCTCCTGAAAGATGAACTCCCCAGGTCAGTAGGTGCCCAATATGCTACTGGAGATCAGTGGTGAAATAACTCCAGAAAAAATGAAGAGACGGAGCCAAAACAAAAACAACCCCAGTTGTGGATGTGACTGGTGATGTAAGCAAAGTTCAGTGCTGTAAAGAACAATATTGCATAAGAACCTGGAATGTTAGGTCCATGAATCAGGGTAAATTGGAAGTGGTCAAACAGGAGATGGCAAAAGAGAACATTGACATTTTAGGAATCAGTGAACTAAAATGGACTGGAATGGGCGAATTTAATTCAGATGACCATTATATCTACTACTGTGGGCAAGAATTCCTTAGAAGAAATGGAGTAGCCCTCCTAGTTAAGAGTCCAAAATGCAGTACTTGGGTGCAATTTCAAAAACAACAGAATGATCTCTGTTTCCAAGGCAAACCATTCAAGAGCACAGTAATCCAAGCCTATGCCCCAACCAGTAATGCTGAGGAAGTTGAAGTTGAACGATTCTATGAAGATCTACAAGGCCTTCTAGAACTAACACCCAAAAAAGATGTCCTTTTCATCATAGGGGACTGGAATGCAAAAGTAGGAATTTGGCCTTGGAGTACAGAATGAAGCAGGGCAAAGGCTAACAGAGTTTTGCCAAGAGAATGCAGTGGTCAGAGCAAACACCTTCTTCCAACAACACAAGAAAAGACTCCACACATGGACATCACCAGATAGTCAATACCAAAATCAGATTGATTACATTCTTTGCAGTCAAAGATGGAGAAGCTCTATATAGTCAGCAAAAACAAGACCAGGAGCTGACTATGGCTCAGATCATGAACTCCTTATTGAAAATTCAGACTTACATTGAGGAAAGTAGAGAAAACCACTAGACCATTCAGGTATGACTTAAATCAAATCCCTTATGATATATAGTGGGAGTAACAAATATATTCAAGGGATTAGATCTGATAGACAGAGTGCCTGAAGAACTATGGACAGAGGTTCGTGACATTGTACAAGAGGCAGCAATCAAGACCATCCCCAAGAAAAAGAAATGCAAAAAGGCAAAATGGTTGTCTGAGGAGGCCTTACAAATAGCTGAGAAAAGAGGAGAAGCTAAAGGCAAAAGAGAAAAGGAAAGATAGTCCCATTTGAATGCAGAGTTCCAAATTAAGGAGAGATAAGAAAGCCTTTCTCAGTGATCAATGCAAAGAAATAGAGGAAAACAATAGAATGAGAAAGATTAGAGATCTCCTCAAGAAAATTAGAGTTACCAAGGGAACATCTCATGCAAAGATGGGCACAATAAATGACAGAAATGGTATGGACCTAACAGAAGCAGAAGATATTAAGAAGAGGTGGCAAGAATACACAGAAGAACTATACAAAAAAGATCTTCATGACCCAGATAATCACAATGGTATGATCACTCACCTAGAGCCAGACATCCTGGAAAGTGAAGTCAGGTGGGCCTTAGGAAGCATCACTACGAACAAAGCTAGTGGAGGTGATGGAATTCCAGTTGAGCTATTTCAAATCCTAAAAGATGCTGCTGTGAAAGTGCTGCACTCAACATGTCAGCAAATTTGGAAAACTCAGCAGTGGCCACAGGACTGGAAAAGGTCAGTTTTCATTCCAATCCCAAAGAAAGGCAATGCCAGAGAATGTTCAAACTCAATGCACTATGGTGACCTAAATAGGAAGGAAATCGAAAAAAGAGTGGATGTATGTACACATATGACTGATTCACTTTGCTGTACAGCAAGAGACTAACACAACACTCTAAAGTAACTATACTCCAGTGGAAATTAACAAAAACAAAATGGGCTTCTTATAGACAACAGATAGTTGAGTCGCATTTAGTTATGCCTCTGATAGTCTCTGTTTTTTATTGGTATATTTATACCATTCATATTTAAGGTAATTACTACTGTAATTGGATTAATATGTGCCATGTTTATAATTGTTTTCTATTTGTTACACTTGTTTCTTTTTTTAATCTTCCTCTTCTTCTCTTGCTTCATCTGGTTTTATATGATTCCATTTCTCCCTGCTCTTAGCACATCAATTAAAATTTCTTTTAAAAAACCCTTTTAGTTGCTGCCCTAGAGTTTACAATATACATTTACAACTAATCTATAGTTATAATCTATAGTCTATATAATCTATAGATTAGAATTTATAGTCTACTTTCAATAACTATATTGCTTCATGATCCCTTATAGTAGGGTATTTCCAATTTTTCTTCCTATCCCTTATAACATTGCTGGTATTTATTTCACTTATCCATATACTATAATCACCCGATACTTATATTGCTCGGTTTTTGCTATTATTTTTGCTATTTTTACTTTGAACAGTTGTCTATTAGATCAATTGACAATAAGAAAATAAAAGATTTCTACCTTCATTATTCCTTCTCTGATATTCTTCCTTTGCTTATGCAGATCTGAGTTTCTTACCTATTTTCCTCCTCTCTGAAGAACTTCTTTTCACATACCTTGGAGGGCGGGCCTGCTGGTGACAAATTCCCTCAGTTTTTGTTTCTTTGAGAAATTTTACTTTTCTCTCTTGAAGTATAATTTTTCTGAATACCAAATTCCAGGTTGATGCCTTTTTTTTCTTTCAATACTTTAAAATCTCCACTCCATTCCCTTCTTGTTTGCATGGTTTCCTGATGTAATTCTTACCTTTACCCACCTGTGGATAAAGTGTATTTTCCCTCTGGTTTCTTTTGGGATTTTATCTTTCTCTTTGGTTTTCTGCAGTTTGAACAAGGTTTGCTTAGGTATAGATACTTTTATATTTTGCTTACTTGGTATTCCCCAAGCTTACTAGATCTATGATTTCGTGTCTGACATTAATTTTGGAAAATTCCCAACCATTACTACTTCAAAAATTTCTCTTCTTTTCTTTCTTCTCCTTCTGGTGTTCCCTTTATGCATAAGTAAGTGAGTGAAGTCGCTCAATCATGTTGCGATCCCATGGACTGTAGCCTACCAGGTTCCTCCCTCCATGGGATTCTCCAGGCAAGAGTACTGGAGTGGGTTGCCATTTTCTTCTCCAGGGGATCTTCCCAACCCAGGGATCAAACCCGGGTCTCCTGTCGTGTCCGACTCTTTGCGACCCCATGGACTGTAGCCTACGAGGTTCCTCCCTCCATGGGATTCTCCAGGCAAGAGGGATCTTCCCGACCCAGGGATCGAACCCGGGTCTCCCGCATTCCAGGCAGAGGCTTTAACCTCTGAGCCACCAGGGAAGTTATATGCATATGTTACACCTTTTGTAATTGTCCCACCCGCCGCCACCGCCAAGTCGCTTCAGTCGTGTCCAACTCTGTGCGACCCCATGGACTGCAGCCTACCAGGCTTCTCCGTCCCTGGGATTCTCCAGACAAGAACACCGGAGTGGGTTGCCATTTCCTTCTCCAATTGTCCCACAGTTTTTGTTTTTTTTCTATTCTTTTTTCTGTTTGCATTTCAGTTTGGGGAGTTTATAAGGACATATCTTCATGTTCAGTGATTCTTGCCTTGGCCATGTCCAGTCTACTGATGAGCCCATCAAAGAGTTTCTTTATTTTGGTACAATGGTTTTCATTTCTCAGATTTCCTTTGGATATTTTCTTAGAATTTCCACCTCTTTGTTTACATTCTCCATGTAGTCTTGCATGTTATTTACTTTTTTCCATTGGAATACTAACCAAAGTCATCAATATTTTAAAACCTCTATCTGATTACTTCCATAACTCTTTGTGATATCTGAGTCTGGTTCTAACACTTGCCTGTCTCTTTAGACTGTTTTCTCTTGTCTTCTTGTATGCCATTTAATTTTTTGTTGAAAACCAGATATGATATATCAGGTTATAGGAACTTAGGTAATGAGGCTTTTAGTGTAGGGCTTTATGTTAATTTGGTTAGGAGCTGACCTGTGTGTGTTTTCCTCCCCTGTTATCTTTGAGCTTCCCTAAGAACTCCTTCTTAAAAAGAGGCTGTGTCTTGCAGCTTTTTCAGTTGTAATCAGTTATAATACTGATGATCTGTTATATTAGCAGTAAGATGTTGGAGAGGGGAAACAGACTATATTCTTATCACTAAATCTCTGATTTTCAGTCGATCTGAGTCCCTGGGCTGCGACCTTTTTAAGTATATCTTAGCCTTTATTTCTCCTCTTAAATGAGACAGTAAGGCTAAAGAGGGCTGCAATTATTTAACTGCCCTTCCTCTAGGTCAGACAAGGCTCTGGTAATGTATGTTTCTCCTGAGGGGTAGGCCTTTGTCACGGCATATTTTAAAGTGTTTATTTCCCCTGCCCAAAAGAGGGTATTTTTCTCTGATCTTTTCCACGTGAACCTGGAAGCGTTTGGGGTGGGACAAACTGGGAAACTAGGATAGGCACTATACATTTACACTGCTGCTGCTGCTGCTGCTGAGTCGCTTCAGTCGTGTCCGACTCTGTGCAGCCCCATAGACGGCAGCCCACCAGGCTCCCCTGTCCCTGGGATTCTCCAGGCAAGAACACGGGAGTGGGTTGCCATTTCCTTCTCCAATGCATCAAAGTGAAAAGTGAAAGTGAAGTCGCTCAGTCGTATCCAACTCTTCGCGACCCCATGGACTGCAGCCTACCAGGCTCCTCTGTCCATGGGATTTTCCAGGCAAGAGTACTGGAGTGGGGTGCCATTGCCTTCTCCTACATATACACTACTATGTATAAAATAGATAACTAATGAGAACCTACTGGTTAGCACAGGGAACCCTGCTCAATGATCTGTGCTAACCTAAATGGGAAGGAAATCTGAAAAAGAGTGGAGATAAGTATATGTATAACTGATTCACTTTGCTGTACAGCAGAAACTAACACACCATTGTAAAGCAACTATATTCCAATAAAAATTAATTTTAAAAAAGGAAAGAAATATGGGCAGATGATCTAGATAGACATTTCTCCAAAGAAGATGTATAGATGGTCAAACAATCATGAAAAGATACTCAACGTTGGTAATTATTAGAGAAATGCAAATGAAAACTGCAATGAGATACCCCTTCACACAGATGAGAAAGGCCATCATTAAAAAGTCTACAAATGGAGAAAAAGGGAACCCTCCTACACTGTTGGTGGGAATGTAAGTTGGTGCCGCCACTGTGGAAAACAGTATGTAGGTTCCTCAGAAACTAAAACAAGAATCACCATATGACCCAGCAATCCCACACCTAGGCATATATCCGGACAAATTTATAATCAGAAAGATATATGCACCCCAATGCTCAGAGCAGCACTGTTCACAATAGCCAAGATATGCAACCAACCTAAAATGCCCATCAACCAATGAAGGGATAAAGAAGATGTGGCACATATACACAAATGGAATACTATTCAGCCACAAAAAAGAAGGAAATAATGCCATTTGTAGCAACATGGATGAATCCAGAGATTATCATACTAAGTGAAGTAAGTTAGAGAAAGACAAATACCATATAATATCACTTAAGGCAGAATATAAAATACATGCAAATGCACTTATCTACAAAGAAACAGACTCACAAACAGAAAACAACGTATGGTTGCCGGGGGGGAGGAGCTTGGGGAGGGGCGGAGTGGAAGGTTGGAGCTGGCAGATGCAAACCATTATACATAGAATGGATAAACAGCAAGGTCCTACCGTAAGCACAGGGAACTGCAGTATATTCTATATCCTGTGATAAACTATAAACGAGAAGGGCATTAAAAAGGACATACATATGTATATGTGTGTATAACTGAATCACTTTGCTGTACAGCAGAACTTAAACTTGTAAATCAGCAATATTTCAACAAAATTTTAAAAATAAAAAAAATCTTGAAAAAGGGATATGAAAAATATATATACATATATATGTATCTATGTAACTGAATCACTTTGCCATACACTACCAACTAACACAACATTGTAAATCAACTATACTTCAATTTACATTTTTTTTAATTAAAAACATTACCATTCAAGTGTTCGTAATAGTTACTGGCTTTGGCGGCTTCTGCTTAGGTAAGCTGATCTTAGCTGTGATCCTCTATATTCACCTGTCTCTCCAGATTTTAGAGCCGCAGTCTGCCCTGGGACCTCAATTCTCTGATGGATCTACAAGTTGTTGACTTTCAGTTTGTTCAGCTTTTTCCTGCTGTGAGGATGAGAGGGACATCTTCCAACTCCTTTTATACATGCGTGTTGAAACCAGAAGCCCCACTATTGGGGTCTTAACACATCTGCCAAAGGCCTGCCTTCCAGTCAAGGCACACAGGGCAACTGTGGTGGGATGGGGTGCAAAGCCAGGAGCAGCTAACCTCCGTGCAGGTCCACACAGAAGACCCACTCTGGGACCGGCCTGGTGGTCTAGGGTTTAAGAATCCGCCTGCCAATGCAGGGGACACAGGCCCCATCCCTGGACTGAGAAGATTCCACATGCCACGGGGCAACTGGGCCCATGTGCCACAGCTACCGAGCCTGCACTCTACAGCCTGTGCTCTGCAACAGGAGAAGCCACTGCAGTGGGAAGCCCGCACACTGCAGGTAGAAAGGAGCCTTGGCTTGCCACAACTAGAGAAAGCTGGCATACAGCAACGAAGTCCCAGAGCAGTCAAAAATTCATTAATTTAAGAAAAAAAAAAAAAGAAGAAGACTCTCCCTGCTCCTTGCAAGAGCGAGGTACCACCAGGGGAAACTGAGATTCTGATGAAAGAGCCTAGAACCACATTCCTAGGACCCATCTGCTTCCCAATCCTCTGCCAGTTCTGACCTTCTGGATCCCTCTGTCTCCTCGAGGGACTGGCTTGAGCTGTAGTAGAGGCAGAAGCATGGGGTCATGAGGGCAGGCTGGCCAAGAACACCCCCTCCAGCTCTAGCTCCATCCTTCACTAACTGGGGCCTTGGGTTGGTCACTGCACTTCTGGGGCCTCACAAGTCAGTCCCACCTTCTTTATATCCCACCCCAGCCCAAGGG
The DNA here is from genome assembly GCF_032452875.1 of Bos javanicus. Taxonomy (NCBI): domain Eukaryota; kingdom Metazoa; phylum Chordata; class Mammalia; order Artiodactyla; family Bovidae; genus Bos; species Bos javanicus. The sequence continues at coordinate 13,635,134 of NC_083877.1, read as the reverse complement.
CCAGCCAAAGGAGGGAGGGAAGGCAGGCTGAAAGCAAGTAGCTAATGTTTGTGTAGTGATGTGCCAGGCGCCGTTCCTAGTACCTGATGTGTATTCATAGATTTAACCTGCACAACAAAAATGTATGATCCATGAAATATTGTTACCCTATTCCCTGGTGGTTCAGACGGTAAAAGCACCTGTTTGCAATGCAGGAAACCCAGGTTAGATTCCTGGGTCGGGAAGATCCCCTGGAGGAGGAAATGGCAACCCACTCCAGTACTCTTGCCTGGAAAATTCCATGGATGGAGGCACCTTGTAGGCTATAGTCCATGGGGTCGCAAAGAGTTGGACACGACTGAGTGACTTCACTTTCACTTTATTTCATGGAAAAGGAAAACAAAGGAACTAGAAGTTTGCAACAATAATCAGAGTAAGTGGTGAAGTCTGGGTTTGAACGCAGAGTGCATATTCTTCCTGGGTGGCTCAGCAGTAAAGAATCCATCAGCCAATACAGGAGACATGGGAGACGTGGGTTTGATTCCTGGGTCAGGAAGATCCCCCAGAAGAGGAAATGGCAACCCGCTTTAGTATTCTTGCCTGGAAAATTCCATGGACAGAGGAGCTTGAGGGGCTACAGTCCTTGGGGTCACAAAGAGTCAGACAGCACTGAGCACACACACATGCATGTTCTAGGAGGAAAGGGTGAAGGAGTTAAGACCCTCAACTCTGGGAAGAGGGCTCATCAGAGGGAGAGTCCCTCCCACTGTATTAGTTTGCCTGTGGGTTTTAAGGGCTGGAGGCTCCCTCCAGGGTCTTCAGGGGATGCTTGTGCTAACAGGGGAGCTGAGACCATGGGAGCTGGGCTGAGGCTGGTGCAGATCCCAGATCCTGTTACCCTGTCCCTCTATGTGGCAGGACAAGGCTGGGGGACATGTCTGTGTGCCTCACCCCGCTTCTCCAACCTGAATGTGCACACAAACCAGAAGGATGTTATTAAAATGCAGATTTGGATTCAGCAGGTCTGGGGCAAGGCCCTAGATTTCGAATTTCTAACCGTCTCCTGGGTAATGTTGATCCCTGCTGGCCCAGGGACCACATTTGGAGAAACAAGACACTACAGGACCCTGCCTCTCAGGCTCCACCTGCCTGATCCCTCCCAGTTCTGGAATGAGAGCTCTCTCCACCACCACCTCTCAGGAGGCAGCATAGTCTCTGAAGGGCATTTAAGAAAAGTTACACAGGGAAAGGTCAGCCTCGTAAACCCACTCCAGTATTCTTGCCTGGAAAATCCCATGGACAGAGGGGCCTGGGGGGCTACATCCATGGGGTCACAAAGAGTTGGATAGGACTCTGTAAACCAGTTAATCAATATGGGCCAAATCTGAGTTGAGTCCAGGATCTCCCATCACCTACAAGGTCCCAGAACACTGGCTTCTGGCTAAAAAGCAGTACTTATGGCACCTGTAAGATGGAGAAATGATCACAGAAGATGATGTCACGGGGTTGACGTGGGGAGTGAATGAGCAAGCATGCGTCAAGCGGTTAGCCTGGGGTCTGGCACACAGAAGGCGCTCCTTAAGCATTACCTCTTAATTTGGTCAATAAATAACCAGCAGATGTGGGTTTGAAGCTGACTTGGAGAAAATGAAGTGCAGCGGTCCTCAAACCTGAGCGCACATCGGAGTCGCCTAGGAGGGCTTGTTAAACCTCAGCTCTCTGGCCTCTACCCACAGCGTTTCTGATCTACCAGGGCTGGGGTGGGGGCCTGAGACTCTGCATTTCTGACCAGTCCCCAGGTGATGCAGTGCCACTGATCCAGGGACCAATTTGGAAACCCTCTGACCTAGGGGAACTCCTGTGCCTACCCCAAAAGGAGTAGTTTGGAGGCCAGGCCAGAGGCAGTGCCAGGGCAGTCACACCAGGAGGGGTATCTTTCCAGCAGCCGGGGCTCCAAGGACACCAGAGTGGGGCTCGTCAGGGGCCTGAGGCCCCTCCGCAGGCCTCTCCTCCAGGCCGGTTCCCTCCTGCCTGGCCCGGCGCCCTGGCCCTCAGAAGGCCCCTCCACCCAGCTTTGTTTGCATTCCTGGAGCCTGCGTCAGCTTGGGCAGTGGGCATGTCTATGCGGGCAGGCCTGGCGCAGTCCTGACGGCTGGCCCTGCTCCCCAGGCCTCCTGGGCAGGCGCTGCAGTGGCCACGCAGGGCTCACTTAGCAGGCCTGGTGACTCACGCTTCCTCCCGGATTCCGGGAAATGCTTTCCTCCTGTTGCTGCTGCTGCTTTTTTTCTTGTTTAATGAGAAGTTCTCTGCAGACTTCCATGGCAACCTCAGGATGGAGAGGCAGGGGGAGAAGGTGGACAAATCCATTCCCAAGAGGGGCCCCAAGAATTCCCATCACACACACACATACACCCTTGCCAGCCCTGGCCGGAGCCCCCAACCCACCATGGAGCTCTGGTCCAGGAGGGCTAGCCCCAGAAATGCTTGCTTTTATTAAAAAGGAATGGCCTCACAAAGGCACAACTGTAGGAAAGGTTGTAATTTGCCCAAATAAAACTTAATTTGATCCATGAAATAGCTGTGGTTTATTGTGTAATAGACGTGCTATGTGTTTCAGTTTAATAGAAGCCAATATAATAGGGGGCCAGCCGGGGCCTCCAGAGGTCAGCCTCTTTCCCACTACGCACAGTAGGGCCACACAGCCCGCCCTGATGGCGAGACCCTCCACCGGGAGCCGATGGAGAAGGGCTGGCCACAGACTCCTGGCCCAGACCACAGAGGCCCGCGGGAGAGACAGCCCAGGGACAGAAGAGCAAGAGCACTTGAAGGAAAAGAAAAAAAAAGAAGAAACGAAAACCACCCTTTTTCCAAAGCAAGACTGTAAGTGTGAGTCTGAGGAGGGGGCTGTAGGGACTGAGTCACTTTCCTGTCCCCTGCTGGAGTGGGAGGGCCCCTTCCAGAGGCTGTGGGAGAAAGAAGGATTGGTCTGTCAGCTGGCACGGGTAGGGAAGGGAGCCTCTAGGACGGTCCCTGGGGAGTAGGTAGCTGGCTCGGCCTCCAGAGCCTCCGTATGCAGGGTCAGGGCGGAGGAGGTTCAGGCTGTGGGGGGAGACCCAGTGTGGGGGCGCTGAGTGGCTCACGTGGGTATGGCGGGGCCCCAGAGATGGTCCAGGCAGCATTCCCTGCCCCTGGCAATCCTGAGAGCCCAGACTGACGGCCAGAGGGAGTAAATAAGCTGGGTGGTGGGTGCTCAGTCGCTCAGTCGTGTCTGACTCTTTGCAACCCCGTGGACTTCAGCCCACAAGGCTCCTCTGTCCGTGGAACTTTCCAGGCAAGAATACTAGAGTGGGTTGCCATTTCCTCCTCTAGGGGATATTCCCGACCCAGGGATCGAACCCGCCTCTCCTGCATCTCCTGCATTGGCAAGCAGATTGTTTACCTCTGAGCCACCTGGGGAGTATAGTAAATAAGCCACACAGGGTCAAATAGCCAGGGAGCAGCTCAGCTGGGTCTCAGTCCATAAACCCTGATGACACACTGGTGCTGGGTCTGGGACAGAGACCAGTAGATGGTGTGCCAAAGTGGTCTTCCAGATACCAGGAGTATTGGCCAGCTGACAGAGACCAATAGAGAAGGGGAAGGGACGTGGGTGGAAGGAGCAGGGTCTCACATTTGTCTGCCATTCTCTGTGAGCTCGGCATTGCTCTCAGCAAGTCATGTGCATTATCTCACTTAATCCTCTTGACGGTTCTATATAGTAGGTAATATGTGTGCTCAGTCGCTCAGTCATGTCCAACTCTTTGTTACCACAAGGGCTGTAGCCTACCAGGCTCCTCTGTCCATGAGATTCTCCAGGCAAGAACATGGAGTGGGTTGCCAGGCTCTCCTCCAGGAAATCTTCCCGACCCAGGGATCGAACTCACATCTCTTGAGTCTCTTGTGTTGGCAGGCAAGTTCTTTACTACTAGCGCCATCTAGGAAGCCCAAATATACTAGATATTGGTGGTTCCATTTTTCAGATGAAGAAATTGAGGCCAGGGTGGCTTGTCCTAAATCATAGTTACCCATGGACCCTCTACTGCCTCCTGTGGGTGAAGACAGCATCCAGTTACCAGCTCCCCCTGCCCCACCCCATTCCCTAGTCCTTTCTGGCCCCTGGGTCTAGGTTGTTCCTGATTGATTCTCCCCACGAGTGCTTCCCTAAAAAAGGCCTTTATTTGGCTCAGTTTGACCTTCGACAAACCTCTGAGCCTCAGTTTTCTCCAACCAGTCCATTCTGAAGGAGATCAGCCTTGGGATTTCTTTGGAAGGAATGATGCTAAAGCTGAAACTTTGGCCACCTCATGCGAAGAGTTGACTCACTGGAAAAGACTCTGATGCTGGGAGGGATTGGGGGCAGGAGGAGAAGGGGATGACAGAGGATGAGATGGCTGGATGGCATCACTGACTCGATGGACGTGAGTCTGGGTGAACTCCGGGAGTTAGTGATGGACAGGGAGGCCTGGCATGCTGCGATTCATGGGGTCGCAAAGAGTCAGACACGACTGAGCGACTGAACTGAACTGAACTGAACAATTACACATACCCCACAAAGGCTGTTGTGGAGATTAAATGAGATATCATGTAAAAAGCACCTGAGCCATGATTTCGCCTTCAGAAGATATTCCTTAAGTCCATCCATTTCAAACAACTCCATTGAGAATACTATATGCCAGGTAAATTCTGGACATTAGTTTAGGAGGAAGAAACACCTAGATTTGAATTCCAGCTCTGCCATTTACTTGCTGAGTATCTGGAGGTTACTTTACCTCCCTCAGTTTCACCATCTGCAAATTGGACATAACATTACCTATTTCACAGGGATGATGGGATAATTAAATGAGATTATAGATGGCACATAATAGATAGTGCTTAATAAATAACAGTTACTTCCCCCTCATCATCCACATTATTATTCTCTTTCTAAACTCTCTTTTATGGCATGGCCTCCAGTGTGTAGCAACAACGTGTCTAATGCAATGTTGCCCCCTAACCCTGCTTGACCTGTGTCCCCTCTCCCTCAAAGGTGTCTCAGTCTATCTGTGAACTAGGGTTTTGGTGCTGAGGCTCACAGAACCGTCGGTATCCCAAGCACCCCAGAAACCCATCACACATGAACCTAATGACTGAGAGAATGGAAAGCAGTTTCCCTGGAAGCATGGTCTTCTGTTCTTCCAAGGAAATGTCCTTTTTTTGCCAACCCCACTGTTGAGCTGAGAAGGGCGGGTCTGTGCGGCATCCAGAGGGACAGCAGCCTCATTGATCAGGGTGGGGTCTTCCAGGGAGAGCAGCCGAAAAGTCTTCTCTGAAAGCCAAGTGAGAGAGGAAATGTGCCCCATCACCTCTCTGGGAACTGCGGGCATGCGCCTCTCTTCCCCTCCTACCCTGCTAACTCCCACCTGGACCTGACAGATGGCAGCAAGGCCAGGGAGCCCAGTTAGAAAGCTGTGCTGTGGCCTGGCCACCTAAAGCCACAGTGTGGGGCTTATACGAGATTGGAGCCATCGAGACTGTGGCTCAGCTGTGTGTGAGTGTGTGTGTGTGTGTGTGTACACTTTTCCCTTTATGTCTTGTGAAGTTTTCCCAGGACTTTGCAGAGGTACTATAGAGGTCAAGGGAGATAGTTGAGAGGTGAAGTACACTATACAAATGTAAGGTTCAGACTTCCCTGGCAGTCCAGTGGTTAAGACTCTGCCCTTCCAATGTAGGGGGTGCGGGTTCCAGCCCTGGTCTGGGAACTAAGATCCCACATGCCATGGGGCACCGCCAAAAAATGGGGGTAAAAATGTAAATTTCATTTATTGTCATTTAATACAAACTTCAACTAAGCAGAATACTGGCAGATAAAAATGTTTAATTAAGACTAAACACCAAATCCCTTGTGGTTCAATGTTTATAGTGGAGAGTCTGGTTTTATAATTATAATTTATAATAAAGTTTAATATAATATAATAAAGATAATGCATGCTCATTGTAGAAAATTTAAAAAACATGGGAAAGTATTTTTTAAAAAACAAATGCTAAAACTACCCCTAACTCCACAACCCAGAAATATTCACTGGATATATTTTATATACATGTTTATGCATTAATATCACAATATTGATATATATGTGTCAGGGATGGAATTTCAGTGCTTACTGTATTATTTATGTACATATGGAAATGAAGTACTTTACATATGTATAGATTTATCACTAGGTTTTTTTTTCCCCATTTGTCATTATATCATAAATTTTCCAAATAATTGAAAAGATTCTAAAACATGATATTTTTCTTTATAACACATGCTGATGGTAGGATAAATAGTTCAGAAAAATAGAAATTGGAAAGAAAAAACTCCCCCAGCTCACTTTGATCTTCCCTCCCATTTTCTCAGGCACAATTGCCATAACAATTAAACATAAAAAAAAAATTAAACGTGAGTTTTAAAAGCTGCATAAAATTTTGTCACATAGATGTGCCATCATTTCTGTAATTCCTTATATTAGACAGTTAGACTTTTAAAATTTTTACTGCCATACCAAATGAATATTTCTCAGGAAAAATCCCCAGAGGCAGAACTGCTGGCACAGAGGGCATAACATTTTTAAGGCTTTTGATCCATACTGAGAAACTGATTTCCTGAAAACTGCTCCCCCGCCCCGTTTGTTGGCCCATCAGCACAGAAGTACATTCATCTTATTTACCTCACTCCATCTCAGCCCCGTTGAGGGCTATTTTTTTTATAGTCTGGCCAAGGTGATAAGTGAAAAATAACATCTTGCAGTTTCAATTGAGGTTTTATTTTCTAAAGAAGTTAAACATATTTTTAGACACTTACTTTCAAATATAAACATAAACTTAGTCACATTTTTTCCCCTTCATCAATTTTCTTTTCATGTCCACTGTGCATTTTTTTTTTCCTATTGAGGTTCTTAATTTTTTTCTTTTTGATTTGCCAGGGCTCTTTACATATGTGTTGTTATTTTAATTCTATTTATGGGATGTTTTGATATACAGAAGTTTCCAATCTCAAGCACACAAACATATACATACATCTTTTTCTTTATAATTTCTTCCATGACTGCTGGTGCTTAGAGACCCTTCCCATCCAGAGATTAAAATCATGAACATTTTATTCTAGTTATTTCATGGTTTGTTTTCACATTTTGCAGTCTCAGCCATCTGGAATCTGTTCTGCTCTTTAGTGAGAGCTGAAGGTGGAGCCATTGTCTCTCCTCCCCACTACACTCGTCCATCTCCTTGGTTTCCTAGGCACCACTCATAAAGCAAAACCTCCTTTCTAGAAGTGAAAGTGAGTCGCTCACTTATGTCTGACTCTGTGATCCTATGGACTATAGCCCACCAGGTTCCTCTGTCCATGGAAATCTCCAGGCAAGAACACTGGAGTAGCCTTTCCCTTCTCCAGGGGATCTTCCTGACCCAAGAATCGAACTCATGTCTCCTGCAATGCAGGCAGATTGTTTACTGTCTGAGTCACCAGGGAAGTCCTTTCTAGGAGATTCCGCAAAGTGTAGCAGCCACAGACACTGTGCCATCACCACCTGAAGACGCCCCCAGCCTTCCAGTAATACCTTCTGTACACAAAAGCACTCAACAAATAGGTGACCCAAGGGCGCCTGGATGGGAGAAGACAATCCTCACCATGCCATTTATAACACATGTGCTTATCTCCTAATGTGTTAAGTACTTTTAAGATATTCCAAACTTTAAAGGAAAGGAGTTTGACAATGAAGCACCAGAGTGGGTGAAAGGCATCTAGAAAAGGGAACGGCATAAGCAGGGGCTTGGAGGGACCTCCCTGGTGACCCAGTGGCTAAGTCTTCCAATGCAGGGGGCTGGGGGGTTCGAGGTCTGGTCAGGGAACTAGATCCCACACATGCCGCAACTAAAGATCCTGTGTGCCACAACTAAGACCCAGTGCAGCCAAATAATACATAATAAATATTTTTTCAAAAATTAGCAAAGGTTTGGAGTCACAAATCAGTTTGGCCTATTTAGGGAACATGGTTGGTTCAGACTTGGGAGGGTGAGGGGACTGAGAAGGGCCTGATACATCCCGTAAGGGGCTTGGACTTTGATGGGCAGCCAAAGGATAGCTTTTTGCAGAGGAACAACTTACTAAGCTGCATTTTAGGAAGATCCATCTGGGCGCAGCATAGAGAGGGGAACAAACAGAGTTCCTAGAGGCTGGTGGAGGGATCCACTACGAGAGGGTGATGGTGATGCCACAGAAAGATCGTGTGATGGAGCCAAGGTGGTCCCGGGCTGCCCCTTCTAAGCCTGGAAGTCTGTCCTCGAACAAGCGAGCACTGGACTCCACTCACTGTGAGACACCACCCACCGGGGAGGATTCTGAGCCCCTTTGCCCTGGTCCCAGTCTCGGTGTGCTTGGCTGCTCTGGGGCTGAAAGTCTAGGATACAAAAACCTCGGAGCCCAAAGGCCAGCAGATTTTGAAGCAGGAGTGATCTCAGTCGAACCCTAGCTCTATGCCTTATTTCCTGTGAGACTTCAGGCAAAGCACTGAGCTCTTGCTAGCCTCATTCTTCCATATCTATAAAAGAGGACAGCCATATCTGTAGAAAGGGCTAGCATGAGAGTCCAGTGTGAGTATTCCGTTAGTGGGAGGGGGACTCAGTCTATGTCAGTACCATACCACTGCCCTAAAGGTTAAGTCTCCTGCTTAACCCAAAGGAGTGGCCAGGTTTAAGGGCCAGGAAGGCAGGTGGTATCGGAGCGGACAAACAACAGTTGATAAAAGAACCCTGGGCCAGTGTGTGTGTCTGACTGGCCCTCTCTGCTCTGCTGTCTTTCCCTCCCAGCCCTCTGTTGCTGGTGCCGCTGCTGTTGCTGTTTAGCCCCTTCAGTCAAGTCTGACTCTGTGCGACCCCGTGAACTGTGGCCCACCAGGCTCCTCTGTCCGTGGAATTCTCCAGGCAAGAACACTGGAGTGGGTAGCCATTTCCTCCTCCAGGGGATCGTCCTGATCTAGGGATTGAATCCAGGTCTCCTGTCTTGCAGGCGGATTCTTTACCACTGAGCCACCAGGGAAGTCCTCCCAGCCCTCTATCAAGCCCTTATTCTCTTCTAGGTCATGTCTCAGACCACATCAGTGCTTGCAACAGTTCCCATCTTGTTTTCCAAAACACTTTCCTGCTTCCAAGTTCATTTATTCCTTGCAACCACTCTGTGAAAACAAGTATTAGACCCATTTCATAGATAAAGAAACTGAGACCACTCCCTTGTAGAGAGAAGGTGGTAGGAAGCCCTTTGGCTGCTTTATGCTTCCCCAGCCTTCTCAGCCTCCCAACCATGGTGTTCAGAGTTAGGGCACTGGCTGAGAGGCATGAAATTCTATAAGCCAGGGTCTTCGAGGTTCATGAAAGCATCCCAGCACCTTAGATGAGGGAAAGCTAATGAGCACTGGAATAAGAGTCAGGCAGACTCAGTCACAACCCAGCACCACCACGTGGCTGTGTGACCTTCAGGCAATCACTTCACCTCTCAGAGTTTTTGCTTCTCATCTATAAAACAGGCATCATCCCACAGATGCTAAAGCACTGCTGGGAGCGTGAAGCAAGAGAGCTGATGGTATCAGTTACTTACTGCTGTGTAACAAACTCCACTGTTTTTAGAAAGACTATCTCCCCAAACTAGTCAGTCCAACCCGTCCTATTTGTCAACACCATCAGTTCCACCAGATGCCTGAGTGATGGGAGCTGGGTGAGGCAGACATTCCAAGGTGCTGACAGGTGTTCTGCATGGGAGGTGCAGGAATAGGGGATATCTCATGCTGTTTCCCATAACTTCTTGGTTTGCGAAGGTTAAGAGAAATAGTGATCAAATCATGGTCAGTGGTATTTGGTGGTAGATAGCTAATCCAGCAGTGCATTTAAGGCATGCGCACCAATGTGGCAGCTGCACGGGGTGCTGCCCATTGTGAAGAAGGTCCTGATAGGCAAGGTGTTCCCTTCCCAGGTGCTGGGTTGCTGCTTTTCCTCCACTGCCACAAAAGCTGTGTGTTCTCTCCCAGTATCTATCTTTTCCACACTCACCCTTTACTTGTACCCAAACCTTTCACCCAGAAGGGCCAGGTACACTGAGTGGCAAGGGACTTTAATAAAAACTAACGAGAACTCCATCGGAATCTCCTTTTGGTCAGACTACCAAGCATAGGGTGCATTCACTAGGCTGGCCATTCAGGGAAACTAAGTCGTTGGCCCAGGAATGGTTAGGGCAGAATCTCCATAAATCCACTCCCCAACCCTTTTCATCCTGGTTATTACCCAGGAGGTGACCCAGAGTTGGGTGATCCCTTTCTGGGGACAGTCACAATCAACAACCAAGCTGCCTTATTCAGGTGTGTGGACCAAGAAGAGGGGAGGGAGAGAAAGTTGGGAATGTTGACCCAACCTAGACCATCCCTGTGAACAGCAGGGAGCAGGGACGGTCATGAACACTTTGACCAGCAGCCCATTGTCAAGTGTCTTCTGCAGTAAGTTTGCACCGTTGTTAAACTGCAAATGGCCCTGAATGTGAAAACATGACCCAGATCAGCTTCGGGGCCAAAATGCTGTGGCTGGAATTGGCTGATCTGACTGCCAGTGACAACATAACTTAAAAATGTGTCAACAGCATGGAAGCATACATCCACAGCCCCAAGACGGGGTCAGAGGTCTGAAGCAGTCAATCTCCCATAAGCAGCCACGGTTCATGCTTACAGGTCAACTTTGGGCAGCAGTCTCAGGCTTGGCGGACTGTGTAGAAACATGCCATCCTTTCCTTGCTCTGGTCTCTGAGGGTAGTCATGTCTGGTAGGGGATAGGTTCAGGCAGCTACAGGGGGCAGGCTGGCTAGGGCAGGCATGCCAGTCAGTCTCATAAGAGAACAGACCATTTCCAACAGGTGTCTGCAAGAATGACCAACAAAGTTCAATCAGCAGCCTCAATTAGTGGCAACAGTTTATGACCCTATAGAGAGGTGTCTTTTGGAGAAGGCAATGGCACCCCACTCCAGTACTCTTGCCTGGAAAATCCCATGGATGGAGGAGCCTGGTAGACTGCAGTTCATGGGGTCGCTAAGAGTCGGATACGACTGAGCGACTTCACTTTCACTTTTCACTTTCATGCATTGGAGAAGGAAATGGCAACCCACTCCAGTGTTCTTGCCTGGAGAATCCCAGGGACGGGGGAGCCTGGTGGGCTGTCGTCTATGGGGTTGCACAGAGTCAGACACGACTGAAGTGACCTAGCAGCAGCAGAGAGGTGTCTTTAATTTGCCAGTTTGTAGTTCTCCTAGTGACAAATTAAACAGCCAGGTCATTGGTTAGATCCAAGAGACAACAAAACTATAACAAACTCCATCAAGAGGACTGTTGGCTGGAGCTATGAGAACAGTCATTCTGCCCACTGAGCACAGTGGCTGTGCCCATTCGCAGAGCTGGCACACTGATGCAGAGTAGATGCCGCCGCCCAGTGGACCCCATCAGGACAAACCCAACCTGCAGTAGTAAGAGCCCCGATACCAGTCCATTCTCCACCTATGGTTTCCCCCGGGAAATTTCCCCAAGAAAGTCAAAATTACCTTAGAGCAGCCAGGACCCACTTATAGACTCCCGACTGTCACCTCTGCCTGGATCTAAAGTCAGTAGGACACACTGGATGAGGGGGTGAGTCATCATTCTTCCCTAAGGAGCGTGACTGTCCCACCCTCTTGTCTCAAGCGAACCAGCTGAAGTTCTAAGGATCCCTCGGTTTCCTGTCCATGTCAGTGGTGAATTTCTCTCCTTTCTCAGTGTAAGTACCCATCTCCATAACTGCTATCTAAAAGGCAAGAACAACCTCCATCCCCCAGGAGAAATTCTAGTGAGAAACTCTCTTCAATAAAAGGCAATAAAATATAGGGACATCTATTGCTCAGAGGGTAAAGCATCTGCTTGCATTGCGGGAGACCTGGGTTCGATCCCTGGGTCAGGAAGATCCCCTGGAGAAGGCAATGGCACCCCACTCCAGTATTCTTGCCTGGAAAATCCCATGGACGGAGAAGCCTGGTAGGCTACAGTCCATGGGGTCGCAGAGTCGGACAGGACTGAGCGACTTCACTTCACTTTATTGCCCGATTGGCCATAAATCTTGATCAATATATTTGCTACTGAGTTCCATGGACTTCCTCAAAATTCCATTAACTGGCTTGTAAGACCCTCCTCTTTCCTTATCCAGAAAGCCATGTCTCTCTCAAGATCCCTCCTGCATCACTGTCAAAGTCTATGAAAGGATCTGAGACTTTACCCAATTTGTAAGACAATAAGTTAGCTTGCCCTGTTTCCTGGATGCTGACAGAAGACGAGAGACTCCTGGTTCAGAGACGACGGATTTCCAGTACTCAGGGCACTGCTGGCAGCATGTCTGCATTGGTTTTCTTGTGGTGCAAAGAGGGGCGAGTGACAACTTCACACCCAGTAGAGTGCTTTATAGGAGCAGAATCCTAAGCTTGGGAACCCAAATCTTTTATAAGGGTTAGTTAAATGCCCGTCCTTTGCACCAGAGGGAGACACTATCTCTAAGGCTCTTGGTTGTCGTATATCCTTGAAGAAAGAGTCTGGAATACAAGCAGTCTGTGCCTTTGCTGCCAAGATTCTTAGAGAGTCCCATGGAGAATTATCTCCCCACACTACAAGCTTTCTCATTTGGTCCCTACGTGATAGAGGATATCATTCTCATTTTATGTATGAGAAAACCACAGCCCAGAGGAAACACATGAAAAGTTCAGAGAGAGTGGAAAATGGTGGAGCCAGGATTCAAACATCAAAGCTTTCCACTTCTCTGCAAAACCGGCCCAAATTCCTCAGCAACTGCAGTTCAGACAGAAGGCTTGACCAAGAAGGTGGCAAAATCTCTCATTCAGAGATGGTTTTCATGGCTCTTCTCACCCTAACCATGACAAATTCCAGAACAGACTTACCTCAAAGGCCTTTGGCTTATCCTGGTCACTTGGGAGCCCACTCCTGAGGTTTAGAAATTGTCCCAGGGGATGTTTGATGACATCGCCTGCTTAAGCTAGGGCCAGGCCGGCCAGAGCCCTCCCTGAGTGGAAGACCCCTGGGACTCTACAGCCTCAGACTTGGATAGAATGGGATCCCAAATATGCAGACTAATTCTGCATATTTGTTTAAAAATCTTTGTGTGGCTCAAGCTGTTTCTTCCTCCCTGCAAGTTGTGGCAGGGACACCCCTCAGCACAGCCAGGGCCTGGCAGAGACCTGGGCTGTGCGCCCAGATGGGGCCAAGGGGCCCAAGGGTCAGACCTCAGCCCCGGAGCCCCAGAGTGCGGAGAGCTTGGGAGCCAGCCGAGGCCTGTCACCAAGGCGCCACTCGGCTTTCTGGGGATCCGATGTGGTTTTTGACGTGTATTGACATTATATGTTGGGCAGCACAAAGCTGGGGATTCTTAAAGAGTCAAAAGAGCTGTCATGAGGGCCAGGAATGGCAAGCATCGTCGCTCCACGGGTGGACGAGGAGAGCGAAGTGGGAACGAGGTGGGGGTAGGGTTGCCACTTCCGAAGGATCTGCTTCCAGTACACATGCTCAGAAAGCACCAAAATGCTGCCCATTTTAGACAATTTAAGGAGCTTAGCCAACATTCTATGGCCAACAGAGAAGATCTTTTTCCCCCCTTTTCTACAAAAACTCATGAATAGATGTGTTTGGTTCGCAGTGTTAAGGAAAGCCGACTTGGACCGCATGCATGTATGCAGTGTTGTTTATATGCATGTTTTCCTAGGCATTCCTAAAGCCCCATTTTGTTCATTGCTCAAAGATGAGAACTAGAAAGTGAAACTACAATCAATAAACATTCCCAATTAATGTGCTGGTTCAAGCAAAACCGACCCCCAAAAGCTGGCAATAAATATAGTATTTTAAAAATTCAACAAATGCTAAATGGGACTATAAGCAGGTCCTATTCTAACCGCTTCACAAATAGAAACCCATTTAATTTCATCTTCCTAACCATCCTAGAAGGTGTCCATGCTAACAAATGAGGAAACTGAGGCACAGAATCCTTAAATAACTTATCCGAAGTCACTTAGCTGGAGGCAGAGCTGGGCCTGGAGCCCCGGGAGTCGCCTCCAAAGCTTGTGAGCTCAGTCAAGTTCAGAAGTGCACCATTCATTCGAAGGATGAGGGGGGTGGGGGTGGGTAGGTAGGAACACCAGCTCTGGAACCAGAGATCTGGGTGGGAATCTTCCATCTGATACTTACTAGCTATGTGACCCTGCTTAACTTCCCTGAGCCTCATCTATAAATCAGGGATAAGGATTAAATGAGATAATACAAAGTGCCTAGTATAGAACACTCAGATGGTAAAGAATCTGCCTGCAACGCGGAGACCCAGGTTTGACCCCTGGGTGGGGAAGATCCCCCGAAGAAGGGAATGGCAACCCACTCCAGTATTCTTGCCTGGAGAATTCCATGGACAGAGGAGCCTGGAAGGCTATAGTCCATGGTGTCACAAAGAGTCAGATATGACAGAGTGACTAACACTTTAGTATATATTAATAACAAGTCCCTTAATAAATGAAAACTGTTATGGTTATTGCTAAACAAAGTAAGGGTTCTATTACTAGCAAGCGCCCCAGCTCCTCTCAGCAGATCCAATATGAAAGCCCACCCTAGGGCTTCCCTGGGTGGCTCAGTGGTAAAGAATCCACCTGCCAAAGCAGGAGACAGGTTCGATCCCTTGTCCAGGAAGACCCCACGTGCTCTGGAGCAACCGAGCCCGTGTATTACAGCTACTGAGCCTGTGCTCTAGAGCCTGGGCTCTGTGAGAAGAGAAGCCACTGCAATGAGAAGCTGGCACACCACAAAGAAGAGTAGCCCCTGCTCACTGCAACTAGAGAAAAGCTGGCACAGCAAAAAAGTCCCAGCACGGCCGAAGATCAACAAATATATGAAATTTTTAAAAGAGAAAGTCCACCTTAGGTTTTGGGGTGGGCAGCAAACAATCTCTAGAAGCCCTGGGCTCCTCCAGAAGGCATCATCAAGACATCTGGTTTAGACCTTTCATTTTCGAGGGGAAATTAAAGCCCAGGGAGGGGCCTTTCCTAGCGCCATTCAGCCAGGTCTCCCACAGTGCCCCCCGGGAGTCAAGGAGGTCACATTAAAAACCACCTGTATCCTCTGCTCAGCCCATGAGCTCCTGGTCTCACACTCAGAAATTCTAGGTATTTCATCTACACTCCACTAGCCTCACTATGAGCTGCATTGAAAACAGCAAGGCTGAGAGGCTGTTTCAACTCATATTCCCGGTGACAGTCAGCCTTCACTGGACTCCCCTTTTCCCAGTATCCTCCACCGAGCCCACCCAAGCCAAGGTGACACACAGCTTCCTCTGGGTTACCCAGGCTGCCGGAAGTCAGCAAAACCCTCAACCTCAGGGTGAAGAATTGTAAAACTTTGTCTTCATTTGCCTTTTATTAAAAAGCATAGGAAACACAACAAGGAGAATATTCTTAATGCCACAGAACCACACACTGAAAAATGGTTAAAATCGCAAAGTTTCTGCTCTGTGTATTTTACCACAATAATAACACTAACCACAAAAACATAGAAAAGATGAAAAAGTTCTGGGGAGGGTTGGTGGTGATGATTGTGCAACAGTGCAAATGTACTTAATGCCACTGCAAAATGGTTCAACTGGTCACTTTTACACTATATATGTTCTTTTTTTTAACCACAATTAAAAACAAACACAACCAAAAAATGATCTCTACCACTAACCTTCTTGCCTCTCCTCTGCTTTGGTCAGACTAATGCAGGTTTCTCAGAAGCCTTTACAGCATCTCTGAGAGCTCAACTCTGAAAGGAGCCCCAGGTCAAGGGTTTGGCCTCCATTGGCCATTGCCTTGCTGTGTGACCCTGGTTAGCAGCCTGACCTCTCTGAGCTTCAGTTCTATGACAGTAATAGAACTAGACATTTTCTGATTCTGTATTCTAAGTCTTTAAAGGGATGTCCCCTCTCAAATCAGGAATTCTTGCTACCACAGCCCCAAGAGGGTAAAATAAGACTATAGGACTGGGGCTTGAGGCTAGTGGAGGGTGTGAAGGTTCTTAGAGGCCTAGAAAAAGTCAGCTGGGGTTGTCATGGAGACGCATGGTACTAATAAACATACCCCCCTCTGGATGCCTGCTCATTCCTGCAGTTTATAAAACACGCCCACATCTAGTACTCCCATGACCCTTTCACTCCACAAACATCCAGAAAGCCCATCCTCTGTGTCCGGCACTGGGCTAGACCAAGATCATAAGACATCTCTGGCTTCCAGGAGACTCCTAGGGAGGAGAGAGGGGACAGCAGCATGGTCAGATCTTGCACTGGGCAGGCCAGGGCATGGTCAGGAGCAGGGGGCAGTTTGGGCAAAGGCCTAGTGGGGACAGAGAGGTCTGGAGTGTGGCGTTAGATGGTACTGGGCCAAGAAGACTCAGGGCAGGGCTAGGTCCTCTCAGAGGCAGTTCTATATCCTAAAGACACAGGCAGTCATCGGAGAGGTCACCATCACATGGAGGAGGTTCACTGTCAGATTTGGGTGCCGGGGCTTCCCTGGTGGCTCAGTGGTAAAGAATCCGCCTGCCGATGCAGAAGACATGGATCCAACCCCTAATCGGGGAAAACCCACATGCCGCGAAACAACGAAGCCCATGCACCACAGCTACTGAGCCTGTGCTCTAGAGCCCAGGAGCAGCCACGGAAGCCCACGTGCCCTAGAGCCCACACTCTGCTACAAGAGAAGCTACTGAAACGAAAAGCTTGTGCACTGCAACTAGAGAGCAGCCCCTGCTCCCCGCAACTAGAAAAAAGCCTGAGCAGCAATGAAGATCCAGCACAGCCAAAAACAAATAAATTAATTATTTGTTAAAAAAAGATCTGGGTGCAGACCATGACTCTGGGTGAGGAGTGGATTGAAAGGGGTGGGAGAGGGAAGGAGGCCTATTCAAGAGGCCACAGCAGCTGTTGGTGGAGGCCCTGGCATCCTGGACTGCTGCTAAGTCGCTTCAGTCGTGTCCCGCTCTGTGTGACCCCATAGACGGCAGCCCACCAGGCTCCCCTGTCCCTGCGATTCTCCAGGCAAGAACACTGGAGTGGGTTGCCATTTCCTTTTCCAATGCATGAAAGTGAAAAGTGAAAGGGAAGTCACTCAGTTGTGTCTGAATCATAGTGACCCCATGGACTGCAGCCCACCAGGCTCCTCCGTCCATGGGATTTGCCAGGCAAGAGTACTGGAGTGGGCTGCCATTGCATAACAGTCATTAATTCATGTAATCTTCCTGACAATCCTAGGATGGAAATACTCTTGTAATTCTGATGAGGAAACTTGGGCACAGAGAGGTTAAATAACATGCCTCAGATCACTTTATGTGGTAAGTGGCAGAGTCTGGATTAAAACAAGGCAGTTACAGCCAAAGACAGCCGGAACAATGAAGCCCTCTGAATTGTGTGGGATGGAAGCTTCCGGAACAGATAGTGGGAAGGGATGGGGGTAGTTCCCAGAAGTGAACAGAGGTGTGTGCACACTCTCTGGAGTAATGAGGGAATCTGTGTTCAGACATTGAGGAAGCAGCCAGATCAGGCGTTCTGAGACCTGGGGTTCAGGCTCAGTTCTGCCCCGAACTTGCTGTGTGACCTTGGGCTCCTCATAGCTCTCTCTGAGCCTTGCGTTTTCTCAGCTGAAGCCTGAACACAAGATTTCTAGGACTCCTCACTCACCAAGCTGTACTTCTCTGGCTCATAGATCCATCCTTCCACACTCTCACACCCAGACACTTTCAGAGACTAAGGCAGGGAAGAGACAGGACGTAGGGGTGGGCTGTGCAGTAGAGAGAGAGGGGCAAAGGAGGGACTAACCCCTCTCCACAAATCTAGCCAATAGCAGGAAATCCATTCCCCCTCTGTCCCCATCCTAGGCCTGGGCCTGGGGACAGTAAACCCCACCCACCGCACTTCCCAGAGCCTGCAAGGACCCAGCTCCCACCAGGCTCTCCAGAGACAGGGCCTTGTTTAGAAAGTGTCTTCTGGAGCCTGAGTCACCAATCCCTGGGTGGTCTGGGGAAACCACAAAGTTTCTGCCGGCACCACGACTGGGAAAGGGGGAGGATGGAGGTCCTGCTGCCACTTGTGACCTCAGCAATTCAGCCTGTCCTGTTTGGGGCTCGGTTTCCCCCTGTGAACTGAGGGACCAGAATTGCAGCCTCAGACCCCTGCGAAGAAAGGCAGCCGTGAGGCCTCTCTGCAGCACTTGAGGCCTTCCAAGGAGCTCAGGGAGGTTCTCAGCCTGGGCAGTGGGCAGGCCTGGGAGCAAGACTGCTGCAAGGTTGAGGCCCCTGGGTCCCCAGAGTTCAGCCCTCCAGACTCAAGGGTGGTCCCCAGGGGGTAGGCCCACTCCAGCAAAGCCAGTCACAACCAGCACGAGAGGACGTTGGACAGGACGCCCAGCCTGCATCTGAGACAGAGACATGTCCTGTCCCCCAGGGAGCTTGGGCACAGGACAGTATTCCCATAAGCTTCCATTTCTCCATCTGGAAAGGGGGACTGGCCAAGAACACCCTCACAGAGGTTCTCGCGCCACGGGTAGTAAGGACTCACAGACAGTTCATGTCGGTAATCACTGACTTGAAAAGAAGACAGATAGTGATTCCGAACCCATCTTCCAACAGAGCACAGTTCTGCTCACTGTGCCCCAGGAGGACCAAGGCCTGGACAGCGGGGACAGCAGAGGAAGGGGGGACTCCTGGGAAGCTCGGGTCTGGGGTGGCAGAGTGGAGTGAAAGGGACTGGGCTGGCTGACCTGGGTCTGAGACAGAATTAGAGGGGTGGAAAGGAGTCCACTGGCATAGAACTTTGGGAAATGAAGTAAAAATAGTGTAGTTCTTGGAGGATGTGGTGGCCATGATTCCCACCTCCGGGCATTCACACTCTAGTGTAGCAACACTTCCCCCCGCCCCCCACACACACCCGCCGCCAACACACACACACCCTGTAGCAAGAATGGTTTGTGTGACCAATAGAACATGGCAGAAGTGATGGAATGACGCTTCTGAGATAAGGTTAGGAAAGACAGCAGCCTCACACTTGGTCTCTCTCTTTTGGATCAGTTGCTCTCGGGCAAGCCACGTCATGAGTAGCCCAATGGAGAGGCCTATGTGGTGAGGAACTGAGGCCTCCAGCCAACAGCCACGTGAGCAGGCTTGGAAGTGGGTCCTCCAGGCCCAGTTAAGCCTCAGATGACTGCAGCCCTGGCCGACAGCTTGATTGCAGCCTCAAGAGACCCTGAATCAGAACCACCCAGCTAAGCTGCTCCCACATTCCTGAGCACAGAAACTGTGTGATAATAAATGGTAGTTGTTTCAAGCTGCCAAGTTTTGGGATAATTTATTACGCAGCAATAGATAATACACAGGACTTCTCAGAGCATTTAATAGGCTAATGTAAATCTCCAAGAAAGAAGATATACAATGTAACATTCCCTAGTTATTTGGCCAAGAAAGCCTTCTTTTTTTGAGTTTTCTCAAGAGAGGAAACTGATTTAATATGGCTCTGGTCCTACAATTAGATGTAAGTTCTAACCTTGGTCAGTTTCATGAGCTAGTCATTTACCCTTCCAGAACCTTTAACTTTTTCCCTTTTATAGAGAAGAAAGAAACCACCTGCCTTTGCATCAATCATGAGGACAGCCCCAGATGGGCAGGTTCTGACCTCCTTGGTGAGGGATCAGAGGGTAGCTTATTTAGGTCCTAAAAGGGAGTTTCACCCTGGGGCTCAGGGAGCTTCCACAAGGCCATTAAGTGGGTCCAACACCCACCATCTCAGTCTTTCTTCCACAGATCATTTCCCCAAAGTGGTGAGAATTAGTCTTCTAGTTTGCAGACAGCTCAGAGATGGGAGATATGGACATCAGACTGAGAGCTGGCGTAAGCCAGAGCATGAGCCTCCCCATCAGATTGGAAGCACTTACCCAGGATGGATGGACCACAAACTCCCCCTCCTTCTCCTGAATCCTGTGGACACCCCACAGCCAAGGGAGGGAAGGAACAACAGAACCTTCTCTGGTCTTAAGAACAAACATAGGTCCTTCCTTCCTTTTCAATGTAATTCCCTCTATTCTTTAACCACTAAAAGACTGAAATCAAGTTTCAAATGCCTGACTGGTCAGAAACCCACGGAAACCCTGCACATCCCTCTTTGTTAAAAAGAAGACAGTTTAAAAAAAAAAAAAAAACTATAATGCGAATACTTTATTATCAACGAGTGACTGGTATTAGCTTTTTGTCTGGGCATTAATATTTCAGAAACCAGACACCAAACCCAGGCTTTTCCACCTGGCTCTGCTGTATCATTTTCTTTAAAGAAAAAAAAAAACATAAAGAGGAAGGAGGAAGAGAAAGAAAATATATCTGTATTATAAGCCAAAGTGCGTCTTTCTTGTTTTGTCCATATACACACATTGCACCATACATAAATAATTACATTGTAAAAATGACTCCATAATTACAAGTATAATATATATTTCCATATAATATATAAAACTTTATATTAAATCTAGGTAGATGATATCTGGGGGGGGGGTTCGTCCGTGGGGGCTGTGTCTCTGGGCACGGGGCCCCCCCCGGCGGCGGGGCAGGTGGCGGGGGCGCTATCTGTGGTTGTTGAGAAGGATCTCGAGCCAGCAGGGGCAGGAGGTGATGAACTGCCGGGAGTAGCAGGGCCCCCAGCCCTTGGCGAAGCTGATGCGGACGCTGTTGGGGTCGTAGGGGCCGTCGGCGGCGTCGGGCTCGGGGCCGTGCTGGAGCAGGCCGGAGCGCTCGAAGTCGAACACCTTGATGGAGTAGCCGGGAGGCACCTTGCGGACCACCAGGGCGCGGCCGCCGGGCGCGTCCAGCGTCGGGGAGTTGACGAAGATGGGGTGCTCGCCGCGGTTGTAGGCCCACACGCCGTCAGGCTCCTTGCTGAGCAGGATGCCGAAGCCGATCTTGCTGCGCGTGCGCCGCACCGACTCGCTGCGCTGCTCCAGGTTGAGCTGGCCCAGGCAGAAGCCGCTGCCCTGAGGTAGGTCGTAGAAGATGCTGACGGCCTGGTCGTACACCGCGTAGAGGCGGCCCACCCGCGTCCGGTGCTCCCAGTAGGCCACGCTGCACCAGTGGCTCGGCTTGGTGGCGTCCGGAGACATGCTGGCGTCTGCGGGGCAAGCACAGGGCACGCAGCTGTTATTCCCGGGCAGCGGAGGTGGTATGGCTGCCTGGCCCGGGGAGAAGGGGGAGGTGCGTGGAGCTTCTAGCACCCCACGGACATGCGGAGCGTCTACTGCGGGCCAGGCTGTCCTCAAACTTAACCTGCAGGCCCCCTCGCCCAGCCCCACCCACAAACACACACAAAGGCAGGGCACCTAACTGTGCCAGGTGCCACGGGCACCCAAACACGAGCCACACCCGGCTCCGGCCCATAGAGTTTTACAAGCCGGCGGAAGAGGGACACACACCCACACACCCAAGGGAGGGGCTGAACGGTGAGCACCTACATTGTTCTGGGTGCTGTGCTCTGCAGGCCTCACTCCACACGTGATTCTCTGGGTCCTCCTGAAATGGCGAGGAGGCCACCTTCTCATTTTACAGATGAGGATCTGAGACTTGGCAGCCCAAGGCCACCCAGCTAGCGGGTGGCACCACCAGGATTTGAACCCAGTCAGTCCAAGCCTCAACTTGAACAGTGTGGGGTGAAGTGCAAGTTAGTCGCTCAGTCATTTCCGACTCCTTGTGACCCTGTGGACTATAGCCCGCCAGGCTTCTGTGTCCATGTGATTCTCCAGGCAAGAATACTGGAGTAGGTTGCTATTCCCTTCTCCAAGGGATCTTCCGGACCCAGGACTTGAACCCAGGTCTCCTGCATTGTAGGTGGATTCTTTACTGTGTGAGCTACCAGGGTGAGGCAATGGAGGGGTGTAAATCACCCCTTGGAGGGGACTCAGGCATCAGAAGGCAGGATAGGGTGGGGTGGGGGACATGGCCCCCAGTATCTCTTGCAGCTGGGAATCACTGCTGCTCAATGCTGATGGCTCCCAGCCTCAGCCTTGAGCGTGATGCAGAGTCTCCCAGCAGCCCCCACCCCAGCCCCTCAGGTTGGCTCTCTTGGCAGGAAGTGCAGGTCTTCACCAGAACTGCAGCCGCTTCTGTGAGACATAGAAATGAAGGGTCTCTAAGTGGGAAAGGAGATCGCTCCTCAAGGGCTCCAGTTTCCCAGCTGCTCCTCTCCAGACCCCACTTTCCCCAGTGACAGCAAAGATGTGGCCTGGATGAAGACTGGAATCCCTTTTCACTCCAGCTGGGAGCACCTCTATGCGTCTGCGTGAATTTAACAATTTCCAGGTATAGCAAGGGCCCCATCTTGAAGGGCAGCCCCCTCCTCCCTGCCCTCAGGCGTGGCCGGCCTCAGATTCTGAAGCATTTCGACGCCTGGGCTCTCCTTTGAGCTCACGGCTCTGAGAAGCAGACCGCCCAGTGGGGTGAAGTGTTCCCACTCAGGCCCCCGGCTGGGGCTTTGGCAGGGGGAGAAGGTCTGCTGGAGGCCTGATGAGGACACAGTGAGGCCCTTTATGGCTCAGCTCCTCCCAGAGAAACAGAGCAAAGTCCAGTCACACCTGAGGGAGAAAGCACTGCCAACAACTTCATTCAGGAGCCTGGGTGAGGTCAGCTCTGTCGGCCTTCAGTCCAGTCCCGCCTAGACGGAGCAGCAGGGTGACCGAGCTCCTGACATTCCCTTATGTTCTGGGAGGCACCCCCAGCAGGGAACTGTGCACCTGAGGGCTTCCTGTTAGGCTGCTTGCTCTGCTGTGGCCTGGGGCTGGGCACAGCCTCAAAGGGTGGCATTAAGGTCCCAGCCACAGGGCCCCAGGCTAGCCCCTGAGGATGTATACTTTGTCTCATGGTCCCTACGCAGACCCCTCATGGTTCTAGCTGTGGTCAGAGTGGGGGAAACAGGCCCCCCTGCTCTCAGCTGACCTGCCCCTCCACCAGTGGGCACTAGGCCAGTCCCAGCAGGAGGGCCGCCAGGAGTACCCCACGCCCTTGTCCCTTTCTCCATCCATCCATCTGGCACTGGTCTGAGAGCTCTCAAGATGCAGAGAAGCAGCACCGTCCCAGCCTGGCTGTGAAACTCCGAAACCAACCTTCTCGTTAGGTGAGAACTCCATCAGTGCACCAGGCACAGAGGTGCAGAGGCAAAGAAGCATGCCTGGAGGACGCTGCACGACAGCACAGGCAGCGGGCACCTCTGAGTGCCCTCCATAAGCCAGGTGACTTCCTCACGACGGCCTTGGTGCACCTGCTACCAGCCTTGTCCACGGGTGTGGAAACTGAGGCCCCGGGAGGTGCCATAACCGGCCAAGGGCACACGCTCAAGAGTGCTGGGGCTGGCATCAGTGCCAGGCCACACTCTCGAGGGGAGCTCTTCTCCATACTCCAGACAGGCCCCCCACCTTCTCAGAGCCTCAGTTTCCCTATCTGCAACCATGACAGCTCTCGTGGTCTGTGAGTCCTAGAAGTGCTTACCCACAAGCTGGTGAGCCACAAACGAAAGGCCTTCATCCCCTGAAGACTCACACAGTCCTACTGAGGGAGGGAGCACTGCTGTCCGCCTCTACAGATAAGCACAGAGGGGCCACCCTAGTCATAAAGGGGCAGCTCTGCCCCAGGGTGTAGCCACTCATAAAAGCTTAAGAAGCAGTTTAACAGAGAGAAGAGTAATGGGACCCCAGGGGTGGGGCACTTCTTCCCTCGCAGCTCCTAAAAGGCTTTTAATTCAAGGCCAAGTGGGCCTTCCTGTCCCCCTCCTCTCAGCACCTCCAACCCCAGCCAAGCCAAACCAACTGTGCCCTCATCATCTAACCACGCCCCAACCCTGATCAACACCTGTGTCTCGGGTCTTGTTCCAGTCGGTACTCCTCACGGGGGATGGAACCCTATGCATGGGGATAAACCACCCAGCCCCTGAGTTGCCCTGGGCCCCAGCCGTGGTGCTCAGGGACACCGCCTAGTCCGGGCCTCACCTCCTGTGGCCTCTGGATGAGCAGTAACACCTCATCAAGCCTGGGCTCTGGGCCAGGTCTTCCAAATTCCAAGGGATGGACTGCCGCCTCTGGGAAGCCCTCTCTGACCTCTCCCTCCTGTGTGCCTAGAGCCTCAAATGCAGCCTCGCTCTTGGCCTGAGCAGGTGTTTGTGCTGTTGGTCAGCATCCCTGGCTGGCCTCAACTCTCAAGGAGGAAGGGGTGGGTCTTAGTCCTCTCTGCATCTGTCCCAAGTCTGCGTGTATCCCCAGGGTGCTCTTGGAACACCCTGCAAGGGAAGGAGGAAGGAAACAGAATATATGCCAAGTGTGGGCACACTGCCGTCACACTACCCCTTACTGGAATCCTTCCCAGTAGGTGGGGCTGATGGCCTCAGGCCTGAAAGGTGCTGGGCAAGGTCTAGGGTCTCAGGTTTGATCCTGAGACAGCAGCCCAGCAGGTAAGCCTGTCACCATGCCTGAGGCCTCCTCGTCTCCTCCTAGCTCTCAGGGTCTCTGGGCTCCAGAGCTTGAGGGTCCCACGGCACTATTTCATCCAGGGAGCCCCAATACTCTGGAATTTCACAAACCAATACACTGTTTAATGGGGGTGGGGTGGGAATATTACAAGGTCACTACAATTTTATTTTGTCACATACAGACTGATTAAAAACCCCAAGACCATCTACTGTCACTAGCACAAAAGAAAGTATAATTTGATTCTCAAAAAAGAGAGTATTTAAAAAATCAAATCAGAAAATCTAAAAATATATTTACATTGTAAGAAATTTTCTTGTTTTTTTCACCATAGACCAGTGAAAACTCAGTCCTGAGAGTGGCCTGTGGGAACCATCAACTGAGCCCAGTGTCCTTGTGCCCCAAAGATGGTGCCCGGGGGTTGGGGGGTACCAGGTGACTTGCCCAAGGACATACAGCAGTGGGTGGCAGAAGTGGGACCAGAACTAGAGACCCCAGAACTCTAACCAGTGCTTGTCCCATGATCCAAAAGGTTTCTGAGTGAGACAGACCTAACTCTCACCACAGACTAGATATGTGGCCATGAACAAGTCACCGAATGTCCCCAAGCCTCAATCTCCCCATCTGTAAAATGGACTTGTTCATAATTGAGTACCTCAATTACACAGTCCCTCTTTGAACTTTCTGGCAACTCCAGCAGCAGATCAATTTGGAGCAGAAAGAAGCAGCTGTTTATCTGTCCCCATGCTGGCCTAACCCTTCAAAGGCCAGGGCTCCTTACGGGTGTTGGGGGTCATGACCCAGGATCACCACCATGGGGGGTTACAACAGGACAACGGACAGCAGAGGCCTTTGCAAATTGTAAAGCACTTTACCAATGTTAAGGTTTAGCTCCCAGCCTGGTACCTGAAGTGCAAAAAGGTGCTCATTAAGTGAAGAAATCAAAGTGAAGCGATGAATAGCTGAACATGAGGGACACAGATGAGTGCTCCTGCGGCTCTGTTTACACACACACGTGTATTCACATCTAATGCTGCGTGTTCACAAGCTGACAACGCTCTCTGAGAATGAGCAGGCAGGCACCCCCAAACCCAGGGTCCCCTCTCCACTCCCCTCAGACGCAGAGCTCCACTCCACCCATCATGCCTCTCATCTGCAGCCTGAGCTGCCTCTCAGGATACGAGGGGACAGCCTCTTGCAGAAGATCTTTTTCTTCTCATGGCTCCAAGGCTGTGGTCCCGCCATCAGCCTAATTAGGAACCAGCTCCTTAATTGCAAATAAATACCGGGGAGTCAGACCCGAGTGAACAACATCAAAGATGACCGCTCTCTGACCGAAACTCCTGCTCGCTACCCCCTGCTCAGGGCCTGGCCTAGTTCCCAGCCAGACTCTGGGTCCCGGCTGGAAGGGTTCCGGGGGGAGGGGGAGAGGAGAGGCGCGGGCTGGCGTGATGTCTGGGGCGGACTTGGAGGAGCAGCACCAGACCGGGGGCCAGGAGTCCTGCAGCCAGGTGTCCTCTCTCCTGGCCCCGATCTGCAGGCGCTCTTTCTTCTCCCGGCCTCAGTCTTCCCCTCTGCACAGTGAGCTCTACGCATCTATGACTTCATGAATGTTCACAGCAGCTCTAACCGTAATCACCCAAACCTGGAAAGCAGCTCAGATGTCCATCAGCAGGAGGATGGATGTTAGTGGACTAAATGCTCATGTGTGTCCCTCCCCAAGTTCAGGTTGAAAATGCTAATCCCTGACGTGACAGTATTAGAAGGTAGGGTCCTTGGGACGTGAGGAGCTCATGAACAGATCAGAAAAGAGACCCCAGAAAGCCCCGTCACTTTACTGTGTGAGACTATAGCAAGAATACAACCATTTATGAACCAGGAAATGGCTCTCACTAGACACCAGATCTACCAGCAAGCATCTTGACCTTGGATTTCCCAGACTCCAGAACTGTGAGAAATAAATATGTATTATTTAGGCTACCCAATTTAGGGTATCATTGTGATCACAGCCCAAACAGGCTATGATAATGGATCAACAAAAATAAGGCACATCCATTCAGTACAAGAGGGCTTCCCAGGTGGTACAGTGGTAAATTCCCACCTGCCAATGCAGGAGACGCAAGAGACTCAGGTTGGATCCATGGGTTAGGAAGATCCCCAGGAGGAGGAAATAGCAACCCACTCCAGTATTCTCGCTGAGAAAATCCTGTGGACAGAGGAGCCTGGCGGGCTACAATCCATAGGGTTTTAAAGAGTCAGATACAACTGAGCATGAACGCACTATAGTGGAACACGATTCACCAGTAAAAAGTAATAAACTGCTGAAACACGCCCCAACGTGGGTGAATCTCAGATGCATCTGGCTGAGTGAAAGAAGCCAGACCCAAAAGATGTGCTGTTTCCGCTGATACGAAATTCTTAAGTAGACAAAATGAAGTAAAGTGACAGAAATCAGAACAGGGATTACCTCTGGGGAGTAACCCCTGGGGATGAGGAAACTTTCTGGGATGCTGGAAATGTTTGCTATCTTGAACAGCAGGAACTCGGGTATGCACACTGTCAAAAATCATGACCTATGCGCTAAAGAGCTGTGCAATTCATCGTAGGTACGACGCCTTGAAAGGATGACAACAAAGGCCAGCCCTCTGTGGCTTGTCCTAAAAGTGGTCTCAGCAGGGCTCCCAGGGGGCCCAGGGGACAGGCCGGACAAGGGTGGCCTGGCCTCTGGGTGGCGCCCACATTCCTGCCACCAGAGGGTGGTGGATGCCTGTCATGGACAGGAGGAGACTGGCCCAGCGGGAGGTCCTCTCCCCTGCACTGCAGCCAGCCCCTCCAATGGCTGGCATTCCTTCCTCTGGGCCTCTTGACCAAGTGAGGGTCCTGCAAGCCCAATGTGTAATTTTGTGGGGATGCTGGGGCACCTATGGGGCCCACTGTAGTCTGGGGAAGGCGAGGAAAGCTGAAATCCCAAGGAAAGCCTTTAGCTTCTTTGAATCAGCAGCTTTCTGTCAAAACAAAGGGCAGGAACGTTCCTGTGCGCTCCCCCGTGGGCCGCACACTCCAAAAGCCTGAACACACGCAATGCAGCCTGTTTCCCTCGTGACTTCCCCTTTCCGCCGCGCCAGACTGCCTTGGACTTGCCCACCCTGGGAGGCGAACCACAGAAGTGCCCAGATTAAAGTCTCCGGATGGCTTAGACTCCAAGGAAGGGAAATGTGAAGGCTCAGGGCATTCACAGGAAGCTGGCCCCGAGTCCCCCAGTCTCCAGGGCCTAGCTGGGCTGCTCAGGCTCCTCCAC
The DNA here is from genome assembly GCF_032452875.1 of Bos javanicus. Classification (NCBI taxonomy): domain Eukaryota; kingdom Metazoa; phylum Chordata; class Mammalia; order Artiodactyla; family Bovidae; genus Bos; species Bos javanicus. The sequence continues at coordinate 13,607,253 of NC_083877.1, read as the reverse complement.
GTTCAAAGCTTTGGCTGCTGCTTCACACCCCCTTGGGCCACAGCAGCCTCCCTGCCTTTCCGGGGGCTGGCCCAGCCACACCTTAAATGAACAATGAAACCAGGGCAGACCCCACCGAGAGCTGGGAAGGGAGGCTCAGAGAAGCTAAGTGACTTGCCCAGGGTCACCCAGCAATTTGGTGGCAGAGCCAAGGAGGAGCCTAGGGCTGGCTTTTCCAATCCCCTTTGCACAGAGCCCTGTTGGGGCCGCCTGCCCTCCTGGAAAACTCCTTTCTTCTGTCCCATGTTATGCCCACGGCTTTTAAGTTCCCATCCAACCAGGAGCTTTTTCATCTGAGGCTCCCAGGCCTGGGAGTAATTACGTGGCCCTGCATCTGGTTAACCTAACACCCCTTTAAAAGCCTTGTTTGCCCATTAGATAAGTAGTTTTTGTTATCAAACTAAAGGGGGAAAAAGAAGTTTCCACTTAACCTTCCTTTGTCATTTTAAGCTGCAGAAATGGCTTCAGGTTTTGCAGCAAGTCTAAAGATGCAGCATTAATTAGAGGCTCTTTTTTTTTTCTTCGTTAAGGGAGGGGGAGACCCGTCCTTTATTCACTGGGATCCGGTAGTAAAAGCAGAGAAGGAATGTGCACAGGGCCATGTTAATGGTCAACAGCTTAGAACGAGCCGCTCCGCTGAAAGCTTTCCAAAAGCAGGGCCCAGCTGACAGGAGTTTCCTCTTATTCGCTCCCACCCGCCCCTCCCCGCCCCCACCTCAACTCCCGCACCTTTGGCCCCTGGAGGAAGCCAGGCTTCCAAGAGGAAGTTCCTAATCGGTCATTACATCACGGGCGGTCTGGCCACCACCGCCGCCTTCACGGGGTCCACCTTGGGGGCTCATTCAGCCGCTGGTTTCTGGGCCAAGGACTGTTTGGCCACCACTTTCCAGACAGTTGACTAGCCGCTCTGCTGGGGGCAGGAGGGCTGGGGGTTACCCCCTGGACAGCAGTGAAGCAGGCAAAGGGAAAATGACAACAGGAGGAGGGAGTCCAGGAAATTCGTGGTCCGTGTGGCCACAATTCAGGATTCTGCAGATGCAAAACTGAGGCCCCAAGAGGGAAAGGAACTGGCCAGGGTTACAGGAGAAACTCACAATAGACTGGCAGCTAGGACCAGTTGGGTGTCTCCTGCACAGGATCCAGGAACAAAGCTGCCTATGTGTGTGAATCTCAGCCCTGCCACTCACCAGCAGTGAAATCTTGGGTAAGTGATTTCACTACCTGGGCCTCAGTTTCCTAAACTGTAAAATGGGGATGCAATCAGCGCTTACTGCCTCGGGCTGCTGGGATTAATTTCAAGTGCAAAATAATGCCTGGTTCAAAATAAGCACTCTGTAAGTTAACAGCTATTTTTTTTTCACTAGTATTATTACCACTGTATATCTTATCTCTATATTGTATAAATTATTGAATAGATTGATTCAGTCTGTATAGTTCATAAGGGTATTCATATTAGGTCAGGTAATGTGTCAGTGGAGTTGAGGATCAGGGGGAAATGCTGAGAAGAGGAGCACCAGTAGTAACAACGATAAACCAGCCAGTAGTAATAGTAGTAATAATGATGATGATATACCAGCCAACATCTAATGAACTTTTACCCAATGCTAAGCAGAGTATGAAGGACTTTAAATGCACTGTCTCATCATACTGTTCATTCTCTTAGTAATTCCCCTTTTTAGAAGCAGCTGAGGTCTAACAGTCAGGTAGTGAGTCCAGAGTCCTCAGCTAGGAAGCTGCCAATCTGGGATCCAAGCTCACGTCTATGTGGAGACTGGAGACTTTGCATTACTCTCTCGTGGTTACAACCTATGAGCTGCAAAACCCCAGAGGCCTGCAGGGTAATGGCACAGAGTCTGTGTTGTAACAGCCCATCCATGTCCACTCCAAGCCGGCACTTGGCGGCTCTATAAGGACTGGATGTTCAAAGTCGTCTTTAGATGTGGCAATATGGAGGCCCCAGTAGACACTGCCCACCTTTTGGGGGTTTTCAAAAACCATGCCTTCTAACAACTATCTATAGACCCCAATGCAGTCCTGCAAACATGTATTTTTCCAGTGTTTCAGGACAGCTTCTCCCACGGACTCCCATCTCCTTTCCTTGACACAAGGAGCGTGTTCTGCATACACTGCAGTAATGGAGGGTGACCTCAGCAAAGGGCTGCTGACCCTGGCTGAGTAATTGGAGGGTGTGGGGGGTGCCGGGTGCTCTCTGCTCTGCACCCAGTTCAGGAGGCAGGATCACCCCCATTCTCTGAGGACAGACCCCAAGTCACAGAGGCCACAGAGCAAGGCCGCGTGGGAATCCTGACCGGATGGCCTGACCCCAAGCCTGCTTCTCTCTGCTGGGCCCTGCACGCTGCCTCTGCTCTTCTGGGAGGCCCAGGGAGCGCCACCCTGAAGGGTTTAGAGGGAGTATGCGCTGTCAGTGGTCAGCCTGCCGAGCTGTCACTGGTCTCTAAGAACAGTCCTGCTGGACCCAGCGGGATTCCTTCACCCCTGGCACCCTGACCCCTGCCTGCTCGCTCCCATGTCTCCAGCAGAACCAGGTGGCGGCCTGGGCTGAGATGGGTAAGGTTTCTGTTATTTAATCTCCTGCAGTATGCGAATGGATCCTGAAAAGATGAGCTCCTCTTGCAACCCTGGCATAAAACAAGCTCTCCTTTGGGCCCTACTACACAGGCCTGCTCAGGGTCTCCTCCACACGTAGTATCCCCGGAGCCCAGCAGGACCTATCACTTCCATCAGCATCCTTCTCCCCCTGCTGTCCCTGTAAGCTTTTCTCAGGTTCGCTGGGCCCGGGGGCTGTGGCTTTTCTCCCCAGGCCTTGGTGCTTTGTGGTCCAAGCTTCCTTCTTAAAAACATTCTACAGGCAGGCCCAGCTCTGAGAGCCACACTGAGGCTGCGATCAGATCACTCTCCATCAGAGCTGAGCATCAGACTGTACCCCAGAAACACTGGCAGGCCTACCTGGCCCGGCCTGACGGTCCTAAACGAAGCCCCAACACCCTACGCCGGAAAAGACAAGACGCCAAAGAGGCAGCAAGGAGATCAAACCAGTCAACCCTAAAGGAAATCAACCCTGAATATTCACTGGAAGGACTGATGCTGAAGCTGAAGCTCCAATACTCTGACCACCTGATGCAAAGAGCCGACTCATTGGAAAAGACCCTGGTGCTGGGAAAGATTGAGGGCAAGACGAGAAGGGGGCAACAGAGGATGAGATGGTTGGATGCCATCACTGACTAAATGGACATGAATTTGAGTAAACTCCAAGAGATAGTGAAAGACAAGGAAGTCTGGTGGGCTGCAGTCCATGGGGTGGCAAAGAGTTGGGTGCGACTTAGTGACTGAAAAACAACAGCAAGGAGGCTGGGCAGGAGAACCTCTCCGACTTCAGGCAGAAATTCGAGTCTAGGTGGGAGAATTCTGGTTCCCTGTGTCCTGGAGGGAAGGACGGTGAAAAGCTTCAGTCTCCAAGGGGAGGGGAGAGCTGGTGATAAGCAGCTTATAAAATCAGCCCCACGTTTTCCAGAAGGAACCAGTTTCTGCAACAAAAGGCTCTGAACTTTGCTCTCATTCCAGGTCGTCTTTTGTTTTATCACAAAGTTAGGATTCTGTGTAAGTTTGTTTGTTTCCTTAGCCAGAGACCCCCTGGGGTGGGAAAGCCTGGCTCTTCATCTTAACCCTGCAAAGATTCTAAAAAAGCACTGTGTGTGTACAGCGTTGAAGCTGGGTACCTGGATCCCCAGGAGAGAGGCAGCAGTTGTGAGAGGGAAGGGGCCCCCCGTCCTCCCTGCCTGCGAGTCAGCCTTGCTGATGGCTGAACTCCTGGATTCTCACAGGAGCCAGGTCCCTGGCTGCTCTTTGGGGTTCCTGTCTTGGGGGAGAGTGGGTTTTCACCAGAGCCTTCAGGTACCAAAGTTCACTGACTCAACCCCACCTTGACTTCCCTGTTGAATCTGAGAATACAGAGAACAAAGTCGGCCCTTTGGGGGTTCAGATGGGGACAGCCTGCGCAGGCGTCAGAAGTGGGGGGAAGCGGTCTCTGGTAATCGGCGATGTGCTTCAAGGAAGCCCATTTGGGGACACGCTCCTGCCCTGTCGGGGGAATTCAGGGCACCTCCATTTCTCTTTTATTTCCCAAATACAATATGAGTTTTATTGGCAAACCTCCTGCCTCAGACTTCTACCTGGACCGAATGTAAAGCCATAAAAGCAAAGTACCTTAAAATTGCCCTCAATCAACTTGTCTCTGAGGCAGGAACCTATGCTGCTGCAGAAACATCCCAGGGGGTAATCAGGGGAGGCCCCGACAACCCAGGCCCCTCAAATCCCTGGCTCCACCGTCCCCTGTGAGGAGGATCCTTTAGCTCCCTGTGCCTTGAACACCTCCCCCGCCACCTCCCCCCGCCCCCGCCCCCATGTGTAGTTTGTCTACTCTCTCTTGATCTGGAAAATTCCGTGAGACCACAGGCAGCAGAGAGGTGAACGAGTGCAGATCCTAACGACTGTGTTACAGTGAGCAGGTGACTACACCTCTGAGTGTCGAGGCCAGCTACAGAACTGGGGGGCCCAGTTCAAAATGAAAAGGCAGGGTTCCTTGTTCAAAATGTATCCAGAATTTCAGTAGTGAAAGCGGAGCCTTAAACTGAGCAGAGGCCCCTTCTCTGCACAAGGCCCTGAGTGGGGCACACATCCCTGAACACCCATGAAGCCAGTGTAACTCACTCCAAGGGGTCAAGGTTGGGGGGCGGGTTCATGATAGCCCTAACGACAGTAATTGGCCCTTGATGAAAGTGAGATTCTTCCTCCATTCCCCAAAGTACATCAGACTCCTACTCAACTACCAAGGCCCCAGTGTCACCTCCTTTGAAAAGCCTTCCTGAGTCCCTGGGTCTGAACCACTCAGCCCCTCCTCCATGATGCTCTTTGATGCCCGCATCAGGAGGGCGTGTGTCTCCACCTCACCCACCTGCAAGCAGGCTGGCCGGGGATGAGGTTTCACCTGGCCTCTGCCCTTCCCACCCCGGAACCAGGCACCCTGCCTCCTGACCAAGACACTGTCAATAACAGATGACTGGAATTGCGCATCTGAGGGCTGGGCGGGCACTCGGGAAATCATCGGATTTTCCCCAGGTTGGAAAAAACGCAGCAGCCATGCCATTCCCATTGAACAGATGACACCACGGAGGTCTAGAAGCCAGGGCACGGAGCCGGGGAGGGAGAAGCAACATCCCTACTTGCTGATCTTCACGATGCAACCCAGCCAATGGAACACCAGATGAGCTTGCTATGTGCCACGCTTGTTTCAATAAAATAAAATCACCTAAAGCCTACAGTCATCTTGTTTGGCAATGGGGTGGACTTAATTTCTCAGGCTTGCTAGGTCTGCGAGGGTGAATGGAACAGGGAGCACGGCTCTCCATGGAAATGCCAAAGAACAGGATGGGAGCTGATTTTCTTATTTGCAAAGCTCTCAAAGATATGCCTCATCTAACACCAGCTTGTTGTTATTTACCCATGAGCCAGTATCATGTGACCTCTGCAAGTCAAATATGCCTTATTTACATTAAAGAAATGCTTTGGGATGCGTTTTGGGTGGCTCAGATGGTAAAGAATCTGCCTGCAATGCAGGAGACCCAGGTTAGATTCCTGGGTTAGAAAGCTTTCCTGGAGAAGGGAATGGCTACCCATTCCAGTATTCTTGCCTGGAGAATTCCATGGACAGAGAAGCCTGGCAGTCTACAGTCATGGGGTTGAAAGGAGTTGGACATGACTGAGCAACTAACACTTTGGGATAAACACCCCCAAATTAAAGTCCCAGGGGCAGAGGCATTCAATTTACAAATAATCCTTGCATTGAAACCTTCTCTTTAAACACAAAGGTACCTAATTTTAGTGAAGACAGGGTCCTACATACTGGATTTTCTGAAAGTGAGGCTTGCCTGGATCATTCTTACACATTTCTGGAGCAAACAAGGATGCTTTATAATAAGCAAAAAGCTAATATTGACTGGAGAGATCATTAAGCCACAATTAAATATTAATATTTGCTGTAAAGAACACAGTAACATGAGATTTAAAGGTTCCTTACAAAAATGTTGCAAAATGACCTAGGACTTGGCAGAAGCTCATCCCTGCTAGTCCGTCTCCTGTTTGCAGTCGCGCTACTGTGCGCAGCTGGAGCTGCTGGGCGCCGTCCCTGCCCAAGCTCCAAGCTGCCTGGAAAGGCATGGCTTGTTTGATATGGGGCTAGAGGTGCGGAGGAGGAGCAAGTCAGGCAACTGTCCATCACAGCAGGCCTGCAGGTGGACACAGACCCATAGACTTGCATCCCATGCCTCAATCCCAAGTCCAGGGTCAGTTTCCAAAGCAGAAGGAGGCAGCCAAGCTTGGCTCTTACAGCTCCTATAGCCCAAGTCAAGAAGTTGGGTCTCCCCCAGTCAGTGGTGATGGTAGGATGCTGTTTCTAACTGTGGCTGCTGCTGCTGCTGTCGCTTCAGTCGTGTCCGACTCTGTGCGACCCCATAGACGGCAGCCCACCGGGCTCCCCCATCCCTGGGATTCTCCAGGCAAGAACACTGGAGTGGGTTGCCATTTCTTTCTCCAATGTAGGAAAGTGAAAAGTGAAAGTGAAGCCGCTCAGTTGTGTCCGACTCTTCGCGACCCCATGGACTGCAGCCCACCAGGCTCTTCCATCCATGGGATTTTCCAGGCAAGAGTACTGGAGTGGGGTGCCATTGCCTTCTCCATCTAACTGTGGAGGGTTTTCCAATTCTCCAAGTCCATTCATAAAGGACCCCTTTTTAGGTTATGGCATATAAAGTTCAGAGAGGCTGGGTGACTGCCCACAGGGTTAATGAGGAAGGAGGATCAGGGTTCATCCCTGTCTCTGGAGGCCAAAGGTGCTCCTCCCACTGTCAGTTCCACTGTCAGCCAAGCATCTTGGGAAAGTGAGCCATCGGCTCAGTAAGTCCCTCAGAGTAATTCTTTAGTCTATGTCCAGATACACATAGGCGCATGAGCTGCACGACTCAAGTCAATGCAGCAAAATGTGGGAGCCATGTCACAACTGTCAACTGTGCTTCTGTTTGGTCTCCTATTCCCAAGGCTAACTTTTCAGTAGAGAGGGGTACAAGGCTTGTTTGCCATGATCCAATTCCTAATCCTTTTTAAAATACTTATCTTTACGTATTTGCCTGTGCCTGCTCTTGTTGCAGCACACAGGATCTTCAATATTTGTTGACATGTGGATCTTTAGTTGCAGCATGTAAACTCTTGATTTCAGGATGTGGGATCTAGTTCCCTGACCATGGACTGAACCTGGGTCCCAACATTGGGAGCTTGGAGTCTTAGCCACTGAACCACCAGGGAAGTTCCCAGTTCATAATTCTTAATGTCATCTATGAAAGGCAAAGAGCCCAGGTAGATACCTGGGCTGAACCCAACAGATGGCAACACCCAAGTGCCTTCTAGAACTACTTCCTCCTCCTCCATAGGGCTGTTTGCAGCCACAGGGACCCGCCAGACAAGGGCGGGGAAGGAGTGCCTTTCCTGAATCTGAAGTCTGAAGCAACTCTAGTTGGGGAAGGAGGTTGGATAATCGTGTCTGCTTTACCAAGTGGCACACACCTGACATGCACGGGCCCAGCACACATTAGCAGAACTTTGCTAAGTAAAGACCCTGCCATTGCTGGGTCAATACTGAGGCCTCCATTCATCCCATGGGAATTCAGGGGCTCTTAGTGACCATCTGTCCCCACACCCCATCTCATTTAACCCCAAGAACAACTCTAGGAGGTGGGCAGAATCTTACAGTGGAGGCAGTGGAGGGTCACTGAAGTTAAGCCCTGGGCTCAAGGTCACAAAGCCAATCAGCCAGAATTTGAACCCAGGAGAACCAGACTCCATACCCACTTTTCCTCCCATCCTTCTTGCAGAGGGTGACCTGATGGGCACTCAGCTTCTAGCCTACACACTTTCCAACAGGCGGTTAGCCAGCCTCTCTCCTGGTCCTCTCCTAGGGGTTTGACCCACACCTCCTCCACTGAGGCTGGCGCCTGACCCCCCACTCCTCCCACCTCCCTTCCCCGTGGGCACAACTGGCTCTGCATTCCTGGAGTGCAGGCCCGAGTTGGGCCCACAAAGGAGGATCCGAAGTAATTCAGCTCATAAATCACGGCCATTGTGAATTTCCCTTTTAGCCACAGGCAAAGTCAAACTTTTCCTTCCCCCACTGCAGTTAACCACTCTCGGTTCACTGTATCTCTCCTGGCTCCTTCTGGCCAGGGGCCAGCGCTCAATTATTAATTAATCTGGGAGGTGCAGGTTGCATTCTTGGCCACCTAACCACTTCCTCCCTGGTCAGGAACTCACAGGCCAGGCCCTTTCAGTTACATCAAGAGTCTCACAACATCCCAGCCCTGTGTCGTGGCCATAACTGCAAGAAAGGATGCTTCATCCCAGAGTTAAAAATAACAGCAGAAAACCCAAACACCCAGAAGTCTCCTTTTCCAACTCCATCCCAGAGTGTCTACCCTACCTGCGTGCAAAAGCACAACGTGCCTCAGTTTCCCATCTGTAAAATGGGGCTACAACATCCCCCTCAACGTGTGTGTGTGCATGCACACGTGTGTGTGTGTATGTGTAGGTAGGGGGAAGGTGGTGCTTCTAACTTCACCTGTTCGCTTTAGCCTCAGGAAAAGGTTAAATGATGAAGAAAAATGATGGGAGCTGGGTGAGCAGAGGGCAGGAGAGGCTACAGCTGTGTTCAGGTTTATTCAAGTGGTTCGGGTGAGTTCAGGCGTGAAGAAGAGGATAGAAGTGTGAGCCCCTCTTTGGGTCAAGTCTTTGGGAGGTCTTTATACAGACAAACACCTCAAGAAAAATGGGGATCAACAGAACAAGGTGACCAACCTCAGTGTGAAATGTAGTCCCCTGTAACAGTGAGGTTCAATTGTGAAATCAGAGCAAAGCTCTCCTGAGACCAGTGCCAAAGCCTTGGGCTAAGTGGCACCATTAATTCCTGATTAGAAGTCACGCTGAAGGGTTGATGCCAATGCTAGTGGGTGAATGTCAAAGGTAAGCTGTAAGACCAGTGAAGGACAAAAAGGATAGAGAGTACACATCAGGTTAGCCATGAAATTAAAAGACGCTTTCTCCTTGAAAGGAAAGCTATGACAAACCTAGACAGCGTATTAAAAAAGTAAGGACATCACTATGCCAACAAAGGTCCCTATAGTCAAAGCTATGGTTTTTCCAGTAGTCACGTATGGACGTGAGAGTTGGACTATAAAGAAAGCTGAGCGCTTAAGAATTGATGCTTTTGAACTGTGGTGTTGGAGAAGGCACGTGAGAGTCCCTTGGACTGCAAGGACATCCAACCAGTCCATCATAAAGGAAATCAGTCCTGAATATTCATTGGAAGGACTGATGCCGAAGCTGAAGCTCCAATACTTTGGTCACCTGATGCGAAAAGCTAACTCATTGGAAAAGACCCTGATGCTGGGAAAGATTGAAGGCAAAAGGAAAAGAGTGTGGCAGAGGATGAGATGGCTAGATAGCATCACTGACTCCATAGACGTGTGTCTGAGCAAACCCCAGGAGATAGTGAAGGACAGGGAAGCCTGGTGTGCGGCAGGCCACTGCGTCACAAAGGGTTGGATGTGACAGCAACTGAACAATGACAAGATATCAGGTCATAAATAAAGGAGAAATATCTGTTGTTGCTGGAAACTGCTGCCAAGTATCCTTTGGTCACCTCGTCTCCTCTATCCTCCACTGGCCACATACACATCCCCCAGGAGTCAGCCTCACCCACAGTGTCCCAGTTAAGCTCTGCGAACTCAAGCCCTCAGGGTTTAGTCTAGGAAGGCACTTTGAAATCTCATGCTTTATCTACTCCATGATTTTGATCAGATAAGACAAACATTTGTCTCCCAAGCCTTCTTACAGCATTGACGTTCTGGGGAGGAAGGGACACTTTCGGCTTCCCTTACCCTATGCACTGAGGCTCTTGGATAAAACATGCATGCTGCCAAAATAAATTCTCATACACATACATAAAGTATCACTAATCAGGACCCATAAATCCAGAGTTTGTAATAATTCCGAAAGCAGCTGGGTTGAAGTTAAAAAAAAAAAGTTTTGATAAACAAATGCAAAATATAAATAAGGCTCAGGAGAACTGTTTATTCTACTAGCGCTGTATAAACAATGGGCATACCAATTACAAATCACTCTTATCTGTGCACTAAAGCACATCTCCAAATGACCTCTAACGGGAAACGTTATCCAGTTAGCATCATCTGTGGTTCTAGAACATCACAAAGTTTGGTTCCCAGACGCTAACCTTTCCAATCACCCACCCCTCAATGGCCTGAACTGGTGAGCCTCTGGGTTTTCAGTGCTCCCCTTCTGTGCATCTGGAAAAGAAGCCACTTGGGGGGCTATACTTCTAGCACCCCCAGGTCGCTCAGCGGCCGCCCAGGAAGGAGAGGGAGCCCTTGGCTCCCGCAAACCAACGTGCCACCCAATTATCTCCGTGCCCATCTGAAAGAAGCAGCTTTTCCTAGGGCGTGTGGCCAGGGGACACAGCCAAATGGGGTGTTTCCACGTGAGAGCGGGTGGGCAGGGGCCCCACCCCACGTGGAAACCCCTCGGGCGTCAACTGCAGCAGGGGAACCCAGGATGTTTATGGCTTCCTCGGTGATTTCTAAGTGAGCCAGGCCCCACATTTCTCCCTGGGAGGAAGTGCATTTCACCTCCGGGGGATGGGGGTAGAGGGTGGCCACTGATGGTTTCTGAGAGGCAGGCTAGGTGAGGGGACCGAAGATTCGGCTCAGGGAGTCGGGGGTGGCAGGAAGAGGCCCGGGCACGGCTGGGAAGCCGTCAAGCTGAGAGGGTGTGTTGGTCCTGGCCCGGGAGGACAGACTGCGAGGCCCCAGCGAGGCGGGCAGAGGGCCAAGCTGGAAATACCGAGGGCTGCTCCAGCGCGAGGAGATGGCCCTGCCAAGTCAGGGAGGCGGCACTGACGGGGGAATGGCAGGTTCCGGCCGGGCGGGTCCCCAAGGCCACCGAGTCAGGAGCAACCGCCTGTGTCTCTGGGCACGTGGGGGCTGGAGCCGTGCCAGGGAGACCTGGAGCCGCCAGCCTCCCCAGGGTGCCCCTGTCCTGGCGCTACCCCATAGCCTGCCTGCCTAGGGACCCCAGGGGAAGGCAGAGCCTCCCCCCAGCCCGCCCCCCAAGGGGCACTGACCTCAGGCTCAACTTTGAGGCTGAAAGACTGTTCTCCCTCCACCCCCCACCTCCTAGATCCAGAGCCGCCGCCCCCCATCCTAAGACCACCACCCCGCGGCTCCGGTCCTCTGCACATTCCTGACATCTTCTGGATCACCAAGACTCTGGAGCACCCACTGGGTGATGAAGCCAGCCTCAGAGGTGCCCCTTAGGCTAGCAGGGCCTCTCGCCCGTGTCCCATGGGGAAGATGCATCCTGTGTCTTGCAGGGTGGGGAAGCCAGGTGCACTGGGGGATGCTTTTCTCCCTGTCCCTACCAATCCCTTTGCACTCCTGCACCCCTTCCTTGGGCTTCACATATTGCTATCAGGTAAGACCAACAAAACAATGAAGGCTGGGGCTTGCCATATGCCTGCATCTGCCCCCAGATTGACGTCCTGCCATGGTCACCATGGGTTCTGTAGTTGACCCACAGTTTGGCCAGAAGGATCTTCACCCACATGTTTGGAATCTGGGCATCCTCGAGGTTTGACCCTCTCCCTCCTCGTGGTCTTTACCATCAAACAGGCAGACCGACTCACTCACTTACAGAGACCCACCAAGAACCGGATCCTAGCAGGTCACTCACGCCAGAGTCTGACCATCTCTACCTTTCCAAGGCACCCCCGCTCCCGACTGCTCCCACCCAGCCACGAGAGCTGCCCTGCCCAGGCCTGGAATATGCAGGGCCCCACCCTGAAACCCTGAAAGCAATTCCCTGAGGGGAAAGAGTGGGAAGGATGTTTTCAAGAACCACTCATTGTGGGTTTGGGGTTCAGCCAACAGAAGTGCCACGGAGAGGCAAGAACAGCATTTGCCCAGGAGGTGGGGCTCCTCTCTCACGCTCACGTCATGCCTACTGTGTGCAAGGGTGCACCAACCCGGACTCCCTGAAAGCAGGAATCATCAGTCCTGTGGCAAGGAGTGTGTGTCAAAGGAAATCAGAGAGGCTCTCGTTTCTGTAAACATCAGTCCTTCTGGTCAGTTCCAAGTTATTTAGTGGGCTACACACACACATTTTTTTCCCTCAAACCAGAGTCCTCCTTAAGACTTCCAGTCTGAGGGGAATAAAAGAAACTGCATAAACATTCTCTGCAGCTGGCCCATAGGAAGTGAGCTCTGGACCGGGCGTGTAACTAACTGCAAGCCCGCAGAAAGTCTGCTCCCTTTCAGTTCCGAGGGGCATTTCCCTGCTCCCAATTCAAAATGGAACCTGTCACTCGGGAAATCCACCCACCACCCCAATGGGTCATGTGAATGTCTCCGAGTTGAGGGTGAGGAGGGGCATGCCTGTCTTGGATTGGTGGAAACTCGGAAAATTACAGGGTACTCCAGAACATACTGTCTAACAGCAAAAGCATGCTGATTTCAAAGAGAAACTCCGAGGAAGTAGAGGAATCAAAAGGATACCTGGGGAGCTGTTCACTGTTAGCGCCAGAACTTATCCAGCCCAACCTCCTCCCTTTACGGAAGAGGAAACCGAGGCTCAGAGAGCAGAAATCACTTGCCAGAGGTTAGGCAGCAGAGCTGGGCCTCGTGGCTAGGGAGCCTGTCTCTAAGGAACAACTTGCTCCTCAGTATCACTGGGCTCAAGGAACAAATCTCCTGATGAGTCTGGCCAACAGGAATTATTTTTGCAAAAGGGTCTGTTTGTTTGTTCTTGTGGGTAGCAGGCAAAGAGGTCTTCCTCGCATGGCTGTCAGAACGACTCCCTGCCTCTGCCTGCGAAGTGACCCGCCCCGGCTGGCCGGCACCACCACAGACTCTCAGGCAAAGGATGTGCGTTGCAAAAATGGGGCAAAGTTTCCTATTCTGAAGATAACATTGTAAGACACAGGAAGTCTCCAAGCAGAGCCTGAGTTTCCAGAAGGTCTCTGCACACCCATTCGCAACCACTTCCATTGCACAGGGTTCCTAGAGGTCCGAGGCTAAGGGCTGGGGCTGGGGCCAGGGGAGGGGAGGGCTGTGGAGGGCACCAGCGCTGGGAAGGGGCAGCAGCTGTGGCCCAGGTAAGGGTCCAGAGAAGGCTTTTCAGGCCCCCAGGCTCTCTGACCCTCCCTGCAACACAGACTCCTCTCTTAAGCCCAGCTTCTTTAACTGAAAGATAAAAGGGTTAAAAGAACCAGTGTTTCCCCTGCTTTGGGCCCTTCTGTCCAGATTCCCAGGCCCCGCCCCTGGAGATTCTGATTCATGGGTCCTGGGTGGAGCCCAGGAATCTATGTTTTTCACAAGATTTAAGAGGCCCCTTTCTGGCTGATATGTCACGATCCCATGAGGAGAGGGTTCAGCAGCCTGGCATGGTAGTGACAGAGCTGGCTTCCCCAGGGGACGGATGACAGGGGCAGGAAGGAGACCAAACCGAATCGACTTCCTAGCATTAGACAGACGTGGCGGCCCCAGCGCCAGGCCGGGAGACCAGCCGGGAAGGCGACACTCTGGAGCCACCGCGGATGGCCCTGACTCAGTGCATCTGGGCGTGTTTGAGCACAGGCCCTGGGGACAGCATGCACCTCCTCGTGGGATCCTGCGTCAGGGGCCTCAGCTCGAATCCCAGTTCTGCCACTTACTAGCTATGTGTCAGGTATGAATGGCCTTAGCCTCTCTGGGCCTCAGGCTCCCTATCTGTGAAATGGGATCAAGAGCATCCAGGACAAAGAATCGTGGGATAGGGAATGACTGTGCCAGGAGCTGACACGTCCTGCCAGCTCACCCCATGGCAGGCATCTAGTTCCCACAACAACTCTGGGGGGGTGGGTGGGCGGTAGGGGGGAATATTATTAATTGCTTGTTCGCTGGACACTGAGGAAATTGAGGCCTCCTGACTCATCCAAGGTCACCCAATGGTGAAGGGGTGTTGGTGGGACTCACAAGCACGCAGTCTAACCTCCGCTCCCAGGGGGCGTGCAAGAGGAAGGGAGGCTCTCTCTCCATGGACGCCCCTTTCCATATCCAGTCACTGCTCAGAGCCCCCACAGGGCACAAGGCGGGTCTCCCGGGGGTCAGGGGACCGGGTGCACCTCTGCCCTCAGAACTCCAAGCCTGGGGAAGAAAGGACATGACCACCAAGAACCTAAGTGAGGGGCAGCGAGGCAAAGAAGGCTGGGCCATCAAATTCATTCAGAAGGATGCTGAGGGGGACCACGGAGGAGTGGAAGGGGTGGAGTGGAGCTTTGAGGCTGAGGGCTGGGCTGGGAAAGGCACATGGGCAAAAGTCAAGGCAAGAGCAGCCTTCTGAGGCCAGATCACAGAATACGGAAGGGCTCATGGAGAAAAGACAGTCTGTAGGCATCGGTGAGGGCTGTGCCCGTGGGTGTTGGGGGCACAAGGAGCCACAGGAAGGGGGTGGGCAAGGAGAGTCAGGGCATACATCCCTCCATCCCACTGACTATTAGCTCATTCAGGGCGGGGACCCTGCCTACAACTGGGTGTGTTTAACACTGGGAGACAGGTGGATTTTGTAGGTGGGGCTTCCACAACTGTGGCAGCACATAATGCTGAAGAGGCAGAGCTTTTTCAACCTTATCTTGACCCATCAAGTCCATTTCGAGACAAGACAGACCACTCTAAACAACCTGGAGGAGGAACAGGGTCCTGGCATAGGACAATGGGACAAGCACCAGGAAACATACAAACGCACACAGTGCAAAATGTTTGCAGTGGTCTTCATAAAATCCTCTCTCTCTCACTCGTCTCCTGAATCTGTCAACTTCGGAAAGCGCCATGTTACAAACTCCCATTCTTCTGGAGGTCTGTCAAATTCCCTTTTTATTTCTGCCTATCTTTTGTGTTGCTGTTCTTGTTTAGTTGCTAAGTCATGTCCAACTCTTTGTGACCCCATGGATTGTAGCCCCCCCAGGCTCCTCTGTCCATGGAATTCTCCAGGCAAGAATGCTGGAGTGGGTTGCCATTTCCTTCTCCAGGGGATCGAACCCAGGGACCGAACCTTCATCTTCTGCTTGGCAGGTGGATTCTTTACCACTGAGCCATCAGGGAAGCTCTATCCATCTTCTGATTTATTAGAGATTTCAAAACTATGTTGCTAAGTGTATAAAGACTCTTGACTATTATATCTTTCTGGCCATTTCAGCTTTGACCTATGTCAGGGGTCAGCAAATGCCAAATGTGGCCTGCCACTTGTTTGGGGTACTGAAGTTTTACTGGAACATAATCACGAGCATTGTGGGGTGTGTGTGTGTGTGTGTGTGTGTGTGTATGCCACGAGCATTGTGGTGTGTGTGTGTCTGTGTGTGTGCATGCCACAGCGGCAGAGCTCGGCAGTGGGACAGAGACAGAACAGCCTGCAAAGCCGACAATGTTTATCTAGCCCTTTACGGCAAAGTCTGCCAACCCTTGATCTTTGTAAAGTTTGCCTCTTTGTTCCTTCTAATGCTCTTTTGCCTGGAATTATATTACCTTGTGTTAACACTGCTGCACTTGCTTTCTCTCTGTTTAGCACTGACTTAGATTATCTTCCCTATCCCACCCGCCTCCACCAATTCTCTTCAGTTTCAACCTCCCTAGATGATTTTGTTTAGCTATGTCTCTCCTGGAAACTGAGCATGTAGCTGGATTTATGAAAATAGTCTGAACGCTTCCGTGATGCTTTTGTGATTGTCACCAGTGTCCGGATTTGCCGTGCTGTTATTTTTTAATCTACCTTGTCTCGTTGCTGTTTTCACCCTGCTGCGGTTAACCCTCAGAAGGAAAGTCGCAGGGAAAGAGAGGGAGACTTCTGCTTTGCCAGTATATTTTCAGTGTTATAAAAAGAGGCTATAACTACATTGCTTGTGTGATGACATGCTACTTTATATTTAGTAATAAAAAGGAGAGTGTTAAGGAACCAAGGGTCATGAATATACAAGGATCCATGTGATGAATTCTTCAGGCAACAAAAGTTCCAGTCACCCTTCCCTTCCCACCACCTCCACCCGCAGACATACACAAAGACAACAACCACTTTATATAAATGGGGTTTGTATAATGTGGACTTGGCTTCAAGGAGGGTCCCTGGTCCTCTCCGTCAGCCTCACCAGAAACCAGCCCCTCGAGGCCACGGGAAACTGCTCCCTGAGGTCACCTAGCCTGCCAAGGAGGCCGTCCCTCCATCCCTGGCCCTAGCCCAGCCATCTCCACGTCTGCAGCGGGCCCGATCCCCAGTGCCCGGGCCCATCGCGTTCCGCCCGCCCGCGGCTCTGTTGTCCTGCCAGCACTTCCTTCGCAGCTCAGTGGACATTCCAGCATCTAGGGCGTGTGTGCGGAATGCGGCGATCGGGGCAGGCCCAGCCAGGCGCCTTCCAGCACTGAATCGCTGCCCCCACGCTCCCGGCTGGCCCCACCTCCAGAATCTCCTTTAGCCCACTCCAGAAGGCTGGAGCCAGGCGAGCCCTCCAAGAGACAGGGGGCAAGACCCTGAAAGGGGCCAGGGTCAAGATGTACCAGCCCCCAACCCAGGGACTCAGAGAGAGACCCAACCTCAGGGCCTGACCCTCCGACCCCATCACCACAGGAGCCAGCAAGAGTGATGCCCTGGGTTTGAGCTCTGCCCCTGGCAAGTCCCCTGCCAGTCTGAGCCTCTGCCCCCACTCAGTAAAATAATCTGCCCACTCTCTCCTGACACCATGGGAGTCCTTGTCATTCTGGGTGAGCCCTCATTAAAGAAAGGGTGGCTGGGGGCAGCGGGGGTGGGGGGGTTCCCACACTGAAGAGAAGGGGTGTGTCCTACTATATCTGACCCAGATCCTGGTACCCACAGACCCCCGGTTCACTCGCATGTCACACCTCTCTTCCTGTGTCCTCCCGTGGGGACCCAAGTTGGCAGTGTGTGAGGATGTTGTAAAAGCATTCCCTGAACACCTGCTGGGCTTCAGGCCAGAGCTTCTCACACTGGCCTCCTCCATTAGATCCTGACAGAGACGAGGACTCTCACCTACACTGTACACATGGGGAAACTGAGGCTTAGGGAGAGGAAACAATTTACCCAGGTCACAGAAGACAGCCAAGTAGCAGAAGCCCTTCCCCACAGCATCAAGTCTCAGAACTCTCAGGGTATGTCTATACTAGCTACAGCCACCTCAGGTAAATATGAAGCTGAACTTCCCTTGGCACATGAGAGTCAAGCCCAAACCACCCCCGCCCCAGAAGTGAGGGGGAGGGGGCAGATCTCCTCCTAAAGAGAAGAACCAGCCAAAATAGCCACAAGGCAAAAACACCCTGACCCCCCCACTCTCACCTCTGTCCACAGGACCCAGCTTATGCCTCAAGCCACCATGCTCCTAATTTGCTGTGTGACTTTAGGCAAGTCACCTCCCCACTCTGAGCATCCATTCCCTCAAAACAAGGGGGCTGGACTGTAAGAAACTCTGGTGTCCCTTTAGTCCAGTTCCACCCATGACTGAAACTGACTGAGTCGCCTCTGGAAGAATTTGCTGTGTATGGGACCCCTCCCCTCTGTGGGCATGTGGGATGGAGGGGAGGGCAGCCAGCGCAATGGAAAACAAATATTTTCAAGGGCTGGGAGTAAACACCATGGTTGGCATGGCAGAGCCGGCGGAGTTGCTGAACTAGAATCCTGAAACCGTTAAAAATAGGAAAAGAAACGGTACAGTTCACATATTTTGCAAAGCTAAGTTAAATCAACATCTGCAAAAAATATCCCCGTTAAACGGAATAGCAGGATTTCATTAAGTAAATTGCAAGTTGGCAAAAATTCTGAAAGAAAGGGGAAAAGCCACGGGCTGGCCTGTAATTTAAACCTTATTTTAACTGTGACAGCATGACTGCAAAGGGCTCCATTTCCAAACGAAAGGAAAAAAATAAAGCCTAAAAAAAAAAAATTTTTTTTTTTTTTAAAAGGGCCTCCTGCACTCCCAGGCATGGGGCCCCGCCCCCTAGCTTCCACAGACCCACAATATTTTCAGTAATTATAACGTTACCTAGTTTTCCCATGGATATAACAAATGAGGGACAGAGAAGGGGGAGGTGTGGGGAAGAGGGAGGAAAACGTGAGCACACAGACAAAGCCACCATTGTCACCTCTAATTAGGTTTTTTTTAACCAAAATGGCTTGAAGCACAGAACTCTGGGAATCTTTTCCTTCCTCCAGGAGGCCTTTCTGTTTAACCCCACTGTGGGTTCTGCTGGCTGGAAGCCCCATGCAGAGGTGGGGGCCAAGCCCAGCCTGGCCCTTGAGCGGGACATTACCACCCGGCCCCCACTGTGATGGCCCAGCCTCTCACCTCAGGCAGGCTCTTCCTGCCCCGAGCCTCAGTTCCTCATCCCTAAAATGGCAGTGGCAACAGCAGCTGCCTCACCCGGACTAGTGCTAGGAGGTCAGCGGTGAGCACCCTGTCAGCCACAGAGTACCCACAAAGTCCGGGGACATGCTGTGGGTTCTTCCACCTGGAGCCCAGGTAGGGCCATTTCTGCAGGTGAGCAGAAGGCTCCAGTGGCGATCACAGGGCCCTGGGGTCATCCAAGGATGACCTTAGCAAAATAATATTCTCATCACAATGGACTTGAGCCAGAAGGTATCATCTACTCGGTTCTTAATGCTTGTATCCTTCTTTAGCAATGGAACATTCACTGCCCTTTGTCTCCCATATAGAATCTTACTGTTAATCTCAGGGTCTAAAACAGGCAAAAGGACAGCTACTCCTTCCCTCATGCTTTAGAGCAGCACCTGAAAAAGTGTGAAAAGTGCGGATCCACGCTGTCCCCTCTCCTGGTACAAAAGGGGGAAACTGAGGACCAGTAACAGTCATGGACCATGGTTTGTTCATTTCAGGGCAGGCGGGGACTCTGGGAAGTGCGGTCCTGCACGCTGCAGGGGCCTGGGAATCCACGCGGGCATGTTTGGGACCATCCTGTGAGCAAACGGGAACTTTCTGACAGCTTCCCAGCCTGATGATGACTCCTCAACATGAAGGTCACCCTCAGAGCTGGGCCATGACCCCCCCCACAGTCCTAAGGAGTTTTTGAAAAGTAAGGACAGCACTAGAACCAACACATTTGATTAGCTGCCCGAGTTTCCAGAAAATTCAAAAATAGAGTGAATGAGCGAGCAGTCCTTATAGACCCAGAGAGGGAAAGACACTTGCCTAAGGTCACACAGCAAGCAAACAGCAGAGGAGGGCCGAGGCACAAGGACAAAGCAGCCTATCCCAAGCTCCAACGGAAGCCTTCTCTTCTGGACAAGGTGAGACACACGGCGCCCCCAGACCACAGGGCTCCCCTTCCCTCCCCCAGCGCCTCACTGCTGCCTCTGAAGGCAGCCATCAGGCTCACCCTGTCCTTTGTGCCCTCTTGTCTTAAATGGACTTTATTTTATGAGATCATCTTTTTAACAAGAGTTTCTTTTTTTTAAATTGAAGTACAGTTGATTTACAATGTTTCAGGCATACAGCAAAGTGATTCCCACACACACACTTTTTCAGATCCTTTTCCATTATAGGTTATTACAAGATCCCTGTGCTATACATCAGATCCTTGTTTTTGTCTATTTTACATATAGCAGTATGTATCTGTTTATCCCCAGTTCTTAATTTATCCTCCCCCCTCTTTCTCCTTTGGTAACCCTAAGTTTGCTTTGTATATCTGTGAGACTGTTTCTATTTTGTAAATAAGTGCATCTGTATCATTAAATGGACTTCTAACCCCTGCACTGCTGCCTTAAGTAGACATGTGCCTTTTCTCTGAGCCTTAGTGAACCCACCTGTAAAATGGGGGTTGATGAACTATACTGCCCCCACTCCCAGCGCTTACAAGAATCATGGGAAAACACTTTATTAAAAATGCCCAACTCTGTGCTGAACAGCTGCTGCTGCTGCTAAGTCGCTTTAGTCGTGTCCGACTCTGTGTGACCCCATAGACGGCAGCCCACCAGGCTCCCCCGTCCCTGGGATTCTCCAGGCAAGAACAGCTAGTAGGCACTTATTCTGCTCAACCCTCTAATGCTTAGCACAGAGTGCCCGCCTGGTAACACCACCACCAAGGGACAGAAAATAAAACGGGCACATGCATTTACTGAGCTCCTACCACATGCCACCAGTGGTGCTTTCGTGAGGATTTGCATGAACTGTGTGTGTGTGTTCCTGTGCTAGGGGAGCACAGCCAGGGAAGAAGTGGGTGTGAACCCCTGCATACTGCAAACTGCAGCCAACTCTCTGAGCAGTGCAATGAGGCAACGCCTCAGGCAGGGTCACCTGGAGCCTGGCAAACTCCGACCTTTTTGCAAGTATGACTCTGAACTTGACCCCTGCCTTGATTTAAAGACAGCACAAGCAAGAGGCCAGTCAGTAAGAGTGAGCGAGTTCAGAGAACACAAGAGAGTCAGATGGAGACAGAGGGAGGGATGAGAAGTGCCCTCCTTGTCTCCAAGGACCAGATAACAATATGACCCATTCATGGAGCTCTTCCTACAGGCCTGTTATTAAATCAGGCCCCTGAGGTAGGGATCCCATTATCCCCACTATTATAGAGGAGGACAAATGAGCCCGTGACCACCCATGGTGACTGTGACATTTGACCCCAGAGCTTGAATCCCTAAGCACCCTGCATGCTGCCTTTTGGGCCCTCTGATGGTGAAGGCAGGCAGTGCCAGGAAGCATCACCTGGCTGGGGCTTTTTCCCTCAGCAACACCCTGTCCCCACAAATCTCCAAAAGACCAATGAAGCCCTTGCATCAAGAGGAGGAAAATGTTCTAAGTTTCCTTCTCAAGTTCACGAGGCTGTTTAGGGTGAGGCACCAGAGTCATAAAAGGTGGGCAGTGTGTACCAAATCCCGTGAGCCATCCTACCGTGGCGGAGGGCTGCAGAGTCCCCAACAGACACTCCGGCCAGGCCTCGCCAGGAGTTCTGGCCCAGCCCCTAATGCAGTGTGACTTTGAGCGAGTCACTTCCCTTCTGAGAGCTGGGGCTACCCCATCTGTACAAAAATATCTTGAGCTGAGTGACCCCGATGTTTCACACCCATAACGCAGGACCCTTTAAAAAAAAAGGCCACCCAGAGAGCTGAGAGGGGAGCAGGTATGCAGAGGCAACATGCTCACCCCTGGTGTATGCTGGAGAGAAGATACCTGAGGGGCAGTGCTGAGGGGTCTGGGGGCAGGGAGGAGCCCCAGGGGCTCCTTGTAGATGGATGCCTGACTCACAGAAGGTTCAACTCTGCCCAGATCCCACAGCTGGGATGACACATGGGCAGGCTGGGTAGGCTGCTTGCACTGCGGTGGACACTGGATTGCCACTCCCCACCTGGGCACACCATTTGAACCTCAGCACCTTCTGCAGACCTCAGATCCTGAAAGTGCTGAGAAATTCTGATCGGGGCCTCAGGGCCTTTGTGGCAATGTTCAGAGAGGTAGAAAGAAGACAAAGGGGCTTTACAACCCGCTTCATGTGGCCCCCAACTAGCTCCCCGCCCTCTCTGGGGCTCCATGACCTCATCTGCCAAATGGCAATGATTAAACAACCTTCCCAGGGCAGTGTGTTGTAAGAATTCAACAAGACAATGCATGAAAATACCACAGTGCATGTGGTACACCTTTGGCAAAGGCCACTGGCATCCCCTTGTAGTCCTCCCTGGAGTGTCCCTCACTATCCCCAGCCAGGGCGAAAGGTCACCTCCTCCATGAAGCCCTCCTGCACTCGCCTAGGCAACCCCCACTGGGATCCCAGAGCAATCTATTCAGATCTTTATAATAAAGAGTTCTGTATGTGGCTTTTAAATTACATGCCTGCTACCATCAAACTGTGAGTACTGAGGGTGATGTGACCACCTAGCCAAGTGTAAAGAATTCCAAGCACAGAGGTGAGGGGACTCCCTATAGTGACACAGCAAGCCAGGCCAGAGGTGGCCTTGAACTCCTTCTGGACACCAGCCCGGGGTTTCCTCCCCAAATCCCTCCACCCCAAAATGTCTATAATCTGTGAGAAAGTGGGGAGAGCACTTCCCAGCCAAGACTTCCAACACTGACCCACTAAAATCCATGTACGGCTGAAAGATCAGTGCCCTGGGGGACTCAAGACCCTGGCAGGCTTGCTGAGCCTCAGTTATTACAGCCTGCAAACGGGCAATGCCTGTTTGTCCCTCAATGGGTTTCCTAAGAAGCAAGTGAAAAGCTGGGTTGTAAACTGCTTTTTTTTTTCTTAAAGGCACCACTAAATGTAAAGGATTTCTATTATGTTTATAAGCAACTATAATAAAACGGACTTTACACAGCCGCTTCCTACGGAAGGCGTAGGAAGAAAGCACGCCAGCCATCCGGGGCCTGGCCGCGGTTCTGCTCGTCAATAAGTCACTGTGTCTCGGGGAAGTCACTGGTGTCTCTGGGACTGTTTCCTCTTCCCAACAAAACAAAGGTTTGGTTGGCTGACCGCCAAAGCCCCTCTGGCACTAAAAACCTGCTCCATGCCCAGCACGGTCAAGACACTGAGAAGGCAGGGTGCACAGATCAGGGGCTCAAGTCCCAGGGAGCCTAAATGTTGGGTTGACCAAAAAGTTCATTTGGGGTTTTCCATATGATGTTACAAAATATGTTGATGCCAGGACCTGCCTGAGACAGGTGAGCTTGGCGGCCAGAGCGCGTAGCTGGCCCATCTCCTCCCCGCTCTCAGGTTGGCTTTGTGGTTTGCTTTGACCTCGACGCACACCTGTCACATCAGGAAAACGCTGTGACCCAGGGGGCTCGGTGACCAGGTTCAGTCTTAGTTCTTACAAGCCTCAGTTTCCTATTGTGAAAGAGGCAGTGACAGAACCCTTCCCACTGGCCATGGTCCAGCACGCTGGAAGGGCTGCACAAGCTCTCAGTCTGTGAGGGATGGGCGTGGGAGTGGCCTTTTCTTGAGCATCTTTATCCTGGGCAACAGGCTGAGCGCTGTACTGGCTCCCACTCCAGGCTCATGGTAAGCGGGCAAGGTGGGTTCAGTAGCTTCCCCAAAACCATAGGGTACCGACTGGCCCTGTCTTCTGATTTTGGAGTAAGGTGGTCTGAGCCCTCTATGCAGAGCTATGATCACCTAATCACCTGACCCACCATCATCCTCCAACCCCTGCTCCCCCATCCTCCCACCCTCTCCCGCAGAATAGAACTCAACAGTGTGCAAAGCACTTTCACCCAGAGAACCTCAAACCCAGGGCCTGTCTCAGTGTTGGCCCTGCAAAGGGTAGGGGCTTGTCAGGCTCTCCTTTGCTGAGAACAAACTTCGGCCAAGGGCGGGGTCCGGGGGCCACCAGTGGCCTGATACATGGAGGCTGCCCATGAACACTGCTGGTGTTCTGTCCATGTCCCCCTCAGCCTGCACCAGTTCAGTGCACAGGTCAACTTCTAAACACCAGGACCTGCTTTTGTCCCAGGACACTCCTGAGAGGTTGCTGTGGGCTTCCTCTGCTTGAGAGCTCGAAGTAGCAGGAATGAACACCCCAGGAGTGATGGACTGGTCCCCCTGCTCAGTTGGGATAACCCTGAGGTGAAGAACTACATGTTGTTTCCCAAAGTCCCCAGGAGGATTCCACTCCGAGCATCCACAGAGCTAACTGGCTTCATACAATGCTCCCTGCCCTGGCTTCTCCCACCCCATCCCTTCCCCACTCTCCACTGCTATTTCCTGGGTCAACCCCCTGCTCCAATAAACCATGCACTCAAATTCCTATCTCACGGTCTGCTTTCGGGACCCCTCAAAAGAAGAAAACCTTGCCTTAGCACCAAACAAATCACAGCTACAGCAGCTGTTCCCAGGCCCAAGTTACTAGAGAGACAAGAAGTGCTGTGGGAACCAGGGTTGGGTCTTCTCTGCTCTGCATCCTGGCATCAGGCACAGGCCGGGCTGCAGGGAGGTGCCGGTAAATGGACCAGAATGAACACGAGAGATGGCTCGTTCACTGGGTGGCTGTCACATGGAACACTCATCCTTGTCCTGACCAGGCCCCAGTCTAGGTGGGAGATAAGATATAGAACAGTCCAAGAAGATGCTCACACAAAAAACAAGTATTTGGTACTGGGGGGTTTCCTAGGTGTCAAGATAAAGGTCACAAGTCTTACTGCGAGCTGACTTACCTAAGGTCACACGGCTCTTCTGTCTTAGCATGAAAAAGATTACGAGCTCATCAAGGGCAGGGGTGAGCAAAGCCAGCCTCCCCTGACCCTGTGTCCCGCACAGCGGCTCAGAGCATGGTCTGAACATGGCAAGCCGTCAGTAGAGAGCCACTGGTGAATGTTTAAGGAGAGCCCGGGAGCCTCGGCCACGCTGAACGTTTGAGGCAGTGATCGCCGGTGTGCACGGTGTGAACACACTAAAACCCTGACTGACAGCCCCCAGCCAGGTCTGCAAAACGTGCTGCAGACCCAGGGTCTCCCCTCGCTCTCCTGGATGCCAAACCCAGTCTGTCAGCAGGCCCCGGCCGGCTCTGCCGACCCGGCACCTTGGAACCACTGTCCACACACACAGACTTGACTCCAGGACGTCACCCGGGTCCAGGCCTCCCAGCATCGTCCCAGCCCACCCCGAAGTTCAAACCACAAAGTCTCTAGACCTGAGGATCCAGGGAGGCCGCGTGCAGCAGGCCTGGCCCCAGGAGGAGCCCTGTCGTCACTGTGTCCCTGCCCTTGGGCTTCCTACACCTGGAAGGGCTTTCAGGCGCGCCTACTCCAGAAAGTCTTAATCGAAGGCACAACGTGGGCAGGCGGGGAAGCTACTGAGTCAGACTGGGCACCAGGCACAGTACTGGTGTGCCATGTACCATGTGTACCATGACAAAGCCTCGAATCAGAGGCTCGGATCCAAGCCCCTCATTAGACAGAGGCGGAAACAGCCTCTGGGGAGGGGCAGTGACGGACAGGGCTCCAAAGCTAAGACCTCCTTCTTATTGTCGCTGTTTCAGTTGCTCAGTCGTGTCCGACTCTTTGTGACCCCATGGACTGTAGCCCACCAGGCTCTTCTGCCCACAGGATTTTCCAGGCAAGAACACTGGAGTGGGTTGCCATGCCGTCCTCAGGGGATCTTCCAGACCCAGGGATGGAACCCTCATCTCCTGCATTGCAGGCAGATTCTATACCACTCTGCCATCTGGGGAGCCCAAAGCTAAGACCAAGTCCTCGCAAATAAAGCTTGTGAAAAAGCACATCCCACACACAGGCCTCTCTCTATAGCTTTACCAGGAAACTCCCATCCAGTTGCCTTTTCCTGATGATCTCGGGCAAAAGCGAGTTAGGGCGCAGCAGGGAAGGGAAAAACCTGTGAAGGGGCGGGAGCGCGACCCCTCCCCCAGGAGCCTTGCCATCTAATGAAGCGAAGAGAGAGATTCAGGTGGCGGTTCAAACGCTGGCGTTTTAAAGATGAAAGTATGCGATTCAATTAAATGTTTAAGTAGTGTTTTCTCATACTAAATCACTGAATCGTTGGTGCATTCCTTGAATTTCTCAGGGCGCTGTTCATTTTTATTTATTGTTGTAACCCAATGCCCTTAGCTGCGTGAATGGTGCTATTCGAAGGAAACTTGTTTTGCAACGGGGAAAGTTGTCCCAGGTCTCTTAAAAGGTTCATTATGTGCCTGGTAACTCCGTTCTATTAATAATTCCGGACTATATAGGCAGGGCTTACTTTCCATTTAGCATTATATTTTCCAAAATTCTGTAAACAGCTCCTCTACACAAACCCTTTTGATATTCAATTCCTCCCTGTTTTTTTTTGTTTTTTTTTTTTTCCTCAACCACTCTTTTTCTCTGGACCTACTCCTTATGAAAAAAGAAAAAAAAAAGATGGAAAGAAAGAAATCACCAAGTGCACAGATTTTTTCAATTAAGCCATGCTTGGTGCCAAAATATATGGATCGCACTAATAGCCATAAGTAATCTTAAGGTCTTTCCCCCAAATATTTTGATTATTTTACAAATCCCCCAAGGAATGTGCTCTTAGGGTGATTTATGTAGCTCAGGCAGGATTCGGGGAGGGGGCTGGCTGCAGTGGGGCAACTTAGGAGACGGGGGCAGCTGTGTGATCCTGCAGAACCCAAAGGACTCTCAGGGGAAACTCTAGGCCATCTCTGCAGGGGTGAGAAGGGTGAGTTAGTGGTTCCTACACAGAACAAGTGGCTGCACTCAGCCCCCTGAGGAAAAGGTGGCTGGAGCCTCCACCGATAACCCCAACGTCTTATGATCCCCAAGCCACCTGCGTTCGCCTTGCATCCTAAGGTTGGGTGTTTCATTTGACCTCTATCAAGTTTACGCTGCTCACTTTTCAACTTCTACTAAGTATATATGAGTAGGGGGGAACCCCATTGCCAAGGGAAAGTAATCTGGACTTAACCATCTATGAATATACTCTTCAGGTGAAGAAGCAATGTGGGCAGATGAGGCGGTATCGTTGGCCCAGTGGGCTCTGTCAACAGCATCCCCAGTCCTGACCATGAAACTCTCCCACTCCCAAGGAACAAGAAAATGAGGACAGGGTTCCTCAAAGAGCAGCTGGCATGGGCAGGCTGGCTTCCCCACAGGGGAGCTGAGGCATCTGGCCAGAACTTTCCACTGACCAAAGGGATCCTAATCAAGGACGAGCTGGCTTACAGGGGCAGAAGAAGCTCTCAAGGGAAGGGCAGATGTGGCGGCAAGGGCCAGCCTCGGCAGCCAGAGGCCCAGGGCCCGTCCACACCCCACTGGCTGGATACATGCCCTCAGCAAACTGCAACTCCTGCCAAGCCTCAGTATCCCTACCTGCCAAGTGGAGCTAAGAATTTCTGTCTTCCTGGCTGGATTTTCTCACGGAAGATCAAGTGGATCAACTGGGTTGTTCTTTGTAAATTGAAAATCAGGCCAGAAGGAATTTTGTGTTAGTACTGTCGTACCAATAACTGACGTAATAAATGCCCAATTGCATAGCGTTCACTGAAAGTGACTTAAAGACGCCTTTCCCTTTCTTATATGTTAAAACTAAACCTACAGAACCAAGGTCTCTGCATTTTGAGATCCTCCTCCCAACGCTGGAGAACCCAGCTCTTCACAATGAACTGTGACTCAAATGACGCCGCACTGGGGGGACACGCTGGGTTTGCTAGTGGGCTGTCGTCACCGTTCACATCCAGAAGTGAGTCCTCTCCACAATGCCACCATCAGCTACTGTCACACTGAACCTCGTCCTTGACTGGCCACCCGAGCAGTTTAATTATCATGCCCACCAAGGGCGCGGAATCAGCTGCAGCCACAAGTCGCCAAGCCTCAGTTTGACAAAACTCAAAAGACACAAAAGCCTGGCAGTTGCTGTCTC